>NW_026916294.1:8377500-8977500 GCF_034315485.1 Pezoporus occidentalis
TAAAAAATTGCCCCTACAGCCAATAACAGAGGTAACCTCTCAGATACTGGAGAGCTGCATTCATGGTGTACAGTCTAAACCCATACTTGCATAGGGTCTCAGGATTCCTTCTTGTCTTTGCACATCACCACTGGGAAAACCATCAGTACCAGGCTAGGGTGAACTGAGCAAGTATTCACTGGTGTCTGAGCATTGCAATTACACATCCTCGGGTACGGACCTTAAAATGTGGGAGATTAAACTTGGGTACCCCAGATCACAGTCTGGAGTGTTCCAGTAAGTCTGGATAAGCTGTTCTGGATAAGCACATGTTAAACATGCCAAAAAAGCAAAGCACTGAATGCCTCGAACCTCTACACATGGTTCAGCTGTCCCTGTTCCACCAGTGGCTTGTCCAGGAAAGCAGCAAAACTATGTCTGATGCCAATAATCATCTGAATTTTAGTCAGAGCAAGGAGTGCCCAGTCACCAGGGCAGGTCTCAAAAGGCTGCAGCAAACCCTGCGAGGTGATGGCTCCCTAAGTGAGGGACAAGGGGCCTTCAGCTGCCTTCCTGCCAGGATCCCCCTGGCTTCCAGCAGGGACAAGTACTAACATTTATTAGAACAGAGCAAGGAGGCACAGACAAGCAATGAAAGCAAGCCAATGAGCCAATCCAGTTAAGGAGAAAGGCCAGAACTTACAAAAGAGAAATCCCTGGGGAGGAAAAGAAGCTGTGAAGTCAGCATAGACCACTAGTCCATCCAGTCCCATGGGCAGGGACACCTTCCACTGGAGCAGGTTGCTCCAAGCCCCATCCAACCTGGCCTTGAACACTGCCAGGGATGGGGCAGCCCCAGCTTCTCTGGGCACCCTGTGCCAGGGCCTCACCACCTTCACAGGGAAGAATTTCTTCCTAATGTCTAATCTAAATCTCCCCTCTGTCAGTTTAAAACCATTCCCCATATGCTACCTGAAGGAAGACAAGAATATACGCACTTACATTGCTTTTATGTGACATTCTTGGGGTTGTTTTCCCTCACTATACTATGCTTATTCTTTCCCAAAAGTACCCCTTATGCCTACATTCAGGTTCTCAATGTTAAATCCTTCAATCTCCCCACTAGTGAAGCTCAACAGAGACATCACCAAATTCACCATGACTCTTGTCTATCTGCGTAACACGTTTTAATTCCTTTGGCTCACCAACCAGACCTTCAGGAAACACCACATCTTTACCTGTTCCCAAGTAAGAAAGTCCAGTGTTTCTCAATAAAAGCACAAATATCTTCTTTCCATCTGAAGTACCCCTGACGGCCCGTTCCTTCCAGTGACAGATTGTACATCGCCAGCATGACAACCTGGAACAGAAAGCGTTGGACACAAGTGAAAATCGCCCCTGCTTTGAGTTCTGAACAGCCCCCCAGAGCTGCCACACACACACAAGATCTTTGCTCCCTCATTTATAACTGACTTTTGCAATATCTCACAGGCAACTCCTGCAATCCATCTTCCTCCCGCTTTCATGCTGCCCATTCTCGTCTTTCTATTGTTAGATGCACATTCCCTCCGAGATTTCTGCATCCCAAGGGAATAACCAGCTGCCTAGTTATGCAGGTTTATACTGAGATCCAAGCTTTTGCAGTGGTTGTATAAATGAATTATATCACAACTGGGGCCTGTACGGAAAAGTCCTTCCAAAAAAGGGTCACAAGTAATCCCACTACCTAATCCATCAGGAACACAGTGACAACGGTCTCTCTAGATACTTACTATTACATTTCAAACTGGACAGACTTTAAACTCTCTGTAAAATTACACATCTGCTTATTGTTCAGGGTATTGAAAGAATTTGGGTTGTCTCTGGGTGATCTTCATTGAACACAATCCATTTACACCTCAATTCATGTGCTTCACAACCAAATTTAGCCAGACCTATTGAACTCCTAAACTAAAGGGCAGGTATAAAAAGTATCACATCTCTTTATGTTAATTCAAGGGGGCCAATTTAAAATTACCCAATTTATTTGAATACAACTAAAATCAGCTAGGATTTAAGCTGACAGAGGGGAGGTTTAGATGAGGCATTAGGAAGAAATTCTTCCCTGTGAGGGTGCTGAGGCCCTGGCACAGGGTGCCCAGAGAAGCTGTGGCTGCCCCATCCCTGGCAGTGTTCAAGGCCAGGCTGGACACAGGGGCTTGGAGCAACCTGCTCTAGTGGAAGGTGTCCCTGTCTGTGGCAGCGGTTGGAACTGGATGAGCTTTAAGGTCCCTTCCAATGCAAACCAGTCTGTGATTATACGGTCTTTCAACCATTACACAGCTTTAATGGACACTTTTTCCAGCAGGGACTTACTCTTCACCATCAAAGAAGTCTGAATGTGTTTTTCCCAAGGAAATGGGTTTCCTCACAGTGGGCCATAGCCTTCTGGAATGCATTGCTGAAGATGCCAAAGCGAGGAAATATAGACAGCTTTAATGTCCCCTGTACTCTAGTTCTGCCTTGTAACCCCTTCTACTTTGATAACTGTTTACCCAGGATTTTGGGGTCTCTTTTTTTGTTTTTTCTTTTTAATTCAGGTGGGACATGGTCTAAGGACTTCACAAACCACTCTCTCCAAACGGCCAAAGATAAGGATTTGTAGAGGCCACATACTATGAAAACCAAATAAATCCAGAAATCACTGTCCCCAATTTTCCTACTTCAGAGAAGTTGATTTGGTGACTTCCCTCAATTTAACATATTTGGAAGCAGCAGCAGCAGCTCTGGCTGCTGGAAGCCTAAGGAGACAGTTCCTTCACTAGTCAATGTTCTTCATCTGTTTTGATTTTGTCCATCCCTTCTTCCCCATGCCACTCCAAAGAGACTGCTTCTCCAGCACCCTGACTGCTCCTCCAGCACCATGACCTGCATCAGCCTACCCAAAGGGTGGTTGCTGATAATGCAAATTTGATTGCTCAGGTATTTAAGTGACTGAAATACCAAATTCCAGTGAGGACTGTTGCTAGTAAGCAGCTGGGTTGGGGCTTTGTGTTGAGGGAGCTGGCAAGCTTTCTGTTTGTACATTGCTACCTCACTAGTTTTACATTTGCTCATATACACAAAAAGCTGTTCATGCCCTGCAGCCAAACTGCATTCACTTTGCTTTCCCAAACCTGCCTGAAGCCATGAATTCATGAATAACATAAGGGGGAAGAAAAAAAAGAAAATAAGAACAAGGCATGTGGCTTGTATGATTATCCTGCCGTTTACCTGCCAAATGCCCAAGTTCTAATACACAGACAATCCTTAGCGAATTCATTTCTGAAGCTCATTCACATGTCTCACTGTTACCTATACCTCGATTCTCTTTTTCTAGGTAGCACATACACAACAAACAGCAATTTTACAATGTCCTGTGGCTGTTCTGCCAGCACACACGTTTTACTCACTTGTTGCCACGTTAACCTCAGCCTTTCAAATTGCTCCTTCCCATCTTCTGAGCAATCGGAGCAAGTGAATCTGAAAAAGTTATCTCCTTTGAGGTAGCTGAGCTGTTCTCTCAGTTGACCTAAAATGAAGAGGCAAAAAATCAATTTCTCGATCCTTTTATAGGAAGAAGTGCTGCAGAGGAGATCTGGATTTCCTAGATCAGGCAGAAAAGAACTTTTTTCTTCCAGAGTCCAAAGACCCAGACAGTTCACAGGAAGCATCAGAACTCACTATGACGGATTTATTTCACAGCCACAGCAGCCAGCAGTGACCAACTGAAAAACACAGGCATCAAAAAAGGGGCATTCTACTTAACATCTGAATGCAGGTACAAAGCCAAGGATCTCCTTGTTTCTGATGCATTTCTCTTCCCTGCTTCCCCAGGATAGCCTAGATGTGCCATCCCTGAAGACATTGAAGGCCAGGCTGGATGTGTTTCTGAGCAACCTGATCTAGTTGAAGATGTCCCATTGCAGGGGAGCTGGACTAGAGGAGCTTTGAAGGTCCCTTCTAACACAAACTATTCTATGATTCTACATACGTCAATAAATAGCTGTTTTCCCCCTCTGCTTTAAAAAATTAATAGCTGACCTGTTAAAAACAGTATGTGAGTGCAAAGGCTATCAGAGTATACATGCATTCTCTTCCATGTCATCTTTCCACACACTGCTATGCGTCTTTACAGCTCTCTCAGACTGAGAGCCAAAAGAACAGCCCAACATTATCAGGAAACATTTTCTCTTTACTGCAGTTGATACGTGAGATCCCAAATCAGCAGAGAACTTCAGCACATGCCTTGCTGTGTAAAGCTAACCCTAACAACCCCACACACCCAAAGGTACAGGTATTAATTTGGTGTTTCTGCATTAGAGCAAAAACCACCACCTGAATCAGGACTTTCTCTAACAGGATGACAACTCCTTTACTGTACAACGACATCAGATAGAGCATTTGTAATACACAGATGCTCTGCTTTCACAGTGAATTGCAGAACCTGACAATTAGAGTTGGCCTATATCTGATGGGGGGTAAAAAGCCCACACTGAGTAGATTAACAAAAGTTCCACATGGCAATTAAAAGTAAAAGCAATCATTTGTCTGAGCATGGTGGTGATGTTCACAAGTGACAACTGACACCTGAACAATTAGCAAAGAGAACAGTATTTCCCTTCTCCAGCTCATTTACTTGGCACATTTGTATCTAGTTACCCCTGCTCTGTGACTGGCATTTTCTGCTCTTTGGATTTGTTCCACAGTAATGAGAGAGGAATGCCTTTGCAAAATAAAGCAAAATGAGTGTTAAATCAAGTGCTCCAATGCCACTTTTAATGCTCCTTTTATTAATACATTTCAAGTTAGTATCTCCCTTTAACTGCATACCATCTTAATAGTACGATGCTGGTTTCACTACATTAACATCTAAACATTCACTAACACCCCTTGAGAGGAGACTTTTACAACTGTGATTGTTGGCAAACTCTAAGTTGACAAAAAGGACAGCTCTGACCTAACTGCAAGGCAGGTACCTCCTGAAGAGTTCACTATTTCTAGCCATAAATAAGCCAACCAGCAACCAAAAAATAATAAAACCAACCCCAAACTACCACAAACCCCAGCCAGCACGTACCCATATCCAACTTTTGGAGCTAGTAACAGACCTGATAATCCAGAATTTACAAAGTAAAGTCAGGTCTGTCACGTTCCTAGCTCCTAACAGCATGTATCTTATGTCAAGCAGCAGCAGCAGAGGGATCAAGTTCTGCAGCTTGCTCCAAATGCTCCCAGAGTGACCTGCTACAGGCTGGACACACTTCTGTGAAAGCTACCTTAAATTCACAATATCAGGAAACCATTAAGGTTGAGATTTAGCCATATGCTCTACAGATGTGACAAACTGACCAGAAAAAACACATACAAAACAAACGAGCAAACAAACCAAAAACAACTCACCCATCCCAAAGCCCTTTTCCCCTACAGAGCTTCACAGCGGGGGTCACTATCTGGGTAAGCAGAGGCCAGGGCTAAAGTTCCCTAAACACACCACTGGGAAGTCTTTGGAGAGTGTGCATGTTTCTGAAGTCCTACCCTTGTTCTCTACTAATTAAAGACAATCCCATTTCTTTACATGGAATGCCAGCTCTTGACATGCATGCAGTACGTGGGTTGAAGTGCCTAACACACACTGCTGGCTGGCATCAGGCTGGAAGGGCTCCATACAATGCCAAGAGAGCCTTTCTCAGAGTAACAGCTGTCTTGTTGGCCCCTTTAGGCACTGGAAGCTGCTCTAAGGTCTCCCTGGAGCCTTCCCTTCTCCAGGCTGAACAAGCCCAGCTCTCTCAGCCTGTCTCCAGAGCAGAGCTGCTTCAGCCCTCAGAGCATCTCCATGGCCTCCTCTGGATTTGCTCCATCAGCTCCACATTCCTCTTGTGTTGTTGCCCAAGACCTGGACACAGGACTGCAGGGGGGTCTCACCAGAGCAGAGCACAGGGGGAGAATCCCCTCCCTCCAGCTGCTGGTCATGCTCTGGGGATGCAGCCCAGGACACAGCTGGTTTCTGGTCTGCAAGGGTACACTGCATAACACTGTTTTCCTTCAACATCAGATGAAATGTTTAAAGGATGCCCCATAAAACAGGCATGCAGGACACGGTGCAAATAACCACCACAGCAATGCAAGCAATGTGACACAAAACAATGGGCAAGCTTACTTGCTGGTATCCACTTCTGGCACTTCTCACAGTAATAGGACATCTCCTCCATCCAGGACGTGTCACCTTCATCGCTGTTCAGAGAATCCCCGCTCTGGTCGTGTGATAAATCCACTGAGGCCTGGTCCTCAGACTCAACAATCAGGAGAGTCTCCCCCTCCACCTCACCCTCCTCCAGGCCCTCTGAGGTGGAGGTCCTGGTGGCTTCATCATCATGACGGCTCAGCAGCCCACTCATGTGGACATTATTAGCCATCCTAGATGGTGTTTGTGGGAAGGAACAACTTCTTGTTACGCATTGACCAGTACACCCACACTGGATGTGCCAGCAAAGTCTCCACAGTCAAAGTGCCAATGACAAAGGAAATGTTCTATGACCACACTATAGCTTCCGGGAGTAAATTATAACCTATACAAAAAAACCCAGTCTTCCACAGATTACCTCTGCTTGCCGATCCCCAAACATCTTTAATCAAACCCCTAAGGACTCAGGGCTGTGCCTATGACTGCTGGGACCCTTTTTCAACCAGGGCCTTGTCTCTTTCTTCCATAAGCTGCTTTGTCAAAGCAATCTGCTCTTCCAGGAGGCGAATATTCTCCTTTTTCTGGTGTTGACGCTCAAGATCTTGGAGAACTCCACGGTGCAGCCTCTGCAAACACAAGGGACAGCGTTTATCACAGCCTGTTGGATGCTGAATGTGATTAACTCCCACTCTAACCCCTCCTGCACGGCTGTTCACCATGCTATGCTGCCTTTGCAAGTCCTCTGCCACGACCTGTAGCCACAGCCACTTAACAGGGTTTGAATGTAAAACTATGGGAGCCAATACACAATACCTATCAGCTAATGGTACTAAACCAAAAAGTGCTTTATTTGACCTCATTTCAGATGGGTGGGCATACCAATTGGTAAAGCTATCAAGCAAACAGATGCTATGCACCTGTAATTCCCATGCTATGCAAGATGGACATGATCTATAAACCCCTGTTACCTCTGCCCTAAATCTTCACCAACTCAAGCTGATCTCCCCAGAGCGTCTCCTCTGCTTGGAGACAATTCTGTGGCAAAGTGGAAACTATCTTAAGAAAAACTGCCATGTGGCTTCATCTGCTTCTTCCTGCGCATGCCTCAGTCTTAACAAAAGCACAGAATAGTTAGGGTTGGAAGGGGCCTTAACATCATCAAGTTCCAAACCCCAGTACCTTCCAAATGCCTTGTAAACTCTTGCTGCATGGCTGATCAAAGTCCCACAACCTGCTTATGCCAAGCTCGTGAAAAAGCAAAGCACTACAAGAAAAAAATATCCCCTTTATCCAAAGTGCTGATTAAAAATGACCTGTGCAGTACAGACCATCAGCTCTCAAACCAGTGGGTAAGCACCCCAGTGAGTGTTGAAAGCTCTAAAATCTCAGCTGCTCTTTGCTTTACTCACAGGGTGCCCAGAGAAGCTGTGGCTGCCCCATCCCTGGCAGTGTTCAAGGCCAGGTTGGACACAGGGGCTTGGAGCAACCTGCTCCAGTGGAAGGTGTCCCTGCCCGCGGTAAGGGGTTTGGAACTGGATGAGCTTTAAGCTCCCTCCTAAACCAGTCTGTGCTTCTATGAAGCCGCCCCACCAAGCCCATCAGCCTCACCCCGGAGCTCCCAACCTCCCAAGGGACCACTTGCCACAAGGAGAGAACATGGGAAGAGCAAATGCCAGGGCAGGAAATGGCGAGGAAGGCAAAGGTCGTGGACAGCGAAACACCGGGGGTGAGCTCCGGCAGGGCCCCGCCGTGAGGTAAAGGCCGGGCCGGCCCCAGCGGGAGCAGCGCCTCAGGCACGGCCGGGCCGCCCGCCGCGCTCAGGAGCACGTGCACGTGAGGGCCCGGGGCGTGGCTTAACGGAGAAGGGGGCGTGGTTTACGCGACGGGGCGTGGCTCCACCACACACCTCGGCCCAGGCCGCCAGGTGAGGGGGCGTGGTTATCGCCAAAGGGGCGTGGCCTGGCCTGCGGGGGGACGCGGAGGTGTCCCCGCTTCGTGTCCCCCCCCACCTACCAACGGCGGGCCGCGCACTCACCTCCTGCTCCCGCCGCTGCTGGATGTGCACGGCCACCACGGTGGCGGCGGAGAGCAGCACGGAGACGGCCAGCACCGCTCGGGACCTCCGCGACATCGCGGGCGGAGCGCTCCGCTGCCTGCTGCTCGCCGCGGCGGGAAGGCCCGGCGCGGAGCCGTGGCGGGGGGGGGGTGTGTGAGAGGAGGCGTCCCAGCCGAGCGCCGAGCCAGGCCAGAGCAATCGACCGCCGCTGAGCGGCTGGGCCGAGCGGGGAGGGGGCGGAGCCTCGGCCCGGGGCGGGGTTGGTGGGAGGTGGCCGAACCGGGCGCTCCCGCCGCTCGCGTCGCACGTGGAGCGGCCCCGGCGCTCCGCGGCCTCCCGGTTGGGGCTGAGGGGGTGCCGCGGGGCAGCCCCAGGCCCATGGTGGAAGCAGGTGGCGGCCTGGTGCCGTAGGGCTGAGGCGGCTCCGGGTCGGCGGCCCGTCGGTGGAGACGTGCCTGCTCACGGCAGGGGGTGCGTCTGGATGGGCGCTTGCAACCCAAACCAGCCCGTGGCTCTGTGCTGTAAGCACACCCAGCCTTCACTCACCGACCGACCCCTGTGCTGCGGGCGGGCCGGCTCCCTCCTCACCGCGCCTTTGCCCCATTGACACTGCTATGGGGGAAGAGGCCCCGCGGGCGTGAGGGAGGAGGGCAGCGATGGCTCCCGATGCCTTTCCTCAGGGGGTGTTTGTGGAGCTTCCTGCCGGCGTGCGCTTGCATTTCCAGTGCGGCTGCAGAGCCGAAAAAACAAACAAAAGGGGAAAGAATTCTTCTGAGTTCAAGAAAGATTCCGGTTATTTTTTGTCTTCGCTTTAATTGAGCGGAGACCTCCAGTTCTGCACTTTCCTTGCCCAGAAAACCCACTTTGAACAGATGAAGCAGCTGGAGAAAGCAGCTCTTCAATTGTCTGGTTTCTGCTCATTGTTCAATGTGTGGCCTTAGGCCTCGTGCTTGGCAGTTTTTCGTGCTCTGAAGACAGAATTATTCCTGTCCCCGGGGGTCGTTCCCTGGCACCTCCTCACTGAAGTATCCAAGTGCTTTACAGACAGAGAGGATTTATGTTCCCTGTGCTCCCGTGTGAGGGCAACAGATGGCTATCGTGCATGACTTCGATCCACCACGTTCACATGCACTTCAGGCGTTGGCTGCGGGACTTCAGCCTTTCAGGGCACTCTTACCCTCTAACACATCAAACTTCCCCCTGGCTACTGTGACAGAGGCTCCGGTCACGCTCCCGAGAAGCAGGGAGCTTGTCAGCAGTCACTGTGCTCTGTACCACAGTCACTGTGCTCTGTACCGCAGTCACTGTGCTCTGTACCGCAGTCACTGTGCTCTGTACCGCAGTCACTGTGCTCTGTACCGCAGTCACTGTGCTCTGTACCGCAGTCACTGTGCTCTGTACCACCCGAATGAGCACATCAGCGGTGCAGGAGAGCGACTCTTGTAAATGGATCAGACAAAAGGATGGCTGGTGGGGCAGTGGGATGTGCCACGAGGTCTGTAAAACCCTGAAGGAGGTCAGGCAAGACTCATTCGCCATTTCCCACAGTCCAGGGTGGGTTTGTGGAAGTCCTTGCCCCTGGTGCTACAGAAGCTGAATGTAACCTGCGGATACAGAAGGGATCTGCTCGGATTCCTGGAGTGCCCTGGATGTTGGGATGCTGCTCGTGTCTCAGAAGCTCCTCAAAGCACAAGTGACGAGGGAGGTGGGAGGTTTATTGTGAAAGGGGTAGGTTGGTTCCCAATACATTCCTGTACATTTTTTCCCTCCGAGCATATGCCACAGCTCGCTGCCAGGCAGGACGGTGGGGCACAAGGAGCCTCAACCTCAGCAGGTAGCACAGATCCTGTCTCAAAACCAGGCTTGGATGTTTCCAGAGGAGTTACAGAGCAGTGGGTGCTGTGAGGGGATGGTGGGGTTTGCGTCCCCAGCCCGGACTGGAAGAGGAAAACCAATCGTGTGAAGCTTCTCCCTCCTCATTATAATCTTTTTCATCTTCCTGCTGAATAATCGTGATTAAAATGAAAGACAAAATTAGTGGGAATGATAATATTTCAATTGCGTCTAATAGTTTTGCTCACATCGGTGTGTTTACTGTTATTAAGACTCATGCATAAGTGCTTGTAACACATCCAAGGCTACTGGAGTGCCAAGAACAGAGTTGAGCCAGAGGCAGGCATATGTGAGCCAGCGCAGCGCCCATGGCTCCGTGGAAGGGCGCAGCTCCTCCCAGCTGGAAGCTGAGAGCCTCTACCCAAGGCTGGCATAGATCACTGAAGGACTAAAACCTCATCTGCGGAACGTTCACGCTGTGCTTCCACAGTCTGCAGTTTTTCCCATGGTAGTTGAGGTGTTCCCCCTCGTCCCCCTTCCTCACGAGGGTTAGGTCTTGCTGAAGCACCCTCAGCACAGGAGGGACATGGAGCTGTTGGAGCAAGCCTGGAGGAGGCCATGGAGATGCTCCAAGGACTGCTCTGGAGCCAGGCAGGGAGAGCTGGGCTTGTTCAGCCATTGAGAAGAGAAGGCTCCAGGGAAACCTTAGAGCAGCTTCCAGTGCTTGAAGGGGTGATGAGAAATCTGGAGAGGGGCTTTTGACAAGGGCCTGTAGGGACAGGACAAAGGGGAATGGGTTTAAGATGATAGAGGTGAGACATTAGGAAGTTCTTCCCTCCAGCTGCCAGCTCATGGTGAGTCCCACAGTGGCAGAGCTGGTTGTGGAAGTGCAGGCACTGGTCATCCTGATGCAGCCGCCGCAGCCCCACCGTGAACGTCTCTATCAGATTTGGTGGCAGAAGGTGTGCGTCATGTTATTGGTATTCAAAACATTGGAAAATGCAGAGAGAAAAATGGAAAACAGGTTAAAGTTTCTGTGTGCCTCCTCTATAATTACAAGGTAGGGTCACTGGGGGCTTCCTTGTGTGCAGAGACTCAAAAAATAGTGTAATTAATGAAATATATGTATTACAAATGCCCTCTTTTGGCCAGGTTACTGGAGGGCAGCATCATCCTGAGATGGAGCAAAGAGAAGACCTGGAGGGAGAGGCCTTCCTTTTATTCCCTCGCAAGCAAGGGAAAAGGGAAACTTCCCTTCCCTTTGGCAGGGCAGCCAGCAAAACAGTTGGTTTGGATTTGGATTTCCTGCTTCCAGCGGGGAGGGTGCAGAACCCGGAGGCAGCCGCTATGTGAGAGCTGCTGGCTTTACAGCAGGGCGATGTGTGGTTACAGCTCAGCCAGCCCCACGCCAGCGGGTCACCTCCAGGTGAATAAACCAAGGTGTGGGCTCTGCTGCGGCCTCGTTTCACCCCGGATGGAGGATCGGGATCCTTCCCCAGCACCCTGGGATGGTGGGAAGTGAGGCGGGACATCTAGATGCTGCCTCCGCTTCCAACAGCTCACCCCACTGTTGCCTTACCCATGCCCTTTGGATTGGGATGCCACAGGGGGGTCCCAATGCAGGGAGCTGCAACCCTGCTGTCCCCCGAGCAGGGATGGGCAGTTGAAAGGCAGGCGGAGGCCAAAGTCTACCTACGCGTGGTGAGCACAGGACGCGCACCCAGCCCTTGATCATTATATTGACGGCAATCGCGCAGACCCTTGCCCGCGGAGCAGGAGTGGAGGGCAGAAGTGCTCACATGGGGCGGTTGTTTCTTTTCCTCTGGCAAACATTGTAAAAGGCACTGGGAGATAAAAACCTGTGTGCTGAGCACCCCCCAGAACGCTGGCGGAGTAATTCTGCAAGCAGTGTCCCTGCAGCTTGCATGGCAAAGGTAACCCTGCCCCGGTACCTGCAAGGACGTGCGTGAGGCCCCAGCCCCGTGGGGTGCACCCCTGGCTTCCACTCTCCTAGGGCTCCCTGGGGAGGAGGAGGGCGTCTTTGGGTGCTGAGGCCCTGGCACAGGGTGCCCAGAGAAGCTGTGGCTGCCCCATCCCTGGCAGTGTTCAAGGCCAGGTTGGACGGGGCTTGGAGCAACCTGGTCTAGTGGAAGGTGTCCCTGCCCGTGGAAGGGGGCTGGAACTGGGTGAGCTTTAAGGTCCCTTCCAACCCAAACTGGACTGGGATTCCTGTGCTGCAAGGGTTCGGGGAGAAGAGGGAGTGGGGTTCAGCTGGGTGGGTGTGGAGGGGGCAGAGGCACCCATGCCCCCCCCCCCCCCCTTCACCCCAGCTGTCAAACCGGCGCTGTAGAGAAAGGATCCTGTCTGGAAGCGGCACCACTGAGCTCCCTGGGCAGTTTCATAGGCAGCGGGTGCGTATCCTGATGCTTAACTCACCCTGGGCGTGTTGGAGCACATGCCTGCCCTCATGCACCCGTGGCATCAGGATGGGCAGTGGGAAAAGTCCATCTTTAACACAGCAGTGTTTGAACAGGGACCAGGACATCCTGACCCGTCCTCTGGCCTGGCTTGGTGCAGGCTTGTGCTCAGGCTGGTGCCTATGGCCAAGGCTGTCCTGGTGGTCCTCTCTATTGGACAGGAGCTGTGAGGAATCCAGATGGACCTCACCTTCCCTTTTTACTGTTGCCAAAATCCCCATGGAACTCCGCTCCAGGGCTGCTTAGCCACGGGTGGCAGTGGTGGGACCATCCCCGAGCAACCAACCCGAGACAGTTATTCCTTCCTCCAGCTCATCACTGATCCTCTATGTCTTATCATTGCTCCATCAGGCTGTTAATCATCCCATTATCCCCCAGAGAGGAGAGGGATGGCCGGGACAGCACCCACCACCCAGCCGGGACGTTTTTGAAATGGTAAAGAAATGCGTGAAGCCCTTCTACATACAATGGGTTTATGGCAGCAGTCATCTGCCAGGAATGAGGAAGCCTGGGGGGCCCCACAGGTCCTTGGGGAGGGGACAAAGGACTTTCTACCACCAAAGCTGGAGCTTGGAGGTTGGGGGTATCAGAGCTGGTGGGGCTTGTGGCAGGGGGAGCGCAGCCCCCGGTGGCTTATCAGCCTCTGCCAGCTGCGGCGCAGGGGGGTTTAAAGGCGTTTCGAAAGCGCTGTCGTTATTTTTAGGAACCTGGGAAGCGAGTGCCGGGGTCAGAGCCCAGCTGAGGCTCACACACAGCAGCGGTGCCTGCCTTGTCAGGGAGAGCCTTCCCCCGGCACAAGGCTGTGGTCCCAGTCAGCTAACAGGACAGGCTGGCCTTGCCCAGCAGCCAGGCTTCACATTCCCTGCTTGAGCTCCCCGCCTCTGTGAGCATGTGCAGCACATCCTGATGTGATGTGCATCCTGACAGCGACACATCCCAATAGCAGTGCAGCGCGTCCTGGTTGCAGGGCATCCCAATGGCAGTGCATCCTTATATGCAGTGCATCCCAATAGCAATGCATCCTGGTGTGCAGTGTGCATCCTGAAAGCAATGCGTCTCAGTGGCAGTGCATCCTGATGGCAGCACAGCCAAATGTCAGTGCTTCCCAACAGCAATGCATCCTGACAGCAGTGCACCTCAATTGCAATGCATCCCAATGGCAGCACATCCTGACATACGGTGCATCCTGATGGCAAGGAAAATGTGTCTTTTCCAGGGCAATGCTTCCTGTTTGCATGGATCATGCCACTGAAGCAGGCACCAGCTGGGCAGTGAAATGGAAACACGTTGATGCTGGAAGCAGAGCATCACGCGATAGAAGGCACACAGCTCTCAGGGATGAAATCAGGGCATGGGGTTCTGGCCTTCCAGTACCTGGGGCCCTCTTGGGAAATGGAGTCGGGCTCAGACAGGGAAGCTGCTCATCTCCACAGGTATCAGCACCTGCCTGGCCAAAGCTTTCCATGAGTTCCTGTGAGGGAGAGCCCCAGATCCAAACCACCAGTCAAAAAGGGTGAATGGTTCCTGTCCCGTTCTTTCACTGCCCGCACAGCTGCTGGGTTTGGTGCAGAGAGAGGTGTCTCTTGTGGTAACATCAGAGGAACCCCGGGGACCGAGGACCACTGCCAGTGAGTGGCTGCTGGAGGCGATGTGGCTTCTTCTTCCCTGTGAGGGTGCTGAGGCCCTGGCACAGGGTGCCCAGAGAAGCTGTGGCTGCCCCATCCCTGGCAGTGTTCAAGGCCAGGTTGGATGGGGCTTGGAGCAACCTGGTCTAGTGGAAGGTGTCCCTGCCTGTGGCAGGGGGTTGGAACTGGGTGAGCTTTTTCCAACCCAAATCACCCTATGATTCCATGATTTTGGATCTGCCGTCAGATCCTATGTGGATTTACTGGTGTCTAATAAAGGTTGTGTGCATGGTGTATTTTTAAGCACAGCAGGAGCATTAAGAGGGAGTAGCTTTCTGTCCTCTATTTAGCTGCTGATTTGCAGGAAACTCCTGGGATTTCACCACCTTTGCAACCTCTGCTGCTACATCAGGCTTGGCAGGAACACACCCAACTTCCCAGGGAGGAATCACCGGGCAGACAGCGGGATCACGGGAAACCAAGTGACAAGGAAAAGTTGGGCGGTGCAGGCAGAGCCGGGGAAGGTGCTTCGGGGGCCTCCAAAGCCGAGTGCTCCTGTGGTTGTGTTTCTATGGCAGAGTCTGCGATCTCAGGGCTCTGCTCATGAGGGAGGACACCTCTCCAAAGGGGTCACCCTGTACTCCATGTGCTGTGGGCGTGGGGTGCACAAGGTCCTTGGGCACCCTCTTCCCCCAAGCCTCAGGGCTGCGGGTGCCACCGAGGAGGATGCTTTGGGGATGCTGCTGGGGTCAGGCACCCGGCACGGGCTCCGTGGTGGTGCCTGGGAGCCATTTCCATGGGGAGCGGCCGGGCAGCCCGGGGTGACGCCGGGCGCCCCGAGGGAGCGGAGCCGCAGCGAGTGGGTGGCTGCGGAGACAGCGCCGAGCCGGCGGAGCGGAGCGGAGCGGAGCCGGGGGGAAGCGGAGGTATCGGTGGAGAAAGACAGGGAGACGCTGGGAGTGGCAGGGGCCGTGGGAGGCAGGGAGACAGAGCCCGGTGAGTCAGCGCGGTGGGTGCTGTGAAGCACAGGCAGGGCAGGTTCTGCCGCAGCCTGCGGAGCCCTCGTCCCCCGGCCGGCACCTTCTCCATCCCTCCTCACCAGGGCTGCTTGAGGAGCCGCTGCTCGCTCCTGCTGAGATAAAGCTGGCGTGGAGCCACGCTGGCTGCATCCACTGCGGTCAGGTAGTTCCTCATCGGACCTGGGAGCTGCCAAAACCTGGCTTGAAGCAGAGCTGTCTGGTGCCCGGGCTTGACCCCATGGCTGGTGGCACAGGGCGGTGTTGCAGGAGTGACCAGGGCGGTAGCTCTGCTCTGGCAGCCTGTGCCACCACAGTGATGCTCACCCACCCCCCCCACCCCACCCCCCGACCTCTGTAGCACCGTGGGCCAGTGCTCACCCAAACATTGCCACTGGAGATGCCATGCTTCCAGCGGGAATCTGCCCTCAGAGGCAACAGCACCCCTTACAGCAACACAGTGCTTCAGGTGTGCGATGGGGCGCAGGACAGGGTGAGGGAACCACAGAACCGTAGAATCAGTGAGGCTGGAAAAGACCCTCAAGCTCATCCAGTCCAACCATTCCCCAGCACTGCCAAGGCCACCACTAAAGCAGGTCACTGAGGGCCTCATCTACACAGGCTGTGGACACTTCCAGGGATGGTGATTCCCCTGGGAGCACGTTGGCTCCTTGCAGGTTGATGCTGAGCTGTGAGACCAAGGGCAGGCATCCAGGTGGAAGGAAAGTTGGAGCTCTTCTCTTCCCTTCCCTTCCCTTCCCTTCCCTTCCCTTCCCTTCCCTTCCCTTCCCTTCCCTTCCCTTCCCTTCCCTTCCCTTCCCTTCCCTTCCCTTCCCTTCCCTTCCCTTCCCCTTCCCTTCCCTTCCCTTCCCTTCCCTTCCCTTCCCTTCCCCCTTCCCTTTTCCCTCCCTTCCCTCCTTCCCTCCTCCCTCCTCTCCTCTCCTCTCCCTTCCTCTCCTCTCCTCTCCTCTCCTCTCCTCTCCTCTCCTCTCCTCTCCTCTCCTCTCCTCTCCTCTCCTCTCCTCTCCTCTCCTCTCCTCTCCTCTCCTCTCCTCTCCTCTCCTCTCCTCTCCTCTCCTCTCCTCTCCTCTCCTCTCCTTCCCTCTTCTCCAGTTCCTTCCCTCATCCCTACACCCACCTCCTTGCCCCTAAGCACCTTCTATGTGCTATATGGACAGGGAAGAGGTTGGCAGTGAGAGGGTGTCCTCCCAAAGGGACAAGTCCCCCCGGCCCCATCAATCTGCTCCCCTGCGGGGTTAGTTTTGGGAAGGAGCTGGGTGCGATTGCGACAGCGACACATGGCTGATTCATTGTTTGATCCAATCTCTCCCTCCTCATTCCCAAATGATTCGAGTCAAATGAAACATATTTTAGTAGCCCAATCTGTAAGGGTGGGTCCCATTGTGCTCTGACCCTACAGGGCATTTTGTACATTTAATTTGATTTACACCCCAAACGTACTGGGATTCTCTCCCACACCCAACTAATGCTGAAAATTAAACAAGATCCTACAGCAAGGTCGGGTGCCATTATCTCCTTAGTGTTGTTATTTATTGAGCAATGATGGTGCTCAAGCTCTGTGTACAGTGTTGCTCCTGTGGGTGTATGGAGAAGGCCGAGGGCTGCCCCAGTGACGTGTCCACGGGCTGAAGACGATGCGGTGCTGCATGTGGGGCCAGGCTGTGAGCGTGCTCTTCCTGGTTGCAAACACCAAGGAGTGGTATTCTTAGGTGAGGCGTTACGGTTTTCTTCTGGGCTATGGTGAAGCAACACCAAGACTTGGTCACTGGTCTGCATTTCCACCCTCTAGCTCAAGAGGAAGGCAGCCCGCTGCCGATGAGATGCTCTACTTCATGCTGCTGGGGGTGCTTCGGGTCTTTCTCTCCCCCCTGTGCCTCTGAGGGCGCTGGGCACACCACAGCCCTGACCACTCGTGTCAAGGCTCCAGAGCTGATAATAACAATGATCATTTAGTTCCTGATTCAGCCGTGCTTGTAAGTGCATGTCTGGGTTGGAGCACTCAGAGTGAAGCGTGTGCTCCAGGACCTCGCTAAACGGGAACCTCAAAGCAGGATTTGAAAAAGCCCAGACGACATTAAAGCGGTCACAGCAAGCTCTTGGTTCGGGAGAGTTGTGATTGATGTCGTTTGCTACCTCTTTTGGCTTAAAAGACAAGGAGTGGTTAAAATGAAAGAAAAACCTCAAGTTGAAAGCATTGCAAAAAAATAAATAAATAAAAAATATCAATTAAACCCCATGTAGCTGCATTTTGACCTGGAGCAAATTCTCAGACATAACAGAGAAATTGCATAGCCTTAAAGAGAGAGAAAGGCAGAGAAGGTTTTACCTGTGGTACTGCTGAGGTATTGCCCAGAGGCAGCTGAGGTGGCTTCTCACCTGGTACCTGCTGAGAGGTTGCCCAGAGAAGCTGTGGCTGCCCCATCCCTGGCAGTGTTCAAGACCAGGTTGGACACAGGGGCTTGGAGCAACCTGCTCTAGTGGAAGGTGTCCCTGCCTGTGGCAGGGGGTTGGAACTGGATGAGCTTTAAGGTCCCTTCAAACCCAAACCAGTCTGGGGTGGAGCAGCCACAGCTTCCTTGGGCGCCCTGTGCCAGGGCCTCAGCACCCTCACAGGGAGGAATTTCTTCCTAATGTCTCATCTCACTCTCCCCTCTGTCAGGTTAAAGCCATTCCCCCTTGTCCTGTCCCTACAAGCCCTTGTCAAAAGCCCCTCTCCAGGTTTCTTGTGGCCCCTTTAGGCACTGAAGACTGTTATAAGGTCTCCCCTGTGCCTTCCAACTCCTTCATGTGGGGTGACAGCTCTTGGTGCTCAGTCCCAGTGCTGTGCACAGCTGCTACAGTAAGGATGTGCTGGGGATGAAGGCACCGAGAGCATTTCCACTGCATTTAGTGATAAAAGCAGACTGAAGAGTAGGTGTGAGGCAGGAGAAGGGACCCCGGGCACTGTTTAAGCCGTGGGGACGTGCCATGTGCTGTGCTCAGAGGCTTGCAGTGCACTTTTGTGGGTTTTCTTCTGTTTCTCTTGCTTCCTTCCCCTCCACCCCGTCCATCGTCTCGTCTTTTGTTTCATTTCCACTTCGGGAAGAGGGGAGAAGACAAGAAGCAAATTAGAAAGAAAAAGAAAGGGGGGTGTGATGGCTGAGGCACGTTTTTCATTTCAGATCAATGACCGAAGCAGAATAAAGCGCTGGGTTTTTTAACAGCACAAAGCCTTGTCCTGAAGGAAAGTCACAATCAACCAACTTTCTCTGCCCGACAGCTTCGGCTTCTCCCATGTGCCTCGGGGATCCTTTCCCGTGCTGGGGGTCCCCCTGTGCACCCCGGCAGCAGCGGCGCTGCCCTCCTCGCTTCCCTCTTTTTAATTTCCAGACGTTAAATTCTTCTGCAAACATTCATGCCTTAGGAAGGGCTGGAACAAAGCTCAGCTGCTCCAACCGGTCGGACAGGTAAGCAGACTTGTTGACACCGTTATGTTGGCAGCACGCATGCTCCTGCCCAAGTTTCCTGGTGCATTTTTCTATTCCACCTTATGAAACTTGCCCCCCCCCCCCCCCTCCTTCACCCCCCCTTTCTCTTCCCCCTTCCCCTCCCCTTCCCCTCCCCGCTCCTCAGCGGCTCTGCCCCGGTGCGTGCGGTCCCGCTCCCCGCGGACGGGCGGGCGGTGGGAGCCGCTCCGCTCCATTCCGAGCCGACCCCCCTGCCCTCGCCATGCCCAGAGCCTTCCTGGTGAAGCGCCGGAGCCCGCAGCCGGCGGTGCGCAGTTGGGATGGGCTGCCCGACGAGGAGAGAGCCGACACCTACATCCCAGGTACGGCACCGGCGGGGCCCCTCGCCGCCACTGCCTGGAGGATGGGGGGACGGAACACACCGAGGGGAGGGATGGGGGGTCCCCGCCAGACCCCAGCCCTAGCCCCGCTCCCCCGCGGGTTGGGAAGGGGCTGGGGGAGCCCCGAGGGGGGTTGTGGGGAAGGTCCGGGGGCACCCTCCGTGCCCAGCCGCGGGGGTGATGGGTGCCGGGGGCCGGCTCCATGCCCGCTATCATCTCCCACCCGGAGAGCCCCCGGGCGTTGGGGGTGTCTGTGTGTGTGTCCGGGAAGGTGGGAAAGCTCGTTTGCATGAGAAAGGTGGCGGGGGGGTGGAGGGAGAGGAGCAGAAGAAAGGTCCTGGGGTAGGGGGTGATGGTTTCCCCCTCCTCCTCCTTCTTCTTCTCCTCCTCCTCTTGCCCTTGCCTGGGGTATAACGGGAAGGCGGCGGAGCTGGCTTGTTTGAACTTTGGGACCGTTCGTGTTTGAGTTTCCGATTGCAGCGGGAGCCGGGGATCCTCCCCCGCCGCCCGGGCCCGCCCGCAGGTTAAACACCGGCGCCCGGCGGCTCCGTGGTGTCCGTCCCCCCACCCCGTATTTCCCCCTTCCCCCCCATAATGTCCTCACCGCATCCCCCGCTGCAGGCGGCATCGGCTGCGTGCTGCTGGGCTACGAGGACAGCTGCAGCCTGGAGAGCAGCGGGAGCAGCGGCACTCGGGACGCGGAGCCCAGCGATCCCCCGACGCCACAGCCCGTCCCCGGCGACCTGGGCACGGCCGGGGGGATGCTGCTGGACCTGGCCGTCAAGCGCCCCATGGCCAGGTCGAAAATCAAGGTAACCAGGCACCATCTCCTCCCCGCTTCAAGGGCTGGGGACGCCGGGTGGCAACAGTCCCTTGGGCTCCCTCTGCTCTAGAGGTGACAGCACCCGTGCCACACACCGTAGGGTGGCAGGACAAGCCTCATGAGCGATGTACCGTCATCTTCCAGTGCCCTTTGCCTTTCCTTATATCCCTGCCTGGGACATGTTGCCCCTGACCTGCTTGGCTTGGGTCCCGCAGGAGCTCTGAACCCATCCAGGAAGGACCAGCCCTGGCAGCTGGGAGTCCTGCCCCACGGCGCCTGGGTGGATTGCACTCCTTCACGTGGGGCCTCCTTAAACGGCCGCCTAGGAGGTTGTAGTCAGGCCTTAATCTTCCCGCTGTCCCCCTACCCTCTTGGCTTGTCAAGATAGCAGCTAGGAAAAGGTCCTGCCCTGAAGCTGGGAAAGGCCATTGCCACCTTGAGGTGGGCCCGCAGGCTGGGTGAAGTGAAGCAATTAGCTGTCCATTAACTCTGCTGCAGAACCTCCCTGCTGCATGGGCAGGGGCTCTTGCTGTCTGGGTGTCCCCTGGGCAGAGTCAGCAAGAGTGGTGATTTCCCTTCGCAGGCTGGGAAGGCAAATCATAACCTGGTTTGGGTTGAAGGGACCTTAAAGCTCATCCAGTTCCAACCCCTGCCATGGGCAGGGACACCTTCCACTAGAGCAGGTTGCTCCAAGCCTGTGTCCAGCCCGGCCTTGAACACTGCCAGGGATGGGGCAGCCACAGCTTCTCTGGGCACCCTGTGCCAGGGCCTCAGCACCCTCACAGGGAAGAATTTCTTCCTAATGTCTCATCTCAATCTCCCCTCTGTCAGGTTAAAGCCATTCCCCCTTGTCCTGTCCCTACAGGCCCTTGTCAAAAGCCCCTCTCCAGACTCAAATCCCTCCTGATACCCCAGACCGAGTTCCCAAAGTGCAGTAGTGATGCAGGTAGGGTGGAAGGACCACTGTCCTTCTCTTGAACATCCTGAGCAGAGGCCAACCCCGTGCTAAGAAGGAGACATGTTTGCCTGTGGCTAGTTAACACCTTGTTAAAACCCTGGCTGTTGCTTTGCTGGATGGCACTGTAAAGATTCCCACTGTTTCTGCTGGGATGACAGGCCTGTAGCCACCCTGTTATTAGTATAATGATTAAAACTAGGTTTTCACCCTAGTTGTATGTGGCCACTTGAGATGGAGCCCTACCTGTTGCCCAACAGATACTTCCCAGCTGCTCCCCCTCTGGTTTCACACCTTGTGGTTTCACGGCTGACTTCTTTCTCTAACCTTTACAATTTCAAGTAGCGTTGCTTTGGTAGTAAGCGGAGGAGGAGGATCAGGAAAAATAACTGGCTCTTCAGGAAAGAGAAACCCCAAACGTATTCCTTTGGGAAGAGCCTTAACCTATAATTTAACCTGGGCTATTAACTGTCACAGCGAAACCTCGTTTTGGCAGAGTTGGGTGTTCTCAGCGTGCCACAGAAACTCCCCAAACACACCACGAGGGCCAATGGACGCGTGCGCGTGGTGCTGTGCTCTGGTGGCTGCCCATATCCTGAGCACGTCCGCTCCTCCTCGAGTAATTAAACTAATAGCCAAGTATTTGCATCGTCGAGACATTAAGCCTTCCGTCTGAGGAACGCTCTTCCCAAGAGCTGAATCATCAGTGTCTCCCTTAGTCAAGTTAGGTCACGGTGTTGGTGCAATATATTTTGGTGTCAGGAGCGGGAATGAGGAGAGTAACCCCTAATGACACTCTGCTGTTAAGTAACGAGACTAACGGGAGGAGGTTAATCATAGAATCATGGAATGGTTTGGGTTGGAAGGGACCTTAAAGTTTATGGATACAGTTGGACAAGGGTGCCTGCTCCTAGGAGGTAGCCACTACATAGGCTTTGCTTTAGCGTTAGTCCCAAACCGTGCACTATATGTCACCTGCTTGATCTCAAGGGAAGCATGAAGGTTTCACCCAGCAAGAGTCTCCGAATGCTTTCACTTTTCATTTTGAATACATCCCAAGAATATCTTAATGCCTCAATAAGTCATCCCTCCTTGTTTTGCTTGTTGCCTGCTGGTCTTTGCCATCTCGATGCCCACTCACCCCGACCTCTCCCATTCCTTAGTTCACCACCGGCACCTGTAACGATGCTATGGTGCATAGCTGCGAGCTGTGTGGCAAAGGCTTTCGCCTGCAGAGGATGCTCAACCGTCACATCAAGTGTCACAGCCAGGTGAAGAGGCACTTGTGCACCTTCTGTGGGAAAGGCTTCAATGACACCTTCGATCTGAAAAGACATGTCCGGACCCACACTGGTGAGAACGCGTTCCCAGGGCGGGGTTGTGGGCAGCTCTGGGTAGTGGGAGGTGGGAGAAGCCTGAGGTGGGATGAGGAGAGGGTGAGGGTAACCCAGCAAGACAGTAATACATTAGCAAAGAATAGAGGGGATGTAGTGGAGGAAAGGGAAAGATATGGGTGTGGACAGATGTAAGTCCTGGGACTAATGAAGTCCGAGGACTTCTCTGAATCATAGAATCGCAGACTGGTTTGGGTTGGAAGGGACCTTAAAGCTCATCCAGTTCCAACCCCCGCCACAGGCAGGGACATCTTCCACTAGAGCAGGTTGCTCCAAGCCCCTGTGTCCAACCTGGCCTTGAACACTGCCAGGGATGGGGCAGCCACAGCTTCTCTGGGCACCCTGTGCCAGGGCCTCAGCACCCTCACAGGGAAGAATTTCTTCCTAATGCCTCACCTTAATCTCTCCTCTGTCAGATTAAAGCCATTAATGAAATCCGTGTGAGGCAGTGTGGGTGCCTGAGCTGCCATCCAGATGTGTTGTAGATGCAGCTGTATGCTGCTGCTGTGCTGGTCAGCGAGACCAGGTTAACACTCCCGATATAACCCACTGGGTTAACTCACCGTATGTTATTGCAAGTCCAGCCTGCAGCGCTGAGCAGAGGCGGGCGGTGCATGAAAATGCTTTGCCCTCTAGAGGCAATGAGCAGCAGTTTCTTGGGGTTTTGCTCTTGGGAAGCTTCCCTGAATGCTGTCCGGCAGGATGGGGTTAGGGCTTGATTTTGGCACCAGCTAAAGGAACCGGAGTGTGGCTCATGCTGTACCTCCAGCTTCTTTAGGGCAACCAGGCACATCTGACTTGTGCATCCTCCATGCTTCGGGCTACCAGCTCATCCAGTCCTTTCTCAGAGCTGTTTCCCTCTGCAGATCTAGCCATCCAGATTTGTTTGACCACTGGCCTAAACCATCTCCACCACATTTCCTGGGCAGGTTCCAACTTGCCAGGTCTGTGGTTACCTGCTGGTTATTTGGGCTTGCTCTGCAATGCCTGTATTTTGGCTTAGGCACCATCAACGAGGCAAACTGCTGGAGATGACACAAGTATTTTGTCATAGAATCCAAGACTGATTTGCATTGGAAGGGACCTTAAAGCTCATCCAGTTCCAACCCCCTGCCATGGGCAGGGACACCTTCCACTGGACCAGGTTGCTCCAAGCCCCGTCCAACCTGGCCTTGAACACTGCCAGGGATGGGGCAGCCACAGCTTCTCTGGGCACCCTGTGCCAGGGCCTCAGCACCCTCACAGGGAAGAATTTCTTCCTAATGTCTCATCTCAATTTCCGCTCTGCCAGGTTAAAGCCATTCCCCCTTGTCCTGTTCTACAGGCCCTTGTCAAAAGCTCCTATTCAGAGTTCTTGTTGGCCCCTTTAAGCACTGGAAGCTGCTCTAAGGTCTCCCCTTAAGGAGCCTTCTCTTCCCCAGGCTGAACAAGCCCAGCTCTCTCAGCCTGTCTGCATAGCAGAGCCGCTCCAGCCCTCAGAGTATCTCCATGGCCTCCTCTGGACTTGTTCCAAGAGCTCCATGTCTCTCTTGTGTTTGGGGCCCTGGAGCTGCACACAGGACTGCAGGTGGAGGTCTCACCAGAGCAAAGGGGGAGAATCCCCACCCTCGGCCTGCTGGTCACGCTCTGGGGATGCAGCCCAGCATATGGGTGGCCTGTGTTGCTTGGCAGGAACTGTTTCTTAGCAGTAGAGCTCATGAAGGCAATGCCACTGGTTTTGATGGGAAAGCACTGGCTGCAGCACATGTTTTATGCTGGTTTGGTTTGTTTGCAAATCTGTCATGTCCAAAGGAAAGCTGCTGTTGCAGCAGGGAGCTGCTGCTGGGGTACACCTGAAATGTGGAGTTGGTGCTTCTAAAGTGAGTTTTCAACCTGTTCCCTCATCCTTCGCAATTCAGGAATCCCAGAGAATTTGCCTGGTTCGTTGGGTCATGAGGGAGTGAAGGCTTGGCTGCTGCAGCAGTACCAGTGATGTATTGGATGTATCTTTCCCAGGGTGAAATATGGCACCTCTTAAAGTGGTGTGGCTCTGTTTTTAGTTCAAAGTTGATTGCTGTTCAGGAAAGCTGGACAGTATTTGAACATGAAAAAGCAGACAGGCTGAAAGTGGTAGGGCAGGCTTTATTTTGTAGCTACAGGCACTCATCTACGTGTGCTCTGAATTCCAGGGGAAATTATTATGCAGTTTGTAACCAGACTGTGCAACAGCATCAGAGAGTGGAAGCCAAGCTTCCCAGTCTAGCCTCATGGTAAAAGCAGACTCAAACATTGAAAAGTAATTAATATACACAGTAAAATAAAGGTTTAAAATGATAAAAGTAATGATGAGGTTCCCACAGCCCTCTTGTGCTTGTATTCATGCTTGTGGAGCTCTGTTGGCAGCAGGAACCAAGGACAGTGGTTCAACTTGCCTTCGGATGAGCATGGAACTGCTCCCAAAATACTGTTTGTAAAAGAGGCATTTTTGTGTGTGAATTCTAATGAAGATTGGGAGTTTCTTTCCAACTGCATTTTGATGTGATTGAAGCAGTCTCACAGCAGTAGGCATTATAAAACTTTAATCCTGATATTTTAAGCTGGTGCAATGGGATAATTGCAGTTGAGATGCTGCTTGCTGGAACCTCTAGTTTGGATTTCTGATTGGAATCTCAGCGACAGATTGGTGACCTTAACACAGTGTGATTAGAACGTTACATCTGTCAGCATGGGTGTGTGTGCTTTGCCCTTTCTTGCCTGGCTCATTGTAGGGCCGATCTTCCACATGCTTGTCTCACCTTTCATTGGGAAAAGAGTTCAGGTAACTCCTTGCATCAGTTTTAAGGCTGGCCTTTGCTTGCAAACTCACTGGGCTAGTCCTGTAAGTCAAATGACAACTGGTTTTGTTTTTTAAAGTGTTGCTAAGCCCTCAGTTGTTTGTCATTCAAGTACTGGGGGTTGCTCTTAAATCATGTTGGTTGGTGGTAAATGGGTACTCTACTGCTCAGTCTTTTTGTAATGTTGGTTGTCTGTACTCAACAAAACTCCTTGGACATTCAAATCGCAAGCCAGCCCCTTCTCCCTCTTCTGGAGACACACACATATTTCTTCTCTCTCAATGCACTTCTCATCTGGAACTTGAGCTTGTCATTTCAGTCATCAAATCCATGTGCTACGAAAACACTCATTTTAAGTACTAAGATTGCTGCGTGTTCACGTTGGGCTGCCCTTCACTGAGGCTTGGTCACTAAAAGAGGAAAATTAACATCTCACTGAGATACTGTGTTCATTATAAAGCCAGACTGAAAGGCTAGCTGAACTGATGGTTTTACGTGATGACAGGACTTCAGAAAGTCGAGTCTAAAGGAGCCAGTTTTGCAGGAGTTGATAACAATTTCTTCTTAGGAGCAAGTGCTTATGGGCACCTGCTGTCCTCAGTGTTTGCCTATACCTGCTCCAAGCTTTTTGAGGTTTTCTATGCCTAAACACATCAACCCGTTCCTGACAGTTTTAGTCTGAAAGTAACATATTTTATTTGGACAGAGAGTTCCTCAGGCTAGTAGCTCCCTGCTGGTAGGTATTTGCTCAATACCACAGAATCAAGAAGGTTAGAAAGACCTTTAAGATCAACCATTCCTCAGCACTGCCAAGGCCACCACTAAACCGTGTCACTAAGGGGCTCGTCTACATGGTTTGTGAACTATGGACAGTGATTCCACCATTGCCTTGGGCAGCCTGTTCCAATGCCTGACTGCCCTTTTGGGGAAGAAATTGTTCCTAATATCCTCATATCTAGTCTAAACCTCCCCTGGTGCACCTTGAGGCTGTTTTCTCTTGTCCTGTCCCTTGTTCCTTGGGAGAACAGCCATCTCCTGGCTCCATTGTCCTTTCAGGTAGTTGTAGAGTAAATATTGGCTCAATATGGTGAGTGAGCCAATAGGTTCAATGAGTACTGAGTTCAATTGGTTCAATGCCAGAGCCTTTTTCTCAGCTGGTTGCTCACTTGGTTTTAAGAAACATAAATCAGAATGCTAACCTCTGTCTCTTAACGTTGCAGGGATTCGTCCTTACAAGTGTGAGGTTTGCAACAAAGCCTTCACCCAGCGCTGCTCCCTGGAGTCCCACCTGAAGAAGATCCACGGTGTGCAGCAGCAATATGCCTACAAACAGAGGCGAGATAAACTTTATGTGTGTGAAGACTGCGGCTACACGGGCCCCACGCAGGAGGACCTGTACCTGCACATTAGCAACGTGCATCCTGGAAGCGCCTTCCTGAAAAAGACCTCAAAAAAACTGGCAGCCGTGTTGCAAAACAAACTGAGCCCCGTCTTGCAGAGGAACTCCAAAGATGATGACAAAGATGAGTAACGCAATGGATTACAGTGGTCTACAGGAATGAAGTTTACATGTAGGACTATATATATATATTATTTTTTTAAAACAATTTGGAAAGGAATCCCTGAGATGAAAGGGATGCTTTTGCTAACGGGGCTGTCTTGATGTTGGTAGAACCTCAACTTGAAAGAAATACTCCCCTATACGATGTGAACATCGGACGTTTTTATCTGGCCAAAGGAAATGGGAAGCTTGGAAGAGGCTGTCACCTCTTGGATGGAGTATTTTCTGAATTGAACCAGGCAACCTGTCTTCTGTTTTGATTCTACCACACATCCAAGAGGCCACTGACAAATAATTTGCCTTTACCCAGTGTATTTTGTAAAAATAATAACCATTACCTCCTGTGCAAATGACTTCTGAGTTTTGAGTGAAAAGTGCCGTGTAAGTACAGCTACTCACGCATTGTTCTATGCAAAGTTAATTAAAATGGTCTTAAGGAGTGCATTGTATGGGTAAATAGTTAAAATGTGCAAATAACCATAACCCTGCCCTGTGCAGAACACTAATGATTTATGGAAGGGTGATCCAAAGTAAGCTGGAACTTCTTTTAAAGGATGCAGAGCTTTTTCCTCCCAAACTTTCTCCACTGGCAAATTACATTATCCCAGGACAGACTTACAGTCAAGCTTGAGGTACCTGAAACTGTGAACTTACTTTTCTAATGTTTAGATTTAAGTGTAACCGTAACTCTGATGTTCCTGGACTTCTCACGCTCACTTTGGGGGGCTATTCCCACATCCTTTTAACATACATCAATATCACTCAGAAACCCAAAGAGAACACTTTAATGACTTAAAGATTTGTATTTTCTGTTGTGATGAAACGCAGTTTTGCATGTATTTTATGGTGTATATGTGCATGAGTGTGTGCTTGGGGAGTTTTCTTTCTTTTCTCTGACCAAGTGCCTGTTCACTAACAGGAGCAGTGCAATGCAGTGAAAAGGGCGGCTTGGCCTCTCTCTGCCTCATGAGATCAGCTGTAGGCAGGAATCTGACCTCTCATCTGTAACCATCATCAGTTTACAAGGCTCCTAGAAAGGTTGATGCTACAAGGGATGGAGACCGTGGGGATAATGAGGGACCTGTATTACATCTCTACGCTTTTAGAGCTCCCCTATGGTCCTGCTCCAGCTGCTCTGGGACAACCAAGCAGGTAGCCTATAGGGACTATCGAGTGTGAAATTATGGATTTAAAAATAGAGGAGAGGGATGTCCACATAACTTACGTTGCCTGACACTTTAAAGCTCTTCAGAAGCTGCTGCAGCCTTTACTGAGCACTTGGGTGAGCCCACCACAAGGTTCTCTGGTCCAAGCACATTATGCATGTGTCTCTTAATGGACACAGCTGCTAAAAAGGTTTTACATCAATTTAAATGCCTATCAATGAATGGATTTCATTTGTAAAGTCCTCAAATCCATTTTGTGCTCAAAATAAAGCTGTACGTTGGGGGAGGACATGCTGCATTCTCCAGATGTTGAAACAAGAGCTAAAAAGCAACCCACCTAAAACAAGAGTCACAGCCAGGACCTTTGTAGTCTTTGCTACTAAAATGATTATTAACATTTCTGCAAGAACCATAAAAATCTTCTCAACTGCCTCAGTTTTGCACAGGCATCTGCTTGGGGTTTTGTGGGGACAAAGCTTCTAGCGGTTTTTAAAGCATTTCTAATGCTATCAATATTTTATTCAGCACAACTGTTGGTGCATAGGACCTTGAAAACAAGGATAGTAAAGTGATGCTACTTTGTAATAAACAAACTTGTCATCCTGTTTCATGGGAAAATCAGCAGGATACTTTAATAAATGGGAAGTCCATGGAAAAAAAAAGCATCTGAGCTAAATTGTTCAGCCTGGAGAAGGCTTTGGGGAGACCTTACAGCAGCTTCCAGTGCCTAAAAGGGTGACCAAGAATCTGGAGAGGGGCTTTTGACAAGGGCCTGTAGGGACAGGACAAGGGGCAATGGCTTTAACCTGACAGAGGGAAGATTTAGATGAGACATTAGGAAGAAATTCTTCCCTGTGAGGGTGCTGAGGTGATGGCACAGCGTGCCCAAAGAAGCTGTGGTTGCCCTATCCCTGGCAGTGTTCAAGGCCAGGTTGGACAGGGCTTGGCGCAACCTGGTCTAGTGGAAGGTGTCCCTACCCATGGCAGGCAGTTGGAACTGGATGAGCTTTAACGTCCCTTCAACCCAAACCAGTCTGGGATTCTATGATTCACCTGACTGCAAAGGATGCATGTGCTTAGCTCTGCTGAAACCTCAGCTTTTTCACTGGAGCAGTGGAGGTGCAGCTGAAGCCCTCCCTGTCTAACTGGGGATGCATTTATATGTGCGTGTGTGTGTTTTTCTTTTCCTCCTGTAGCAGACATTGCTTCTGATTTCCCTCCAGTGTCACTGCCAAAGCATGTCCCTGCTAAAAGAACTACAGCCACCATGAGGTGGCCCATCTATGTGATCTAAGCCAAAGAAAACATGCACAGCAGCAGAGAAAGCAGCAGGTAAAAGTACACAGAATTAAAGCCACACTAGATGGAGAGCAGAGCTCTGACAAGCAGGATGCTGTAAGCTGGACTAACTGCCCTGATGGGCTGTTTTTTTTCTGCGGAGGACAGTCACTGCCTGTAGCAGATGCCTTGGGCATGTCAATTTAACAGTCTGGCAAGTTAGTTCAAACTGGTCACAAAGTGGCTTGATTTTGCATGACGCTGGCAACAGCCATCTGCCAGTTCTGTTATGGGGCAAAACTGGTACAAGCGTGTGACTCCCCAGAGATGCTCCAGAGCTCACACAGGGACGCCCAAGGCAGACACTTTCAGAAGTGCCAGACATAAGTAACATCCACCACTGTCTTTGAAGCCTGTCTGCCTTCTCTGGGCTCTCTGATGGTACAGACTCACCCAGGACTTAAAGACAGGTTTACAGAGTGACACTGCCAGTGAAGCTGGCAGCCTTCCTCAGACAAGGCTTTTGTTAAACAAATGAACACAGGTGAAACCTACAGGAATCCACACTGCCCAGGCTCCAGACTTGTCCTCCTTTCCTAGGAGGCAGGATGAGGCTAAAATCTTGCATGGATCAGAGACACCTAATGGCTGTATGCTCACAGAATCAACTAGGTTGGAAAAAGACCTTCAAGATCATCCAGTCCAACTGTGCCCAGCACTGCCAAGGCCATCACTACACGATGTCACTGGGGGCCTCGTCTACATGGTTTGTGAACACTCAGGGACAGTGACTCCACCACTGCCCTGGGCAGCCTGTTGCAATGCCTGAGCACCCTCTGGGGAAGGAATTGTTCCTCATCTCCAGTCTAAACCTCCCATGGTGCAGCTTGAGGCTGTTTACTCTTGTTGTGTTCCATGTTCCTTGGGAGAAGGGCCCAGCCACTTTTCAGGTAGTTGTAGAGTGATAAGGTCCCCCTGAGCCTTCTCTTCTGCAGAGTAAACAATGCACTGATGGTGAAGGTAACCCCACCCAAATATTGCCCAACTGTTCCACACTCTCCTCCCCATTTATCCAATCCCAATCAACCCAGGGAATACAGTATGTTTTGTTACCTCCTGCTTCCGCACAGGTCATCTCACCTCTTGCTTATGTCCACCGTCTTTGCATCCATGGAGCTATCTCTCACAGAAAATTGACCGTGTTCAGTGATGTTGAAACACCCACTTGCTAAAATTCTGTGATGTGGGAAGATACTTGCAGAACAGGTAGAACTTAGCATACAATGCAGCATTGCCGTTGTTAGTCATCTCCGAACCCAGTGTCTCAGTCTCCATGGCTAGTCTTTTTAGACAGAAATCTAATTAAGCTCAGAGTAATCATAACATCACCAGACTGGGTTTGAATAAGCAAGTACCACTAAGTTTCATTCCCTAGGTTTCCATACTTCACCACTCTGGAGCAGCAGCGGTTTAAGCACTATGGAGATCTGTATTTCTTCAGCAGCAAGCCTGAGGTTTTCAGATATGGTTTTGGCTGATTTTCTTGAAGCTGATGGGTTGGTCATATTATTTGTAATCTGCAGTGGTGTTATGAAAACTCACACACACCATTCAGAGAAAATAAAGAGAAGGAAGAAAAAAGCTTTCCAGGTGTGCAGCATACAAAGCAACACTGCCTGACATTATCAAGGCTTAATCTGTGTCTTAGAGATTTGATTTTATGAAACAAGCTTCAAAAGTGACTTCTGTTTTCAGAACACTTATTCAAAAACTTATTTGGAGAAAAACCCCAACCAACACAAAAGCCTCAAAAACCCAACCCCCCAAAACCCAACCAGCGGCAGTTGGTTCCTCAAAAGGCCCAGCTTCAAAGTCATCAGCCTGCTCTTATAAAGGAACTTAGTCGCAGTAGCAAACGCTGTAACTTCACACTGGAGATCGTTCCACAGTGGTAGGCCCCTCGTCAGCTCAGACGCACAGTGATGTCAGGAGAGCTCAACGCAGTTGCAGCCTTGGCCTGCACAAAGCCTCACATCCTGATGTACAAAGCCTGTCTACTCTCTCACAGTTCTGCAGGAGTAGCCACTCTAAGTAGGTAAACTTTTCAGAACACTTGCTGTATTGGTTACAGTTCTGCTCCTCTTTTGATAAACCACTTAGAACCACAGACTGGTTTGGGTTGGAAGGGACCTTAAATATCAGCCAGTTCCAACCCCCTGCCATGGGCAGGGACACCTTCCACTAGACCAGGTTGCTCCAAGCCCCACCCAACCTGGCCTTGAACACTGCCAGGGATGGGGCAGCCACAGCTTCTCTGGGCACCCTGTGCCAGGGCTTCACCACCCTCACAGGGAAGACCTTCTTAATTTCTAATAAAAATCTACCCTCTGTCAACTTAGAGCCTTACCCTGTCACTACCTGCCCTTGTAACACCTTTTAACACTTCTGCTAAATGACCACTTGCCTGAGTATTTTAAATAGGTGCTTACAACAATTTTGGTTCTAATTCTTAGCGCACTTTTTCCAGTTGTTGCTGTAAGAAAACCCACAAATAGCAACAAGCCTGTTAACAGATACCTTTGAGATCAGCAAGAACTAAGCTGACTGAAACCCAGTCTGCTACATTCATTTGTTTATCATTTGCATTTCTCTCAGCTCAAGACAATGCAGATGTCATTTTGCTTTAGTTCACTAACTTCATTTTCAAAGCCTCAGTTCCACAACTGCTGTGTTTTTTTGTCTCAAAAATGACAAAAGAAGGATGATTTGATTGAACTTTTTTACTTGGTAACAGAAACTTTCCTATTGACTTCAGATTGTATAAACTATGAGGAGAAAAGCAGAGATTAATAAAGTTGACTTTGTCCTGGCTGGTCCACTCCAGTCACCAACAGCACAAGAAAAAACACATTCCCCCTTCCCCACTCCAAATTTTCTTCCCTTTTAGGGAGGGTGAACCTGATATAAAGAAACTAACCAAAGTTATTCAACAAAAAGTATGTATCAAAATCGCAGATTTAACTAAAGGATTCTGGCTCTGTGCTCAGACCACTTGCCTCTGCACAGCTTAGTTTGGGTGGGTTTTTCTCCGTGTACTCTTCAAGGCGCAAAAGCCACTTATTCCAGTACTCTGAGCACAGCTCAGGAGCCATGAAATGCTGGTGCGCGGGGGAGCCGTCCTTATAGGCAACCACGATGAGTCCACAGTTAACCTACAGGTAGAAATAGAAGGCTGCTGGAAATCCAACATGAAGATACAACTTCAATCAGGAATTCTACAAACTAAACCCTATCTTAACATGTAAGCATCTTAAATAAGAAACAGGGAACAAAAAAAGAGCAATAATTCACCATAAAATACTTGGAGACTGATGCTCAAATGCTCCAAAGACTCAAGAGTCCAAAGCTCTGACTGACTTCAGTGCAAACCAGAGGACCTGAATTCTGAGTCTCAGAGTGATGAGGTCTATTTAAACCTTGCAGATGCTGATAGAATTCCCAGTGACTGACTAGGTTTTGCCTGGGGTCACATAACCAGACTGATGCCATTCTCCAGCATCAGTGTGAATAGAAATGGTTGCTTAGGTATGTTCTGACATCCTTCATACTTGACAAACATCTAATCCAAACCTCAAAGAGCCACCAGGATAAAAAGAAAGTGGTGGGGGACAGAAGGCTAATAGCACAATTCTAGAATTACTGCCTATATTTCACTCTGCAAGGATCATGCCTGTTATGTGCTTGTGTTTACTGACCTCTACAGTACCCTAGAAAAGTCCTTTGCACAGCCTATGAATTACTCTGCTTTCTTCTGCTATTTCCCCCTTCAGTGTTTTGTATTGAAATAATAATTCTTCAGGCCAAGCAGGCCTGGCTACAATTGCATTTGAAGTATTTAAAAACACTATTCCACTGTCTTCTGTGGTTAAGTGATTGACAACACACTCTTCCTCTAAGAAAACACTGTACAACTTCCAAACACTTGAGTAAATCAGTCCCTCTTTTGCTGGTGGGATACAGCAACACATGATGCTAGCAATGCCCTGCCACCCCATTTCCCTGTTTGCAGGCTCTTCTGCTTCACTTCTCCCCCTTCTTACTCTTCACATAAACAAAAACCACACAGAACTAAGCACTGGGGGTTGCCCAGGTGTCAAGTCACTGTGAGCTCATCTGACATTCCGAGCATCCCTCAGTGCCACTGAGCAGCTCCTTAAAACCACTGAAAATAGACTGCTGACAGGCAAAGGCAGCAGGATTAGCAAGGGCAGTGGAGTTATTTCACAGTATGGCAGCTAAACCTGATCTAAGACTGAGCTGCTTTCTCACAAATCCTACCAACAGTTCCATGATGGCCAGTAAGTGCTAAAGGCAGTAGGTGGGGAGCAATGAAAACAACATGGGTGCTGCTGCTTGTCTTGGCAGGCAGCAGGGCTACTGACCTGGAAGTCATAATTGGCATCATGATTGATGGCTCCAATATATGCTGCAACCTGTAAAGGGTTGTCAAAAGTATTCTTCAAAGATGGCTTTGGTTTCTCTGAAGTTTTCCAGTCAATCACACACAACTGGCCTCTGCATAAGAGAACAAGATAGGACAATGTTTTAAACTTAAGTTTAGTCATAAGTAAGAAATAAGGGATGTGACAGCAAAGTTGTATTGCTCTCAGCCTGCTTCACCAATGGCATGTTGCTCATGATTATGCCTAAACAAGTCTCTTCCACACTTTGGTAGTTTAGATCTCCAAAATGAGTATCCACTGCAGTTCCTGCCAGCTGCTGAGGATCCCTTAACCCTGCCCCACTCATACTCTGTTCCACTAAAGGAATTCTCCACAACAGCACTTCTAACACCAGGTTCATCCAGGGGAGTTCATCTATTACTATTCTCTTAGAGATCTGGTCCAGCTTCCCCCTCCCCAGACACACCAGCTCCAGCCTGGGACACAGCCTCCCCCGTGCCACAAACCACCACACCACACTGGCATGATCAGGTTTCTTAGAGAACCAGTACCTCACCGATACTTAGCTACGCAGTCTACCAGGCCCAGATAGTGAAGAGTCTCATGCTGAACTGCACTTTCCAGAGCTCTCACTTCGCTGATATCTTTCAAGACATGTTCCACACTCGACAAGTAGCCGGAAACAGTGACATCTCTCTGCTCCTTAGTTACCATCTCTTCAGACAGGAATATAGATTCCAAAGTGGCATGAAAGAGATGTCCTTGGAGAAAAAGATCTAAGAAAAATGTGAAAAAAAACCCACATTTTACACACTACTCTTAACACCTGAGGGACTTGTATTCTAGATATTACGCAACATAGCTCATAAACTAGTCCTAGTTTATGGACTGAAAGTTTGAGGATATGGGGAGGAGAGGGAATAAGACAGAAAACCAACCGAAATGTCAACAGTGAAATCAGTATCTCTTATATTAATGCTTACTTTACTTTTTTCTGGTCTCTAATTACACAAACAGAAGTATGATTTTAAATGTATTGTTAATTCAAAGGCATTTGTGAATTTCTGTGAATTAAAAGTATTATTCTAGGCTGCTTTTACTTCTTCTGCTGCATTGGTTCATCTGAATGGAATTAAATCTCCTCCTGAAATGGGCAGGCAGAGTCCTAGGAGTAAAGGCTTATCTCAGAAATGATTCCAAGAAAGATAAATTTTAAATAGTTATGTAAGGTTTGTTATGCCACATTATTCACTGAAGTGTGTAACTCAAGAAGCACAAACACAGGATACTCGGTTCTAAAAAGCATAAGAATTCATGCGAGGAGCGCTCGAGTGTTTGGCAGCCTCTCTGCAAGAGGCTACCTTCTATCCCCCAGGTCCTCCCAGACGCCCCATCAATCCTACAGCTTGGAGGAAGTCACCTTTGTATGTCTTATGAAATGAATTATAGTATCACAGACTGGTTTGGGTTGGAAGGGACATTAAAGCTCACCCAGTTCCAAACCCCTGCCACAGACAGGGACACCTTCCACTAGACCAGGTTGCTCCAAGGCCTGAATTTCCAAAATGCCTGATCTGTAGGGACAGACACTGCAGCTATGCTAGCACATCCCAGCCAGCTGTCCAGACATTGCTTCCGCTTTGCAATCATGCTGTGGTTAGACTTACTTTTAGTATACTCTGTAAAACCATCTTTTCCAAGTTCCAGTATCATTTTCTGCTTCCATCTTTCTAGATAAAAGGCTTGCTGTGGAGAAATAGTCTGTTGAAGAATATGGGTAACACTGGGTATTTTTGTCTTGTTATTCTCTTGTAAAGGGATTTTCAAGGGGAAGTTTGAATCACTGTTGAGAAGGGGAATCTTCTTGTTCGGGTTTATTAAAGGAACCCAATTTCTTGGAGCTTTTGTTTCAGCTTTAACCGGACGTTTGTGTTGTTTTGGTGGCCCATATAAAAAATTGTCTTCTTCAAATATTGTCTCCGGCGTTTGGGCACTGGTTTTGTAGGAGGTCACAGAGGAGACCAAATTATTGTATTTTTCCTGGTCAACTAGTTCATAGCTGTTCACTTTTTTATTTTTACTATGAAGACATGTGGAGGTAGCCAGACACATAAATGGGAATTGCTTTTGGCAAAAAGGTATTTGAAAGAGTGTTTCTAGTTTCCCTGGTTTCATGCACAGTAGCTGTAGGAATTTCATTCTGACAGGAAGCATTGTGAATAGGAATTTTCTTTCTTCTGTTAGCAACAGTCGGTAGATTACTGTATTTCCACCCTGTGGAAAAAGAAATATGTGATTTCCAGAGTCATAAAACTCTGCCACCAACCTATTTTTGCCCTTTGCCAAACAGAGAACTGCTGTGGTCATAAAGTGTCTTCATACACTTTATGCCACCAAAACTCCTTTAGGTGAGTAATAATGTAAGAGAAAGAATCAATAAGCCATGAAAAGAGGAAATGATCCTGAAAAGAACTGGTGCTGGTCCACAGAACCTGAAAGAGAGCAAACATAAAAAGGTGTTTCAAGTAGCAAAAGCTACAGCAGAGGATGCTCTTACAGAAACAGTATCAGAACTGTCACTAAAGTAGACACGAAAACCTGATATGCAACAAACAATCCCCAAAAGGAGGGTGAGGGTAATAGAATAAAAAGGCTATGCAGAGAGAACGAAGCAAATTCATTGTTGTGAGGTATTAAAACCATGTAAGCCTACAGTGGATGACCAGCTTAAGGGGATTGTGGTGACAAAGTACATTTGGGAGAACAAAACGATGTTTTTACTTTCGTATCTCTAGGAGAAAGCAGACAGCAGCAGTATGTGCATTCTGAAATCAGGAGATGTGAGACTGGGAAAGCCAAAGAAACCAGATGGACTGCAAGTATATTCAGATTCCACTAAATCAGAGTAAACCAGAAAAGTATTTTTCTAAACACAGTTTCAAATGTGGCTGTGTGCCAGGACACTTAAAAGTTGAAAAGCAAAACCAGTATACCAGAAATATTGTTCCCAGCATAGCTTTCAACACTGCTTTGGAACTGCTGTGCTAAGTCCTATGAAAGTTTATGCAGTTGTGAACACTTGAATAGTGGCATTTAAATCAACACCAAACACTTGCAGAATTGAGGCCCTATTCTCCTACTTAAAGTTATCTGCTTACCCTGATAAAGTTCCCTTCCACCCACTACAAACAAAAAAAAAATGCAGGCAATGCACACTGCCAACTATCATCGGAATTTTGTTCCTGACAACACTTAAATGTTACTCGTTGTTTTTTCCACACTTCTTAACCGACACTTCACACACTGCCCAAGCCATAGGCACCACAGGCAACAAAAATACAGTAGGAGGAGTTATCCTGCATGGACAAATCCTGTGCTCAAGCAGAACTGCAGTGACACCAACGTGTGGGTGCAGGCATAGAATCCCAGACTGGTTCGGGTTGGAAGGGCCCTTAAAGCTCATCCAGTTCCAACCGCCTGCCATGGGCAGGGACACCGTCCACTAGACCAGGTTGCTCCAAGCCCCGTCCAACCTGGCCTTGAACACTGCCAGGGATGGGGCAGCCACAGCTTCTCTGGGCACCCTGTGCCGGTGCCTCATCACTCACATGGAAGAATTTCTTCCTAATCTCTCACCTAAATCCACTCAGGGATAAGATGCCCTGGTCGGGCTGTCCCCGCAGCCGGCACGGCTCCCTCAGCGGCCATGCCCCCACAGCCCTGGAGAGTCCGGCCATGAGGACCGCTCGGTTCCAAACCGGAGGCACTGGTGGGCACACCCTTGCCGGTTGACCACGGGCAGAGGTAGCTGCAGGCCCAGCTGCCGGGGCAGGCCGCTGCATGCCCTCCGCTCATCAGGGCCAGATGAAGACCGCCGCTGAGAACGCGCCCCTTCACCTCCCCACCACAGCCGGACAGCCCCAGCCCGCCTTCGCCTTCTCCCCCTCCCCGCGCTGCAGGTTTTCACCGAGACGGCCGCGGCCGCGGCCCCGTCACGAACAGGACCCCCAGGGAGGAAAACCGGGCGCAAGCGTTACCTCAGGAACGCACTTCCCGCCACCGCCGCGGCCTCCGGTGCGCAGGCGCAGTCCGGCCGCCGCCAGCACCTTCACTACACATGCGCACACCGCGGCTTGCTGGTATTTGTAGTTCCTCCGCTGCTCGCATTGGCTCGGCTCCGGAGTCTCCGAATGCGGTGCTGAGGGAGAGGGGGCTGTGCCTCCTCCCTTTAGCCTTATTTTTTGAGTGTTCTTTGAAAACCGTTCATGAGAATAACCCGAATCTTTAAAAGTAAGGAAAAAAGACAAAATAACCCCAACTAACGTTGTACCGCCATCTTGGATGAAGGCAAGCAGCATACTGCCCTCACCCAATATGGCCGCCGCTCCGCGCGGGGGTCGCCGGGACGGTGGGGGTGTGTCGCCGGCGGCGGGAGGCGGTGGCGGCTCCGCCCCGGGCTTATATGAGGCGGCGGCGGCGGTAGCGGGGAGGGTTGAGAGCGGTGGCTGTGGCTCGGCGGTATGGATTTGCTCCGGGAGGACGCGCAAGGCAAGGTGAGGGCGGCGGCCCGGTGGGAGGGCGGCCGGGCTGGTCCCGCGGAGCTTGAGGGAGCTCGCGTCCCGCCCGCCCGCCCGCGGCAGTGGCAGGGGTTTACTTCGGTTCAGTTTGTTGGGGTGTTTCTGGTTGGTTTCTTTTTAAGTGTTAATTTCCTTAGTCCCTGTGTTGCTTGTTCCCTGCACCCGAGGTGCTGTGTGAGCAGGTGGTCAGGGTCAGCGTGGGGTGTTGCCCCTGAAGGAAGAGGTGCCCAGAGAAAGATAAAGAGGGGTAGAAGGAATTAAAGCCAGAAGGGGAAGAAGGGAAGGGCTTTGGCTGCCACCGGCAGCGCAGATTGTGTGTGGAGCACCTTGGTGGTGGTGGTGGGAGCAGGATGGCAGGCAGGGCCTGGGCCTGTTGGGGATGGAGGAGCTGGACCTGCTCGTCAGGGTTTGTGGCTGGGCACTAGCAGTGAAATGCTGTAGGTGTTTTTGCCGAGGTGCTTAAACTTGCAGGCCAGCTCGTGTGCCTGTGCCCAGCTTTCCTGGTGGTGTGGCCTGTGTTAGCCAGGCTGTCAGCTGTCCCTTCAGTTGTGCCACTGCTTTGCTTGCCACATCGGTAGCTGGCTTGATTTGTCCTTTGTAGCAGTGTTGAAGCTTTAAGTGCAAAGGAGGTTTATATCTTGTCTTTGAGGGAGTGGGGGGGGGGGTGTTGCTCGATGTGAAGACTCTCAACTTTGCAGAGGAAATGCAAATTAAATGCAAAAATGGGAACTTTGTGAATCAATGTGCATGCATGTTGGCAGTGCTTGGAGTTATTTCTTATGCTGGAGAAGCTGCTTGGCTTAATCTACCTGGTTTAATAACTACCCCCAACACACATTGTATAGAAGGTAAGCCAGTTCTGTAGCAGTCTGTGAGCTGCTTATTTGACTTTCATATTGTTGCAGTAGCTTTGCACTGTGACTAAGCTTAACTCACTTGTGGGTAGATGAGATGTGCCTTACACTGTTAAGGGAGCTTGAGTCTTTTCATTCTGTGTTTTCTCTAGCTTTTTGGAAGATGTATATTGGCTGACTTGAGAGCTAGGAATACACCTACTTTTAACTTTCCTAGGTAACTTCCTTGCACATGGACAACTGAAATACGCACAGCATCTCCTGCATACGACTTTTAAAACAATCTTGATCCAGCAGAATAGGCAAATGTTTGTTAGGCAAGTGTTTTCCTGTTAGTTGTTTTGAGCTATGAATGAGCCAGTGCTTTAACTTTTTCCTCCTGCATGTGAATCTCTTAGTATTGTGGTGTCTGCCACCTGAGAGTGAGTGTAAGCCTTTATAGGCCTGCAGGACCTTCTGGGGAAGGTAAAATATCAACTGTCTTTCAGCAATTGGTAACTTTGAGTGTTTGTGTGTCATTTTGAACTTAACAGGAATATTGGGGGGAGGGGAAAATGTTCCTGCAGTGAGGGCTTGAGTAGCTTTAAGCTCTAATGCTCAATGGCCAAAGATTAACCAGTTTGTGTCAGGTAGGAGGGCTGCCTTGGGATTCAAGCAGCAAGGGGGAGGATAGAAATACTCCTGTCTTTGGTGTTTCCTTACCTAAACAGGAACAGACATGTGGAACTGGTGTGTGGCAAGTAGATAAAGCCTGTACCTATAAAGGAAACTTCATTAGGTATTAACCTTGAATAGGACTCATTGGTAAGTATAAACTAAAAGCTGACCTTGAGGTGGCAAAGCAAGAGAAGCTCAGGATATGTAGGAAGAGGGAGGAAGAGTAGGATAAGGGTGACTGGAAGTGCAGTGGGGAAAGATGGTGTAATCTGTCATGGAGAGGAAAAGGCACTTCAGAAAGTGAAGCGAGTAGTGGGACTGCCAAGCTAAGCTCAGTGTTTTTTAGTGTCAGTGGCTTGATAGCATTTTAAAGGCTTCAGTCTGCAGTTAAACTGCTCTAGATTGAAATACTGAGAGAGTATTGTAGCCCTTTTTTCTCAGAACAGTCAGAGATAAAAATGGTATGCCATAGCCTGGCACTTGCTCGTATTACTCTTGAACAGCGGTTCTCCGTGCTAGACAACTTCTATATGCTTTATAAACAGAGGAAAACTGAGAGCCTACTAGATCTTGCTTGTGTTCTGCAAGAAAACTGTGCATCCTGCTGGGCCTGAAAGCAAGGAGGGAGATGAACTGCCAGCAAGGAGAAAGCTACTCGATAAATATAATGTACTGTTAAGGACACAGAATCACAGACTGGTTTGGGTTAGAAGGGACCTTACAGCTCATTCAGTTCCAGCCCCTGCCATGGGCAGGGACACCTTCTACTAGACAAGGTTGCTCCAAGCCCCGTCTGACCTGGCCTTGAGCACTGCCAGGGATGGGGCAGCCACAGCTTCTCTGGGTACCCTTTGCCAGCGCCTCAGCACCCTCGCAGAGAAGAACTGCCTAATGTCCCCTCTGTAAATCTCCTTCTGTCAATTTTAAACCATTTCTCCTTGTCCTGTCCCTACAGGCCCTTGTCAAAAACCCCTCTCTAGCTTTCTTGTCGGAGCTTTTAGACACTGGAAGCTGCTCTAAGGTCTCTGCGGAGCCTTCTCTTCTCCACTCCGAACAAGCCCAGCTCTCTCAGCCTGTGTCCTGTTTGGGCAAATGATCTGATCTCAAATCCATAGGAAATGAGGAGAGCATGGTGTGAGGCTGCATTGCTGAAACACCCTACCACCAGTTCCATCCTCACTCCAGGAGGTCAGCAAAACATTCGTGTAGATGCTGACTGTGGCTTAGGGGCTGCTTCTGTTGCCCGATTCCAATTTTAGCTGGGCACGCATCATGTTACAGGTGGCATGTTGGCTAAAAGTGTTTAGCCATGGGTTGTGCTCTGCCAGCAGACTGCTGCAGTGGGGTGGGTTTGGCCTGTGCTGCCAAAGCTGCTTCTTGACCCCTCAAGCTGAGGAAGAAGTGCGTTGAGTGGAGGTGTCCATGTGCTCCTTGGTGGAGCAAGATGAGCTACTTTTCCTTTGAATATGGGATCCTTGAACATCCTGCCCTCTGTGAAAAGGTGTGTGACCACTTGGTTTCTGCAGTGATGCAGAGATCCCTCTGACAGGAGAGCGAAGCCATCAGGGCCAGCTTACTGCACAGCCAGTGGTAATAGCGGCTGCCTTCTGCTTACTTGGCAAGCGCTGTACTTGGTGAGAAACACGATTGCAATGACTAAATTGAGCTGTTACTTCCTCTTTATCTGTTTTAAGCAAAAGTAATTAAACCACTGCATTGCTGGAGTTCTGTGGCCCAAAGTCACAAATTTGGGGAAGCATTTTTTTGTATCCTAAGTAGCAGCATGAAAACTGAGTGCAAGAAGATTGGTTCAGTGGCTAGATGTAACTTGTACTGCTTCAGCTGCATGTTAGAGAGCAAACAGCAAATCTGTTACAAAGGCTAAAAAATCCAAGTTTCACATCTACTGTATCGCGTCTGTACTGCTGCATGTGTGCGGTGTACTTTCTGATGTATTTTTAGTATCTTGATTAAAGGGACACTTGGACTGCTTGTATCAAATATGACTAAAACATAGTTCTAGCAACTAATGTCACTAATATCTGCTGGCCAGTTACTCTGGAGGTTTGCTGGTTAACTCCTGGGTGTTGAGACAAGGCCTTCTGAGGGCTCTATATAAACTGCCAGGAAAGATCATGATCTTCTAGTGTTCTCTGGAGAGCACTTAAACTGGCTTAATTAGACTGCTCTGTAAAAAGTAATGAATTCTGGGTAGTGGCAGATGTAATCGCTACACTCTTGTTTGTGGCTGTTGTTTGAATGACAGCAGGGAGGGGATCAGTAAGAAGAAAGGCGTTTTCTTATAAGGTAGCTGACAATAAGCAGAAAGCTCTGTGACATGCAAGCCCTTGTGGAAGGGCTCCTTGCTCCTTCTGGGAGCCTAGCTATGTGGGAAACCCCTGCATTAACCTAAACAAATATGGATTCTTATTTTGCTAGCAATCAGATATTGTACACAGTTGCTTGCACTGGCAGATTCTTTTGTTAGAATGCAGAAGTAACATTGAGTCATCCAGAACTGATGCTAAAACTGCCAGCAGCTCGGGCCACTTGAAAGAAGCAGCTTCAGTGGTGAGAGCATTTCATTCCCCTGGGTACCTGTTAATGTGAAGGTGTGTTTGCATTGGGTGAGGCTGGTCAAAAACTTGTCTGTCGAGCTAAAGCTAGGGCATCAATGGTAATCAATGGTTGTACTTAAATGATCCAACCCTTTAATATCTCTAAGCAATGGAAAAAGTGCTGTAAAACTCTGGATTGGTCACAGTAATGCTCTCTGCTGTCTCTTCTCTTGGGCTTCCTGATAAGGTGATAGTGTCCTAATTGGTACCATAATATCTATTTTTAGTCTTCTAGTCCTGGTGCCTAGAAACAAGGATCAATAGGATGACTGCCTGTTATTCTGGAGGGCTCTGCTTATGTCTTGTTTCAATTTCCAGGTCAGAGTGTGATGGACAGTATTGAACAGGGAGAAGTTTTTCTTCAATCCTCACAAACCCCACTGGATCCCAATACAAGTCACTAGAGGCATGAAGCTAGAAGTAGAAGGCATCAGAGCAGCTGTAACAGTTGCTGTGGTCATTGTAAAACAGAAGTGTTTAAGCTTTTCTGAGAAAGGGAAATAAGAGGTGAAAGTGGGGAACTGTGCTGAGCTTGGGTGAGTGTTTCAGTTTGCTGTTTCCCCACTGTGCTGTTCCAGGAGTTGCCATCCTCTACTTCTTTTGGACATGAGCTCCAAGTAAGGAATAATCTCTTGCCAGCTGCTGAGCTTGGTCTATATACCCTGAAGAGCATGGGGGTGATGGTTGTTTCTGGTAATTGGGATGGAGAAACTTAATTTCTCTTCCCCCCTGCCTGGAGTGCATGGAAGAAGCAGTTATGTCCTAGCAGAGAAATGCCTCCAGAGATGGAGCTGCCAGCCATGGCAGGCCAGAGAGTAGGATGGAGTGGTTTCATGGGAAGGGCTTGGGTTGGATGTCTGTTATGATAAAGAAGCAAGCCTGAGGCCTGATGATGAAAGCTTAATTCCTTTGCTCTGCACAGCCTTCATATGATCATAAGCAAGGTGCTCTTCATTTGTGTTTGTAGTATGAGTGTAAGAGAGATGGTGGAATGAAAGGTCCTGAATGATGAGCTGCTAATGCTACAGGGGCAGGTGCTGGTGTGGAACATCTGCTTTAGGTGCTTGCTTTATAGTGCCTTATAGAGCTGTGGTAACAAGATGGGGTGTGGGGGGTGCTTCTTGATTCTAATTCAGTGGAGAAATGCTGCTCCAGCATGTTCTTGTAGGGAAAGGAAGAGCTCTATTTTCCCAAAGTCAGACATTGTGAATGCTCTCTTTGTAGTCTGAGCCTTGCTGCCATGATTGTGTAATCCTAAAGGTTTCTGGCCTGGAGTTAGGAGGCCACAGTGACCTTCACAGGAATAGAACAGAATGGTGGTTTTGATTCTCTCTTTCAGATGGCTCCAGGTCCTTTACTGAATTCCAGAGTCCTGAAGTGCAGAGGTGATAATCCTGTGTATATAACTCTCTTCAAACAGTTATATGCTTAATGTTTGAGCTTGCAGTGACCTGCAACAATAGGGGGCCATGTAGACTTACAGCAGATGTTTAGGGTAATAGAGGACCAAGATTTTTTACTTTTAGCACGTGGCTTCATGTAGGCTTGAGAGGCTGAAACCCACCACTGGATGTAGGGGTGCTCTTCACTCTTCTCCTGTTTTCCAGGCTGCTCTCACGTTTTGGGCACTATGTGTAGTACAGCTGCTCTGGAATGCACAGCTGAGCACTGCTGCTGACTCCCAGTTGTTTCTGTGTGAGGCCACACTGGGCAATAAGTTCTCTCGCAGCAGCATCCCTGGGGATTGTTGAAGCTGGAGGTTATTTGTCCTTGCTCATTGCCTCTGCAATTTATAGTCCTGGTGTGTGGGGAGAAATGCCTGTGATACAGGAACAGCTTTAATCTGACTAAGTAGTACCATCCTGTGTCCATACCTGCCCATCTCCTGTGCAGCCAACTACTAGGCATGGAAGGGGGTGCCGACAGCACTTAATCATGGCTTACCTTCTCCACAAGACTTAATAAGAAAGCTCACAAATTCTGGACTGGCAGATTGGTGTAGTCCTTTCCTTAGTTCAACTGAGAGGAAGCAGTTTCCTTTGGCTTATCATACTTTCCAGACTCAGCAGTTCATATTGTTCGCACTGCTGAGCCTGTTTGGACAGTAAAGATAAGTTAAGCAGGATGCAAAACACTGGGGTCTGCATCGTTGTCACTGCTTTGGCTGCTAGGGTTATCTGGCTGGGAAACACTGACCAACTTGCCTTTTGTTTAGCTGGCAACACAGAGCTGTACTTGCAATGAGACTAATGCCCAAATGGTGGCCTTCCATCTATCCTTCCTCTGGTGCTTGAATGGGGCAGCTTCTGCCTAAACCAGTGTCAGTGACCTCTGAACCATGCACATTTGGACTGTTTGGTCTATACCTTCCTAGTAAGTATCAGAATTGCATGCCTGTAGGATAAAATGATAATCTGTCCTATGGGGTTACTGGAGAGAAGTGACTACTATTGGAGTCCTTGAGGTGTTTGGAGTCCCACTGTGTCCATTTGGATGTGAGCAGTGCTCGGACTGCTAGGAACTGTGTTCCAGGGCATGCAGGGTAAGCTCAACAGTCTTCCTTGTTGCCAAACCAATACCCAGGATGGGATAAAAGCCTTCTGTCCTATAGAAGCCAGAATGGGAAGCTCAGTGTGCTGTGTACATGGTCTTTCCATAGGCATAAAATCACAAGCTTCAACTACCAACTGAAGGGGGAGATGGAAGTCTTTAGCACGGCTTGAAGGATAAGGCTGCGTTGGCTGGGCTATCCCTTGTTTAGGTGTGAGACCCTGATTATAGATGATAGCAGTAACCATCAGTGGTAGTGGGAGTCTAGGCAGGGGCAGGCTGGCTGGAGGCAAATGCAGGCAGCCAGAGACTTGTTTTCCACCAGATCTGCAGCACACAGATGACCAGACTAAGGAAAAGGAGTTTCCAAAGCTTTTGGATGCAAAGCTTCACCGTATAAAAGGCAACCCCTCAAAAGCTTCTGGAAAGCTGCGCAAGAACTGAAGGCAGCATTCAAGCTATCTGTGACATGACAGCCTTGCTCAGATGCTGTCTGGCACCGCTTGCTTGTGGGCTTTGATGCTGAAACTTGTGCTTAGTGGGAGGTAAGGGCAAGCTCCTGGCTGGTGGGTTCTGTGTATTTATTTGGATGCTGCAGGGTGGTGAAATGAGATCTGTCTCCTGCTTGCCTTCCTGGGAAGACATTCAGAATTATCTCTAAAGGATAACCTTGGGATTCAGCGTGGCTGTGATGGTCACTCTTCAGCAAACTTCCTGTGTTGTGACCTTGATCTCTGGCAGCTTCTCCCTTCTGCAGAGAATGAGTGCTGCAGCACTGAAGGGAGGGCCTCTTTGGAGACTGGTTTTGTTTCATGTTACGGTGGTTCCTGTGCTAGGCTGAGGTTCTTCCATGCTTCTGGACTAGCGATGACTGAAGCTTGTGATCACTAGTGTTTAATAGCTTGTGAAAGTCTATTTCTTGGTATCTAGACACATGAATCTGCTTGATGTAAGAATCTCTTAAGAGATGCTGGATATGCCTGAACTTTTTTTGCTTGTTTCTGAGGTCATTCAGGAAATTGAAGCCACGATGAATAATATGATGCCAGGTATCCTGAAAATAAGATCAAATAGTGCTACTGCCACAGTGTTCTTGGGTTTTGGCCCTGTTTCTGGCAACCAGTTTGCTCTTAGACTTTATGGGAGCCTAAAGGTGTTTTGTGCCCCACTTTTCTCCAAGATCAGAGGTGGTGTAGCCTCTTCAGCTGTCAGCACAGCAAGTGGAATATGTGCAGTAGTTTTGGGAGGTAGGAATGGCAGTAGTGATCCATCTGGGCCTGGTGAGGAAGCATCAGGCTTTGCCTAGGGCTTGCTACTTGTGATAGATAAAAGCACTTAATTCTTCTTGCCTTAGATTAAAGCAGCTCTCTGATCTAAGAGTGAGGAAACAGATCACAAGCCTAGGCTCTTGGGAGCTGTGCCGCCACATATTGTGGAGGCACAGGGTAATGAAGAGAGAACTATTTTGGTTGTTGCTAAATGGCATAATAGGCTCTGGCTTGGTGTGTTCCAAGTAAACAAGCTGGAGAAGTACTTGGAGGAAGATGCTTCTTTCAAGGCAGGTATTTCCAAATACTTGTGTGAATTCTACCAACTGGTTCTATTGGTTCTTCAGGCTTTAAGCTAATAAGCCTTGTTCTTTTCCTGTGTTTGGAAGGGAAGGCTTGCCACAGTGATGTGCAGGTAGTGTCAAGTCTGTTGTGCTTGTTCATATGTGCTGATCCTGAAGGCAGCAGTTCAGTGCAGTGTGGTTCTTGTTGATAGCTGATGACCAGTCTAGCTTCACTAAACCTACTTGATGTTTGAACTGAGGCTTATACTGTGAATTCTGTTGCAGCTGAGGTCTGTATCGGTAGACCTGAATGTTGATCCTTCTCTCCAAATTGATATACCTGATGCCCTAAGTGAAAAAGACAGAGTGAAGTTCACTGTGCATACTAAGGTAAGATCATGGGGTAGAAAGAAGTCTTTATAAATGTTATGCAAGTAATGTTTGTATTTGTAATATGCATACCTGTAAAGATGGACTTGGCAATGAGAGAAATCTAATTAGATGGAGATTTTTCCACTTAAAGGTGGCCTGAGGGTGTATATATATGCAGAAACTTGAGATTTTCTGAGGCTTGAACACTCTCTAAATAGAGACAAGGTAGCTGGTACACTAGATTGACTTTGCTGAGGAATCCTAGCTTGACACCAGGAAACTGGGGAGTAGGGGTGGAGAAACCAGTTACTGTGAAACTTCATAGAATAAACTGCATTAATGCTGTTTCACAACAGTGCCTTTTCTTTAAATAGTCTCCTTGGGAGTATGGCTCTGAAAGGAGCGCCAGCTCAGCTAAAAGGGAGTAGGCGAGGCTCTTACTAGGCAAAATAGCTTCCTTTGGAAAGGGACAGAACTGTTTCTAAAAGCTACTAATTTACAAAACAGTAGGGCTTCTATATCTTCTTTTCCAGACTACACTGCCAGCTTTTCAAAACCCTGAGTTTTCAGTTACAAGGCAGCACGAAGACTTTGTGTGGCTGCACGATACGCTCACTGAAACTGAGGAGTATGCAGGACTCATTGTAAGTACTTCCTAAGAAACTTCATTCCAAGCAAAAGACTATAGTGATTTAAAATGCATATTAGTAAGGGCATGAAGCTTGCTTTACTAATATTACTAGCATTTAATAACTTGGGTATTCCCTATGCTTCCTCTTGCCTTAATTCCCAAACAGCTTGAGTGGTATGGCTCTTATGTTAACTTATGAACTTATGTCTGTTGTTATAGCTTGGAGCAGCAAAAAAACCTTGATGCTCTGGGAGTCTTTGACTCTCTGGTGGTGCTGGAAGATGATACAGTGAAATACTACTACTTAATATAGCCTTTCTTTCCTATGATCTTTCTTTTAAGAGGCCCTGTGGGCCATAGAAGGTGGCTGACTATAGGGTGGATATAGAAGCTGTTCCTCTTGGTTGGTTTCCTTCCTGGGGCAGGGGTAGCACAGAGCTGGGAGGAGCAAGTAGGGACCCAGACATCAAAATGGCCTTAGAATTCCTGGGTGTGAAGCTTCCCTGGCTTGGATGACCAGGCAAAAGGGCCTCCTTCCAGGGAAGGCTAGAGGTAATTTTGGAAAGCTTTATTTGCTAGCATCTATCACTAACCAATTCCTTGGCTAGATACCTCCAGCACCTTCAAAGCCTGACTTTGATGGTCCCAGAGAGAAGATGCAGAAGCTGGGGGAAGGAGAAGTGTCCATGACAAAAGAAGAGTTTGCCAAAATGAAGCAAGAGCTAGAAGCGTAAGTAGAATGAGACTGCTGCCAAAAGCAGCTGCACTTAGAGAATCCTCCTGGGAGGGCAACTTAGTTGGTGATAACTGATTTTGAGTGTGACTGTTTTGAAGGGTGTCTGATGCTGCATAGTCTTTAAAAGCTTAGAGCTGGGAGTTGCCAAAAGTTTCTTTTCAAACTGGAAAACTTCCTAGCTAAAGGGATTGAAAATAGTTTCTCTATCACCAGTAGCTATTTCAGAGGCATGCTGTTGAATATTTTCACTGGATAAACTTAAAGCAATTCTTTGTATATTGAAGAAGGCAGTACAAGAGAAGATCTCAGTCTGTTCTTTCCTTTCAGTGAATACCTGGCTGTCTTCAAGAAGACTGTATCATCACACGAGATCTTCCTTCAGCGGATTTCTTCTCATCCTGTACTCAGCAAAGATCGCAATTTTCATGTTTTCCTGGAGTATGACCAGGATGTAAGGCACTTCTTTCTCCTTTCTGAATGAGGCACAATGTTAGAGGTGTCTCTTTTTCTGGCACGGTCAGAATGTTATGTAAATCTATGTGCAGCATCAGTGAGCAAGATATTGCCAGTGCTTCTGTGAGATAAAAGGGTGAAAAGCCTGACCTTTAGGCCTCTTTCTGGTATAAATCTCATCTTTGTTTCTTAATTCTAGTTAAGTTGGTTAGGCAGTCAGCTTTGTATGTCTTTATCTTAGGAACAAGTATGGTTCAGGTGTAGCTGTGCTGTGTGTTGCATGGTCCTGAGATGGAATAATGGAGGTCTATTAAAGTTAGTGCTGCATCTGTTTTGTCAGACCCAATGATGAATGATAGATGCTGATCCAAGATACGTAAGGAAAGACTGAGCTGTTTCTGAGAATGGGAAAAAACTCTGTGGCACACAATAGCTGAACAACCTCTAGTCAGGCCACTTCTTTGTACATCTTATACAAGTGCTCTGGAGAGCTTGGAAATCAGCCTACTCTGTCATATGCTAGATGTAAATGATATTACTTCATTGCAAATGTCAAAATCCTCACATTTTTGCCCTTGGGATAACTTCTTAAAGCTGTTTGGTCTCTGTTGCAGCTGAGTGTTCGGAGGAAAAACACAAAAGAGATGTTTGGTGGCTTTTTGAAAAGCATGGTAAAGAGTGCTGATGAAGTCCTCTTCTCTGGAGTCAAGGTAAGGTAGTTGCTTTACCTCTTGCGTACCCTCATACTGATTGTTGCTTCCTGCTCTAGGGAGGTTAGTTATGTCTGCTTTAGGATTGAGGTATGTAAGTCTCAGCTACTAATGCTAACCTTCCTTGTTACTGCTGTCCCACGTTGGGTGGAGTAGCATGGATTTATTTTGTCTCTTGTAGAAATAAGGCAGTAAAGCTATAGGCTGTTAAAAATTGAAGTGCATATTTAAAAATTACTGAAAAGTTGTCTTAACACCTGACACTTGTGAAGAGGAAGGAACTACACCTTCAGCAAATGTGCTTGTGGCTTTTGTCTGCTTTAGAGCTCTGAACAGACATGATTTTACAGGTTTGTGCTTGCATTAGACAAGATCAACTACCGAAGTCTCCTGCAACTAGTCCAGCTTCAGCTTTTCTATGGTGCTGCCACAGTAGCTCTTTCTAATAGACTTGCTTTTCTAATCAGGATGTCAGGAAGCATTACAGTATGTATAATGTTTGGTGTGGATGTGAAGCAAGCTTGTAAGCTGCTTAGCTATTGTGTGTAGCAGGCCTGGGAAATTCCAACAGTTGGTAGCCCTGAGGGCTGTCTGATTACCATCTTACTGGTTGCTTCAGATGACGTGCAGTGTTGAATAGTTGAGTGTTAAGTCCATCTTCACTGTGGTGAAGAAACTTGCTGGACAGCTTGGTTTGTCAAACCCTTGGGTCAGGATCTTGTCTTAAACTCTGCTCTTCAATAGAGGTTGATGGGCATAATGAATCCCAGGCTGGTTTAGGTTGGAAGGGACCTTAAAGCTCATCCAGTTCCAACCCCTTGTCACAGGCAGGGACACCTTCCCCTAGAGCAGGTTGCTCCAAGCCCTGTCCAACCTGGCTTTGAACACTGCCAGGGATGGGGCAGCCACAGCTTCTCTGGGCACTCTATGCCAGTGCCTCAGCACCCTCACAGGGAAGAATTTCTTCCTAATGTCTCATCTCAGTTCCCCCTTTGTCAGTTTAAAGCCGTTCCTCCTTGTCTCGTCCCTACAGGCCTCGTCAAAGGCCCTTCTCCAGCTTTCTTGTCTGTCCCTTTAGGCAGTGGGAAACTGTTTATAAGGTCTCCTCTGAGATGCTCAGGTGGCTGTGGTTATATCTCTTGGCCCCTTCCAAAATAGGGATGCGCTTGTATTCTGCAGTAATATAACTGACTTAACAGGTCATTCTCTCTTTCAGGAAGTAGAAGACTTTTTTGAACAAGAAAAGACTTTTCTCGTGAACTACTACAACAGAATCAAGGATGCATGTGCAAAAGCAGATAAGATGACAAGATCTCATAAAAGTGAGTATTTTCAAAGACTTTCCTAAAGGTTTTGTAGTCTTGCTGATTTCAGCCTGAAAGCTTTGCCTTTGTTCTTGCAGATGTTGCAGATGACTATATTTATACTTCAGCTTGCTTGAACAGCCTGGCATTAGAAGAGCCTACAGTTATCAAAAAGTAAGCAATTCTAACTGTCCATAAACATACCTTGAGTCTGGGAATATCAAGTTGCTTCTGCAAAATCCAGGGGATTGAGTCATAGCTGGTTTGAGTTTCTTGAATTGCAAGCAAGTGGATTGAAACTTTCTTTTCTCTGCTGCTCCTGGTGATTCTTAACTAGATGATCTCTTGCCAATAGTGCCCTAGAGCCAAATTGTTCTGGTCACCAAAGCTTCTTTTAAACAGAGGTCTCCTTGATATTTTCTTTCAGGTCACAAACTCCCAGAGAATATGAGAGGAAGGGGTTGTGCATCTGCTCTAATGTGCTGTTAAATACAACCACAGCTTACACAAGGCCTGCATTATCTTCTGGGCTTTTGAAGTTCCAGAATAATAGGGCACTTTTAAGTTATGGAAACATTGTCAGCTTCTCTAAGGTGAATTATTCCACCTTCCTAAACTTTGCTATCTATTTACCTAGGCTGGTAAATAGATAGGCTGGTGAAAACAGAATATACCTGGTTAAAACAGAGTGTATAGCTGAGTAAACAAGACAGTTCATCCATCTTGGAGGTAGTAGCAGGGAAATTCTTCACCTTCATGCTCTAGAAGTCAATGTTTACTTTAAATGGTGTTTAGCTGCTTAGCTGTAGTAGTCTGTTAAGCTGGAATCCAGCACCTCTTCCACTGAACCTTTTGTCCAGGTCTTTGCCTAGACCTGAGTTCTGGTCAAGACCTTGATGGGATCTGTATATCCTGTTACTTATCAGGCTAAGAAGCATCTACAACTTACTTACGCTGTTTTTCCTTGTAGGTACTTGTTGAAAGTTGCTGAGCTCTTTGAGAAACTCAGGGTAAGAGAAGCTTTGGAGGGGGAGAAAAGAATCTCTGAATGTGGATGTTGCTGTTTCCTGTTACATACCAACTATTTGATCTTTTCTGCAGAAGGTAGAGAGTAGAGTTTCATCTGATGAAGACTTAAAGCTCTCTGAACTGTTGAGATACTACATGCTCAATATAGAAGCTGCTAAGGTGAGAACAGTTTTCTTTTTGAAGCTTAGTTTTATTATGGGCTTCATGACTCGCTTGTGGTGTTCTTTGTGCTTTAAGAAGACGGGAAGTCCACCTTAAAGGAAGCTGGACCCTTGTTTTGCCTAAGAAACCTGGCATTTCTAAACCACAGCAGAATACAGAAACTATATATTGGCTAGCTGCAGTCCAGCCCACTTACAGAAGGGCTGTTTAAGATCTCTAAACAGTTTTTCTAGATTAGAAAGAAATTAGTGCAGAGACCTGTACTGCTTGTCATGTCTAGGTTAGTATAGTCAATCTGTTAGATCTCTACCAAATTAAATAATAGGGACACATCCCTTAATAGAAGTAGACTGAAGGAGTTCAGAAAGTGCTATTCCTTCTTAGTGGAGAGACCCACCTTATAGGATAAAGCCACTTCAAGGGAAGAAGTGAGGCCTACAGTAGCCCTCAGGCTTCTTTCTTGCTCAGGCATAAGTGGCTGTACTGAAAACTTGACACTGCACTGGTGAAAGGCTTCTGTTGCCCTGCTAGGAGTATATATTATAATATCGTGTTGGAAGAAGGAGAATCTGGTGCTGGAAGAAGTGAAACCTGCTGCTAAAATAGCTGAACCTCAGTTTGGGAAGTAGTTCTCTAAAGGCTTTGATGCATTATTGCTGTCTGCTTTCAGGATCTTCTGTACAGACGTACAAGGGCTCTTGTCGACTATGAAAACTCGAACAAAGCTCTAGATAAAGCAAGACTAAAGAGCAAGGACGTCATGCTGGCTGAGGCACATCAACAGGATTGTTGTCAGAAGTTTGAAAAGATTTCAGAATCTGCAAAACAAGGTATTTGTGCTGAATGGGGATCTTAATGCAGTCCAAGTCTCCACCTGACTTCTGTCAGTACTGAAGGCTTCTGAAGCAAGTAGTCTAAGGGCAATATAGATGGCTGTAAAACTAATGTAGCTAAATGCTTTTAAGAGTTGACTGAAGTGTTGTTTTCCGCCTCCACCTGAAGGTGACTACTTAGGCTTCTGATTATCTCGATTAGAACTGTGCAAACAGGCTTTTACTCTGTCCCAGTACAGCTGAGTCTGATACAGAGTTTCAAACACTGGTTCTTAGATACTTTGGACAGTATAAACCAGGAAACATGCTTTCATGGTACACATGCTACTCCTTTAATGTTCTTGGTTAAATGTTCAGTGAGAACACATAATGTGTGGTTTGCTCCTGTTTTATTCTGATTGTCTTCCTACAAAACCTCTGTCTTAGACCAGCTGTTTCCTCACCAAGATGTCAGTGTTGTATGATGAATGCATCCCTGGCTACAAACAAAGGCTAACTCTTGAACCTCTTAGTGGTCGAATACTGGAACTAGAACTGTACAACAGAACTCGTGAAACATCAGAGGCATTACTTGAAAGTTCAGTCACACTTTGTGTGTCTGTTTTGTCTTTGTTCTTCTCTACAGAACTGATGAGCTTCAAACAGAAGAGAATAGCAGCATTCCGCAAAAACCTAATTGAAATGGCAGAACTGGAAATAAAACACGCAAAGGTGTGTTCTCTTTGGCATTTAACAGGTGTAGCTTTAGAGCAGTGAGTATGAGGTAACTTGGAGAATTTGCTGGGTTCACTTTAAAGCTAGGAAATGTAAAATAGAACAGTGAAAAGCTGTAGGTATAGCACATACAAAGACAGTCTTGTCTGTCACGTGCAGAAATTGTTTTCAGCCTATGACTCCTACAAGACCAGCCTATTGCACTGCAAGTGAGAAATCTCAATTTGCAGGTAGTATGTAACAGCTCACCTCATTTCCCGTCAGGCAGTCTCATCTGTGGGGTTGACCCTTCCTGTATCTAGAGGCAGCTGCTGCTTCAAGTGTTCCCGAGTGCTGTGAGAGCACATACTGCAGTTTGTGGTTTAGCTGTCAGCCTTTCTCGCTTGGCTTGGCAGTGAAGGGGAACACTGGCTTTGTAGCAGCCTCTGCCAGGCTTTACTGTGCAGGTTTAGGAGTAGGCTGCAGAGACAACACCATGTACTGCCAGCTTAATCCAGGAAAGTGCACACTGGTGGAAGGGTCTGTTAACTTAATATAGAAAGCAGGAAGGCTCAGGAAGAGATAACTGTGCATCCTCAGCTTCTCTTGGAAGAATTCTAATTTACTCTTCCCTGGGAGTCCTGGACTTCATCACAGGTAGCTATGTCAGTGCTGAGCTTGAATGTGACATAAAGGCTTGACAATAGTGCTCAGTGTGGTCCACATTAAAACCTTTTACTCTCTTGCCCCTCTCCTGACCATAAACTGAGTCATGGTTGCAGACCTGCAGGAAGAGGCAGATCACAGACTCTGTGATCTGATTTTCATGCTTTACTACTTAAATGCTTGTCTTTGCAGTCTAAGCTCTTTAGTATTGTCATAGGATAGAAAATCCTGGGATGGACCTACTGGTCTGGAAGTTACTTTGGTGTGGGAAGCAGGTTGTTAAATTATCAATCATACTCATTTGAAACTAATTCTCTTCCTTTCCAGAACAATGTCTCTCTCCTGCAAAGCTGTATTGACTTGTTCAAGAACTAAAGCGCCTTATTCTGAAAATGTGAAAAAAAGCATCAATTGCACTCAATGGCCAGGGGCAACTTATTGGCTTGACTTCATTAGCTTAAATATTGTCACTGAGATTCTGTTTGACTAATACTTAAATATATTGATAGTGATACATTGACTTTCTTGGTATAAATGAGAATTGTGTATGAATTGTCTGGATGTAGCTAACATCCTCTTGGCTGATAACTCAAAATGAGTCAAATGTAAGAAATCAACTTGCTGTTGACTGACTTCATCTAGCAGAAAGTGTTTCCTGAGAACTCTCTTTTTTTGCAGGATCAGAGAGTTATCTGTCTCTTCATAGCCCTGATATATTTAAAACTTGCAAATGGGAGTGACTTATGTGTAGTAATTTTATAAAGCAAATATCTTTAACATTCCACTTCCCAGACAGATTTCTATTACAATATATTTTGAATTTCTATAACTACATTCAGTATTTGTACACTTGGGCAATACAGCAAATAAAGATGTCTGATAGAACAAGCTGTTGTATGGCAAGACTTTGTGTGGGATGTAACATGCCAAACTGAGGTTTCAGGCACAGAACGATGACAAATCACTCATCACCTGGAGATCTTCATGCAGAGCACTAGAGATAAGTGTTTGCCTCAATAGGATCGTTCTTGGAATGGGTGTTGACCCAAAATATGGGGACTTCAGGTCATATCTGTGTCTTTAAACTTTTACTTCCTACATGCTGCACACAAAGGTAACCAAGCTTTTCCAAAGCATTGATCTGTACAGATGGCTTGGACTCCTTCAGATTACTTTACAATGCTTGATGTTTTGTCAATCTTTTCACTCCTGCAAGCAACAGGAGGCTGTTCACAACTTCAGGAAGCACAGCCCTGAATCTTCTGTAAGATAAACCTCTTTAAACTTGGTATGGCCACCTGGGTGTATGCTGCTATAGCTGAGGCAACTCAGCGTGTATGTAAAACAGAGTTATTTCTATAGATTGGCTGTTGTATGGCATATGTGGATACAGGTCACTGAGCCATAACCTTCTAAAGGCAGCTTTCTGAGTGAATATCTGAGCCTTGCTTAATTTCTTGTGACGGAACTTCTAATTGTGCTCAAAGTAACCTATGTGGCTATGCTCTGAGCAGATTGCCTGAAGCAGCTACAACCAGAGAAGTTCTGAGAATGGGCAGCTCAGCAGCAGTATATGTAAGGATTGTTTAGTAATTTACTTTTCCATGACCTATTGCCTTTTCTCTTTCAGTACTCCAGGACAACTGAGCAGCTCTTACCAGCCACACTATCCTGAAGCAGTCTAGCTGAAAAATGTCTGAATTGTCTTTACCTTTGCTTGACAGGAATGATTTCAACTTGTGGTTGATTAAGGTTTCTACAGTTCATGCTCAGCTTCTGCCCAAATAACTGTTTCAGCAGCAGCCATACAAGTATATTGATTGTGGATATGTGGCCCCTGTATAGAAGAGAGTTGGTATGTGGCATCACTGTCACCTATGACAGATGACTAGGAGTTTATATGGCGCTTGTCCTGGGGCAGCTAGTGGTCCCAAGCTGGGCAATTCATGCTGGCAAAGTTTTGGCTTTTCCTAGAAATGCCCACTGTGCCTCTTGCTCTCACTTCTGGCTGCTTCATCCTAGGCCCTGCTTGTGGGCCATTTCAAGGGCCTTATTTTCCCCAGAGAAAGGCTGCAGCTAGTATCAACATGACAAACAACACTTTGTCCTTACTCGAGAAGCAGTCTAGACTGTTGTGGGCTTTATGTGCTGCCAGTAACATTTATCTGAGGCCGAGATGCCCTTTTTTTTAATGCTCTCTTAGAGTATTAGATACTTGCTCTTGTGTGGTTTGCATTCTGAATTCCTGGCATAGTGCGATTCAGATTAATGTATTAAATCTGATCAGGTTAAAAAGTATGTAAAAGACTTGAGCGGATGTAATTATGGCTTTATACTGATGTGGTAGGTATGGTAGTTCTAGTTAATCAATAACTGCAAGAAACGGTAACTGGGAAGTGGTCTGCCTGCCAGTCAGTTGCTCTGAAGCTGTTCTGTGTCAGCTCTGCCGGTAGAGTGCATTGCAGTCAGCGTCGACGTCTGAACCGCTTTGACTTGGAAAATACGAGTCACAGCACAAATCCCGTTACTGGAGGCCAGTGGGTGGCGGGCTGGGGCAGCTGCTGGCAACTATAATTGCCCGGTGTTTACTCAGACTGAGTTGTAATGAGGTACTGGAAAGGCTGCTGCATAGCCGAGTTTCTTACCTGGCAGCTGGACATGTGTTGATCTGGAAGAGAAATTAGCTGCATATGTGGGCAGTCTGCTCCTAAGAAAGGACAGAAATCTTTCTTTAACTAATGCAATATGTCTGGACCTGGCTTTACTTGCAGCAGGGCCTTGAATAAAGCCTTAGCAGAACTAAGATCCGCACAAGTACATCAGTGTGATAAGGCAGGTTAGCATCAACATGAAAATAAGCTGAGGCTGAATTTAAAAGGCTGGTTGGGGGAGTGAGGAGTTTCATAGATGTCCCAAACAAGGATGGACTAGTGTATATTTACTGATCACATCTGTAAAGCAGTTTAACTTTACAAGCTTGTTGCTCTGCTTTATGGGTTGTAAATGGGCTTTCAAGAACAAAACCAAGCCTCATCACTGTGATGGTAACTGATGTGAAGAGATGTCAGTTCTTTCCTGTCCATTTGAATGAAGTCAGAGGGGAAAACTAGTGTTTAAAGTTTACTAAAGTGTGTTAGTAGTTGGCTCTAGTATTGTTAATGAAGGCAGATACGGCTACTATCTAGAGGTAAGCAAGTTGTTGACCTGCAGCACAAGTGCTTAGGTTCTATGCAATTCCTTCCAGCCATGGTGCCTCCAAGAGTTTAAATAGTAGGTCTCTGCTAATCCATCTTACCTTGCATGAGATAGGATAGGGATTCTCCCAGCAGGTACAAATCTCCAGCCTGTAGTCAAGGGCATATTGTCTAACCAGAGCTGGTAGCAGAGGTGCATCACTTTGTGCCTTGGTATTAACTTGTGGCCTGTGTCACAGGAGATGTGAAACTGCCCTCCAAGGAAGGATGTTTCTGCTGGGCTGCACAGTGTTATAGGATACAGTGCTTCCTTCTCCTTCCTTCAACTTCTGGTGAGGTTTGGAGTCTAGCTTTTTCTCTTCTGTGTTGGGGAAGAGCAGATGTTTGTCATCCTTCCAACAGATGCATGGATCCTGAGGAATCTGGCTGCATGCTCAGCATTAGTAAGGAGGTGATTCGTGTTCTTGGACAGGAGTAGCACATCTCTGCTTACAGAGAAGCAATAGTGACTGTTGTGGTGGTGCAGGCAAGGGGGGCTAGAACCAAGACCTTGGGTGATGGCTGTCTCCAGCAGAGCAGAGCTAATAGATAAGATGGGCACAAAGCAGTGGATCTGGATGATGGGGCAGACCCAGGAGAGACTAGCAAAAGGATAACTGTGTGCAAAGGGCTGCAGTCCTGGTGCTTGCAACAGGTCAGGCATACTAAAATGAGGGCATCTTAGGGTTGGAAACCAACTTGGTTGCATAGGAGAAGCTCATAAATGTGTCCTGTTTGTATGAAATTGTGATTCCAGGTGGGGAAATAAAACAGATTTGTAGCCATAGAAAGGGGATGATTAAGGGTTGAGTGTGCTTCAGGAAAGAGCTGGTTTACACAAGCACTCATGATGCTGGGAAGACACATTGCTGATGCTAAGGCTGGTGAACTAAGCAGAGAATGGTTTCTGTGCCTTTGGGGTACAAAAAGCCTGGAAGAGCTGTCAGCATAGACTCTTCATGTTAGTTGTTGCTGGGTCTGTGCTTCCTGCAGCTATGACTGCCTTTACAAGCCTGAGAAACTCTGCTAAACACCCTGACTGGGGGCAGAAGTTCAGGTGCAGCCTCATGTAGCTTGGGATGTGCTGCCAACTCATTCAGCTCCTCTCCTGTTTCTGTTCCATCCTGTTTCTTCCTGACTGCACACTCTGTAGGGGGGCCCTAATCCGCAGCCCTGACCTCTAGCAGCTTGTGCTATGCTTCTGATAGCAGCAAATGTGAACTTCTCAAAACATGGAGCTGGGGAGGTTTTCTCGGCAGGTATTAATAGCTTCTGGCACTTGCAGTCCCTCAGAAGACTGGGAGGAGCTGCTTGTTTATGCTGTGAAGCAGAGAGCTCTGCAGAGTTCCCATTCTTGGCTGCAGCTTCCAGTACTTCCCTGCTATCCCAGCACTTGCTGCTGTGTCTGAGAGGACAGTTATGTGTTATTCCAAAGTGTGCTCTTCGGCACCTGCGTCACTGCTGGTGACAGTGGAATATCTGTAATGGATTTGAAATCTCCCTGTTGGCAGCTCACTGGTCACCAGCGAATGGCTACAGGCACTGGTGATCCATTTTAATCCCTCAGATTGTTGCCTGGCTCCAGTTTTGGAGCTGTGTTCCGAGACTTGTGGTTCATGTGCTGTCTAATTGCTGTGGCCAAGCTCTGGTGTGAGCTCAGCCTTGGGCTTTGTTTACTTTTCACATCACAAAGCCAACGAGAAGGCCCAGCTTGACATCAGAGTCCAGCTCTGCTGGGCTTTTGTGCTTGCTTGCTAAAAATAATCCCTGCAAGGCCTGCTCTGTAACTTGAACAGACAGGCAGGAACAGTGCCTGCTCTACAGGGCACGGAATTCAGGTAGAGCGTGGAAAAGGTGCCCTGCCTGTTGGTCAGAGCCAGAAACTTGGATCTGAAATTCCACTCCGGGGCTCCTGCCGTCTCGACCCGCTGCGGTTGGAAGCAGTCAAATGAGTGCTTGTGATTTGTAGTTGGGCTGCCTGTCCCTTGGCTGTGGTTTACTGCTCCTCTGTGGAGACGTGGTAGCTGCCAGCGTGACTGTTCCGCCTGCGATGGAACGTGTCGGTTTCAGCGACTCCTGGGGCTCTTCTTTGTGGGCCTGTTTTCTGTGGGGTCACTCTGTGCAAGAGAAGGGTGGTGGAGTCCCAGGGAGGTAGAAACACGAGTGCTTCTCTGCTGACATTTTAGCTTCTTGTCAGCACTCGAAGGCAGAGGGCAGAGGCTGGAGCGTGTGCACTTGCTGCTTGCACCTTCCTTTCTTTGAGGTAAGGCTGTGCAAGTCTTCCCCATCCGTTAAGGGATTCACGTTCTCTTTGTATTTGCTTTGCTGTTACTTAAAAACTTTCCTAAGCCTGTTCTATGTGGGGAAAATGCCCTTGAGAGTCTGATTCACTGGTATAAAATAAGGGTGGAAAGAAGTTGAAGGTTCCTGTTTGACACCAGCCTGCTGCCTGCTTTGAAAACAACATACTGCTTTATTGTGTTGGGTTTAGTTTGGATCGAGTTTGTGCTGCTTCCTCTCTGGGGGATCTGGAAATTAAAAGGAAAGGCTGATTTCTGTAGGACAGCGCAGGTTTAGACTGTACCCGTGGCTCTGCCCAAAAGTGTACCTCAGGTGTGATACAATATAGACAGGGGCTTCCAGCTCTTTGTTGACCTGCTCCCCCTTGAAGGCCTTGCTAAACAAAGCCTCATTAGGCAGAAGAGGTTAATGAGCAGGTTAGCAAAGATGTTAGCTGGTCTGGTTAAACTTGAGGTAGTGATGGATGTCGTTTTGTCACGAGTCTGCTGCTACCGCAAGGGAATGGCTTCACTTCCCCTCCTGTTTTGTTCCCGTTGCATCCCTCAGCCTGGTCCCCGATGCTCACGTGGCCTCGTGCCAAGCTGATGTAACTCACTAAAATGGCATGAGATGGGCCAAGGCAAAGGCAGGCTTTGTGCCAAGTCAGTGCACTGAATCGGTGTTCCTGGAGCAGGGAAGCGTGCAGGCCTGCGTGAGGGGATGGAAAGAGGGAGACCTTGCTGGGGAGGCTCGGCTGCGCTCAGCTCTGCTTTGAAACTGTTGGACCAGCACTGGTCCAGTCATTGCTTCCCTTTCAGGAGACAGCCCAGAGGAGGCCGTGGAGATGCTCTGAGGGCTGGAGCAGCTCTGCTGAGGAGCCAGGCTGAGAGAGCTGGGCTGGTTCAGCCTGGAGAAGAGAAGGCTCCTGAAGGGGAGAGCTTAGAGCAGCTTCCAGTGCCTAAAGGGGTGATAAGAAATCTGGAGAGGGACTTCTGACAAGGGCCTGCAGGGACAGGACAAGGGGGAATGGCTTTAACCTGACAGAGGGGAGATTGAGATGAGACATTAGGAAGAAATTCTTCCCTGTGAGGGTGCTGAGGCCCTGGCACAGGGTGCCCAGAGAAGCTGTGGCTGCCCCATCCCTGGCAGTGTTCAAGGCCAGGTTGGACACAGGGGCTTGGAACAACCTGGGTACTGCTGTTATAAAAAGCTTTGGACGGTGAGCGGGGAGGAGGTGGTGGTGGTGGTAGAAATCTTCACAAAGCTTTTCCATCACTAGTGCTTGAGGAAAACACCAGGAAGACCCCCTTGTGCAGGCAGTGCCGTGCTGGAGGGTGACCCCCACTCCCTTCTGAGGCAGGGAGCAGGGTGGGTTTGGGCCATGGTGTGGAACACGTCGGGAAGCTGAAGCCCCGACCGAACAGGCAGTGCCGCTTTAAAACTTCACTCTGCTGCGGAGATTACTGGCACAGCCTCCTCCAGTAACTGCAAGGTTGTTGCCATGGAGGACAGGAAATCCCTCGTCTGCACAGAGAAGGAAAACATTGGAAGCTGTCCTACTGTAAAGCACAGCTGCCTCTGAGCTGGGAGAGAGAGGGGTGCTTGCTTCTGGAGGGGGGTTCCCAGAGGTCTCGGTTTTGTCTGCGATCTTTGCACATGTTTGCTCTGTTTCTTAATGGCCAAAGGACGTGGGAGCAGCTGGTTAGGACTAGTTTAAGTGCCCTGATTAATGTGAGAAGCAGGCGGGATTTTCGCTTGGGATAAGACACTTGCCAACGTACAGTATCTGCCTCTCCTTTTAACTCTGCAGCTCTTCTTGTTCCTGTTTCCTTCTACTGTTTGCAGATGGAGGTCTCTGCCTTTCCTTCCCTTGGACCTCTATGAGCAGGAGGCCTCTGCTGAGGTGGGTCTGTGTTTTCCACCTGGCAACCCCAGGTGTGTCCTGGCTGCTGTTGCTGGAGGTGGAGAGACCAGTCTGGGCTGTGTGTGCAGCTCCAGCAGCTGGACGTCTGTGTCTGCTAATACCTAAGGCTTGGGGCTGGTCTGTCCTTAGGAGATGGGAAAGAGGTGAGGTTTGAGGATCAGCTTTCAGGACATGGTGGTACCATCTTCCCATGCAGGCTGTGTGAGAGGATGCAGTTCCTTCAGCAGCTGAGACCTGACAAGCCTGTGGGTTAATCAGGCTGTGTAGCAGTTGAGCTACTTGGCATGAATATGTAACCCATCACCAGTACATGTCCTTCCCCGTCGTCTGGGGACGTTCAGAGGCCAGACAAACAGATTACCACTCATGTACACCAGTGGTTATTGATCATCTGTGGATGGATGACTGGATTGGGAATTGTCTTCTCCAAGCAGAGAGATGTTGTCCTTAATGCTGCATGCTGTTAAATCACCAGCCAGGCCTCTGGGGATACATCCCAAGAATTGCTCATAGGGATGCTGTGGGTGAATTTGAGGCACCTTTGACATCTGGTGTGATGGGAACAGCATCAGAATCCCAGGGCTGTGATTGTGGGGGTTAAACTCCTCGATCCTTCCTGAAGCTGCTCCAGGATTTCCTGGGCAACTGTTCCCAGACTTGCCATGGCCCAGCTTTCATGCAGTGCAGGATGATGCAGTCCTAGTTCAAACAACCCTCTTGTGGCGTTTCCTCTGTGTTGGGAGAGTGTCTTCTGATGTAACCTGGCCTCGTTGGGTTGACTTGCATGAATGCATGGCAGGTTTACACCATGGGGCTCTCTGGCAGCCTTTGCCTAGCCTGGAATACGTCTGTCTGGAGTCAGCATGCAGTGACCTGATCCACATTGTCCTTTCATGACTGACCGCAGAGTGCCATCTCCTCCTCTCTGCGCCAGCCCTCCCTATGTATATTTGCACAAGTCAAGTCCCACCCTCTGGGCTGCTTTATTTTTCCATTTATAGCTGATGATGTGTGCTTGGGAGGTCTGCACCTCGACATGATGAGGTTCCTCTGCCCCACTGTGAGACCGGGCTTTTTAGGCTTTGTATCCATCTACTGTAGAAGCCTGCATCAGCCCTGGGGCTGGGCTGGCACCATTCTGCCTGTTGGTGTAGGGCCTGGCTGGGGTTATTTAAGGATGCCTCATCCTATGGCATGTAAAACATGCAAGGTGGCACAGAAACCACTCATTGATCTCAATGAGCCAATGTGAAATAGCGAAGCTCTGCCTTACATGTGGCAGGGACGCCTTCAACTAGACCAGGTTGCTCCAAGCCCCTGTGTCCAACCTGGCCTTGAACACTGCCAGGGATGGGGCAGCCACAGCTTCTGTGGGCACCCTGTGCCAGGGCCTCAGCACCCTCACAGGGAAGAATTTCTTCCTAATGTCTCATCTCAATCTCCTCTCTGTCAGGTGAAATGAAAACAGAGCTGATCTCGCTGATCTTCAATTCCATTGTCCGTGACAACCGTTCTGGCAGCTGTGTGCAGCATGCAGCCTCTCTTTTATTTGCTAGAGGGACCAGGCCATCCTTTTGTTGAAAGAAGAGGCAGAGGAGCATGGCTCAGGACAGCAAATGAATCGTCTTTCCCATTAGACCCTGAGACAGTGTCTTCCTCCTCTGTGGAGGGGTTGGCAAAAAGACAGCCAGAGTCTGGCCTTCTGCAGGAGGATGGAGGAAAGCAATGTCAATAGAACCAATGCCCCCCAAAAGAACTGGTGGGTGTCTGGCTACCCATCTTTTACATTCTACATGCACATGCCTCTGAGCTTTGTCAGACCCTTTGAGGGGCTCTGGAGAGGCTGACTTGGTAAAATCCTTCAGAATGCCTTAAGTCAAGTGCAACCTGGAACGTGGCGCTTGGATGTGCCTCAGCCTTGGGCTGAGGGGAAGAGGGCAAATGCAGCGCTTACTTACTGTCCTTGGAGTGGTGCACGTAATGCTTGCCTGCTTGAGTGAAACGGCAAGCTGCAGGATGCATGCTGGAGGAACAGAGATGGTGCTTGGCTGGAAAACTTTCCTAAAGCAGGGAAGTAGTCTACAGCGACCAGTTAATCACAGCAGCAGCATGGTGCAAGTATGCAAGCCTTCAGCTGCCAACGTGTCCTCGTTGCACACAACCAGAGGGAGGTCCAATGGGAACAGGGTGTCCTCTGTGGGAGACAAACATCCCTATGTCTTTGTGGACAAGCCTTTGTAAATAAACCACCTGGCTCTGTTTGGCTACAGAGGAACTAAAGAAGGAGCAAGGACGCTGGGAGGACAGGCGGCCCGACTGATAGCTGGTGAGAGATGGATTGCTTTGGTGAAAGATGGAGGTGGTGACAGCTTCCTCCCCTCTTCCCTCCCCCAGTTTCACCCATGGCAGGAAAGATGTAGGAATTATAGAATCCCAGACTGGTTTGGGCTGGAAGGGATCTTAAAGCTCACCCAGTTCCAACCCCTTGTCACAGGCAGGGACACCTTCCACTAGACCAGGTTGATCCAAGCCCCGTCCAACCTGGCCTTGAACACTGGCAGGGATGGGGCAGCCACAGCTTCGGTGATCCCAGGTCTTGGTGGTCTCCCTGGGAGCAGGCACTTTTCAAGCCCTCTGAACCTTCAGAGCTCTTTGCTCTGCAGGGCCATAGCCAGGTATGTGCTGAGTGGCAGAGAGAGGAGGAGGCTCTGCCAGGGTCTTGGCTGCCTGCAGACAGCCTCTGTGCTAGTTACAGGAGAGGCTTCTGCAGCCTTGGGCCAGAGAAAACAGGTTTGCTCCCTTGGCCTGGAGTTGCAGGGATGCTTAAAGGAGAAGAGTTGTAGCACTGCAGTGCACAAGTACAGGTTGGCGAGGGGAGAGACAGCTAGTGCTGCTCACAGGGCTGGAATAAATCGAGAATCTCCTGGCTGCAGGAATAACGTGTCCTCAGCCTTCCTATCAAAGCACACAGAGGTGAATGTCTCTGTATCCAAAGTGTTTGCCAATGAGGAGTGGTGTGCCAGCCACTCGGTGCCCATATGGAGGACAAGCTTGGTGGCAGGAGAAGGTAAACAAAACCTTCGCCCTGCCCTGAACCCCAGTGTCCTGTATCCTTGCCTGGCGATTTGGCTTGGGCTCCTGTGCCTCCCTGATGGGCTCTGCAGGATGTGGTCTCACCATCTGGTTTTGGTTGCTGTGAATGAGCGAGGCCAGAAATCTGATCCGTGGAAGCAATATCACGGCTGATTTCCTGGGGCTGGTAAGGACAGGGATTGGAAAAACACCTTGGCATGTTTCAGTGAGGCTGCTCGTAGCATAGCGCTAGATTGGGAAATGAAAAGCAGCAAGTGGAGCGTGATCAGCTGTGACAAGGACTCTGCAGCAGGTAGGAGAGTCCTATCCTAGTGTGCATGTTTCCATACTATGGAGGAATATGCTCCCAAAGCAAGGCTAGCTGATTCTCCCTGTTAAGCATCAAAGGCAGGCTCTGCTTCCCTGGCCAATGTTCCCCTAATCACCAAAAATCCCTTTCCAGCTTTAGGGAAGGGATAAACCCCAGGAAACTGATCTGGTGCTTTGGATGCCTGCAAAGGTCAGACCGAAGAGGAATTCATGAGCAGGCCTGCAAAAACTGGAATGGAAGACAATCCACCTGCCCCAGGATGCTCATCCTTAGCTCTCCAAATGGAAAATTGGAGGGGGCTACGTTGCCATAAAGAAATTGAAGGTACACAGGAGTGTTTTGCAGCCTGGTTTGTCTGTAAATTGCCTTCAGAACAGTCATGCCATGTCCATGCTGCCTGCTGGAAGTGTTGCCTGGTCCATCCTGTCTCCTGGATTTGGGATACCTGCAGAATGAAGTTACTTGGCATGGGCTGAAGCCACACCAGGGACCATCCAAACAGCCTCAGTTCCAGTTCCCAGTCAATCCAGGAACTGCTTGTTCCTTCCTTTGATCCAGTGGGAGGCTGGTTTGTCCATTGGTCTGGACAGGGAGGATGGGGACCCTTGTGTACCTAACCACAAGGGGCCTGTGATAGCTTGGCAGCAGTGGGACTGCTTCCCGCATCCCCATCTGCCTCCAACATCTCTGCTTTAAACCAAGATTCTTGAAAGCAGCCCCGAAATAAAGACTTTGCTGGTGCTTCTGGGCTTTGCTGGCCCTGTCCCTGCAGCAGGCACATGGCACAGGCACTCTGGCTGCTCTGTTTGCTGCCCGGCAAAGCACAATGCCTGGCAGAGCTCCCACCTTCGCCTTGTCTGTCAATATTTGCATGGCTCCCTCGTCCATCAGCAGCCTGGTATTTGCACAGGGAGAAGGTAACAGATGTTCGAAGAACTGATGTTGTGTGCAGCCTGACCACAGGAGCTGGGTAGGAAGGCTGCTTGGTGGGAAGGGAGCAGTGGTGTTCCCTTCTGCCGTGTCACGCTGCCAAGGGGCATGGTCTCGGAAGCGTTCATCTGGGGGTTTATGGGGCAGTCAGCTTATCTAGTGACTGCCCACAGAGCAAGAGGTGCTTTTAGCTGGAAACGCCTTGTAGGCTTCTACAGAGAGCCAGGGCTTTCTGTAAACTGACGTGTCTAATCTCTCATCTTTCAATGCTTTCCTGAGCCAACCAGCTCCCCTGGCTGCAGATTTAACCTTTCTTCTTCCTAAGACTCTCTGAGGCCAGATTGCCCAGTGGTGGGACTGGTTACTGTGGCCACTCTGGGATCTGCAGCATACTCCTTTTCCTTCCACTCCCAGTGCAACAGGCGCGTTTGTGCTGCTATGTAGAGCAAAGGGAGGCGCTTGGTGCTCTGATGTGAGGCTCTCTGTGGTGTTTTGGCAGCCTGAACTCCTTAGGAGGCTCTCTCAGTGATCCCTGCCTGAATGCCACCCTCCTCTCCATCAGTACTGCTTTGGTTCCACAGCATGAGGGTCATCACCCATGTGATTTCTGCCCAGCCTTGCCCTATCAGTGGCTGCATGGTGGATTGGACCAGGGATCTGCTCTGCCTTAAAGCCCCTTTCCCTCCTGATGGATCCTCAATTGAACTCCCAAGCTCCAGACATACCTTGTTCCACCATACCACGAAGTGTCTGATAGCTTTCAAACTGTGGTGGACTCCTGAGCCCGCCCAGATATGTTAAAAGGGAGATAGCTGGGGAGACGAGCCAGGCAGTGAAAATAATCAGCTTAATTTCCTCAGCTCTAAACTGCTGCAATGACATAGAAGTTGAAACCTGTACCTTAAGGGCATGTCTACATTGCAATTTTTGGACAAAGCTGGTTTCAAGCAGACTGCAGCAATCTGGACCACATTGAGCATCCCAAGTAGGATGGCTGCTCCAGTGCTCTTTACCGCATCCCTTGGGAGCAAAGGGAAGCATCCCTGCTTATATCTGTGGGTGTTAATGTGCAACTAACTTCTGCCAGGTTCTGCCTGACAAGGTTTCCTTTCCAGCCTTTTTCCTGATGCTGTTCAGGAATATCCATTTTCTCCATGCTCAAACAGAAGTATTCTCTCTGCAGCGATACAGGCTTAAGCAATGGTCCCTGCTCCTGTCTCCCTGTTTATCCACAATGTGGAGCCAGGAGTAGAACAGCAGGGAACTGACCCAGGCTAAAAATAACACAGCAAAACTTGGTGGCTTATGTATTGCTGCTGACACTGCTTGTGAAACCATGGCCATGGTCAGAGAAGGCAGGTGGACTTTCCAGAACTGCTCTAACCTTTTGAGCACAGGCACTTTTCACCCTAACAGCTACAAGGTTGGTGGTATCAGAGAAGGGGTTTGAGAAATATGCTGCTGCTTCTGCTGATGTGTTGGCTCTTGAAGGTAGTAATTTCAGAGTAAGAAAGCCTGAATCACACCCAGGATTGGACAAAAGGAGTGTGAATGTTGCAGCAGCCCGAGTTTGATGATGTTCTGTTTTCTGACTGACTTGCTGGGGAGATGTTTGCATGGGTTGATCCCTGTGCCAGTGTTACACCTCTCTCAGAAACTCTTTATTTTAACCCAGAGAAAGGGCAGGGAACAGCAGAAGGGGTTGCCCAGTGTCAGCCCACAAAGAGGCAGGAGACAGATGGTGTTTTGACTGGTAAGTCCCTGTGTCTCCACTTGTGTTTTCACCCTGTGTATTCCCACTTCCTCAGGAAGTGCTTGTTCTTTTGACTGTAATAGCAGTTTCATTAATCAGAGTCACAGACTGGTTTGGGTTGAAAAGGACCTTAAAGCTCATCCAGTTCCAGCCCCCTGCCACAGGCAGGGACACCTTCCACTAGACCAGGTTGCTCCAAGCCCTGTCCAACCTGGCCTTGAACACAAATGGCTTTGCTGGGTTGGAAGGAGGAGTGCTGGTTGTCGGGCAATGGGCTGTCACCCTTCTGGCAGGTTGTGGTTCGATGTGAATATGTGCTGGGAAGCCTTTGGTTTCTTGGGATGTTGCTGCATCTTGCTATGAGCTTTCACTATCCACTCCAAGCTGTGGCTGCACCAAGGTCTCTGTAGAAGCAGCTGCCACACTCCTCCCTGAGGCAGAAGTACTCCGGTGCTGGGCAAAGAAGCCTTGTGTCAACAGCTGCTGTGTTCTGCTCTCTTCCAACGGCTCCCAGATAATTCCTTACAACGCAACCCATCTGTTCTCAGCCTGTAAGCTGCTTGGGATCAGGGCTGTCCTTGCCGTGCGTGCTTGAGCAGTGCTGCAGAAAGCACTCCTGGCCTCGGAGAACTTGGAACTCGTGGTGGAGTGGCTGGGAGTCCTGGCGCACACGCAGGCTGATGAAGCTGTCAAGGGAAACGGAATATTCTTGTCCTTTGACCATGTGCAGAAATCATCACAACTGCAGAAGTGCGTCTGGTCGCTTTAGAAGTGCTTTCCTGTCCCCTTGTGCAGCTGCTGCCTTAGCATCTTGGCTACCACTAACCCGTGTAGATCTCTTTTCACGCTGTGTTTTTGCGATCGTATTTTAAGTTTCTCAGGCTCTTCTGCTTTTCTGTCAGCGTGTTGGAGGAGCTGGGATTTGTCTGTTCATCTGTGTGGTCCTCGGATAACCATAGTTATTGTGCCCTGCCTGTGGCAGGGGGCTGGAAATAGATGGTCTTTAAGGTCCCTTCCAACCCAAACCAGTCTGGGATTCTGTAATATTTCAAGGCTCTGCTCTGCAGAATGAGGTGAGGAGAACGGTGCTGCTCGTCACGTGGTGAATCCTGTGCTGCCTCCTGGCCTTTGCCATATTCATGCCGAGGGCTGGAGGCTGTGGTGTCAGGGCTCCCGGGAACCGCATCAAAAAGATATCCCAGCCCCATGACTGCAGGCATTAATGACCGATGCAAACTCCCTTTTCTGGTTCAGATTTGTTAACTGGTTTTGGCAGGCTGACTGCAGAGCCTTGTGCCACATCAGAAGCTGCCTGTCTCTGCGGCCCACTAACTGTTGGACCGCGTACCGCCTGTTTCCCTGTGCAGAGACAGCATAAACTCCATCACCGTGGCTAATTGGGTAGGAATTGAATGTTCTGCCCATGCAAAACCGAGATGCAATGTGTGCTGGTGAGTGGTCTGGTGCACAGATGCTCTGTTTCTGGTGGTGGAAGCGTAGCCTGAGCACTTGGATGCTCTTAGCACAGCTTGCTGGGACAGGAGACCGGGTGTCATCCTGTCTTGGGGTGGATGAGATGCTCCATCACGGGGTAGTCTCCACTGCTGAGGGTGCAGGGACAGATGCCGACGTGGCTGAGACGAGATGTGATAATTCCCTGAGTCCCCGCAGTCTGCAGCATCTGAAATCAATTGTTTCTTCCACTGTAAAAGTGTTGCTATGTAATTTCACATCTGTCAGATTTGGATGTTTTCAGTGTTTTGTTATGTGGGATTTTCTTTTTATGAAGAGCAGGGCTATTACCAAGCAAGCATCTCTATCACCAGCTCAGTTAAAAAAAGTATATCTAAAGGTCAGCTTGAGGAATGCCTTAACTTAGAGATGCTGAGTTCTTTATATGCCATCCTTAACTGTGACAAGCTTTCATCACTCTCCAGGCTGGGGCAGAGAGATGTGATCTGCTTTGCTTCATCCTTGCCTTTGCCTATGCGAATAGTCGAGCCTGTATTCAAACACTAGGGAAAAAAAGAAGAGGTAAGGTATCTTCTGTGTCTATATAAAACCCGAGTCCCACCTCTCTGAGCTTCCGTGTGCTCTCCAGCCCAGTGATCTGGCATGCCACATCATCCCATGGGAGTGTGAGGAGGAGGAGGAGAGGGCAGGGGAATCTCTGAGTAATGTTATGATCAGAAAGTCATTCCCTGCAGCCAAACTTATACCAGTGAGCTCTCTGCCAGCTGTGTGGGCAGGCTTAATGCCTCTCTCATGTGGCGGGGATGCAGATTCAGGGCGCTTGGAAACCCAGCTAAGCCGGAGGCCTGCACAGTAAAGCCAGTGGAGACCAGCTGTTAGATGAGTGGGAAGGGAAAAACACTCTTTCCTTGTTTTGGAGAGAAGAATCCCTCTGGGTTTTCTATGGGGCTGCATGTCAGACTGTGGTCTGTGTCACGGGATTGAGGTGGGAGAGACTGCCTTGGCTCTAGCCCTGAAAGGATGGGAAAACCCCATGCCTTTGTTTCCCTAATACATGGCTTTTCGGACCAGCAGGCAAAGTGATAGCGAGAGGCTCCAGTGCCAGGAGGAGCTGCTGAGGGCTGCTTGGATATGGGAAGGGTTAAGCAGCCTGGATATGAGGAATGAGCTGCGGTGTTCCTTCTGCGATTCAAAGAGGGGAAAAATGTGCCCTCCCTCCCGGATGCTTCCTCCTGTCCAAAAAAGGCTAAATGGGCTCAGTGAGCAAGCAGGGAGGCAGTCCTCACAGCCTCCGGAGTCACTGGGTGTAAAAGCCCGGATTTAAAGGGGTAGCTTGAAGCAGATGAAAAGTGACTTGGGAAGGAATTCACCTTCAGCAGGAAAGCTGGCTGAGGCTTCAGTAAGGAAGGATAGGCTGGGTGCTAGCTAGGGACCGACAGGGCTATGTAAGAGATGGCTATTAACAGACACAGATGAATCATTAGTCATTGCAGATTATTAAACACAGGAGGCCAGTTTGTCTTCTTTATTTTATTAGGGACAGCTTACACACAGTGTAATAACTATAGGGCTGGCTGGCTTTGCAGCAGCTCCCAAGCACACAGCTTAATGGTATCAACCCCCATTCAAAACGCAGTCATGGGTCACTCTCCCCTGACTTTCAGCGTGTTTGAGCTTTGGAACATGCTTTGGAGCATGACCAAAGTGAGTTTAATAAGCTCTTTTAATATATCCTGTGATCCTTCTGTAGCCGAATAGACTCTGTTGTCTTCCCTGAGCCGGGATTGCAGGCACTCACTGCACCATTTGCTGGTGGCTCTCTGCCTGTTGTGAAATACATGGGAGGGCTGATTTGCAGAAACACCTCTGTGCAGAGAAAAGCCATCTCTGCCCCACCACCTTCAACCCCTCCTGTGGTCCCCCTACCACCTAGAGGGGTCACAGAGATCATCTGGGGCCTTAATGATGGGAAGGTGGTGGGGGGGGAATCTTTAAAAGAGAGAAAAAGGAAGGAGGAGGGAGGCTGAGGATGACTGCCAACATCAACATGATGTGGAAGAGAGAAATCTCTGGCTCACAGGCACTGTGTGTTGCAGTCCTTCCTTCTTGCCTCCAAGCAGCTGGAGATGGGAGCAGCATGGGGCACATCTTCACAGTGGGTAAATTGCTCCCTCCTGCTCCCATCCGCCCTGCTCTACTCATTGCCCAGAAGCAGGATTTCAAGGAAGCTGGGTTATGAGCAGGACCACCCTTGACCTAGGGGATGAGCAGGAAGGTCTCTGTAGGTCAAGCATCCTAGTTAGGCTTCTTATACTATCTAATCTGGAAGAGAGTAGAGTGTGGTTTGCCATACATCAGGCTATCAGGCACTGGACATGTGTCCCATCAGACTCCACTCCCTTGTGGGGGATATGATGGCTTCTTTTCAGATCCCTGTTCTGCTTGAGGTGGTTTCCCACTGCCATTTCAGTGCCTGAGCTGCCAAAAAGGTCTTGTTTAGCCAGAGCATCCCTAGTGAGCATGGGCGAGACTGCATGAGAAGTCAAGATTAGGGGAAAAAGTGGGGGAAGAAGGAAAACTATCAGTATGGGGTTTGGAGGAGGTGCTCTGGGGTGGAAGAAGCTCTTCCCTGTGAGGCAGGTGGGGCACTGGCCCCTGTCAGGGGGTTGGAAATGGATGGGCTTTAAAGTCCCTTCCAACCCACACCAGTGTGTGACTCTATGACATGGGCAGTGCTCTCTGTCCTGGCTCCTGCATGCTCACTAACTGGTCCTGACGTCTCGAGAAGGACTCCGTGTGAGGCTGTCAGGAGCAGTTACTGATGCTTGGCAGGACTTCTGTGCCTCTGCTGGGTGAAGGCTGCAGGTCAGGGCTTTGCAGGGGGCTCAGCCAGGTGAGGAACCAGTGCCTGGTGCTCCCCTCAGCAGTTTCCCCTTTGACTGCTGTGTATAGTGCGTGGCTGGAGTTTGACATGCATGCGAGCCTGCTCCTGAGGTGTTAAAAGTTACTTCCATGTGCAGCAGGGGTTGGCTTGGTTTTTTGTGACTGGGAAAAGGAAAGAATTGCCACCAAAATCAAGGATCTTTTTAATGTAAACTTGCTCACCAAATGTTCACTTAGAGAGAGCAAGAGTAAACTGGCTGAGAAACCAAAACCATCCTCTCCCATAGCAAGTGCCTGGCTTGAAGTAGCATAGACCACCCTGCAAAATGTCCTAGGTCAGTCCTGTTAGGTGACACATTGCCTAAAGGTGGGAATATCTCCAAGGATCTGTTGTGGAGCGCAGCCAGCGCTGACAGGGTTATGAAGTTAAACAGGAGTGTGTTTAAAGAGAGGGAAGGGTTAAGATTCTCCTGGGCTTTTCCTTGCAAGGAAATGGAGAGGAGGCTTGGGAGAGACGGATGCTGGGAGCTGCAGAGCGGGACAAAGTGACTTCAGAAGCTGCAGAATGGAAAGGACTGCAGTGAGGTTCATTTGATCCTCAGAATGAAGCAAATGAAGGGCTCAGGGCTGATGGGAGAGCATCAGGGGGCAATTCAGCTGCTCTCGAGTGCCTGCAACACTTTGCAGTGCTCCTGATGGAGCTTATTCAATGGCAAACCCTGGTTTGGTCCACCTGAAACCGTAGCTTGGAATTGCCAGATGTGTTTCAGGGGTCGCCATTCCCAGCTGGCTGAGATGAAGGGGCTAAGGGGTCTTCAGGCAGGCACATGTGCAGCTGGACCATCCCCACCCAGGGCCAGTGTCCCCAGGGCTTGTTGGAGCTGGGGGCTGTGGAGGGGAAACTGAGCCAAGAGCTGTGCTGGGAGTCCCGGCGGCTTCACAGCGCTTCCTCCCCATTGTGCCTTGAGCCCACTGTGGGCTGCGTGGGCAGAGCATCCTAGTGGGAGGAGGGAATTGCTGGCCCTTGGACAGCAAAAGGAAGCCTAGTTTAAAACAGCTTCATTGGTGAGCCCCATTCCAGCTCCTGTCCCTGCAAAATCCACTCGTTCAGTTAAGAGGCACAACCAAAACAGGCAAAAGAGGAGGCGAAGGGCTCATTCCACAGGCCTGAGGGTGGGTAGAGGCACAGGGCTGCCCTGCAGTCACTGGTCCAGCAGTAAAGATGCAGTGACTGGTGTCGTTACATGTGAGACCAGCCGGAGCCGAGTTGGAGCAGCGAGCACCTCTGGGATATCCCAGTGTGCCCAAGATACCCATCCCCTTTGTAGAGGGAACCAGCCCTGCAGGGGAGAGGAGCCTCTTCTCTCCCCTTGACAGCAATACCAGCAGGACTTTGCTTTTATTTTATTTTGTTAGGAATCTGACCCCTTCCCTTTATAGCTTTGGAGCTTTTGGGCTGCCATGGCTGATCTGTGCCTATCCTGGCACAAAAGGCTGAGCCATTTCAAGCACTGATTAAATCCACTCATCCCTTTAGAGCCTGCTGCCACTGGCTTTCCTCAGAGACCAAATGCACATCAATCAGCTCTGCACGTATATAAAAGCTGATCTGCCCATTGTGACCAGGAGGTCAATGCTAAAATCTGTGATGCCTGTAAGAACAGGTCCTGTGGGTGAGTCCAGGTGGGATCATGGCACGATTAGCCAGGGTATCAGACAAAAAACATTTCTTTGATGGAGAATGCCCATGATATCTATGGAGACAGAAATGGAGTGAGTTTGGTTTCAGCAAATAGGTCTTTGGCACTTGCCCTGGGTTTAGACTATCAGAAGGACGTGGGGGTGACTTTGGATAAGGCTTTGCTGTTAGCATACCTTGAATAACCTGGAAGACAAAGGGAGAGTAAAGGCAGAGTCAGGAAGACAAATAATAAGTGGAGAGGACGAATCTGCAGCCTGCATTGAGTCGTCTTTGTTGTGCTGAAGTTATTTCTCTCTTGACCTGCAGACTGGTAAACTGTTTCGTTTGCCTTCCCCCTCACCCTCTTCGATCTAAGAAGGCAATTACTACGTGAAACCAGCCTGTTGGGACATATTTAGGAGTGTGACTCAGCCTTTGCAACAGCCCAGGGCTTCCAGCTGTTGAACTCACACATCTGGGTGCAGGTGGGGTGCTCAAGGCCTTTATGCTTATTTCCCTCCGCTTAAATTGGCTGCTGGCTGTTTCCTGCTGGTGCTAACTGGCCTTTAAGGGAGCCCCTGGATCACAGGCATAGGCAGGGTAAAGAAGTGGTTTCTCCAACCTACCTCATATTCCTCACTCTGAGCAGGACCCTTTCTCCCAGCTTTTTCCTGCCATTACTTAGTCTATGTATTGCTATGGTTTAAGAGCTGGTAGACTGAAATCAAGATGTGTATCTCCAATTCTCCTCCCGGCTTGCTACTGATACACATTAAATCTCTGCAGGAGGCTTTGCATCTCCATTTGCTCGCAGAGAATTTGGACTATACTTTCCAAGGGAGCTAAGGAGAACCAGCACCTTGATTCCTTGGGCTCCAGTAAAGCCCCTGACCTGTGAGCATCGCTTTGCTGCCAGCTCAGAGGGTCAAAAAAAGAGGAACTCCTCAGAGTTATGAAAGTGCTTAAAAAACTTGAAAAATTGCCAAAACCCACTTTTGAATTTTCATGTTTTTATCCTCTGTGGCAGAGGACTGCATCTCTTGTGTTTGTGCTGCCTTAGACAACAGCAGAGAGCTCTTTGCAGTGTTAACTCTGGGCGCTGAGTCTTTGAGAGGGAAGCTCCCACCGTGAGAGTTGTGAGTGCTGCAAGCTGGAAAATATCTTCCACTTTCAGAGTCCCAGATTGGTTTGGGTTGGAAGGGACCTTAAAGCTCATCCAGTTCCAACCCCCTGCCACGAGCAGGGACACCTTCCACTAGTGCAGGTTGCTCCAAGCCCCTGTGTCCAACCTGGCCTTGAACACTGCCAGGGATGGGGCAGCCACAGCTTCTCTGGGCACCCTGTGCCAGGGCCTCAGCACCCTCACAGGGAAGAATTTCTTCCTAATGTCTCATCTCAATCTCCCCTCTGTCAGGTTAAAGCCATTCCCCCTTGTCCTGTCCCTACAGGCCCTTGTCCAAAGCCCCTCTCCAGATTTCTTGTTGGCCCTCTCCCTTGGCTTGTAAAAGGAAGCAAATAGAAACCCTCCTTTCTTTATGCCAAACAGAGCATTGAAAGGGGTTTGTGCTGGAAAATCCAAACCTGAGGAAGATTTCACATGACCCTTCCACGTGGCTGCCCCTTTCCCTCCCAGCCGTGGGTCTTTTCCATAATATTTCCTCTCTGTATCTCTGGAAGAAGCACCACACCGATGCACAGCCCCGGCTGCTGCAGTGGTGAGTGGGGCAGGCTCCTCTGTCCGGTGCTGGGCTGGCAGCCCCACATCAGGGCTGTGATTCGGTGCCTGGCAGAGGCAGGGGAGGGCAGGCAGCAGCCCCAACCTGCGCCCAAACAGGCTCGGCTTTGTGCTGCCTGGCTTAAAAGGAGCTTTATGATGCCTCAGCACGGCTGAGCCCCGGCTGCTGCACAGGCCCCTCTTTGTGGGGGGGTGATGTGGTCCTGGTGTGGAGGCAAAGCCAGGCGGGAGGTGGGAAGCAGAGAGATGGGGTCCATTGAAGGGACTGGAACCAGGAAGCAAGACCCCAGGCGTGCATAATGCTTGCCTAAGGGTATGCCAAGGTCTGACTGGTCAGAGCTAAGATCAAACACCGGAACAGGCTGCCCAGGGCAGTGATGGAATCAACATCCCTGGAAGTGTTCACACACCGTGTAGGCGAGGCCCTCAGTGCCATGGGTTAGTGGTGGCCTTGGCAGTGCTGGGAACGGTTGGACTGGATGAGTTTGAAAGTCTTTTCCAACCTGGTTGATTCTGTGATTCTTAGAAGCTGGTGTCAGAGCTCCCAGTAACGATGGGTGAATGCCCTAGGAAAGCACATGTTGCCAGGAGTCCCTAATTCCATGTAAATATGTGAAATCTCATCTCTGCGAGGTTTTTGTTCACACTTCTGCTGCTCGGTTTCACGTTAAAAGTAACCCACCAAACGTTCTGCAGCTGCTTTCTCAGTCGCAGGGACAGCTGTGAGGACAATGGCTTCTACAGCTTGGTTCTCAAACCAATATACTAATCTTTGGTTTACCTGAACTAAGGTTTCTGGGTTACTCTTTCTGGAGATGCTTTCTCACTCTTTTCTTATCCATTTATTTCTTTGTGGACAAGAGCAGGGGATGTTCTCCCATCTTTCCTCCCAGTGCCTCTTCCCGTGTGGCACAGCTCATGTGTTGGTGCAGGGTATCTTGTTAGGAAACCCAATGGCCAGAGTCCCCCTTGCTGCCTCCCCCACTGGCCATGAGCACATTAATCTCTGCCTCAGTCTCACCACCCTCACAGGGAAGAATTTCTTCCTAATGTTTCATCTCACTCTCCCCTCTGTCAGGTTAAAGCCATTCCCCCTTGTCCTGTCCCTACAGGCCCTTGTCAAAAGCCCCTCTGCAGGTTTCTTGTCACCCCTTTAGGCACTGGAGCTGCTCTAAGCTCTCCCCTTCAGGAGCCTTCTCTTCTCCAGGCTGAACCAGCCCAGCTCTCTCAGCCTGGCTCCTCAGCAGAGCTGCTCCAGCCCTCTCATATACCCAGGCTCTGATATACAGGGGCAATCCTGTTAGTCCAGGCCAGTCCAGATGTTTCTGTACTGGGCAGGGTCCACAACCAACAGGTTTCCTCCATGCCAACGTGGGAGGCCCATTACCTGCAGTGCTTGAGGCCAGCAGGATTGGACCAAATCCATTTGCAGGACTGAAGATCCTGGTGCTGGGCCACCCCTTGGCATTTTTGAGAGGCTTTTATAGAAATAGCTACTATACATGGGCCTCTGCCCAGAAACCCACACAGCTGGGAGGAACTAGAGCACCCGAAACTGCTGCAAGAGAGTAGGATGCTGTTTTTTAAATGGTCCCTTCATTGTGGATTTTAAGCTAAGACTTAAGACAGAAAAAGTCAGGAGACAATGCACCTCTTCAATGGGAAATAGCTCCCTAGCAGACATATAGGGATGCTAACACCAGGCCAGCAGGTAAATTGACATGACTCCTGGGCACTGGTTTAGTTCTTGAAAGTGGGAGGGTGTATTTTTAGCACCAGGATTTTAGGTGTTTTAGGTCCGAAACCACCTCAAAGGCTGAAAGTTCAGCCTGCTTTGCTGAGCTCTGTGGCTATGCTTGGGCAGCCGGGTGTTAGAAAGGGCCACGTAGCTGGAGAACGCAAACAAAGACTGTTGCAAACCTTGTTTGCTGGGAAGATGATGGGGAAAGAATGGTTAATGGGGCGTTTTGCTGCTCTTGCAGCTACGTGTTGAGGAGGGTTGGGGGAATTTAGTGCGAATAAATGCTCAGTTCCTGCAGCAAGGGGGACCACAGCTCACCAGGGCAAGTACCACCTTGTGGCTCTCGCTTTACGTGGTACATGGAGTCTGGGTGATGAAAGCTGAGCTCTTGAGAAAGGAGGGGAGTTTTAAGCTGGCAGTGTGGATCAGCTTGTCTTTCCTATGGGGGGAATAACTGACTTCTGTGAGAGGGATTTGTGAGCAGGTCTGCCTTATAGGCTCCTCCTTCTGAGGAGCTCATCGCTGTCTGTGGCTCACATCTCAGTCAAGCTAATCCTGTAGGAATGATGCAATATCCTCTTAATTCCTTTTAAACCAGGCTTTCTCCAGGATAGCTGTGGCAGAGCCCTCAGTCTGCGCCAGCTGCGTGAGCTGTGCTGAGATGCTGGGTGGAGAGTTGGAAGGGCTTGTAAGTCTCATGCTCTCCTGCCATGCTGTGATGGGGCAGTAAATTAGGCTGGAGGGCCTGTGGGATGGCCAGGTTTATTTGTCCATACAAACATTTATGGGGCGGTAGGGAAAGAGAGAAAGACACCCTAAATCATAGTCTCTCTCCCAGCTTTCCACAAAACTCCCAGCAGAGCAAGTGGCATATGCCACTTGGGCATATGGGGGTTTGCTGAGTCAGGAGACAAGACCTAAGCTCCATCCCTTCAGGTGTCAGTAAAAAGCTTTCTTCTTCTTCATGTCAGGAAGGTGATTCCCCTTCTCCCCAGTGAGAGCACTGGGACATGCAATTTGCAGATCTCCTGCAACAAAATTCAGAAGGGAACCTGTGCCAGGGCCTCAGCACCCTCACAGGGAAGAATTTCTTCCTAATGCCTCATCTCAATCTCCCCTCTGTCAGGTTAAAGCCATTCCCTTTGTCCTGTCCCTACAGGCCCTTGTCAAAAGCCCCTCTCCAGGTTTCTTGTCACCCCTTTAGGCACTGGAAGCTGCTCTAAGGTCTCCCTGGAGCCTTCTCTTCTCCAGGCTGAACCAGCCCAGCTCTCTCAGCCTGGCTCCAGAGCAGAGCTGCTCCAACCCTTGGAGCATCTCTGTGGCCTCCTCTGGACTCGCTCCAACAGCTCCACGTCCCTTGATCCAGTTTCTGGTGGCCAAATCCAGAGTGGGTTAGCTGTAGCTCAGGCAATCCCAGGAGAGGGCTGGCCGTGGAGGAAAGGTCACCCAGAGAAGCTCAGCACAAACATGGCTCCTGCACCTCTGGAAGAGGCGACAGCAGCATTTGAGGTCAGTGCGTTGTCTGCAGCTGATCGATGTCCCCGGCTCCTGCTCGTTGAGCCTGGACAGGAGTCTAAACATTAACAAAGCCAGCGTTGCGCGGGCAGCGGGGCAGCTCAGGGGTGGTGTGGGTGGTTTGCTGAAGGGCATTCACATGCAGGCACGGCGGAGGAGGGTCCTCCCGCTGCCGGAGGTGCACTGTTCAAGGCTGCCTTGTATCGGCTCACCAAATATTTGTTTGCTTCTGTGACCTTCAGACTTTCCCATCATGGGGGCTGATTTCGGCTGCAGGTGTGCTGGCGCGCGCTTTGGGTTTCGGCACGGGCCGAAAGCAGCACAGGGTGGAAGAGCTCCTTACAGGGGGCATTCCTCTGGCAAGGTGTTAATTCCAGCCATCCCAGGGGTGGTCCCTGGTAAACCTCACCTCTGTCCCAGCAGCAAGACTCTCACCAGCGCTATTTTGCCCAGAACAAAGGGCAAAGGTGGTGTGAGGGGGACCTCTGCCCTTGCATGATCCAGGCTTGGTCATGCCTGCTGCCAGAGGCAGAAATCACTGTCTGAGCATCAGTGGGGAGCAGTGATTTATACCTGCAGGGACCCCTCTTTCTCCAAGCAAGCAGAGGGCAGGCTCTCCTTACTGATGCAAATCCTCTTTGTCAGTTCAGTGCCTGCTGTGATGCTTTATGGATGAACACCTCTGTTCTCTTCCACTATGTTTGCCCCTGAGGGAGAATTTGCAATGGAGTAAAGGTCCTCTCATTCACACCTAGGAAAAAGGCATGCTTTCTCCTGAAAGGAGGCTTCCCTTCACGCAGAGTGTTGTGCTTTCAGAAAGTGAAATTCAGACTTTCACACTAAGGGATATTGCCCCGCTATGCACAGGTACAGTTCAGGCTTGTCTTAGGGGCTGACTGATTCTCAGTGTGAGTGTGCCTGCTTCCTTTTCTGTTTACCAGGTGTAACCTGCAATTGGTATTTGGGCAATATTCCCTGCTGCTTATAAATACCGAGCAGAAACATTTCTGTGCTTTTTGCTAGCTTTTGACAGAGTCTGCAGTGACGGGACAAGGGGGAATGGCTTTAACCTGACAGAGGGGAGATTGAGATGAGACATTAGGAAGAAATTCTTCCCTGTGAGGGTGCTGAGGCCCTGGCACAAGGTGCTCAGAGAAGCTGTGGCTGCCCCATTCCTGCAGTGTTCAAAGCCAGGTTGGACACAGGGCTTGGAACAACCTGGTCTAGTGGAAGGTGTCCCTGCCCACAGCAGGGGGTTGGAACTGGATGAGCTGTAAGGTCCCTTCCAACCCAAACCAATCTGGGATTTATTATGCCCATCAATCTCTGTTGTTTCTGAGGATGCTTCCCCTTCGCCATGACCTCTCTTCTTCCTAGCTCACGACTTCCTTCCCCAGCCTGGTTTGCTCTTGCCCCTGGGCAGGGTGCCCAAGCTCTCTTGCTGGGTGGCCTTGCTGCTTTGATAACCTGCTTGCTGGCAGGCTTATTTGGACTCGGTCACATCTTTCTTGGCCCCTCTGGGTTTACCTGTTCCTTTGTAGCATAGAAAAGGAATGGGCTCAGCAGCCAGCAATGGCTACTGGCAGTGACACGGTTCTTGTTGCAGCTCCTGTTTCCTCTTTCCAGAAAGGCACATTGCCATAACCAGGTTGTCAGTGGCTATGGGTCGAGGCCAGGATTTGGGCTGGCTGTGTGATTATGTGAAGGCTCTTGCTCAATGTGCCAGTTCCTCATGGGAACACCAGCAACAGTGCTACAGATCTCTGGTAGTCAAGACTTTTGGCAGTGTTGATCAGCTAACTCGCTATCTCGATGATCCACCATCAGCTCTTGCTTCACCTTCCCATTCCCCATCAAGTAGGGTGTTGCTTTCCATCTCGTACACATCTCTGCAATATCCTGAAGTCTTGTACCCTCATGGCCGTTGTTGCTGTTCTCCTCAGGCCTCCTGGCTGGATGTCTGTGGTACGTGCTGAGTGACATGGTCAAGCTGTGGCAGGAGCATGAACCTGTCTTCCAGGGTGGTGGAGTCCATGCTGAGCCTTGTGCCATTATCTCCTGTCCTATCTGCGGGTCAGTGCTGCTCTCATTCAGCTCTGAAGCTGTTTTTGTTCAGGACGTGCTACATGGGGCTTCATTTTTCAGGGCTAGCATTGCAGTTTCTGGTATTGTGAAATCCAAGACAAAAACGTGTTTAGGCAGAGCTTTGGGTAAGTACTTCTAGCTGCACGGAAGATGATGATGTGTGAAGGGGGGTGGTGGGGGTTCCATGCACATGCTGGTGCCAGGGATGCATTTAGTGTTTCCCCCCTATGGAAAGCTAGGAAAGGCTCTAGGTTCAGCCTTTCAAAATACTTCCATTGGGTATCCAAAATCCAGCCAAAAGTCTCCTTCCACGTGTTGGAAAGACAAACAAAACGGAGCACCAGGGAGCAGGCAGAACCGGCCTTTTATTGCCTGTTCTTGGCTAGTCAGTGAGGAGGAGATGTTTCCCTCAGGCCTACTTTGCATCCATCTCTTTTTTTCCCCCAATAGGAAACTGTGAGAGCATGAGTTAGGCAGAGCCCCAGGGAAGAGGAATCTCAGGAGAGCCCATGGTTGTGGGAAGATGGGCAGTACAGTCTCTCCTTCATCCCGAGGCCATCCTGGTTGCAGCCACCCTGCTCTGTCCATTGCAGCTACAGCAGCAAGAGCTGGTCCAAGCTGTCCATGTGGGAAGGAGGTGATGGCTTTCACCCCTGGACGGAGCCCCTAAAATCCCTTGGGGAAAATCAGCCCTAAAATATTGACTGATGCTTCCCAAGCAGCGGAGGCTCCTGGAGCTGTGGGGCTGCTGCTGCGTGCCTTGGATGTCTGTGGGAGCCAGAAAAGCCTGCAGCAGCAGGGGGTTAATATACCCTGATGACACGCTGTGTTGAACCCAAGAGCATGGGCTAGCTAATGCACATCAGCACAGAGACCTTCCAGAGTGGTCAGGAAAACCCCAGGAGATGGAGAGATGGCAGGGTCGGTGCTGGAAAAAGAAATGAGTGTAGCTTCCTGTGATGATGTGGTGTCCAGCACGCTGCTGCGTGGCACTTCTCCCCTGCAGCTTCTGCCCAGGATGCTAATGCTGAGAGATACCTTGTGCTATTTACTCCACTCTCTCCTGACATCACTGGAAGGAGCAGGGGTATGAACGTGCTTCAGAGGATATCACGGCACTTCCAGTTGCTGTGGGACAGGTCCTTGGTTCAGATCAGCTTCCCAGGGAGTGCAGTGGCAAGGGTCCTGTGTCTGTGCATGCATCTGGGTAGCACTGGGCATGATGGGACCTCCTCCTCCTTACAGGTCTAGCTGCAGAGCAGCTCATCCAATATTGTTAATGACAATCAGAACAGGCAGGGTGTAACTTAAACCATTAGGCTTCTGTAAAAGGATTACTGTTTGGTGTTGAGCTGCCCAAGGATGGGGGCAAACCCCACTATTTTATATGTATGGAGGAAACCTCCTGACACTTCAAAATGCTATGGGAAAGAGTAAAAAACATTTAAGAGAATAGAGCAGACCAGGTCTTCCTCTGGTGATCTGGTGGATGAGCAGAAGAACATCAGCTTACAGAGTGGCAGAGATATAGCTGCAGGCAGGCTGGCCTCATGTGGTTCCCTGAAAAGCTGCGAGGAGCTGGTAACCTTCTATCTTCAAACAGGTAAGCAAGCCTTGGGAACTGCACAGCATTGCTCCTTCTGTATCCCATCAGAGCTGCTGCCTTTGATTTGTCAATGAAGGGATGTTCCTCTGGAGTCAAGTGCTGAGCCTGCATCATTAGCACAACCCAGCCTAGACCTTCACACTGTCACACAAAGACCTGGCCTAAGCCCAAACCCTTCCGGGAGGGAGAGCACAGGGCATGGTCCATCCCTGTCTCAGAGGTCATGCCACAGCAGTGGGTGCATTACATTACTGGCTGTAATCCTGAACAGGGCTGGTTCTTGGTGCTGGATCTGGATGCATGCTGTTGCTGGCATGTGGGTGGGAAGCATGAGGGTCACAACCCCCTGCCTGCCTCATTCACTGAGGATGTGACCTCCAGGGAGCTGACGCTAGGCATGGAAAACCTAAACCATCCCTGCCTCGAAGGAGGCTGTGTCATCCGGCCTTCATTTGTTTCCTTGCCCACATGCTGTCTGTGGGTCTGGTGGGTGGCAAAGCCAGATGCCCTTGCAGCTCAGCTGCCTCCCAGTTGCTCCCAGGCAAAAATCCATCAAACCCATCCAGGCTCCTGTCCCTTGCAACAGAGACCCATCCCAAATAGTTGTGCTAGTCCAGTGCGGTGCCAGGTCTCTGTGGATCTGTGCCTTGCCATGGCTTCTCTGATGCCTATTGATGGTCCAGCCTCTCTAGTGAAGAGGGAGGGCTTTGTAGGAGCATTTCTCCAGAGCTCATTTCCCAGGGAAATCACTGGACCTGTCTTTAGAAGCTCTCACCCTCTATCAGATCATTTAAAAGGCTTCAGTGGGTTAAGATGTTACAAGAGGGGGAATGATGAGCAGATGCAGCTCTTGCTTAAGCTTTAATGGCCTTAAGAAACCATACTAAAACCACGTTAAGAAAAAAGGAGTTGTTTCCAGGAACAGTTTTCCAAAGTCTCAGCTCGATTTCCTTTCCAGCGCCGTGAAAGCCTCTCTTTGATAAATATTGTAATTCACAAACCCAACAGCCTTATTTTCAACCCAATTCATTTTAGTGGTAGGGATTTGAGTGGGGGAAGGGAGTCCTCCGAAATCAAATCTCTGTATTTTCTCCTACAAACATACCGCTCTTACAAGACACCTTCTTCTTTGACAAGGCTCTTTCTGTTGGAAAACAGTTGTTTAGCTTCGCCCCGACAGCCCAGGGACAGTAACACTTGTCAGCATGGAGAAACTGAGTGGCTTGGAGTGGGATGATGTTGGTATTAACACGACAATTGTCCCTCTAACTCCATGCTGTGGTTCCAAGTGACTTCCCCGCTCTGTGCTCTCCCCTCAAGCTCTAACACAGCTGCTGATCTGCAGCACGTTTCTTTTCCTAGTTGTCACCTTTTATTCCCTGCCTCTTTGGATTTCTAGGATGCTTGAGCTCCTTTCTGACTGCGGTATTGCAGATGTGGCTGGGCTGGGCTGCATTTGTCGGATCCGATTCAAAACCCACTGAAGAAGGGCAGCAGTGATTTGCCGTTGATGTCAGCGGTCTCTGGAGCAGGCACTGTGCAACTGCTCTCATTTTTTAATCCAGACAATTGCAGTTAAACCTCCACATTTTTATTACAAAAGTAAAGCATTCAGCCCAGCTCTGCTGGCTGCTGAGCAGCCCAAACAAGGGCCCTGCTTAAATCAGAGTGTTGCACCCCAAAGCAGAGAGAGATCCTGGGCTGCTCAGCCCTTGGGAAAACTGAGGCTGTCCTCTTTAAAAGAGAGATTTTACTTTCTCTCTTTGGATTCTGTGTTCGAAGCCTGCGGAAGGAAAGCGCAGCACAACCTGTGCTGTCCGTACCAGTGAGCCATAGCTGAGGTGTTTGTTTGCTGCCTTTTAGAATCTTCATGTGCCCTTCTAACTGCAGGAGGCTCGAGGAGGAACACCAAATGCTCGGTCTCGTGACAAAGCTGTAGGGAGCAGAGAGCAGCCAGGAGAGCAGGACCCAGCAGCAGTCAGTATGTACACGTATGTATAGGTCAGTATGTATGTATGTACAGGGAACTCCCAGACTGGGGCCAACCTGCAGGGGAGGAGCTGCCAGGGAAGGTGTGTGAGATTGGGGTGGCTATTTAATCATGGACTCATTGGGACTGGGTCACTTACTTGCCTTTCCCTGGGCTTCATCCAAAGCCTGCTAAAAGCTAACACGGTTTTCTTTCCTGCTGGCTTCCATGGGCTTTGGATCAGGATCTTTGTGCCTACAGGGTTATCTCTGTTTCCTGGAACTCGCTCACTGTTTGAATTTGCTGAGCCTATTTACTGCCAGGCTGCTTTTTTCTTTACCTCCCTCCATTCGATTGCACCGAGTTCCCGGCAGCCACTGGTTACAGGAGCCGTGTTGCTCTGTCAAAATGGGCTGTGCATGTCCCTGGCTGTCCCCTTCTCCATCTAGCCCCATGTAACTCTTAGAGCACCATGAGATCCACTACGAGCTTGACTCTTGCAAACCATCTGGTGTGGATAAAGACGATTCAGGAGTGTCAGGTTGCATCACTAACATCTTTCTCTTCTTTTTGGGTCTCAGACACTTTTTCCTAAAGGCACGGGCACCCCAGAAGATGTGTTTGCTCTGTGTTTACTACTTATCTATTCACAGGCTGATCCCTGCCTGCCGTTGCCCTTTGAACTCCATTTAGCCTTGCCTCTTCCCACATAACAGGAGGCATTTCTACAGGGAAGATGTTGTTCTTGTTCCTGAGCACGATGAGTAGGGGGAGAACACTTCCCTGGATTAATGAATGTGGTTTCATTCGTGCACTCAATTAATAAATGAGCAAGGATACCTGCTACAAACCCTTCCCTCTCTTTTCCAGTTCCAACATACAGCCCTTGCTGTAGGTGTTAGCACCTTCTGAAGAACAGCAGAGCCTGACATTTAAAACTAGAAGAAACCGAAGTGAGAGGGGGCGATTTGGAGACCAGAGGCTGGGGAGGAGCAGGACTAAGCCCCTGCATTGCCCATGTGTCCTGCTCCTTGGAGCCCCAGCAGATGATGGAGAGCAGTCATGGAGACAGTCCTCCCCACTGCAGTTCCCAGAATGGGGTGGTTGTGTCACTTCCAGCCCCAGGTACTTGATGATTGAGCAAGGCTTTGATGATCCTGTCTGAATTGCTACCAAAGTGCATTTAATCCCAAAGCTGCTCTTTGGAACAAAGTGCCCTTAGTAATATCTACAGACTTGCAAACAAGTGTGTAACTTGTTCTTCCCATTGAACTAGGGCAGGCTGACAAGTAATCTGTTCTTGCTTTTATAGGTATTTGTGGAAAAGTGACTCTTCTAGGAAAACACATCTCACCCAGGAGTCAAGATAGCCCTTTAATTTTGGGAACCAGGTAGAACCCCCCCACCTTTTAAACCAGGCCCCTCTCCCCCTTGAGCATCTCTGAGCCCTCCAAGCAGACCTGCACTCCTGTGGAAGGAACAGCCTTTTTGCATGGGGCTTTTTCGGATGGGGCTTGGAGCAGCTCAGCCCATGGCAGGGGCTTGGAACTAGGTGAGCTTTAAAGTCCCCTCCAACACGAACCAGTCTGGGATTCTATGCATTCACCATTTATTTCCTGGCGACGGTGTGAGTGTGGTGATTGGCATTTCAGAGGCTGGCAAGGTGGGATACAAATAGGAGCAGAGGTAGCTCTGCAGACAAGCTTTACATTGTCACTCTCAAGGTAAATATTTCCCTTGAGTACACAGAGTCAAAGTACAGTTTACAATATATATATATATATAAAGCCAGGGACAAATGGCAGCTTGCTGGCTTTATTCCGGGTCAATGCTTGCTACGTCCTCTTCTGGGACCTCTTGCAGTTCCAGCACGGGATGTTCTGCTCTTCCAGCAGCATGAATGGAATCACAGCTAGGAAAGAGTCCGGAGAGCATGACCCCTGCCCTCTGTTAAGTTTTAAGCATTTGATTCTGCATGGGGGTTTTTATTTAGGATAATCTTGGCATTTCTGTCACATCCAAAGGCCTGGATTTCACATGTTGTTCTTTATGAGCAATTCCCACCGGGTAATTATGCTGCATGAAGAGATTAATTAACTTTATGAGAGGCACTGCCCCCGGCAGTGGAAACGGGAACAGCTTCTGCTGGCTGGGATGGCTCCGTGCTGCGGCACGCTCGGCTCCCCAGGCGCTATGAGCAAGCCAAAGGCCATTGCCCATGGGACGGCTCTGCTGTGTCAGAGTGCTTCAAACGGCCAGTGTCGTGGTGACCTTATTCCTTAGCGTTCTCCTGTTTAATCGCTGCTCTCTCCGGGTGTTTTGAAGGCCCTTGTCATGTCCCCAGTAACACTGCCCCTTGCCAAGGCAGGGGGATGAGCGGTGGTGCATCCAAGGAAGAGGTGTTTTGTGAGCATCCCTTAGAGCTCCCCTTGGAGACACCAGGCAAAGCCTAGCAGGGCATTTTGGGGTGTTGTGGTGCCTTCCCCTTGCCAGAGTCCAATGCTGCTATTGCAGGGCTGGCACAAGCAGCCACCCTGGCTGTGTTAATTCAGTACCAGTCTGTTGTCTTCGGATGGGGGGACAAATGTGACGCCTCTGGCAAACCTGAAACTGGACTTGGAATTTCTCCCACAAGTCCCAGCTCCCCCCTGCACACCCAAAAGCCTCCTTTAAGCCCCAAACCCCTGATATTTTGACCCCCGAACATCAGCCATCATACTGTGCTGCTGCAGTGGTGCATTGCTGCTGTGACCCATGTGTGGGTTCAAACCTCTCGCTTGGATGAGACGTCAGCCTGGCACCTGGGTGTAATCGCATACGCACTCAGAGAGGTCTTTCTTTTAACTTGGTAATGTAAAATTCCCTGCTTTGCTCAGAGTACAAAGTGTGGTGTGCAGGCAGCAAGCACAGAGTGTTCTTGGATGGCCCCGTGCAGGTACATGGCTCTGCCCTAAGAGGGGTAATTCAGAATTAGGATTTACCTTGGCATTATTCAATGCCACCTCATGCACAGATTTAACCTCCTCAAGCCTCAGGTTTTATGCTGTGTTTTTTGGAAAGAAAGCTGCTTAAAATACATATATATATATATATATTTCTTTAAAAAAAAGTTTTTTTCTTTTCTCTTTTTCTTTCTCTTACTCCTTTTCTTTTCTCCTTCTCCTCCTCCTTATTCTCTTCTTCTCCTTCTCAGGATCTGGTTCACTGGTCCCATTACAGAGTCAGCACATTCAGAGCATTCCCTGTACACCGGTTCAGCTTCTCTGTGTAAATAACGATTCCTAGGTGTTTCTGCTTTAGAGACCTTCTGATACGTTTCAGTGCCGATGTGGCAGATCCCAGGACATCTGAAGCAAGGTTTTCCCAGCAGAGATGGAGAGGTGCTGCTGGACCTTTGCAAAGTCCTCTTCGCAAGGTAGGTGTTGCGTGTCTGTGACTGGAGAAACACTCAAACAGGCAGAAATCAAAGCCGGGGGGGGAATACAAGTTCATTTTTTCCATAGAAAGCCCCTTTTTGGGGTGGAAAAAGAAGGGAATTCCATATTCAAACCAGGAATTTTTCTCTTCCAGAAAAACTTGTCCCATCTAGAATGCATGTTTTTTACATGAGTGTGGAATGTGATTTTTTGGAAGGAGGCACTGTGCCTCAACAGACATGAATGGTGGATGATGCTGTGCTCGCTGGGGAGTCAGCACGTTCAGCTGGGACCCGGGATATGCCTCCATCACTGGCCCTGGAAAAGCTGCATCCTCCCTCTGCCTGCATTTCTCCTCCTGAAAAGTGGGGTTGATGGCACTGCCTTTCTATCCGAAGGGCTTCACAGCAGCTTGGTATGATATACTGGAAGCTGCCATTAGTACCATGTCCATAACACCATGACACAAAGCTGTGGGGTGTTTTTCTCCCTTATTATCTTTGCAGCTTTCATTGCACTGTTGAATAGAAGAAACCCCTTCAGGTCTTTGCTTTCCCTTCCTAGCTCTTGTGCCAAGATTTTGCAGTCCCTCTGCCCACATCCAAACCTCCAACCATGGGCACAGTTCACATTTTCCCATAGTGCTTCCCTGCAAACCAAGCCCAGAGAGAAGAGGAGCTGGTGTGACAGGGTGGTGGTTGCCACGCCAGCTCCTTTTGCTTTGAGTTCTCTCTTCCCTTTGGCCTTCAGGGCTGTGAGCATCCAGTGGCTCTCAGGCTTTGCTGTGCAGTGTTTGTGGGGTGGGAAGCCCTGATGTTCTTCCCATGTGATGTCCCCAACTGCTTGTTCTGGCTTTCACCCAGCCAAAGCACTCGTGGACTCCTTGGGTACCTCTCCTGTTTACACCAGTATCTTTGAAGCTTATGGCCTATTACTAGGTTGGTCAGAGATCAGCTGCTGATGGGAAGTAGATAGATGGATCACACAAGCCTCCTTTTGTCCCCTTGCCATCCGCACACAACACCAGTATGGACACACACTCTCTCACGCACAGCTGAAGCAATGGACTGTCTCTTCCTGCCCCTGTCTTTATTCAGGTTGCACCAGGCAAAAGGCACCTGCAGAAGCAAATGCCTCTGCTCTCCCACAAATGATGCTTCACCCAGGGGAGATGTGCTGCATGAGTTTCACCTTTGAGGGGCAGGTGCAATAGGCAGAGGAGGCTTGAACATGGGAGACCTTCAACCAAAGCAGCCTGACCCCAGAAGAGGTGTCTCTTAAGCCAGAGGTACTTTGTGGCTTTATATTTAAACCCGCCAGTGCATTCGTGACCTCTCCATAGCTCTGCCGTGCTCGTATCCCCAAAATACCTTTAATTCTCCACCTGGGGCCACGCTCTGGGATTTCTCAAAGCTGGGAGCTGTGTTTGTTCCTGGCACATCAGGAGGTCCTTCCTGGGCTGTTTTCAGCTGGATTACAATTTCCAGATGTTGAGTCAGGCAAGGAGCTTGAACCCTGCTGAGATAATACACGGGAAGTGAGAATAGTTCCCTTGATATCATCAGTGATTGCCCCATCACAATCTGTTAGTGGTGGAACAAGACAAGCTGCACGTCCCTGAATCATTGCAACCCTTCTTTCTGGGCAGATTTTCCAAGTCCTGAAGAAGTTTCTTGCTAAGCCCCAGCTCCTGGAATCACGTCAGTTTGTGTCCAGCCAAGCTTTCAAGAGATGCATGAAGTTATCTGGACCTAAAGCCAGTTTGGGGTGGGGAAGACAGAGATTCTCCTGCATCCAATGTCGATGAAGAATGTCTGGAGGACAAGAGATCCCTATGCTTTTTTCCTTGCCTAGATGAGAATGCCTGTTCTTCTAAGCTGTATATAGCCCTGCTTCTGCAGACTGGGCACTGGGGTGCCACGTTGCATGGTGAAGGATTAGGTAATTTCCTTCCCTTCTTTTCTGGAAGGTGTTTTGATTAGCATAACCATTGTGTTCCCAAATTAGCTTGTGTTCCTGGCTTTGCCCTAAGGCTGGCTTTTCCTGTTACAAGCCTGCTCTGGCACAAGTGATACCGCAGCATCTACAGCAGCATCGAATGGTGCAGCTGAGGTTGGGATGGATCCAGCTACACTCAGTCTACCAGCTGCCCTTTCTGAGTGACCTTAGGCTAATGCTGAGTCCTACAGCTCTGTAGCATTCCAGTGCCTGGCATAGCTGTGTGGAAACTTCCAAACAGCCCAAGCTTTGATGTGAGATTTGGGAGACCACGGCATGTGCTGGACCAAGACCAGGAGCAGCCAGGACAACCCCATCCCCGTCATCATGGCAGAGGGAGGGAAAGTTAACATCTGGCATGGGCTAAGCTGTGCAGCTCTGGTATCTGAAGCCATCCTGGTGGGATGTGTCCGTCTTGGCATGTGAAAGAATGCAGAGTTCTGGGAGAAAATTAGGAGTAGAATGTGAAACATTTACCAAGTGGCAACAAGACAGGCACACACAGAGTGATGAATCAGGGGCTCCCGAGTGCCATGGAGAGCAGGGGCTGCTTGCAGAACAGATCTGGTTGAGCATGCAACTGGGAAGCTGAAGTCACTGGTTGGCATGTCCCTTTGGTGTCAAGCCTTATTCAGGCCAGATGTACCAATTCCTGTCTTTATACAAAAGGAAAGGCTGCTTCCAGAGTCTCCAAAGGGATGAATGTGGATGGAGGACTACATGGAGGATCAGCTTGGCTGGTAGACAACGCAGCATCATTCCCATAGTGCAGGCAGCAACCAAATCTGGAGCAAAGGACCCCCTCTGCTCTCGTTCCTACCAGGTTTCTGGTGTATTTCTGTAGCATAAAGTATTCCATGGTGGGAGCAAGGGTGGCAGGCACAGTCCAAGTGCTCAGGATTGAAATGCAAGGCTGAGCCCAGGCAGAGCTGACTGCTCTCCTGTAAGGAAACACAAGCCATGCCTGTTTGCATGCTCAGCCTCCTGGATGTGGATCCCAATCCTACCCAAGCAGGATTTCATGGTCATCTCTGCAACGACTGAGTCTGGACCTTCAGAAGAGACAGGGCTGCAGAGAGAGCCCTGCAGACCTTGTGGCGGGGTTGGTTTGATGACTGTTGCGCAGAGCTAAAAATACCCCAGCGATGGTTATGAATTTAGGATAACTAATACATCCAGTGAAGAGATCTGGAGCCGTTCCAGGGCTAAACAACAGCTTCTTTACCAACAGCCAAAGACTTGTGGATGCAAAAATAACTGGGAACTGAAAAACTTGAGCTGGAGCAAGGGGTTTTCAAACTGAACCCAAGAAAAACTTTCTAGCGGAGAGGATGACCGTGGATAATCGCCAGCGCTCTGGTTGTTTTAACAACAGGGTACACAGACCTCTCCATTTGGGCTGGATGCTGTCTCTGGGCAGGAGTTGGGTGAACTAGTAGTTAGGGAGAATTCCTTTGATATGGGGGGAAAGCAAATTATACTGATAATACAGGACCCAGTGGCCTGGATCAGCAGCAAGAATCAGAGGGAAACACCATGGTGGGAGGTATATGCTTGAGGTCTTAAAAAGTGGGAGGGGAAAGGCCAAAGAATAATAGGCTGTGGATAATGGGAAGAGTGCTGTGGGGTGGACCAGCTTTGAGCCATGGTGGTGGTGGTGAGCAGAGGGCAAACAAGGCTTTCAGACATCCATCTACAGCCCCGAAACACAGCAGAGGGAGGAGGAAAAGAGAGAGCTGTGCCATGGCGGCAGAAGACACCTGGGTTCACATCCCTGCTCCATCTGCTCACTCTGCACTGGAAGTGTTTATGCCTATTTCAGGTCCCTCTGCAGAAGCCTTATTATCATAATTAGCCCAGAATGGTTCTCCATTAGTGCATTTTTTCTCTTCTTCCATCACATCAGCCCGCATGAAACAGTCTCTTATTCTCCTTGCTGTTGTGTCGAGACGTACCAGGCTGTGGGCAGGACCTGCTGCCCGTGCCCTGCCTGGCCTCAATGGCACAACTTGTTCTCCGTGCAAGGGGCGATGATGCAGATGTAAACCCCAGGGATAACCAGGAAGAACAGCATTGATTGCCTGCTCCCGAGAATGGCTGGCTACTGGAATACAACATCAGTGCCCCAAGCAGCCACAGCAGGCTGCAAGGAGCGAGGTGGCAGGAGGCTGGAAGGTTCCAAATTATCACTCCCTCACAGCCACTCTTATAATGCATTCATTTCTCAGTCTGCAGTCAGTGCCCAGAACCCAGAGTGTGCACCTCAATGTGACCGAGGAGGTGCAGGAAAGGGAGAGATACAGCTTTTGGCTTGGCTGAAGATGTGGAGGCTGGGAGACATTCTCATCTGAACCCAGACCTTTTGTGTGATTTTTCATAGAATCCCAGACTGGTTTGGGTTGGAAGGGACCTTAGAGCTCATTCAGTTCCAACCCCTGCCACGGGCAGGGACACCTTCCACTGGACCAGGTTGCTCCAAGCCCCTGTGTCCGACCTGGCCTTGAACACTGCCAGGGATGGGGCAGCCACAGCTTCTCTGGGCACCCTGTGCCAGGGCCTCAGCACCCTCACAGGGAAGAATTTCTTCCTAATGTCTCATCTCAATCTCCCCTCTGTCAGGTTAAAGCCATTCCCCCTTGTCCTGTCCCTACAGGCCCTTATCAAAAGCCCCTCTCCAGATTTCTTGTTGGCCCCTTTAGGCACTGGAAGCTGCTCTAAAGTCTTCCCTTAAGGAGCCTTCTCTTCTCCAGGCTAAACCAGCCCCTCTCTCTCAGCCTGTCTCCAGAGCAGAGCTGCTCCAGCCCTCACAGCATCTCAGTGGCCTCCTCTGGACTTGCTCCAACAGCTCCACGTCCCTCTTTGGGGTTCTCTCTGCTCCGTGGTGCCCTCAGCCAGCCCTTGGGGAGCCTCCGGAGCCTGAATCATCCTCCCCACCCGCGGCAGGGAGCTCCCGGGTTTCCCCCCATCCTCTCCCAGCTCTTCCTTAGGGCACGCAGGGGTCCCTCCACCCGCGGGGACTGCACCCCCAGCACCGTCCCGTCCCGTCCGGAGCGGCTCCGTCCCGCCCCGCGGCTCTGAGTGGGCCCCGCGGTGCGGCGCGGAGCGACGGGGCGGGGCGGGACGGGACGGGACGGGGCGGGGCGGGACGGGGCGGCCCCGAACCCGGCGAGACAGCGGCGGAAAGTGCCACGACTCCACACGGGCGGCCACGGCGGCAGCAGGGACCGCGACCCGGCACCGGTGGGTACGCGGCGGCGGTCGGACCCTCCCCTTTCCCTTCCTCTTCCAGGCGGGACCCCCGTAGCAGCGGGGCGGAGAGAGGGGCATCCACCCCCATGCCGGCGCTCCCGGGGACGGGGAAGGGAGGGGGATGGGATCCCGGGTTTGGGGGCTGGCCACGTTTGCGGGGCGGGGGGGGGTCAGGCGGATGAATGGCCTCCGAGGCGAGGGCGGTGTGGAATGGCGGCGGGGGCGGACGGGAGGGGAGGGAAGAAGGAAGGAGGCGAACCCGATCCCCCCTTCGGCTTCCCGGCCCCGGTTACCGACGGGCATTGCCCCACGGGCATCACCGCCTGCTCCGCAGCCTTCAGCCCCATTCCCTGCCCCAGCGCCTTCCTGATGAAATTCACTAATCGGGTTAATCGCCGTTACAAAAGGTCACAGCCCGCAGGCAGTTGTTCCGTATTTATTTCTTTCTCTTAACTAACATCCCCCCAAATCCCCCCAAGCACTGAGGGATCCCCACAGCGCTGCGTCCAGCGATGCCCGATGCTTTCCGATAGAGGCATCGACTCTATAAGCAGAGGCAGCAGAGGCACCCCCCCACCACCACCAGCTTGGGATCTTTCCAAAGTGGATGTCACCAGCTTGCCCGCCGGCAAACCGGGAATTCCTCGCCCCGCCGGGGAATCGCGCTGCACACGTGGCCAGGCGCGATAGAGGAACCTCCCTGCCTCAAATGTCAGCGTTCCTCTTGGCAAGAAGTGGTGGCAGCGGCCTCCACTCGCCGGGAAAGGGCTGGGAAGGAGGTTGGGAGAGGTGGGTGCTCCCTGGGATGTAGACCCCGAGCAGGTGTGATGAGGGGTGGTGGTGAAATGCTGTTTGAGAGAGGAAATTTGTAACAGCCACCGCAGCGATTAGTGAAGCTGCAGCTGTGTTACAGTGCTAATTCACTCTTCTTGTGTGTGTATATATGTATTAATATATATATATACATATGTAGTAGTGGGACTGGAGCAATAGGACAAGGGGGAATGACCTTAAACTGACACCGGGGAGATTTAGATGAGCTCTTAGGCAGATGTTCTTCCCTGTGAGGGTGCTGAGGCGCTGGCACAGGGTGCCCAGAGAAGCTGTGGCTGCCCCATCCCTGGCAGTGTTCAAGGCCAGGTTGGACACAGGAGCTTGGAGCAACCTGGTCTAGTGGAAGGTGTCCCTGCTCGTGGCAGGGGGTTGGAACTTGATGAGCTTTAAGATCCCTTCCAGCCCAAACCAGTATTCTATGATACGTTTGGTTCTTCTGCCCTGTTTTTGCACTCTGGGGCTCAGGGAGGGAGCTGGCAGCACTGCCCAGGGCCGTGGCCGTAGCTGCTGCACTCCAAGAGCTAATGGAGCGCTGAGACATGTTCAATTAAGTGGAGCTCTAACTGTTGACAATCTGGAGTTGCTCCATAGGGTAACACACGCTGCCAGGAGGCTGGAAGTGCACAGTCACTTAGGCAGAAAATGTGTTTCAGCAGAGGCTGTGGGATGCGGGCAGGATCTGCGCACGGGCTTCTCTCATTTGTGTTTAATTTTTGCCTTGGTTGTGACAGGGCAGAGAGAGAAGCTCCAGGAGGGGCATCTGGTGCTTGTCTGTTATCTGCTGGTGTTGCTGCTGCTGTCTTTTCCCGCTGCTATTGGCAGGATCAGGCCTCCTGGTTCTCTCTCCCTCCTTGGTGCTGTTCCGCCAGCTGTCGCTCTGCCCCTGATGCTCTTTGGCGATGGTAGCTGCAGCCCAGGGGCAGGGAAGGAGATGAGACCTTGTTTCTTGGAACCAGAGGCCAGGCAGTGCCCTCCCCAAGCAGCAGCTGGTCTGCTGCTGCTGCTTCTTGCCCTGCTGCCCTGGGGGATAACTTTGAGCTTGGGAAAAAGCTGAAATCTCAGCCTGGTGCTTCACAGGCAGGTGTTGCTGAGGGCTCTGCAGTTCTCTCAGTCTGCCCTCCAACACCCCGTCGCCTCTTCTCCAACACTGCCTTAGCCTGAGATGCCACCTTGACACCATGGCGAAGTACAGGAGCCTGTAGGGACAGGACAAGGGGGAATGGTTTTAATCTGACAGAGGGGAGATTGAGATGAGACATTAGGAAGAAATTCTTCCCTGTGAGGGTGCTGAGGCGCTGGCACAGGGTGCCCAGAGAAGCTGTGGCTGCTCCATCCCTGGCAGTGTTCAAGGCCAGGTTGGACACAGGGGCTTGAAGCAACCTGGTCTAGTGGAAGGTGTCCCTGTCTGTGGCAGGGATTGGAACTGGATGAGCTTTAAGGTCCCTTCCAACGCAAACCAGTCTGGGATTCTATGCAGCCTTGGGTTGTGGAGGAACCAAGTGTTCTGCTTGCAGAGAGCGTGTTTTCCTTTCTGCAGCTTTTATCCAGAGCAGGAGAGATAACAGGTATATTTTTCCATTGGCTGTGTAAAGAATTAAGGTTTCTGTAGTTATTACACAACCCGTCTCTTCCTTTGCTCCTGCCCACCTGACGCTTGACCTGACTGATTGAAACCAGGGCTGGCGGAGGACTGAGTGCAAAGACACTGAATACCCATGGGTTCCATGGAATAGCGAAGAGGAAAGGCTGAACAGGAGAAGGCTCTACCTGATTTTTGACACAAAGCTGTCCTTGGCAAATGCAGCAGGACAGCGAGCGTGGCCCCTCTGCTGTCACACCACGTGTCTGGGGGTTAGTTAGTTTGATTAGTTAGTTAGTTAGTTAGTTAGTTAAATTGGAAAGCCAGCAAGGCTGGGTGCTTCACTGATCTGGCTTCCTTAGGGTGGGTTTGCTCAGGGCAAACAGAGGTGAGTGCCCGTGCAGGGTGGCTGGGGAGGTCAGGTCTCCTGGGTTGTTGTTTGGGATGTTGGGAAGTTTGATGGATAATGGGAATGGAAGAGTCAGAGCTCAGCGTTTTTCAGTTGTCTCCTTTACATGAGAAGGCCAAGGGAAATAAGCACCCTTTAAGCATCCAGCCATCTCCCAGAACAGCCTGGGCATCAGACTGAAAAGCATCGTAGTAGAGACAAAGTCCTGCGGAGTGGAGGATGCTGAAGTCTTCAAGCCTCTTCAGAGCCTGGCTGTTGAGTGAAACCTTGGAAGTGTGAAACAATCCTTTAGCCATCCGCTAGCAGACAAATGGTGGTACCTTTGGTGCCCTGTTTTATCATGTCCTGGCTAAGGCTTCGTGCAGGTGGGACGTATGGAGAGCTTTCCTTCCAAAGGGCAAAGCTGGTTTGATTTAAGCACGTGTTGTCCATGGCAAGGGGGTTGGAACTGGATGACCTTAAGCTCCTTTCCAACCCAACCCGTTCTATGATTCTCTGGTAGCATACAGCCTGCTGCCATCTTTGCTCTGCCAGGTGATAGGCTCTTCCCTGAACGAGCTGTGGGGCTGGTCCGTGCCAAGTCTCAACCGCAGGAGGAACTCTACTGGTAGAACTTGCTCCTTGGAGTCAGCGCCGGGTCTCCCAGGACCAGCCCCACACTGTGGGCTGTGGGGCACGAGCATCAGGACAGGACCAAGGTTTCTCTTTGCCTTAATGGTGCTGCTGGGAGCAATTGCTGCCTGGTTGATATCTCTCGCTCTTCATTCTCCTGGCACACCTTGGGAACAGCACGGGATTTCTCTGGTCCAATGGTGGGAGCTTCCCAATGGCCCATGCAAGCATCACTGCTGTGACAGCTCTCCCAGCAGGTCCACAGCTGGTCAGTGCTCTTGGCTGCTTTTTCCTTGTGTTGGTTTTGTTTTGGAAGGGGTTGCTGGGTGGTTTCTCTGTTTAGCTAGGAAGGACTTTAACGCTAATCTGCATCCTTATCTGGCCCTGGCTGTAAACCCTGAGAGGAGGCAAGGTGCAGGCAGCTTTTACAGCAGTGGGGCTGGGTGAGGCTGCGTGTGAGACAGAGGGGATGTGGGGCTTAAGCACCCTGCGTGTAAGGGCTTTGTGGGTCCAGCGGTGTGGGGTGAGATGTAGGTCAGGCAGAGAGCTGTGGCAATGTAGTGCTGCATCCGGCACTTCCATCTCACCCACCTCCCCACCCCGCTCTGTGTGACATAACTCTGCCCTCTCTCATCCATTCCCTGAGTGCTGGGTGCCTCTATAGCAAAGGTTTGGGGTGTTTTCCTCCACTCCCATCCTCTGTGGGCTCCATCCAGCTGCTTTTGGTGGTGGCAGTAGCAGCTGGTGGGGTTGGGGTGCATTTGCCAGTGATCAGCAATGTCCTTGCCCTAAGCTGGAGCAACAAATTCTCATCTAAATACAAAGCCGTGGTGGTGTGAGGCCAGGAAGTGTTTACTTTTACTGATGTGTCCGGGTTGCTGGGCAAGGAACACAGGTCACCTTGTTCCTTCCCTAAAACAGCTTCTGGGTGCTTCAGTGTAGCCCTAAACCCAGCACAAGGTCATAGGTATGTGTTCTCCAGCCCTGCGTTGTATTTACTGCCAGGGAGAGGAAATCCAGCCCTTTCCACTCTGTAGGTTAGGAATAATCTGTCAGTCCTGGTGGGGACTGTCCCAAGGTGATGCTGTTTAGTAAGAAGGGGGTGACTTGGCCCCAGATGTGCTGGGATACAGCAGGCTGAGGCTGTTTAAATCCGAAACAGCCAGGGCGGATGTGAAGTGGGGATGCCTGTAGTATCAGCTGGGATCTCGAGTGGTGCCCTGGGGTAGAAAGCTGGCCCTGCCAGGGGAGGCTGGTTCCAGCTGGCACTGGCAGCCCTGCCGCCTGCCAGCTCTCTCCTGCTTTGCCTGGATGGATGGTTGGAGAGGTTGGGCCGGGAGTGCTGGGCTGCTGGTTAAAGCATCCTTCCCTGGGCAGGGCAGTATCTCCAATGGGAAACAGCCGCTTTGCAGCCCCTTCCAGCTCTGCTTGGGTGTTGGAGGAGAGTTTTTCATTGCACTCTCACCCCCTTGCTGCATGAGCAGCCTTGAGCTGCAGATTGGCTGCGGGTTCCCTTCTCCGTCAGTTGGACAGGTAAAGGTGTCCCTCTGAGAGCACTGAGGTTTTGAAAAGATGCTGATCTCCTTGGGTTTATTCTTCTTTTTGCCTCTTCCCCTTCCAACCCCTCCCTCCTGCCTCAACCCACAGCCTCCTAAAGAGGAAATGCTATCATGTTTGCAGTTAAGTGTGGGGATGGGAACTTGCGATAGCCGAGGAGTTTCTGCACTGTGTTTTGAGGCACAATAACAAGAAACCGCAGGCAGGCACCTCCTGGGAAGTGCCCCTTTGCAGATTAACTGCCAGACTCCAGCATCTGGGGTTCAGGAGCCACCTCGCAGCCACGTGAAGGTGATGCCCTGATGGGAGGAACACGTGAGTGGGACAGCAGATAAGAGATTGGCTTTGAAACTCGGGACAGGGTTCAACTAGCAGTTGAGAAGAGTGGAGATAGCAGCATCATTCTCCATGTGTGGCTGACAGATCTCAGACAGGGGATAGAGTCTCCGTTGCTGCTCCATTACAGGTGGAAAACCTGAGGTTGGAGAGGAGGGAGGTAAGGACCCTGTGGCTGGTTTACCCACCAGCTAACAGCAGAAGTAGAAATAGAAGCTCTGCATCCAGCACTTGCTTTGCAAGTCTCACTTCTTCCTGCAGGCAGCTCCTGTGGAGATGAGATAACTAACGACCATCCTTTTGGGGTTTTTTAGCTTGAACTTGTGACTTTCATTGGTATTTATATCTTAAGGAAATGGTGGTGACTTGGTTCTCTGTGTGGAATCTGTGCATGCAGCATCGTTGCTGGGGTGGTTCTCATTGCTGGGGACAGCTCTGCAGCGGGATGTGGTCACCCTGCATCCTCCTCCCCGGGCTGGGCAGAAGCCAGCAGTGCCTCAGGGTGTAAGCGGTGAAGGGAGAAGGCTGCTGCAAAGCTGGGGAAAGCTCTCCTGTGCATTCTTTCTCCTTCCAGGGCAGAGTTTGATTCCAAAGTTGAGACCTGGATGTGTGTCTGGGTGCAATGACAAGGACGGATGCTCCAGGGAGAGCCCAGGTCTTGGCCAGCCTGCACCAGACAGTCTGAAAACAGGCTCTTTACCTGCCACAGGGCTGCAGGTATTGCCTGAGGTCATGCAAATCCATCCCATCAGACTAATAGGTAGTTGCTCATGGCTGTCTCCACATCCCTGTTCTTTAATTCCCTCTCTTTGGTTCTTCTGGAGGTTGTTGCAGCCTTTTCAGTCCGTGGTGCTGTTTGTAGACACAGATGTCCTTACGAAACTCCTTGCACAGAGACTGTTTCATCTCTTTCCCCCCACTAACTGTTGTTCTGATGTCTTGCAGACACAGAAGAATAAGGCAGGATGGATGTGTATGATCCTCAGACGCTGGGTGTTATGGTCTTTGGAGGTTTTATGGTGATATCAGCCATCGGGATCTTCCTGGTGTCCACCTTCTCCATGAAGGAGACGTCTTATGAGGAAGCCTTGGCCAAGCAACGCAAAGAACTTGAGAAGACCCAGCAGCAGAAAATAGAGAAAAAGAAGAAAGAGAAACCTGTTGAGAAAAAAGGAAAAGCAAAGAAAAAGGAAGAGAAACCTAATGGAAAGATCCCGGAGCAGCAGGTGACTCAGGAAGTGGTGGACTCTCCCAAGGATGTGGTTCTTGAACCTGCTGTGATGCCTGAGCCTGTAACTGTTGAGTCTCCAGTTGCAGCGGTGCCAGTGGCCCCCCAGGAAAAGGAGAAACCTGCTGTATCACCTAAGGAGAAGAGGAAGAAGGAGAAGAAGGTTGCAAAGGTAGAGCCTGCTCCTAGCCCAGTGGTGGCTTCGCCTCCTGTCAGCGTCTCCAAAAGTTCTCCTGTCTTGGAGGTGACCCCTAAGGAAGTGCCTGTGGTGGCTGTGCCACCGGTTGGCACACAGCAAAGTGCTCCTCCGGTCGTCAGCTCTGTTGCCATCAAGAAAACTGATGCTCTTCCGACCCATGAGGAGCAGAAGCATGATGGACCTGTCAAGAAGAAGGCTTCGTCTAAGAAGAAGAGCGAACCAGGTAAGGCCAAATTCCTCTGCGTATATCCCTATCAAGTAAGCTAGCGGCACATCTTGGTGCTGTTAAAACGGAGCTATCCCATTCTGGGATCTCTTCATTCCTCACTGTTGGAAACAGGGCAGCTGTAGAAAGGCTGTCTCTGGTGACATGGCTCATGTGCACCAAAGGAAAGATGGGCTGTAGAAGCCTATCTAGATCATAGTTCTCTCTAGGGGAAGTATTGTTGAAATAAAGAGTTTATTGACTCATTTTCACTCTGCAGTGTGTTGCCTCCTGCAGCACATCCCATTTGGTGCTTAGCTCCTTGGTCCAGCACACAGTTGTTGGAGTTATAGGTTCCTCTTGGATTTGCTGTTGTGCTGTGGGTCTCTAAGCACATCTGCACGCTGGGAATGACCAGGAGGTGCATGTACCTATCCTATGAGAGGGGACAGGTGCCAAGGTGCTGCACACCTGGGTGCAAAGCCAAGACGAGGTGTTTTCCCCTACTACCCCTGATTATTAAAAGCACACAGGAGCTCTATGACTCTTCTGTGGGGAGCAGGGTCACTGCTAGAGTTTCCTTTCCCATGTTTTGGAAGAGGGCCTACTATTCAGCAGGATGTTTTGCAGCCACTGGTCCTCCAAGGTTGTGTTAAACCCTTTGTGTCTGCTCCTCTGAGGAGGGGATTTTGCTAAAGGCCATCTCCACATAGCTTTTAAGTGGTCTGAATAGCAACTACAGGAGGGTATTGCAATGGTGGTGTTGGGGAAGTTGGAGATAGCTGGTTTGGCATGTGCATACAGGGTTGTACCTCTCTAACATTAGAAATCATGGTCCTAAATCCAAGCTGTAGCAGCAGGGGGAATGTGAATGGGAGATGAACTTTCAGCACTTGTTAAGTTGGGAGTTCTTTGTCTGCTCCGAGCATCTACTCTGTTGAGTATGTAGTGCCGATTCTGCGTGTCTTAAGTGATGTCTTAGCTGGTCCTGTGGGATTTTCCCAAGGAAAGCTCTCAGCAGTATTTGTGCCGTGAAGCTGGCTGCAGTTCGACCAAGGTAGTTTGGGCAGCATTTTGGCAGCTGTGGTTTCTCCTCCTCAGAGGCAGAAGCAACAGATTATCCCGTGGCAGATAAAAATGTGTGTTCAAAGTGTTCAGGGACATGAAACAGATGGAAAAGCTCACAAAGAGCATCTTGGGGTATTTGTCTCTTGTGTGGTTTGGTTTTAGCCTTCTTCATCACACAGAGACTTGCTTGCAAGTGGTTAGCCAGTATTCATGTCCCTTGTATCTGGGATAGCAGGAGCCAAGCTCTCCCATGAAACAGATGTGGTACTGGATCTGGGGTGCTGCCTCCCGGGTATGGGCTCCATGCAAGGGCCATCCGTGTCTCCTATGTTCCCTTGGGTTTGAGAAGTGGCTCTTCAGACCCCTCGTCCCTGCTGTGCTTGCCCATGGCAGTTTTGCCAGGTGACTGCTTCTTGTTTCAGCCACAAAGATGCTCCGGGGGCTGGAGCACCTCTGCTTGAGGAAAGGCTGAGAAAGCTGGCCTTGTTCAGCCTGGAGAAGAGAAGGCTCCAGGGAGACTTTATTGTGGCCTTTCAGTTCTTGAGAGGGGTCTATAAGGAAGACAGGGAGAGACTTTTTAGCAGGGCCTGTTGTGACAGCACAAAGGGTAATTGTTTGAAACTAAGAGAGGAGAGATTCAGGCTGGATGTGAGGAATAGGGCTTAGTGCTGCTATCCCAAATGGATCTACCAGAAACCAGGAGCAAGCAGTGCATGCTAATGCTGCTAGGTGTTCCTGCTCTGTTGCTGTGGTGGGTTGACCGTGGTTGGTTGCCTGATTCCCACCCAGCTGCTTTCTCACTCCCCTCCTCAACAGGATGGGGAGAAAATAAGATGGGGAAGGTTGTGGGTCAGGATGGAGACAGAGCAATTACTTAGCAGTTACTGTCACAGGCAGAACAGGCTCTGCATGGGTATCAGAGTCATAGAATCGACAAGGTTGTTAAAGACCTTTAAGGTCACCAAGTCCAACTGTTCCCCAGCGCTGCCAAGGCCACCATTAAACCATCTCACTGGGGGCCTTGTCTACAAAAACCCCTAATTTAATTTATTTCCCCTTAAAATATATGAGAAACCAAGTCAAAATTAAACCACCTTCCTCCCCCCCCCCCACTCCTCTTCCCAGGCTCAACTTCACTCCCTCCTCCTGACTCCTCTACCTCCCCTCCCTGAGTGGAGCAGGGGAATGGGAGCTGTGGTCAGTCCATAACAGCTCCTCTCTGCTGTTCCTTCTTCCTTCTACCTTTCCCCTGCCCTAGTGTGGGGCCTTCCGTTGGCTGCAGTCCTTCGGGATGAACCTGCTTTAGCACGGGCTCCTCTCCAAGGGCTGCAGAGGAATCTCTGCTTTGATGCCTGGAGCACCTCATCCTTCTCTGTCCTTGGGAGGGTCTGAGCTCTGCATTCAAGGGACCCTGGTGTTAACGGCTTTAGAGGCTCTGGAGCTACTGAAGTCCAAACTGCTTTTTCTTCTGGGATGTTTTAGGAAAATGAGCACACTGGGCCAGAGACACTGTGCAGGAGCTCCTAAACCACTGCCCAGCACCCCCTGTGCATCGTGACTGTGTGCACTGTGGTGCTACAACAGCATCATCGCCCCTGATGCTCCTTGGCTTTCCTGGCTTAGCAGAAGGGTCAGGGAAGGGTTGGAGATTTGTTGTTGCTTAGCAAAGAGCTGGAACAAACCTGCCTGGTGAAAGGTGGGAGTTGACCTTGCTGTGCTCTGCGTCACCAGCACTGCTGCACTGGGTGATGTCCCTGAGCAAAGTTGTATCGTGGTGCTTCTGATGCCCAGCACATCCCTGCTCCCTGGTGCTGGCAAAGCCTGCCCAGCTCCTTCTGGGAATCCTTCTGTTTGATAGAGGATGGTGGCAGGGTGGTGGGACCAGTAGCAATGCCAGGCAGAGGTGACAGCTGGCTCAAGAAGCGCATGTGTGTGGTGATTATCATCTCCATCACTTAGAATTGTAGAATCCCAGACTGTTTTAGGTTGGAAGTGACGTTAAAGCTCATCCAGTTCCAACCACCTGCCACAGGCAGGGACACCTTCCATTGATGAGGTTGCTCCAAGCCCCATCCAACCTGGCCTTGAGCACTGCCAGGGATGGGGCAGCCACAGCTTCTCTGGGCACCCTGTGCCAGGGCCTCAGCACCCTCACAGGGAAGAATTTCTCCCTAATGTCTCATCTCAGTCTCCCCTCTGTCAGGTTAAAGCCATTCCCCCTTGTCCTGTCCCTCCAAGCCCTTGTCAAAAGCCCCTCTCCAGATTTCTTGTTGGCCCTTTCAGGCACTGGAGCTGCTCTAAGGTCTCCATGGACCCTTCTCTTCTCCAGGCTGAACCAGCCCAGCTCTCTCAGCCTGGCTCCAGAGCAAAGCTGCTCCAGCCCTCAAAGCATCTCCGTGGCCTCCTCTGGACTTACTTCACCAGCTCCATGTCCCTCTTGTGTTGTTGCCCCCAGAGCTGGGTGCAGTACTGCAGGGGGGTTCTCACCAGAGCAGAGCAGAGGGGGAGAATCCCCTCCCTCCACCTGCTGCTCACGCTCTGGGGATGCAGCCCAGTATAGAATCACAGAATCAACCAGGTTAGAAAAGACCCTCAAGCTCATCCAGTCCAACCATTCCAGCACTGCCAAGGCCACCACTAACCCATGGCACTGGGGGCCTCATCTACACAGTTTGTGAACACTTCCAGGGATGGTGATTCCAGCACTGCCCTGGGTGGCCTATTCCAATAACTGACTGCCCTTTGGGGAAGAAGTTGTTCCTGATATCCAGTCTGAATCTCCCCTGGTGCAGCTTGAGGCAGTTTCCTCTTCTCCTATGTCTTGTTCCTTGGGAGCAGTTCCCAGCCCTCTCCTGGCTCCATCCTCCTTTCAGGCAGTTCTAGAGAGCAATAAGGTCCCCCTTATCATATTGCTTTCAATTAGAGAGGTATCAAACTTGACTGGAAATCTGTGTGGATGCTGGTTTGAAACGGCAGTTGTGGGACTGAAGCCAGCCAAGATGCTGCTGTTCAGCAGTGCTGTTGGCCTGAGTGATCCCAACCCCTCCTCTCTCCTCCCTAGCACCTGCAGACTCAGACGGGCCCCTCTACCTGCCCTACAAGACACTTGTGTCCACCATCAGCAGCATGGTGTTCAGTGAGGGGGAGGCCCAGCAGCTCATCGAGATCCTGACGGAGAAGGCGGGCATCGTCCAGGACACTTGGCACACGGTAGGGCTGCCACGTGGGCTCTCCAAGCCTTGGGAGCTGTGGAGGGGAGGGAAGGGAAGGCACCTCCATCTCCTTGGTCAGTCTTGGAGATGGAGCTGAGTTTTCCCCTGGTGCAGAGGGCAGGATCCTGCATGTGTGGGATGGAGAGGAGGGGTTTGGAAGTGGGGGTCCCCACTGACGTGCCTCCCTTCAGGCCACGCAGAAGGGAGACCCGGTCGCTGTCCTGAAACGGCAGCTGGAAGAGAAGGAGAAGCAGCTCAGCACCGAGCAGGAGGATGCAGCTGCAGCCAGGAACAAGCTGCGGGAGCTGAGCAAGGTAAGGGCTGCGCGGTCCTCCTGGCACCCCTGGTGTGGGCTCTGCTGGTCGGGGCTCACCGTGTGCCTCCTGCATCTCATCCCCCTTGGAGGTGAAGCCCAGGGGATCTCTGGCTTTCCACCCATTTGCGGTTTTCTCCCCTGACCTCTTCTCCTGGGCCTGATCCAGCCCAAAGAGCTTCAGCGTAGTGCCTGTTGGCAGCCATGGGAGAAGGGGGGCAAAGCCCCTCATGGAAGAGATGCAGCTTTGCGCTGCTTTAGAGGAAAACAAATCCATTCTTGTCTCTGCCTTGATCCCCTGAGCTGAGAAGATGTTGATCAATCCCTTTTCAGGAAGCCTGATTGTATTTATAGCCCCCTTCCCTCACTCAGCCCCCTGCCTACACCTCTTTTCGGGTGTTCAAGTGGGTGCAGACCCCACCGTGGTGGACTCAGCACCTTGCACCCGGCAGACGCAGGCAGTGGTGAGTCCATCTGCCTGCAGGCAGGAGAGGAGAGGGCAAAGCCACCCCATGCTGTGCTATAAGCCCCAGCTTTTGCAGACCACACAAGGCAGCAGCACAGCATTGCCCAGCCAGCCAGCAGAGCATCCTGCCTGGTCAGGGGGCAGAGGGTGCCTTTTTGGTTGTTTTTTTTGTTGTTTCGGTATTACTTTTCCAGCTTTTCCCCAAACTTTTATGTGATGTTATTGATCCTGGGAGGGAGAGGAAATCCAATTCCAGGCTGTCTTAACTCCTTTCTCTTAGCTGCCCCAATGTGGAACAACAGTGGCATCCAGTGGCCACAGAGCCCAAAACAAAATGCAGGAGGAAATGTAAGTGCTAAACGGTGCAGCTGGGCAGGGGGGCAGCTCTGGAAGGGCTAAACTGTGAAGTCTTCTGAGCTAGGAGCCACCCATCCTGCATCCCTAGAGCGGGAATCTCCTCCGCTGGGGACTAACGGGGTGACCTCTCCTCGAAGGAGCTGGTGGCCGAGCGGACCAAGGCAGGAGCCGTGGAGGGCAAGCTGAAGGAGCAGCTGCTGGCCCGCGAGCGGGAGCTTGCCGCGGTGCAGGCGCGCATGCAGGCCAGCTACCAGGACCACGTCAGCGAAACACAGCAGCTCCAGGGCAAGGTGAGCCCCACGCTCTGCTCCTCTGTGCAGCTTCTGGCTGCTGGGGTGGCTTTTGGAGAGCACTGAGGGGTGCGAGGTGACCGGAGCCTTGGGGGGGAGGATGGTGCCAGCCTCTTATCAGTGGTGCCCAGCGATCGGGCGAGGAGCAGTGGGCATAAAGTAAAACACAAGAAGGTTCGCCTCAACAAGAGGAAGAACTTCATGGTGAGGGTGGCAGAGCACTGAAACAGGCTGCCCAGGGGTTCAGTCATGGAGTCTTCTTCTCTGGAGGCATTCAAAACCCACCGTAGGTGGCCCTGCCATGGCGGGAGGGCTGGAGAAGGTGATCTCCAGCCATCCCTTCCAACCCTAATGGTTCTGTGATGTTCCTGGAGCTTGGTGCTTGAGGGAGAAGAGGCATGTGGGAGCATCCTCATGGGGTGTCACAACAGCATCAGTAGACATCCCCTCTATGCTGCCAGTCCCTCTTGCTCATTGTGTGGGCTTCACAGGGAGGGCAAAGGGGCTGGTGGTGGCATTAACCCCTGCTGGGTTTCTCTAGATCCGGACGCTGCAGGAGCAGCTGGAGAATGGCCCCAACACGCAGCTGGCCCGACTGCAGCAGGAGAACTCCATCCTGAGGGATGCCCTTAACCAGGCCACCAGCCAGATGGAAAGCAAGTAAGGTTGGGATGGGGGGCAGAGCATAGGGCTGCCCTCTGGCAAACCTTGGGCTTGGCTGTCCATTACACTTGGTCACCTCCTTTCCTCGCTTCTGTAGACAGCCCAGCTAGAGGAGAGGGTGAGGAAGAGCTTGGCAAATGGCTTTTGGGGGCTGGCAGGGGAAACAAGGATGTTCTTCCCAAGTGGAAGGGCAGTGGAACCCTATTCTGCTTTGGAGTCACCTGTGTTGATGGTAGACCCAACAGGCAGCGGGTGGAAGGAGAGGGGACCAGAAGGCACCGTGGCACTTCCCACCTTAGGAGAGCTTGTACTCTCAAACATGTGAACAAATGCAGCTGGCTCTTTGATGCTGCAGAGAACTGAGGGCTGCCTGGTGCATGCAGAACAAATAGGAGGCAGGTAGAAGAATTTCACACTCCTTTTTATAGGAAGCCTGAATGGCTGGTGATTAACAGCGGTCAAATAATTACAGAGCGGGCTCCAGCTGCTCAGAGCGCTTCCTCTTGTGTCTGGGAACACAGATCCTTGTGTCCTCTACCTCATGAGAAAGGAATGTCTCCTGTGATTGAAACATGGCTTTGGAGAAGGGATTTGTCAGCTCTTTCCACCCCTCCCTCAAGGACCAGGCATGGACTAGAAACAGGGAACACAGCCATTGGGAAGTTTCAAGTCCTGATTCAAGCCCACAGGAGGATGTTTTCCCCCTTAGGTAACATCAGAGGTGCTTGGCTGGCCTATGGGCTGCATTAACCCTGCTTCTGTTGGTGCAGGCAAAACGCTGAGCTGGCCAAGCTGCGGCAGGAGTGCACCAAGCTGGTGAAAGAGCTCTCTGAGAAATCAGAGGGGCTGCAGCAGGAGGAGCAGCAGAAGAAGAGCTGGGAGATCAAAGCCTTGGCCTCAGAGAAGCAGATCGAGCAGCTGCAGGTCAGGCAGGCGCCAGCAAACCCACTCCCCTCACAGAGATGGTGGCTGAATTGCATGGGATTTGTGGGCTTGAACATGGGAAGCACTTGGAGGGAGATGAGAGTCCATGGCTGGAAAGCAGGCTGCATTGCAGACCTCCTGATTTCCTCCCTGCTGTTAGTCTGTCACATGCAATGTGCTCTTGGTGCAGCATCACCAGCAAAGCCCTGGGAGTACAGTGCCCCGGTTGAAGCCCCATCCAACCTGGCCTTGAACACTGCCAGGGATGGGGCAGCCACAGCTTCTCTGGGCACCCTGTGCCAGGGCCTCAGCACCCTCACAGGGAAGAATTTCTTCCTAATGTCTCATCTCAATCTCCCCTCTGTCAGGTTAAAGCCATTCCCCCTTGTCCTGTCCCTACAGGCTCCTGTCCAAAGCCCCTCTCCAGATTTCTTGTCAGTTCCTTTAGGATCTCCCCTGAACCTTCTCTTCTGAGGCTCTGAGCTGAGGATACAGGGTCAAAATCTCAAGGAACGGAGAAGTCCTGCTATCCTAGTGGTTCTGGAAGCATCCCTCAGAGAGAGACGGGGTTGCTGGTTTACCTTCTATCACCTCCATGCAAAGCAGTGTTTCTGCATCTGCAAGGGTGCAACTCATACCCCCAGAGTGGCTGGTTTGCAGCACGCTTCTCCTCCTCCTCTGCCTTTGCCCTGAAGCACCTGCCTTGTCCAGGCTGCTTCCTCACCACTTTCTAAGATGGAAAAAGCAAGTATTCCCTGGCTGAAACAGCACAGAACATTCCTCCGCTGTGGAAACACATGGCTGGGTGTCTCTGTCCTGCTAAGCACCGTGGCAGCACCTCTCTCTGCTGGGCTGTGCATTAGGACCTCTGTGCTTTCAGAGGCTTTTCAGAGCTGCAGCAGAGGAGAGGATGCCCGTGGTCTTGGCCCAGAACTGAGACATTTGGGTGTTGTCTGCTTCCCACTTGAGGGCTGGCAGTGACAAAACCCACGCACGAGGCAAGATGCTTCGTGCACAGTGGGGAGCAGGGGGGAAGATGACTTAAACCCCTGAAGCACAGCTTAAAAATACCATTATGTGACACATTGAGCTTTGCTTCGACCTGGCACGCTACGAAAGCCTTCTTTTCCTGCCATATAGGCTTCCCAAAGGGAGGTGGAGGCGATGCTGCAGAAGAGGCTGGATGAAGTAAGTGATGAGCTCCGCAAAACCCAGACCAGCTACAAAAGCTTGTTGGCAGATGCAGAAAAGGCCAAAGGACAGCAGCAGAGCATTGCTGGTGAGGACATTGGATTGGTGCAGGGAGAGCTCTGAAGCAGACCCAGAGCTTTTGGGGCTGGGTGCTCGGTGGGACAAGGAGACCCAGGGTTGAGTTAGGATACCTGGTATCAGTGTGAGCAAGACACGGGGCTGGTCCATGCTCATATGGATGCCACTCCAGTGCCTCTCTCCTGTGCTGTCCAGCATCCCTGCGTCCTGAAAAGCATCCATGGCCAAGGCTTCTTTGGCCAATAGTCCTACTTGGGCAGGGCAGGGTGGGGAGCCTCCAGATTTGTTTGCACCTACCTTACCTTGTTTCCCACCCTTTCCTCCAACAGAACTGCAGGCCAAGCTGCTGAGCTCTGAAGCAGAAGTTAAAAGCAAGCTGCTGGAGCTAGACAATGCGAAAGGGAGACTGCAGGATGCCAGCTCGGAGAACACAAAGCTCCTAGAAAGGATCAAATCCATTGAAGCTCTGCTGGAGGCAGGACAGATGAGGGAGGCACAAAAAGACAGAGACTTGCAGGTTGTGTGTTTGTTTAAATGGGGTGGGAGGAGGGGAGGGGGTGACACTGCTCAAGCAGGTGCTTTTGCGCTGTGTTAACACGATACCTGTGTTATCTTCTGCTCCGGGATGCTGCAGGAAGGGCTGAACCTGCATCATGTGCCTAGGAGAGGTAACGAAAGTGCTTTCTCTCTTCCAGGCAGCCAATGAAGCAGAAATGAAGCAGCTGCAGTCAAGGTGGGTCTGGGTGCACGTGGAGACTGCTATGGCACTTCCAGCTTGCTGTCCATGTCTCCCAGGGCTTTAAAGTACTAATTGGCTCCACTGTTGGCTCCAGATTGACAGGTAGTAGCTGAGACTGGTTACTCAAGATAGTAGGATGATGCTTTAGAAATGCAGAGCTGTCTCAGCCTAAGGAACCATGGACAGGAGCAGTCCTGGTTGTGTAAGCTGGAATTTCTGGCCTTTGGATCAGATTGCTTCTTCCTCCTGTCCTGGGTGTACAGCCAGCTACTCCATTACTGCTGATAACCCAGTAGAAAGCCAGATCCTGCTCCAGCATGGCCATGGCTGTGGTTTTTAGTCCGATTCCTCCTGCTGTTTGTAGATGCTGGAGCAGACCGGGATAGGAAGGGCTGTGGTCCCCATCTTGGGACCTTGCTACCTGGGAGGGTGGTGGATGCTGAGACTCACTCCTGCATCCTGCCCTTCCAGGCTCCAGGAGAAGACAGAGCAGCTCTTGTCCTTGGAAAGGGAAGCCACAGGGCTGCGGGAGGCAGTGGAGCAACAGAAGATGAAAAACAACGTACGTGAGTGAGCCGGGCTCAGCTTTTGCCTCTCACAGTTTACTCCTCCAAACCTGAGATCTCTAGGGGTTGAATGACAAACCCATCGAAGCTCCATGGTGTGGCCTGGCGGAGCACTGGAGGCATTGCCTCATCTGCTGGAGAGCAGGAATCCCCTTGTCAGGCTGTGCGGGTGTCTGTCCCCTGTTCTCTTGGTAAGCCAGGGAGATCCTACCCCATCAGGATCCCATCAGCAATCCCTGAGCAAGGGTCCCTCACACCTCATTGCTCCTCTGCTCCTTATTCCTCTACTACAGGGTGGTAATAGTTGTGTGGAGGCAACCTTGAGGCCCTCTGCTTGGCCTCTGTCCTCTCTAGGCACCCTGAGGGCTACTCCTAGAGCTCCTGCCTCCATCCAGCTCTGCTCTGCTCCCTCAAGGCCATCACCTGGGCCATGGCAGGGATGGAGAGGGAAGGGGGCACATGTGGGCAGTGGAATCATAGAATCCCAGACTGGTTTGGGCTGGAAGGGACCTTAAAGCTCACCCAGTTCCAAACCCTGTCACAGGCAGGGACACCTTCCACTAGACCAGCTCTGCTCCAAGCCCATCCAACCTGGCCTTGAACACTGCCAGGGATGAGCTGATGCCTGTTTTCCTGAATGGAGGCTTTCAAATCCTCCTCAGTGCCAGGAAGCAGCTTGGTGGCCTTGGGCATGACGTGTGCCTTATTGCCCTCTGTGTGTTGTCTTGGCAGGACCTTCGTGAGAAGAACTGGAAAGCGATGGAAGCGTTGACAACGATGGAGAAGGCATGCGAGGAAAAACTACTGGCTACTACAAAAACAAAGGTGAGCCTGGCATTTCTCTCTGGTGATGTTGTAAGGGAAACAGCCTCCCCAGGCCACCAGAGACGCTTGCCCTGGGTTGCCTCTCTTCTCCTGGGAGCAGTGCTGGCCCAGCTCTCCTGCCAGCTTCTCCAAAGGCTGTCTTGAGGGCCACGTATCCCTGCTAGGTCGTGGTCAGGGAACTGGGAAGATAGGCGATCTGGAAGGGATGTTTCTGTGGTGGTCTCTGTTGGCTGGTTTCCCCGTGCCAGCTCACCCCTGTAAGCACAGGAAAGCAGGACCGGAGGCACCCAGGACCTCCATCCCATGCCAGTTTGTCCCTCTTACAGGAAGAGCTGGCCCAACAACTGGACACACTCCAGACACGAACCAAGCAGACGCTGCTCTCAGCCCTCCCCGGTGTCACCGTGTCATTGCAGCAGGTAGGCATGGGCTGGCTCAGGCCCCTCTAGCCTCCACCACGTGGGAAGGACATACATCTGAGCATCCTTTTCCTTCCTTGTCCTCTTCTTTTCCAAACTCAGGATTATGACACGTGGCTACAAGAGTTTAAGGAGAAGGCCGTGGATGTGCTAAAGCAGCAAACAGTTACCACAGAGCCCCCAGTGAGTGAAGGGGCTGGAAAGTGAAGGGGTGAGGCAGTACCTGAAGGTCACTCATGTCTTTTCCTCACCTCCCTCTCCATCACTTCCCTCTCTTTTCAGGATTCAGCACTTAAATTAAAAGAGGCAGAAGAAGCGCAAAGCACTTTACAAGCAGAATGTGAGCAGTACAGAACTATCCTTGCAGAGACGGTAGGTTACAGCCCTTTGTGCTCTGTTGGTCTGCCACTAAGAATACCTCTTGAGAGGTCTCCTGGCAGCTCAGGCTCATTGTGGGCATCCCTCAGTACGTTGGGGGGCTGCTGTGTTTGCTATTGAGACAGGGGAATAGGAGAAACATGAAGTTCTTGAGTTCATCTTCAGCCTAATTGCATTGGAAACCTTGCTGGTGGTGGTGGGATGTGGCACAGCAAGGGCTCTGATGGGCAGGGTGGTTGAGCCAGTTAAGGAGCTGGGGTCCCCTAGCTCTACCTAATTCTGTCACTCCTTGTCTGGCCCAAATCCTTGGAGGGTGTTGGGTCTTCCAGAGCATCCTGACACTGCTCGGCTTGGGGAGGGCTGGAGGAGGTGTGGGCTCACTGAGGGTTTGCCAACAGGAAGGGATGCTGCGAGACCTGCAGAAGAGCGTGGAGGAGGAGGAGCAGGTGTGGAAAGCAAAGCTCATGGCATCCGAAGAGGAAGTCCAGAAGGTGGGTTTGTCACTTGAGCAGCTGGACTTACAGGAGCAGATGGGCTGCTGGCTGTAAATGGGATTATGGCACTGACTGCTCCTGCCAGTCTTGAGCTCTAGGACACAGGGACTCTCCTGTCACCAAACCAGGAGACAAGAAGCCCACCTCACATAGGAGTGAGGCCTCTTTTCCCTCTGGTGTGTGCCTAGACTCTGCCAGTGCAGCTGGAGGAATGGTGACAGCTCCCCAGTTCAGGCATCATGGTAGCTGGGAAACCACAGCACTGCTTCAGTAATCCAAGCTTGGATGCTTGGAAATGGGGCTGAGCCCTTCTGGTGGATGCTGGTATGACGGGAGGAGAGCTCGTGCAGGGCTCTTGAACTCCCATTATCAGAAGGACTTGGCTTGCTCTCAAGACCAGTTGACCTTGGCGTTTGTTGAGCCTTCAGGAAGGAGCTGAGGTCCAAGCCACGTTCTGCACATAGTTCTGGGTCCAGCTGTGTGTCTAGCTCTGGGTACGGCTCTTCCTGGTTAAAGAAGAGCCAGAGAACTGTTGTTGTTGCCCAGGAGTTCTGTGAGCTCTCGTGACTTAGCTGGAGTCTGGGAGAACTTGGCTGGCTGTGCCTCTTCTGCAGAGCAGACCTGAGTTGCCTCCTCCCTCTTGAGCTGAGATGAAGCTGCTTTCCATGGTCTGGCTGCTCCCCATCCATCACGTGGGGTTCTGGAGTTAACTGGGGCTGCGGGGAGGTGGTGTGGGGAGCTCTTGTACAAGAGGTCCTTGGTTCCTCAGCCCTTGCTGGCTCCTGCTGAGAGCGGGTGTAGGATTGCACCGGGATGACGTGGCTGCTGGTGGTGTGCGTGATGGGATGAACGTCTGGTGGTGAGAGTGTGTCCCAGAGCAGCCCTGCCTCTCTGTGGAGAAGAGGTGAATTCCTCCTATCCCAAAAGCTCAGCAGCTGAATCCTCTCCACAAAGCAGTCCAGGTTTAAATGCAAGCCCCATGCTTGGCTGCTTTCCATCGCAAAACCCATGACACCTCATTGGAAAGTCTGCCTTGCTGTTTCCAAACCAAAGGCACTTTCAGTAGGAAACTTGCACCGAGTCTGGTGCCAGTTTCTGGGGTGTTGGAAGCCAACTGCAGCCAGCTGAAGTCCTGCAGGCAAAAGTTGTTGCCTCGCTCCATGATTTACAGCCTGGGCTTGTTGGATTCATCCTCCATGAGAATTGGAGCTGCTGCCGTGCAGGCTGTGGAGCTCCGCTTTGATGTCAGGTCTCTTCCACACTCGGGTGCAGGATGAAGTGGGAATGGAACAGTGGTTGGTGTGCTCAGTGTCCATGTGAAGTGTTGTTCCTTGACCTTCTCTGATCCTTTCTGGTTTAGTCACAGCTCCAACTGAAATCCCTTGAAGACATGGTGGAGAAGTTGAAAGCAGATCTGCAGAGCACAGATCAGGTAAGGATTTTTTTTGGGGGTGCTGGAAAAGGTCCCTGTGCAGGTGCCAGATGGATTCATCCTGTGCTTGGGCTGGGTTCGGGTCCATCACCTGTCTTGTCCTGGGGAAGGCGGCCTTGGACCATGGGATGTTTGGCAGATACTGGAGCTCAGTCAACTCTCTCCTGGTTTCCTCCCTTTTAATCCAGCTAAAGGAATACACCTCTCTTCTGGAAACACAACTGGAAACTCACTTGAAGACGGCCAGCTCTGAACGCCAAAACTACACAAAAGAAGTTGAAGTGGTAAGTGTGGCGGCTGTTACCTTCGCAAATGGTTCTTTCTTCTGAGCCAGACTCACTGCCCATCCATGCTTTTGGGATGGGGGGGAGTGCCCCTTTGCAAAGCAGGAGAAAACCAATCCAATCAAGGCCAGGTTGGATGCGGCTTGGGGCAACCTGCTCTAGTGGAAGTGTCCCTGCCTGTGGCAGGGGGTTGGAACTGGATGAGCTTTAAGGTCCCTTCCATCCAAACCATTCCATGAGTCTGTGATTCTTGGGCTCCATAGGAAGATTTTCCATCATGAAAATGCTTCCTTGGGCCAAAGGGTTCCAAACCCAAGTGCATGAATGGACTTCTCTGTTCTTCCTTGACAGTTGAGGCAACTCTTGTCAGAGTCCAAGGAGCAGCTGGAGACAGCCAAGATGGAAACACAGAAGCAGAGCAAGGAGCTGGCCCTGGTAAGGGGTTGTTTGGGACCCAGGAGGAGATTTCTATTTGCCTGCCTCTCCTCCAGTGATGGCGGTGGGAAGGAAGGGAGAGCAGGAAGGCTCATGTGTATGGCGTGTAGCAGCCACCCCACTGCTGGACACTGGTTACCCCACCACCACCCTGAGGCAGAGAGTTGGGTGCCTTTAGCATCCATCCGTCCACCTCTGCATGGGAAAGCTGAGGCTGTGCAGAGCACATGTAGGGGTCACTCAGGGAACTGGAGGATGGGGCTGGGCTTCTGCATGGAAGTGGGGAAGAGGGCTGGGATATAGGGCCAGAAGAGCCAGCAGACCTGATAAAACCATGGGGGCTCCTGGTTTTAAATCCATACTTTGATTGTAAGAGGCTCAGGAGATGGCTTTTAAAATCCTCAGCAGTACTGCTGGCTTGCAGAGCTGCTCAGAACAGAGACAGAACAGTTTCCCTTGGGAAACTGGCTCTTGGGAAGATGACTCTTCCTAGCCTTGCAACTGCTATGGTGCAGGTCAGTGCAGCCTCTTGGCATGAGGTCATCATTAGCCTTGATCTCATTAGATCACAGAATCCCAGACTGGTTTGGGTTGGAAGGGACCTTAAAGCTCACCCAGTTCCAACCCCCTGCCACGGGCAGGGACACCTTCCACTAGACCAGCTCTGCTCCAAGCCCTGTGTCCAACCTGGCCTTGAACACTGCCAGGGATGGGGCAGCCACAGCTTCTCTGGGCAAGCTGCCTCCCTGTCCATCCCAGCTGTGATTGATGGCACAATGGGACCTGCCATCCTCCCTCGATTGCTTTATTGAACACCTCAACTGTGTTAGTGCAAACCCTCAGCAGCGGCTTTAAACCAAAATGCCGAGTGATCTAAGGAGAGCAGTTGATACATGAGCTTGTGCTCTGCACCCCTGGGAGCTCTGTAACTCACGCTGCCCACATTAGGTACCACCATCCTGTGTCTAGCAGAAACAAGTGGTTTTCCAAGCATTTCAGCTCATGTGCAAGGAAAAAAACCCTGGAAAACTTTATAGGTCCTTGTGGGTCTTGTAATGGCTGCGGTGTGGGGATGTGCAACTGAGCCAGGCTTGCTGGTCCTCCTTCCAGGTCAGGCAGCAGTTGAGTGAGATGAAGAGCCATGTACAGGATGGAGTAGTGGGGTTACGAGCTGACTCAAGCGAGCCTGCACCCCTCGAGGTTAGGGCGGTGAGACCGCTGACCCTTAACCACATCCCTTGTCCCGTCTCACCGTCGCTAACCGCATGGAGAACTGCACGTGCCTTTGCTGTTGTTGCGGCTGTGTTGTCTCCTGTCCTGTGTGCTGGGGGGAAGCCAGCCCCCCCGTCCCGTCGACTACATGTCCTGTTCCCTCTGGGAACACGTCACCAGCTGGCTGTCACCGCGCTGTTCCCATTGGAAGCCCTCTGTCACAGCATGAGGCTGGCAGGATTTAGCGGGAGGCAGGCAGTGGATGCTGCGATGTTGGGCTGACTTTGCCATGTCATGATGCCCTTCTGGGTTTGGGTCTCTTTGGAGGAAGCAGGCACCCCAACAGGGCTGCACCAGGATCCCTTCTCAGCCAGTGGGGATTAGGATTACAGAGACTCCATAAATCTCACTGGAGCCAGGCTGAGGGCAGCAGCTATTCCCTTTCAGCTAACACCTCTCGGTGGTGGAGCTGCTATGAGCTGGGCTCTATCTCTCCCATTTAATCCTATTAAGTGTGGAGCCTTCTCCTGGGCACGGGGACTTGCCAGGGTCATAGAATCGTAGGATCACAGAAGGGTTTGGGTTGGAAGGGACCTTAAAGCTCATGGAGTTCCAACCCCCTGCCATGGGCAGGGACAGCTCCCACTAGACCAGGTTGCTCCAAGCCCCATTCAGACTGGCCTTGGACACTGCCAGGGATCCCCCATTACGGGGTGCCTCTTGTCCCAGGTCCCACCTGGTGCTGCCCAAGGAGCAGGCAGAACTTGCAATGCAAAGCCAAGCCTGGGGCTCCCCATCAGCCTCTTCAGGTTTTGTGCAGAGAGGGGGGTCCTGTACCTATTGCCCTTTGGTGCCCTGGGAAAGCTGTTTTCATTTCTCCTGCCTAGCCCAGCTTTCTTGGCAGTGTCACTTCTTGATGATGTCCCCATGGCTCATCTCTTGGGTCATTTTAAGTCTTATTTCTGTTTTTTTTTCCCCTGTTCCTAACACAGTTGAAAACCCAGCTGGAGCAGAACGAAACACTGGTGGAGAAGGAGCAAGTGCTGCGGCAGAAGCTGGCGCAGGAGCTGGAGGAGGTAGGTGCAGGCGAGGAGGATACAAGGGTTTGCAAAGCCTTGGTGGGTTCTTGGCTGCTAATGAAGCCCAGGAATTAATCTGAAGGATTAATTTGCAAGTTTTCCCCATCCCTGTCCCCACGTCGGGCATTGCCACGTTCCTTCACACATCTGAAGAACTTCCCGCAGGAGCTGTGCTAAAGCTGGCATTGCTGGCCCCTTGAATTGCCCCTCTCCCAGTCCCCCTGAGGAGGGGTTTGCCAGCTCTGTCCCTGTAGGGCTTTAGCCGGGTTTCATGCTGTATGTTGTGAGAAGTGCCATCCTCCTGGTACAAGCTGGGTCAGCAAAAGCAATGTATTGTGTTTCGCATCCAACCCTGGCTGTATGACTTAACCCTTCACCAGAGGCAGGGGTGCAGGGGATGTACAGGGCAGGATGCAGGAGGTAACTGCCACTGTGTGCTGACTGTGTGTCCCCCTTCCAGGCCCAGAGCAGAGCATGCAGTTTGCAAGCAGAGCTGGAAAAGCTGAGACTGGCTGAAAATGCAGGAGCTGCAGACACAGAGGAGGCCCAGCATCTCAAGGTGATTTGGCTGCCCTGCTCTCCTGCGCTTGGTGTTCAGCCATGTCTAAGCAGGACTAAGGGCATCATTTCCCATTCTTGGGGATGGTGGGGCAAGGTAGATGGCTGCCCTGCAGGCAGCATTCTGCCTGGGGCTGGCTGTGAACTCCCAACATGCCCCATCCCTGGCAGTGCTCAAGGCCAGGTTGGACAGGGCTTGGAGCAACCTGCTCTAGTGGAAGGTGTCCCTGCCCATGGCAGAGGGTTGGAACTGGGTGAGCTTTAAGGTCCCTTCCAACCCAAACCAGTCTGTGGAGGGCAGCAGGGTGCAAGTCACAGCCACTTCATCACATTGGCCAAGATAAGGGAGGTGCTTGTCATGTACTGGGAGACTGTTCTGCTAGCATGAGGTTATCTCAGCCCATGGCGTCTTCAGAGTGACCTCCGTGTAGCTGTTTGGGGTGATGCCTGGCCCCTTTGGCAAGGATGGAGCTTGGAGCTCCTGTGGGCAAGGCAGACTCGGTGCAGACCTGAGGTGTTTTGGAGGGGGGAAGATCACCAGATGCAAAGGGAGGCTGAGGCAGATGCCTTCTTTTGGCTCCCGTGTAGGAAAGACTTGAGAAAGAGAAAAGACTAACAAAGGACCTGGGCCAGGCAGCGACTAAACTACAGGAGCTACTGAAGGTCACCCAGGACCAACTGGCCAAAGAGAGAGAAACGGTGAAGAAGTTGAAAGAACAGCTTCAGGAAACGGTACTTGTGATGGCCACGGCCATCCCCACCTTGATGCTGGCGGAGGCAGGGAGGGGGAAGAAGCCTGTGTCAGGCAATGGTTTCAAACCAGAGGCAAGGTGGCACTTTGGGGGACCACACATGGTAGTGGTCATGGTTCTCCCTGCCCAGAAGGCAGCTGGGCCATGTGTGGAATGCTTTGATGCTTGAGCTGCCATGAGTAGAAGGTTGAGACCCAGCCCAGTCACTCACCTCTGTTTTCCTTCTCCAGGGGCAAGAGGACAGCTCAAAGGAAGGGACTTCAGTTTGATGAGCGTGCAACCTAGACCTTAACTGTTCGACTTACCAAAATGCCTTACACATTCCTAAAGATAAAAATATATGCTGAATTTACTGTAGATAAAAGATACAAGCCATTAGTGACCCAAAACCTAGTTTTGAAACTTAAAAAAAACCATACAACCCCCCCAAAAAACCCTGTTTGTAAGAAAATCTTCATACTGTTTTATACAAGCCTTTGGCCCCCGGGGACCTGCTCCGGCCATGTCGGGATGGGCGCCGGGGCTTCCCCCTCCTGTCGCGACAGAGCCCACGAATGTGTGAAAAGGGAAGACTGTGTTTGTACAGCAACCAGTGCAATTATTGTTCTTACTTGGTTTATTTCTCCTGGTTCTTTTGGGAGCGGAAGAAGCGTGACAGTCAGACCCGCTGTGGAAGGAAGGGAGCCGCTCCATGACGGGTGGCTCTCGGCACATCTGCTTCTTTGTATTGCTAGGTGTCGATGCAATTAAAAGTGAGGTAGCGAAGAGCTCGCCACTGCTTTGGTTTTCTGTTGATTGCTTCTTCTCAGTGTGAGTTTTCAGGCCCGGCAGCTCTTTGGCAGCGCTGAAGAAGGCCCCAGCTTTGGTCAGCAGCAGATCCTTTACCCCCCACCTCTTTGCTTGCTGTGCTGCAAAAGCCATTCCCGATGGGGTGTTTCCCCAACGTAACCAAAGCAGAGCACCGCTTCCTCCAGTGCTGGCACTCCCCGAGCCCCTGCCTGCTGCTGCTCCCTTGCTGTGAGCTCAGGTGAGCCTGGGCTCCCTCCTGCCTGGTGGTGGCCCCCGGGTGCTGCCGGGCTCTGCTTCGCTCTCCCCTTCTTCTTGTGGCTTTCCTTCTGCAGACGTTTTCCCCTCTTTCCCCCCTCCCCAACCCCCTTTTAAAATGTCTTTTTTTTCTTTACTTTCACTCTTTTTTTTCCCCGTTTTTCCTTTCTTTTTTCTCTTTTTTCCTTCCCCCCCCCCCTTTTTTCCTATTTTTTATCTTTTCTCCATTTTTGCCCTTTCCCCATCCTACCCCCCCTTTTCTTTCTCCCTTTCTCTTTTCCGCTTTATCTTTCCTTTCTTTTCCCTTTTTCCTTTCTTTCTTCTCCCTTTTTTTCTGTTCTCTTTTTTCCCTTCCCTCCCCTTTTTTTCTAGCTATTTTTTCTCTTTCTCTCTTCCCCCCGATTTCTCTTTTTTCCTTCTCCTTTTTCTCTCCCTTTTTCATATTTCCATCTTTTTTTATCTCTTTTTTTCCATTTCTCCCCCCCAAGCTGTGCTCTTAGGAAGAGGCAGACCCCACGTGACGGCTCGGTGCCTGTCTCCCACAATAGAGCTGCTGAGCTGGGTGCTGACATCAGCAGGATTTGAGAGGGGCGGGAGGAAAAAGGCCCCGGAAGTGCTGGGTCCCTCAGGGATGTGTGAAGGACCAAGACCAGGAAGGGGGATGAGGAACAGACCCATCTCCATTTTGCTCCTGGGGGAGGCAGTGTGCGCTCAACCTCTGTATTAGACACCAGGGACTCCACGCAGGCAGCACTTTGTGGATGTGCACGTATGCACAGATCCCACGAGGGCTCTGGCCGGTCCATCTGCCCACGGTGAAGGGGCAGACTCGCTCAGCAACAGCCATTATTACCCTTTGCTTTCTCCTTCTGGACTTCGTGGTGCATGGGGAGGACCTCATGACGCAAGGACCGCCGGTGACCTCAACCCTCAACGCCACCACCCTCTCCTCTCACTGCAGAGCAGCGTGCCTGGCCTGGCACCCTGTGGCTTTGGAGATCACCTGGAATTCACCAGGCTTGCCAAGAAACCACCCCCGACAACCCCAGAGGCTGGAGGGAGTTGTTGAGCCTATTGAGGTAACCATCACCCCACACAGGCATTGGTAGGAAGGGCCCCAGAGCATCAGGAGCCACCGAGTGATGCAATACTTTGGTTTTTCAGTTTTCTTGCTTTTGCAACAGTGATTTCCTTTATCGTGAGCTCTTGCACAAAACAGAGCAGTTACCCAGGCACTAACCCACCAGCAGTGACAAAGCCCCAACCCAACGAACACGAGGAAGGTAGCTGGTGTCCCATGTGTGCCATATAGGGCTCCAAAAACCACACAAGAAGAGATTCAGTGTCCTCTGCATGGGGTGACATGGTGCCCTTCCAGGACACGTCACTGAGCTGGCTGCTTTATGAAGAGAGGGGCAGAAAAAAAACCCCACTTCTCTTTGGGGAAAGACATCACTGGGATTTGTTTTCTTCTCTCAGCAGCTTGGTAGAAAGGGAAAGACATCCCAAGGGGATAGGAAAACCCAAGCCTTGCCCTCATGCAGGGCTGACTGGCCAGGAGCTGGTGGGACTTTGCAATGCACCACCATAAGCTTTGGCTACTCACCGATGGTGAGGGCTATCGTTCCTGCAGGCAAGCCACACTGTCACCTTGTAACTTGTCAGCCTCTGACTCAGGGCAGGTATGATCTGGGTGCTGCAGGGAAGGTAATTCAGTGATAAAGATCGACCAAGCACCCAGGTGGAGTGATTTTGGATGGGAACATTGGGTCCTTCTCCTGGTTTCAGCCACAGTTGGAGTTACCTTGCAGCCTAAGCCACAGCTCAGATCCTCAAGTTCACTTTTGCTGGAGCAGCTAAATCACATTTGCACCATCTGCTCATGCTCAGCCTGAATTACCAGTCTCATCTCCCATCCCCATCTTCTCCCCAGTGTGAAACTCTTGGAAACTGGGGAAACTCTTGCCTGCACATGGAATTGAAAAGGTTTCTAGCAGCTCTACTCCTGCTGCAGCCAAGCTGGGCTGTGGTCCTGCTGAGCTTGCGTAGCTCTGAGCCATGTCCTGTTTCTTCTTCATGTATTGTTAGAAATTACCTTCTCTCCCCAGCAATCAGATAAGATGTAGGAAGCATTCTTCATGTTGTCTCTCCCTGCTTGCCTTGCCTTTTGAGAACTTCTGGGTGATTTCATACAACCAACTTTGTTGGAAAAGACCTTTAACATCATTAAGTCCAACCAGAGAAACTTTAACTGAAAGGATCAGAAACCTTTAAATCACAAGAGAAAACATCTCCCTGTGCTTTTTATCCCCTCCAACCACAGAAGGACAAACAGCCTTGGGAGGTGGTGAAGTTTGGCTCACTAACTCCACGACATGGACAAGGTATGAAGCATTATAGCTCTGAAGGTTGAGTTCTTTGCCAGCCCTGGAGTGCAGGAACACTGTTCCAGAGGCCAGTATAATACCTCAGGACTCGTGAGGGTCCTAAAAGCAGCCAGAACCTCAAAGATCAGCTTAACCTGTGGGACCGCACCTAGCCAAGGCCTCAAGTGCCTCCTCAGACTTCTCATCCCTCCAAGTCCCAGGACTAAGGCACTTTGCACCCTGATCCAAGAGCTTTCATGCTGTGGGAAGCTCCCTCCTACCTTCCAGGTCTGACATCCTTCTCCCTTTGCAAGGTCTCTGGCTCCATCTTCTAACCAAGGAAGGAAATCCCAGGCAGAAGTCCACCATGGCGTCACCTGGGCTGGGTATCTCTTGGAAGATGCCTGCAGTCTGGCTCTGGCAGCACTGGTTATCAGTTGGATCTTGGCTGGGAGTTCCCTTTGTTTGTCAGGCAGCACCACTCCTGCTCTGTCACACTTTATCTCAACCTGGACTTTGGACAGAGACCTGTACTGCAGACACCCAGGCAAGGAGGAGCTCCTTATGATGATCACCCACTTGGAAGAGCTCAGAGCTGACTCAAACACAGGCTAAAGCACCAGCAGAAGCCAGGCTGGTTTGCTCCTCTCACAAAGTATTGCTCTGGTGGGTCTCTTTGCATTGGAAAACCTTGTGCTCCCAACCCTGTGACCCACCTGGGTGCCAAGCTGGAGCAAGCAGGCAATGCCTGCCTTTAATGACAAGCAGCAGCTCAGTGCTCTGCCAAGGAGCTGTGGGGCAGCACAGCTGTTCTGTCCCTGCACATCTGGCCAGAGGAAGGGGCAGCCTGCAACTGCCTGGCCAGAGAAAGCGCCCTGTTTTTACAGGGAAAGCAGCACAAAATCACTGACACGTGCTTGGCTTCTCCTGCTCAGACAGCAAATGTTTGCCAGAAACCTCCCCAACCCATGGAAACTTGGGTCTGGCACCTAAAATGCAGAGACCAGGTCAGCTGCACCCTGTGCTGATGAACCTGCTTCCCCCCATCCCTTCTCCCACCATGAGCAGCACAGGGCAATACCTGCAGAAGGGGTACCAGCTCCCCAAGCACCAGGCTAATCCAGAGGCTGGAGAGGAATCAAATCACTGACCCAGGGGAGGGGAAAGCCCATTTATTTAGGCTCTTTTAATTTGGCACGCACAGAACAGTAACAGTAACGCACTGGAGGCTAAGGGTTTTGGTTTTGTTATTTTTTTTTTCTTTTTCTCTACAGACATACAGGAAAACTCTATGCAACTCCCATGTACACATTACACAAAGGAAACAGCTTTAATCAACCACTGGTGAAACATGGAAGCTTTTAAGATCTCTGTAGCTGGCACAGGAATGTTCTCTACCCCCTCCCCCCCCCCCCCATACAAAAGGCATTTCAGGTCAAACTTTCTAGTAGGTGATATTTCCATGCATTTCTACAGAATTAAAGAAGCTAACAGACAAAAAAGCCCAGATCAAGCCGTATTAGTCAGGCTGATGGGTTCTACTAAGTTAAATCAAGAGTAATTACAGACAAATGGACCAAGTGACCAAGGACTGGGGCTGAGAATACCACTGTTTAAAGATGTGGCTCCTCTGCATTGTACTACCCATCACTGGAGAGCGCTGCTATAAGGATCTGCATTTGTAAAAGCTTCAGAAGCATCCAATCTGCTAGTTAAGTGTGTTATTAGAGAAACTAAGGTAGTTCTAAATGAAAACTACATCAACAGAAAAGCAGTTTTTATAGAATCACTCAGGCTGGAAAGACCTCAAGACACTTCATAACAAGAAAACTGAACCTACAAAACAAGTGAACCTTTAAATATTATCACTGCACCGTGAGTTTACAAGAGAGTGGGTTAGGACTATTTCTCCAGGCAAAAAAAAAAGTGTCTCATCTCTATTTACCTTCAAAATTAGCCTTTATTAGTACTGCTCTGCAACTGAAAGGCCTAAGAATTTAACCCAGTTTTGGTGCCAACAGGCTGCTTTAGCCAAACATTTAACTACAGGTTTGAAGTTCTGTACTAAACAGTTACAGGGGGAAACGTTTTTGAGTTTGGCAATTTGGCCAGTAGCCTCAAAAAGACGGGCTGAATTTTGCTTGGTACAATTTAGAAGAGCAAGAACAGGAACCAGATTGTTCTCACCTCCCCCCACTTTCGTTCCGTGATACGGTGCTCCATTGGACCACGATTTTTTGGAGACCTTTAGTGTTAAATCCATCAGGGACATAATTGGGCTGGACAACCAATGCAAATATTAATACACCAAGATAAATCCTTAGATTTGATTTATTTAGGGTCATTTGTACATACGAGCTACATCTCCAAAATCTACTTTATTCTACAAGACAGCTTCCCTACAGTTAGTGGAACCCTGGCCTAGAATAGTTGCTTTACATAACTGATATATTAAAACATGGAATGCTTGTAGAGTTGTGGCACTGTATGACATCTACACGGGACTTCCTTCAAAAGCTACGACTAGGGAGCCTCCTAGCTTCTCAGCAATGCAAGCTCGGTTGAGGTCCTCTGGCCCATTTGCTTGGCATTCATGCTTTATGCCTAAAAAAGAGGCAAAACACTCAATAACGCATTATTATTTCCACATGCTAGTAATCAATCGAAGAAACATACTTGCTAGTAGTATTAGAAGCAGCAGTCTGGTCACTCACGCAGGTAAGTCCTGCCTTAGCTCAGGCATTTGGATGGTTTTCCCCTGATATGTCACAGGAGACACCTGGCTGCACACCACATGCCAATGCAGAAACATCAGGGAGAACGTTTTCACTAGCTCAGTGCTCAGACTGTTGGTCTTTTCACTGCAGGCTGTCTCAGAAGCAAAGCTCTCATTTCTAGTGCTACCCTGATGATGGCAGGGGAGGGAGCTACACCCAAGCACACTAAGATGGCTGACTCAGCTTCTGCTGGCTCTGGGGATGTGCGTGAAAGAATCAGAGTGAGAATCTGAGATGGAAAGCCGAGAAAGACTTTGCTGGTGTAAGTGAAGGGAAGGAGGGCAGGGAGCCCAACACCCAAGCCTGTCTTATGTGAAGAAAAGCAGAATTTCCTCAGGATTTCTTTTTTTTCTAACTCCCACACACGTAGCACACAAGTCTCACCATAGAAAGATTTGGGTTGGAAGGGACCTTCCTTAAAGCTCATCCAGTTCCAGACCCCTGACACAGGCAGGGACACCTTGCACTAGACCAGGTTGCTCCAAGCCCTGTCCAGCCTGGCCTTGAACACTGCCAGGGATGGGGCAGCCACAGCTTCTCTGGGCACCCTGTGCCAGGGCCTCAGCACCCTCACAGAGAAGAATTTCTTCCTAATGTCTCATCTCAATCTCCCCTCTGTCAGGTTAAAGCCATTCCCCCTTGTCCTGTCCCTACAGGCCCCTGTCGGCTCCTTTAGGCACTGGAAACTGCTTTAAGGTCTCCTTGGAGCCTTTTCTTCTCCAGGCTGATCCAGCCCCTCTCTCTCAGCCTGCCTCCAGAGCAGAGCTGCTCCAGCCCCTGCAGCATCTCCGTGGCCTCCTCTGGACTCACTCCAACAGCTCCACGTCCCTCTTGTACTGGGGGCCCCAGAGCTGAATGCAGCATTTCCAACCCACTGGCTGGCACTGCTGCACAATGATCCCGTCAGTCCAGCACACTGCAAGCAGGAACTGAAGGGGGGCAGTGCTATCTGCCTACACACCAGACTGACTTTGCATGAAATTTCTGAATGCTGCAGCAAGGTATTTACTCCTTGGATACTGGTGCCTGACAGAAGAACTTCGCTCCTCCACTTGGAGATGTGATGCCTTTTGAAATGAGCAATCCCAACTGCATCTCTAAAGCAATCATTAATTACTTCTACTACAGCACAGTAAATTTATGAGATTGTGTATTTCATCAGACACAGGGCTGAGAGTCCTCTACCACAGAGGTAGGTCTGCACAAAATGCAGCTCTGTATTAGGAATCTAATGGTTTCTAGTCTGTAGGGTGCAGCTGTGCTGCTCTGTATAGTACAAATACAGCGTCACACACTGCTAAGCCTACTCTTGTCCTGAGCATAGCTCTAGTGCCTCTACAATTCAGAGTCAGACAGTGCAGGGTTTAGCCAGATCTCATTTTAGCTCTGTCACAGGGCTTTTTGCCTGTGAAGCTCTCATGTCTCACTAGCTCCTCAAAAAACCGCATCCCAGACCAATTAGCCAATGGTTAAGCCTTGCTGTGCAAGCATTGTAGGAGCACGGCACGTGTAAGAGCATTAGATGCATTACATACCTTGAAACTTCTTTTTGATTGCATCCTTGGAGCTTGCGTAGATCATCTTGCTTTTGAGGGGTGCTTGTTCTGGTGCCCTAATGGGATACACCAGAAAGAGTGCAGTTAGTGACATTTATTATCCAGCAGAGTGAGAAGCTGCATCCTAGGGATGATGAGCAAGTGAAATGTCTCATGGCTCAGAAAACAAGCTCACTTTAAGCCTGCCACTTCTCAGAGACCTCGCCCACAGTGCCTGGACTGCATGCTAGGAATGAGTGAGCTGGGAAGATGGCTTACCACAAGAAAAACATCAGCTCTTCTTTTTTGGATTCCTTGGTCTCGAAGCTTGCATCATACAAGGCATAACGGCAATCCTTCTCGGGAAGCATCTGCACAAAGTGCTTGAAAGGGTCGGTAACCGTCACACCGACATCTCCCACCAGAATCTCTTTGCCTTCTTCCACAATAATGCACTTTTTATCTGGACTGAGGCAGAAGATGACAGCCTTCTTCCTCTTCTTGATTTCCTCAGGCGTAGAGCACTTCCGCACTTTCATGTCATAGAAAATACGGCATACCTCATCAGCAACTTGTACTCCAGATGCCTGCAAAGACAACAGCAAAGACCTTTAGGGCTAGCACTGCAAAGTTTCACAACTCCTTTACCACACTGCCTTAAATCCGGGGCTAGAAGACAACCGACACTGGCAAGAGTCACCAGTGGCCTGAGAGTCTTGTCAGGAAAGGCTGCAGGCCCTCTTTTTCCAAGCCAAGCAAAGAATCTGGAGTCTCGATGCTGCCCACAGGCAGCTGCCAAACCAAAACTATTCCAAAGAAGGCACAATCCTACTTATACAAGAACCTTATTTTTGGGGTAGTTTCACACACACATCCACCCCTTGTCCTCTGAGATTCAGTTGTGACAAATCCTTTGGCATTAGAGCAGCGGAATTTTGTTACCCATTTCAGGCTGACTAGACAACCAAGTCCATGAGAATCTTCTGTTCAAAGTGCCCTAGCCATGTCTAGCATGCTTGCTAGCAGCTTTAGGAACAGAGGTAAAACGTGGCCAAATTCCACACTTGTCACATGGACTTGGCTTAGAGATGAAGAGAGATGTTGTGTGGGCCACTGGGACTGCAGTGGTATGGTTTTTAGCTGAACAAGCCAACTTTCAGAAGCTGTTCTGAATTCAGTGTTCTAAAGGGAGAAGAACTTGCAAGACTAACAGTTAAAGTGTCTATTTCCCAGCAATTCCTCAGTGTTTCAAAGCAAGCTGCCTGCCCTTCCATCCTTTTCCCCTTGAAGTCTGATGGGGGATTCTAGTTACTTTGTGGTGTATCTTCCTGTCCTAGCTGTAATGGGAGGTGCAGATGCAGCATCACCAATCTGATGTTAAAGGCACACAGAATAAAGAGGACAAGACCTAGTGAGAACGACAAGAGGCTGAACTGCATTTTCAGTCTGCTGCTTTCTTGGGAATGAGACAAAAAAGGTGGCAGGATAGAAGCATTTGTATCTGTGTTTTGTTATCAGAGTGCAGCAAAGCTGGAGAGCTTAAAAGCAGCTGTGTAATAGCAAATAATGGGAAGTCATGCTGGAAGGACATCCTGGCCAGAGCAGTAAAGACCAAACCAAAGGCTGTCCAACACTTATTTGTCTGTTCAAAACCCTGCACGCAGTGTAAACAGTGAGATTCCTTTCTCATACTGTTTCTTCCCCTGCTGGTCTTCCAAATCCAAATGATTTTATCCTCAGACATGGTAATTTGTACCACAGAAGGAAAAATGGCCCTCCTCCCTCTGTGTAAACTCCTACACATCACTGTTAAAGCACAGTCAGCGCTACTACAGAGTCAGGTAAAGCATTATGAGAGATACACCAATGGAAAAAAGAGTAAAGGTTGAAAAGGACTAAGGATTGTTCTTTACTTTGGTTTTCCTTAAGCTCAGGCCCAAAATGTGTGTTTGATGCATTCATTGGTGGTGGTGGGGGAAGCATCGTACCTTGCCAAAGTGTTCTAAAGACACAGCAGAGTTCACCTGCAAAACCAGGGGGGTGAGGGGCGCTCAGTGCTAGCTTTCCAACAGGTTGGCCTTGGGAGATGGTTACTGACTGGACAACTACTTAATGTATATTTTTTTCTTAAAGCCTTGACTAATGCCTACCTTGCAGGACCTCAGTTTTCCTACCAACATGTCTCCTCCTGTAACTTCCCGTGGCTGGCATAGCTTTGCTAACCCAGTGAAGAGAGATGGCACAGCTGGCAGCAACTATCACCATGGAGCTTGACAGCAAGCCCTGGTCATGCAAAACCAGGGCAATCTCCTACAGCAGTGAATGTGAGACAGAAGCTTTTCTCTAGCACGGAGCACAGTGTTTTTTAGGGGGTTACTCAAACACAAGGGGACCTCCCTCAAGATTTCTAATGCATGGCTTCCTTATTAGGGGTAATCTATCCAGAATCCACTGCACTTTGGGACAGGAGGACAGGGAGAAAGTCACTGTGCCTGGCAGACAGCCACCCTCACACATATCACCAATAAGGCAAGGAAAGTAAGCGGAGAGAGCCTATTCCAGGATTCCAGTCCGAGCAAAAGTGCAAACATGGACTCAAAAGTGACTCATTCCTGTGTCACCTCCTCCATAGCGAGAGACTTGCACTTTGTCAGAGCATGATACAGAACTAATGTAGAATAAAGGTCCTTCTCTTCCTGTCCTTGTGGTTGGTGTGGACAAGAGCTCTCTGGGACGACGAAGTTGCCCTAATAAAGCAAACAGTGCAGCAACTAGAACTACAGCATCATTCACCAAGGACAAATCTGCACTGAGCTCAAGACAACCTTCCCTTCCCTGATGTTTGTCTTCTGAATAATGGCACCTCAGTAGCTGACAACAGGTATCAAGACTCGGTTTTTAGTCACAAAGCCCTTAAAAGTCTAAGTAGAAAATGCTTAGAAAGCCTGAACTAGCATGGGAATGCATCTAGTAATTGCATAAAATAGCTCCACTTTTGTCACTTCTTGATCTTTGCTCCAAGACCACAACAACTAGAAGTCAACTTTGGAAGAAGAGGTTAATGCTCATCAGAGATGCAAAAGCAAGGAGCAGCAACGGAGCTGCAGGTTGATGCAAACTGTGCAGTCAGAGAGCATATGCATGTGCTACTGCACAGCCAGAAACATGTCTCCAAATTGGGAGACAAGTTGTTTCCTTATAAAGAAACTGAGCACTGCTGGCAAGTCAGTTCAGATGCCAAAAATGTGGAGAGTATTTAGTCTGGAAACTCAAAATTCACTGTTAAATTGCAGCTGACAACTGGGACTGACCAGAAACTGAAGCAGCAGGAGTAACTGGATTTTCTTCTCAGCTTTCCAAAGCAAAATGCTGTTAATAGCTGGTGCTGCTCCTTCTCACAGCTGCTGTACAACCCCTGGATTCAACACACAGGATGACATTAGCAGCCACTATATTGCTAGGGACAATGCAGATTTGTTCCATCTCAGAAAATGCTATAGCTGTGTCACAGCATGGGCTGAAATGAACTCATAAGCTCTCAGTGCAAATAACTGCTTCCACAAAGGGGATCTACTTTTGTAGCTGTGGGACTCCCTCTTCAACCGTGGGCTTGTACCAGCCACTGCTGGCTTCATAAACATACTTTAAAAGGAAACAGAAAAAACCCAAATCCTAGGCAGGTTTTGTTGGAAGGTGGCTGCAACCATTGTGTGTAGGGCAGCAAGAGGATGACTGTTCAGAGCACAAGAACAAGCTGAAATGCCACACTCAAATATACATCCTCGACTGACATTTTAACCATGTCTCTGCTGATCTGCCCAGAAAAATAGCTGGTGAGAAGCCTCTACCTCACCAGCAATGACAGACTGTTTACTTGTTCTTCTGCAGAAGAGAAAGCTCCAGGGACACCTTAGGGCAGCTTCCAGTGCCTAAAGGGGCCAAAAGAAATCTGGAGAGGGGCTTTTGACAAGGGCCTGTAGGGACAGGACAAGGGGGAATGGCTTTAACCTGACAGAGGGGAGATTGAGATGAGACACTACGAAGAAATTCTTCCCTGTGAGGATGCTGAGGCCCTGACACAGGGTGCCCAGAGAAGCTGTGGCTGCTCCATCCCTGGCAGTGTTCAAGGCCAGGTTGGACACAGGGGCTTGGAGCAACCTGGTCTAGTGGAAGGTGTCCCTGCCTGTGGCAGGGGTTGGAACTGGATGAGTTTTAAGGCCTCTTCCAACCCAAATCAGTCTGGGATTCTGTGATACGAGTGTTAATCCTAGTCTGGATTTTCTCTTTCTGGCCCTGTATCGCTCTGCTCAGAGGATTCAGTACAGCACATTCATTATTATTTTGTGAATTCTGGCTTGAGCACCACAGAGTTACAACAGCTAACCTGGTTCTGCTCCTTTTTCAGCATGAAAGCAGTTATCAGACTGGGGGCTGGTGCACAGTTTAAGGTTGGACTTGATGATCTTAAAGGTCTTCTCCAACCTAATTGATTCTGTGATTCTATCGGTGGCTGTTCATTGAGCTTGTACATGTTTGCAGCTACTTGTGGGATACTCGACCATCAGCTGGTGATGTTTTGTTGTAAGGGACAGATCAACCCATAACACAGGCAACATCAACTTAAAGCCGTTCTTGTGACACAACTGCAGAGAAAAGACTACATTCAAGTAGCCAGCCTGTTTCTAGAGATGTTGAAGACCTTAACTGCAAACCACCTCATTATCAAATGGGAAAATGATGCCAGTATAGCACCTTCAGGGAGACATTCTAGCAAGAATGGACAAAGTTCCTCTAAGGGAATCAGCAAAAATGAGATGAGTTTTCCACCCCCACCTCCATGCAGCTACTGCAAAGGCAGTGTCTTGTGGGCAGCATGGCCTCATATATTATTCTGAAGCACTTCCACCAGTCTCCCCATTGTGTTTTCATACAGACTGCTGTAGGCACATGAGGTAATGGTTGCATTAAATGCCTCGTCAGCATGTGCTGCAGTAACACAGTGGCTCTTATTCCCCACACAAAGACACCGTTCCTGCCTTAAGTGCAAAGCACTGCAGAAGCCTTGTGAGAACAGAATGCTCCACGGGCCAGCCCGAAGAGAGAGCCTTCTGTCTAGCCAGCTTCCAACTGCAAGAGCCATCCCCAGCTGCCTCCACTAAGAGCTTCCAGCAGCTTGCCTCTATCACCAATTACATTTCCACAACTGAAATTTAATCTAAATGAGGGAACACTGAAGAATAAGCTTTCTCAAGACAATCCCCAGATACAGAAAGCCACTTCAGGAGTGAGACACATGCCAGATACCTGATAAACTGGATCTGAAGCAAGGCTGCACTGAAACACAACTTTGATACAATGAAAGTCACTTCCTCTTTTGTCGGGAAGTGCTGTGAACTTCAGTATTTTCTTTGAATATTTAAAATATTTTACCTAGAAAAAGTCCTTTGTTCCTTCCTTGACTGTAAGACAGCCAAGGAGACTTTAAACTAATGACTTAGTTTGCCTCAAGACAAGTCTGAAAGACTGAATTTAAGGATTGACAATTGTACAGTGTGGGTTTTGCTTCCTGTGATCAGAGCCCTCCACAGCAGTGCCTGTGCATGTGTTATCTACAGAGACATTTCAAGAACCAGTTCTTGGCTTGTTTTGTTTGGGAACTATGCTCACACATTGTATACACCAGTGTGGACTGTCTATAGCTACTCAACTGGAAATTTTTGCTCCTTGGAAAAGCATCATCAATTTTTCCAGAATTGACACTTAGACTTATTAAGGTATGCCTTGTCTAACTGCAAAGGCAGATTTGGGTGCTCCCATGTTTGCTAGTCATATTACTGTCCTGTATGTGGGTCTCAGTTTCTTCAGCAAACACCTCGTTTCCCCTATGCTGGGCATACCACCCCTCATATCTACCTTCAAAATCCACTGCTGCTGCCAGAAGTGCCTGTGTAACCATGTGGCATTTCCATCTGACTCAGAGATGTGTCATGGTTCATTCCTGTGACAAATACTTCTTCATTTAACCTATTACCACCTGGCTGTTCTGGGACAGCAGCCTTCAGAAAGCTGTCCCTTATGTTGCCATGCAATACACTGGGACATCACCAGCACCTAGATCTAGAAGGTTTTGCCAAATCAGGCCTCTGAAAAGTTGTTAGCTGTGGCCCACAGGCCAACTGAAAATGTGGGTGGTTAAAAAGGCAAGGATCTTAAATACTGCTTTGCTTTCATCTGTTATTTGAGCACCCAAGAAAACCCATCTGACTTTACCACCCCCACCTTCCTGAGTAAGAAAGGAGGAAATGCACGGAGTGACTAGTTTAACATCACCCCAAAAACCAGCACTGGCATGGGAAAGCCAGACTGGTTTGGGTTGGAAGGGACCTTAAAGCTCATCCAGTTCCAACCTCTGCCACAGGCAGGGACACCTCCCACTAGACCAGGCTGCTCCAAGCCCTGTCCAACCTGGCCTTGAACACTGCCAAGGATGGGGCAGCCACAGCATCTCTGGGCAAAGGAGACCAGTGACTTCCCAAGGCTCTGTACGCCCATGTCCTCTGCTGCCTACAGACAGACACCTCCGCTTACGCCAAGGCAGCTGAAAGTCCAAAGCTTGAATTCAGATCTGCAGCACGATAGGAAACATAACTAACTGCCTTTTTACTGCTGTTGTGTAAGAGGCCATTATTTGCACATCATAAACCAGCAAGAAGTACAGAGTTATTTGCATATCACTTGTAGGCAGGTCTTGCCAGCCTGACTTGAGTTTTTGAGTTTGCATTACTTTTCCTCTTTCTTTTTTCTGGGGTGAAAGAATCAAAAGTCTATTCAGCTTCCCCCCCCCCGCCTACAAGAAAGGTTATTGATTAGATGAGGAGAGATGAGTAAGGCAGCAACTATTAAAAAAAGGCAGAGAAAAAGTCTCCCCTGAATTCCTGGAGGTCACTTCCTCAGCTTTCAGCCAAAGAGGAAATTGTCACCTTCTTAGAGCTGCCATGAAGTTCACTCCCCATACAACTATCAAGGTGAGCAGAACAAGCAATACCCACAAAAGGCAATCCCAGCAACACTGCTGAAATACAGGAACCATGGTAGCCAGTAATAGGGCAGAACTTTTGAGCAGGATCCATTCCCGTGTTGAAACTCACGTTTTTAAGGCAATGAGGGCAATAAGCTGGTATGCCTCAGAACTCTTGCAGGAAAACAAAGCTTCTTAGAAATGCATTCAACACAGAAATCAGCTATTATGAGCCAAAGTGACTGTAGGTATTTTCCTGCGCCCCCCCCCAGGCATATACAGCAGCCTAAAGCTCAAATCTCACCCTTAAAAACAGGCCCTGAAGGCCTGCTCTGGGCATCCCAGAAACTCATTACTGAAGTATCCTTCCTGGAGATGGCTGTGCATGCTGAACAGTCAGATGAGCAGCAGGCTCTGAACTGCTTTACAGGCAAGTCGTGGCTGTCTGCAGGCTCTCCTGCATGAGATGGCTTTGGTCCTTGCTCCCAGCAGGAGCCTCTTGATAGCGATGTTCTGACAAAGCAAGTAGGAACACGCCAGACACCCACACTACCGATTGTCACAAGCCTGTCATCTTGTATATGAGGCGTACGTACCTTGTAATTACACAGATTTGGGAATAGTATTGACTAACAACCAAGAAAAACAATTTGCATGGTCCTCCAAAGACTATGGACTCATTTAATCCAGTAGCAAAGAAACTGGCCTTGTGGCAAGACACAAAAGCAGAAAATCCAGTGCTCTTTTGATACCAAGTGATGCCCTCCTGCTGGCATTGCTGTACTTTGCCAGAAGGCCTACACTCTTTGCCCAAAAGCAAATTCATCTGCATCAGCTAGAAAGCATTTTAAAGAAGCCCATCCAAACCGTGTTCCAAAAAAGAGATCACTATAAGAAATACCACTTCTGACTGGGGAATTCTGGGGTTCGGAATCAAGACGTAGCCTGACACAGTGAGTAGTCACTCTAAACTAGGTTTGCGTACTGCAGAGGTGGTAGTCAGCTTGTTCAGACAAGCCTATTTTAAACAAGAGCTGCAAGTCTCGTCAGACTTTCAGCAGCTTCCTCTGCAACTCTCATTAGCTCCTGCTCCACGCTGCAGACCAGTCACAGAGGCTTCAAACTTAGGTGTTATAGGAAGCAGGGAGATTAGTAGCGCATCCTGTCTGTGGGCCAACACACACTAAAAATTTATTTACTGGACATACCACATGTTCAAGAAACTGAGGGTAAATACCATGGGAAGGGCTCAATAGGTTACCCCCCAACTAAAGGGGAGTAACCTAAGCAACTGTGTTAAAACACATAGATGCTTGTTGCTGCACAAATGCTTGTGTAGGACTCAAGCAAAAGCAGGACAGCAGTAAAACTGTATGAACTAGTAATTCCACTTTGTCAGTGTCAGTAGCCCGAGTTAAACAGGGATATAAATGTTTAATGTAGGCAAACCAAACAGAAAGTGAACCACCATGAATCCCAGACCGGTTTGGGTTGGAAGAGACCTTAATGCTCATCTGGTTCCAAGCCCCTGCCATGGGCAGGGACACCTTCCACTAGAACAGGTTGCTCCAAGCCCCGTCCAACCTGGCCTGGTAACAAATGAAGCATAACAGATGTTTGGTCTGTTCTGCCCCATTTATGAAAGGCGTCCCCTGGGGCTTTTTAGAACGCCAGAGAAAACGCGCATGTGTACGTTTAATACATTTCCTCTCTTCCCAGCATTATATCTTCATTATCTCTGTGCAGAGAACACAAAAAGTCTCCAATCCTTGCGGCAAGCACCTTAAAATTTAGGCTTCTCCGAGCGGCCTCTGCAAAAAACCGCGTGTTTGTTACGGCCGAGCGCTTCCTTCCGCGGGTTTTGCTTCCCCCCCCTTTTGTCTGCTGGCTCCAGCACCGGGGCCCTGTGTGCCTCAGCCGCCCCGCTCCGCCGAGGAGCCGCCGCCGTTTCTAGGCCAGGCCCGAAGCCCCTCGGCTCTGTGGAAGATGGCTCCCGCCCGGACCGCACGGCGGGGCGGATGCGGCCGAGGCCGCGCTTCCTCCCGGTGGGGACCCATCCCACCACCCCGTATCGTGGCCTTGCTTCCAGGCTCCGACCTGCTCCTCACGCAGCCCCTCGGGGGAGAAGCCACCGCCTCCCCCCCCCCACGGCCGCGCCCTGCGGCACGGGGAGGGGCGGCGCATCGCCCCGCCGCGTCCATGTCCCCCCTCCGAATCTTCCCGCCTCGATCGTTCTCTTCACCGCTCCCCCCTTTCCCCGCGTGAAATGGACGCGCCTGCCCCTAGCGCCTGTGTGCGGCGCGGAGCGTACCATCGCCTCACGGGGGAGGACGACAGAGAGGAGGACAGTTCCACCGCTTCAAGGGGGGGAGTAACCTTCCGCCGCCTCATGGCGGGATGGAGGCGGGGGGGGGGGGGGAAGGGAGGAGAACGGATCCGCCGCCTCAGGTTCAAAGGCGAACGGAAAGGAGCGGGGAGATGGACGGAGAAGGAAAGGAGGGGCGCGATGCCGTCGTGCCCGGAGCGCAGGCCGAGATGCGGCGGGCGGGCGGGCGAGCGGGCGATACCAACCACCCCCCTTTCCCCGGGGATGAAAGAAGAGGGCATGGGGCGGGGGGGGGGGGATTGCTAGGCGGAGAAGCCGCCCAACTCCCGCATCCCCGGAGGCGCCCGCTGCCTACCATGGTGTCGGCGGGAGGCTGCGGGCGGCGGAGCGCGGTGCGGCGGCGGCGGCTGCTCCCTCGGATGCTGGGCGCGGCGCGGGCTCCGGCAGCAGGAAGGGAAGCAGCGAGGGCGCGAGCCGGGCGGAAACGCTGCGACGTCACGGCCGGAGGAGGAAGCGGTTGCTATGGTGGGAGCCCTGCGTGGCAACGCCCCGGGACCTTCCTCTTCCTCCTCCTCCTCCTCCTCCTCCTCCCTCCGCACCCCCCCGGCGCCACAAGCACACGTGTATCCGCCCGCACCCGGTGCGGGGACAGAAACCCAAGCACCCACAGACACCCCCCCCCGCCCAAAGCGTAGTCAGGATGGGGTGCGCTGCCCAATCACAGGGGGAGCCGCCGGCTGATTGACGGCGGTCAGGCGCCGGCCGGCCAATCGCGGCGTCCCTTTGTGCGAGGTGTGGGCGGGATTACCTGCCCCAAGGTGTGCGGCGGGAGGTGGGGGGGGGGGGTCGGGATGCGCTGAGGGAGCGTTGCGGGGCTCAGGGAGCCGTCGGGGAAAGGGCGAGGGGAGACGGCCGGGGCGAGGAGAGAGGGGCACGAAGAGGATTTGAGGCAGGGTGAAAGGGGCTGTGTGGGTCCTGAGAGGGTGGCATGGGGTGGCCATGGCCCTGAGGCGAGCAGGAGGGGGAGGCGGGCTGTGAGGGAGCAGATGGGGCGGGCGGAAGAGCTGTGGAGGAGGAAGTGTGGGGCTTTTCTCTGTCTTTTCTTTTTTTTTTTTTCCCTCATTTATTTAATTATTTTTAGGGTTTTTTCAATACCTACTTTGGTGCGATCTCAGTCAGGCACTCCTGATTGGCTCAGCGCGCCCGCCCTCGCTGCAGCAGCAGCAGCAGTAGCAGCAGCAGGAGGAAGCGCTGTGCGGCTCTTCCCGGCGGCACCAGCACCAGCGGCGTTCGCGTCCCCGCTTCAATCAGAGCCGAGGTGGCTGAGACAATGCAGGGTTTGTCCTCGGGACAAGGCTGACAAACGCCGCTGCTGGAGGGTGGGGGGAGAGGGGAGAAGCTGCGGCTCCGTGTTTGTTGCAGCGCTGCCGAATTAAATGATACCAAAATACTATATTCTAAACGTTGTGGGCAGTGAAGCTTGGGGGGGGGGGGGTTGTAATCAGATTACAGAAGCACCTGCTGATGTTAATACATTTACAGAATGTTAGGTTTCATTCCTGGATCCTGCCTGCAGTGATGTTCCTGGCTTGAACTGATCAGTTAAGCACCCTTTGCATCAATTGTATTTATTCATGGAATTGTAGAACAGAGTCACAGACTGGTTTGAGTTGGAAGGGACCTCAAAGCTCATCCAGCTCCAAGGCCCTGCCACGGACAGGGACACCTTGCACTAGACCAGGTTGCTCCAAGCCCCATCCAACCTGGCTTTGAACACTGCCAGGGATGGGGCTGCCACAGCTTCTCTGGGCACCCTGTGCCACAGCCTCAGCACCCTCACAGGGAAGAATTTCTTCCTAATGTCTCATCTCAGTCTCTCCTCTGTCAGGTTAAAGCCATTCCCCCTTGTTTTGTCCCTACAGGCCCTTGTCAGAAGCCCCTCTCCTTATTTCTTGTCGGCCCCTTTATGCACTGGAAGCTGCTCCAAGGTCTCCCCGGAGCCATCTCTTCTCCAGGCTGATTTATGGAGTCTCCGAGTCTCTTGTAAGCAGAAAACAAAGCCAAGACTGGACTGCGTGTTTTCAGGGCTGGGGTATAAGGCAGCAGTACCTCATACCAGGTTACAGCTAGCCTAAAGCTTCAATATGAAAGGTGTGAGCCATGCCTTAAAGTTTTTACCCATATTGCTGTCGTAATAAGGGATTTTTTCCCCTCCTTGCAGCATACCCCATTATATGCCCTTTTATATCTGCTGTTACGCCTATTCACATTAGGTAGAAGCTGCTGAAAGACCTGATAAGCATGTACGGAAAAAACACTACTAGTTCATTCTGCTTTCCTGCTGGGTGGCTTTCATTGGCCAGGGGTCCTTTTTGCAAGAGCAGTTGCATCAGATTTGTGGTGAGACTAGCAAAAGACCTACCAGTATGACTTAGGACTTAATTTTTGGGGCAGGAGGTAGCTCTTCCTTAAGGTCTTCTGATTTAATCAAGGAATGATTAAATTTGGAGCAAAGTCTTAATTGACTGTGGGGGTTTTTTGCTTTGAAAGAGGGGTACAGAAGTCAGATCCTGGGGAGGAGGGGAAGGGATGATGTAAGGCCATGAGAACAGGACTGGGGCTGTTTCACTTGTATACTTATAAGGGAAAATGAGTTTGGAGCTGGCCTGTTGGCTCAGGCTGTTCTGAGAGGTCTTGTGTTTTTGGAAACACTGCAGTGGGTTGCGAAGGTATCTAACAAGTTAAAGGAGCCTCAGCAAGGACAAACTTCACCAGCTGAGTAAGAGAGATCTCTCACTTGTTTCTGTTTTACAGGACAGATGTGCTTGGTCTGGGAAGGGCACTTACCAAGAGCCTGTTTTAGTTTTTAACTACAAATCATCAAAACCAAGGTTTCATTCCCCAAATGACAAAACAATGTAGCCCAGTGAGGCATAAACACAGTGGTTGTGCTGCCTTGAGAGGGCTAGAGGCAGGAGCTGTGCACAGAGATGGTTATGGTGGTACCAGCCTGCCTTAGCACAAGACCCTACGGGCTCTATGTGCTGTACCAGCACGGCACTGGGAGCTCCACCATTGCACCAGGAGCTGCCTGATGGTGATCAGCAGTATGTATGTTACAGATTGGGAACCCTGACGGGATGTAAATGCCGTGCTGCTGCTTGTGTAGGGGAAGGGGAGTCTTTTTATTCCAGTCGCAAAATCATAGAATCCCAGACTGGTTTGGTTGGAAGGGACCTTAAAGCTCATCCAGTTCCAAACCCCTGCCACAGGCAGGGACACCTTCCACTAGACCAGGTTGCTCCAAACCCCATCCAACCTGGCCTCGAACACTGCCAGGGATGGAGCAGCCACAGCTTCTCTGGGCACCCTGTGCCAGGGCCTCAGCACCCTCGCAGGGAAGAATTTCTTCCTAATGTCTCATCTCAATCTCCCCTCTGTCAGGTTAAAGCCATTCCCCCTTGTCCTGTCCCTACAGGCCCTTGTCAAAAGCCCCTCTCCAGATTTCCTGTAGCCCCTTTAGGCACTGGAAGCTGCTCTAAATCGTCCTCGGAGCCTTCTCTTCCCCAGGCTGAACCAGCCCAGCTCTCTCAGCCTCTCTCCAGAGCAGAGCTGCTCCAGCCCTCGGAACATCTCCGTGGTCTCCTCTGGATTCGCCCCAGCAGCTCCACATCCCTTTTGTGTTGTTGCCTCCAGAGCTGGGCACAGGACTGCAGGGGGGGGTCTCATCAGAGCAGAGCACAGGGGGAGAATCCCTTCCCTCGACCTGCTTCTCATGCTCTGGGTATGCAGCCCAGGCTGCTTTCTGTGCTCCCAGACTCCACAGCCTGCTCCTCACATGCCCATGACCTGGAGCATCACCCCAACCATTTGCAGCACTGCAGTTTCCTTCAGAGAGGACTAGCAACAGCCTCCTCGTGCTAGAGCACATAGCTGTTGTCTTGGTGCCTGAACCCAGGGGAAACTCCCTGTTTTGGGAGGGATTTTTGATGCTTCCTTTTACAAGCTCCCTTTCCATCAGTCCTGCCCTTTCGATGGGACAGGGGCCTGGGGCAGAGAGTGGGAGAAATGGTGCCTTGTGGCTCATTGCCATGCTGCCACTGACCCTTGCATGGTGTACTGCTAATGCATGCCTGTTACTGCCAGCTCCATAGTGAGGTTAAAGGCTTCTCAGGGTGAGACATCCCCCTTTGCCCCCAGGGTTTTAGTGCAATACAAGGTTGTTATGAATAAGGAAATGAATGCTGTGGATCATTACAGCATTGTGGAGATGGAGTGGTTTTTACTGTCTTTGCTGCTTTCAGCACTGAATAAGTTTTGTCCTTTTTTTTCCTAGCATTAGCGCTATAAATAAGCTAGGCTGAAAGCTCAGGCTGGATGTCTGCATGAACCATCTGGAAAGGTGAATCCTCCTTCTTCTCTTAAGCCAAAATGCATTTGTGATTAACCTAAAACTTCCACCCCACCAAAATCCATCCCTCAGCTATGGGGGAGCCCATGAAATTTCAGCAGTCGTGTATCTGCTGGTACTGCTTTGGCTCTGGTCTGACACACCAGGGTGAATGGAGCCAACAGGCATCTGCTGAGTGAAAGACTGCATCAAAACCCAGCATGGGCCATCTCAAAAGTCGCTGTGGACTCCTGTCTGTGAATGAGACCCTGCATCAACTGAAACCAAAGATCAATACATCCACCTTGCTGACTTTCTAGCATTTGAGACCGTGACTGCTTGCTTACTTTATATGCCTTAGCTATTTGAACTCCCCCTCCCACCCTCCAAGCTACTGACTCATTTCCTCCTCTCTAACCTTCCTTTTTTAGCCTTTCACTCTGAAGTATTTGGTGGCTGGTTTGAGCCGCCTGCTCCAAGCCTTACTTAGGCAAACTCCTACATGACAGCCCTGCAAGCCTTGCTTTTCTGCCGTGGAAATTGGGTTTTGTCTCCCCAATACTTTACGTTCTGAGGGGCAGATTTAGCTACTGACTGTGCTCTGAGGCAAATTGCTGCTTTGCTGCTGGAAACTGAGGAGGCAGACAGCTGGGAAAGCAGCTGGTGAGCTGAGAATGTGGCTGCTCGTGCTAATGGTTGTTGTCACCCTGTCAGCCCCTGCTTCCCCCATCTGTCTGCACCCACCTCATGTCTTGTCATCCCCTTTTGCCCTGATCACACAGTTCAAGCAGGGATCACAGAATCCCAGAATCCCAGACAGGTGTGGGTTGGAAGGTACCTTAAAGCTCATCCCGTTCCAACCTCCTGCCATAAGCAGGGACACCTCCCATTGGACCAGGTTGCTGCAAGCCCTGTCCAACCTGGCCTTGAACACTGCCAGGGATGGGGCAGCCACAGCTTCTCTGGGCACCCTGTGCCAGGGCCTCAGCACCCTCGCAGGGAAGAATTTCTCCCTAATGTCTCATCTCAGTCTCCCCTCTGTCAGGTTAAAGCCATTCCCCCTTGTCCTGTCCCTACAAGCCCTTGTCAAAAGCCCCTCTCCAGATTTCTTGTTGGCCCCTTCAAGCACTGGAATCTGCTTGAAGGTCTCAGTGGAGCCTTCTCTTCCCCAGGCTGAACCAGCCCAGCTCTGTCAGCCTCTCTCCAGAGCAGAGCTGCTCCAGCCCTCAGAGCATCCCCATGGCCTCCTCTGAACTTGCCCCAGCATCTCCACATCCCTTTTATGTTGTTGCCCCTAGAGCTGGGCTCAGGACTGCAGGGGGGGGAGGGGTCTCATCAGAGCAGAGCAGAGGGGGAGAATCCCCTCCCTCCATCTGCTCCTCACGCCCTGGGGATGCAGCCCAGGGCACAGTTGGTTTCTGGGCTCAAGCACACACTGAAGCTTGGTCACGGGGAACTTCTTGTCACCCACTACCCCAAGTCCTTCTCCTCATGGCTGCCCCATTCAGCCTCCCCAAGCCTGTAGCTGTGCTTGTGCAGGACAACCACCCCACAACCACAGAGCACCCGGACAGCAGGATCAGGCTCTGGCTTCATGTCCCGCCTCATGCAGCAGAGGAACAGCCCGTGCCCCTTGTGCAAGGCCTGATGTGGTGGTGGCTCTGAGCATTGGTCCTGGATGATGGCTGCTGCTGTAACCACCCTGGCTCAGTGTGCCTGTGATGCAGTCCGTTTTTCTCAGGGCTTATGGAATATTGGCTCTGTGCTCTTGGCGTCGCAAGGCTCAGCAAAGATAATTTTAGACAGGAACAGAAAGTCTCTGTAAACCTTACAGTCATTGCTATGCCACTGGCAGAAGCAGAGCCATGAGAAGCCCATCGCTCTGCGTGGCTGAAACACTGCTTCGGAGATGCACAGGAGTACAAATTTGAAGGGAAATTTTGAGGGAGGAGGGAATCCTGACGGTGATTTCCAGACCCTGCTGTGATGCTCCATTCCTTGCTCCAGGAGGAAGCGGTGTGGCAGTGTGAAGGAACCACGCACCCAGAGTGTGGTCTGAGCCCCGGCCCTAGTCTGTGGGGTGAGGCTGAGCATGCTGCATTCCCATTACCTTAGTTCCCCATTTGTGAAGTGTTATCACTGTTACATCTTCCATAACACAATTTGGGAGTTAGTGGTGATCAGAGCTGGATGTTGCTTATAAACCCGTGCTATTTTTACAGTAATGAAAAGGCTGTCCTAAATTGCTAAGGATGGATGCCAGAACTTATATTCTTTTCATTTCACAGAATCACAGAATCCCAGACTGGTTTGGGTTGAAGGGACTTTAAAGCTCATCCAGTTCCAACCCCCTGCCACAGGCAGGGACACCTTCCACTAGACCAGGTTGCTCTAAGCTCTGTCCAGCCTGTCCTTGAACACTGCCAGGGATGGGGCAGCCACAGCTTCTCTGGGCACCCTGTGGTGCCTCAGCACCCTCACAGGGAAGAATTTCTTCCTAATGTCTCATCTCAATCTCCCCTCTGTCAGGTTAAAGCCATTCCCCCTTGTTCTGTCCCTAAATGCCTTTGTAACTGCACTGAGTCCTTGAACTCCTCTTAACCAGTGGGTAAAGCTTTGAGCAGCCTCTCTGACTGCACTACCTGAATGCTTTGCCTTTAGCTTTTGCTGTGAGACAAGGCTGTGTGTGCAACCCCTTTTATAGAGGGGGAGGGCTCAGCCAAGGAGGCTGCAGAACCCTCCCAGCCTTGGACAGGAAATCTGTGGTCTGCCTGATGAAGCCTTCGCTATCTCTGCAGGGTAACACCCTAACCTGAGGCCATCCCTTTGCTCTGCATGCAGGATGATAATGCTACTACATCTACATGTGGCATGGGTGCATGAGTTTATTAGGGAATAATCATTTGTAGGTTACATGGGCTTTGTTCCAGGTGTGGAGGTGGCTGCTGCTGAGATCCAGCTGCAATGCCATTCATATGTTTTTATTTCCTGACTAAATTAACCCCCTCTCCTCTCACACGGTGACCCAGACAGGAGGGTGCTGTAGCAGGTTGTTTTTTCCCCATAGGGTTTGTTCTTAGCTGCATCTGAATAATGAAGCAACTTTGCAGCAGTGTGCTGCTTCTGCACGACGGCTCTTTCTTCTGGCTTGGGAGGTGTTTGTGTCTGTTGGGGCTGTGACCACTTGCTGAACCTGTCTAGGTTTAGCCCTTGGGACTTTTACAAGGGCCTGTAGGGACAGGACAAGGGGGAATGGCTTTAACCTGACAGGGGAGACTGAGATGAGACATCAGGAAGAAATTCTTCACCATGAGGGGGGTGGGATGTTGGAATGGGCTGAGCAGAGAAGTTTTGGATACCCCATCCCTAGCAGTGTTCAAGGCCAAGTTGAATGGGGCTTGGAGCAACCTGGTCTAGTGGAAGGTGTCCCTGTGCATGTCAGGGCCTTGGAACTGGATGAGCTTTAAGGTCCTTTCCAACCCAAACCAGTCTGGGATTCTGTGAATGGGGGAAGCTTGGCTCTTGTTACTGGGGTGGTTAAAATTGGGAGTTCACTATAAGGAGGGCTTCTGAAGGTACAATTAAGACAGGATGTGAATTAGCCCTACCACATGTATCACCATGCATGCAAGGTGCTGTACAGGCATAGACTGGAAAATCCCCACCCCAATCTGCTTACTGCCTAACCGTGAGATAAGGAATGCATGGAGTAATGAAAGAGGAAGTGATGAGACCATGTTAGTCAGCATGACGGGTGCTCAGTGCCTGATAGCTTGGAAGGATTTACTGGAGGGTACTGAAAGCTGCTTCAAAACGGTCCAAAGGGAACGAAGCAGCACTGAGTGGGGTGTGCTGGTGTACAGGGGGGTGATCTGAGGATTTAGGGTGGTTACTGGAGGCCAGAGTTGCATGGCAGATATGGAGAGGTTAAGCACTCATTTCCAAAGCACAGCCCTGGCTGCTGTGGCACTGGTGGGAAGCCACAGTGACACTGAAATCCAGGAAATAGACTGTTCAACCAGAATGACGGGTTAGAAGCTGACATTGCTTTATTGCAGTACTGGGAGCATGGGGGATCGCTCTGCCACTCACGCACACTGAGAAGAGGCAGTTTACAGCTTGTATACCTTTATTATAGACATATTCATCACAATTCCCTGCAATGCTCACCCAGTTTCCTCATTGCCTATGTAATCTGGGAAGATAAGGCCATGGTGCAGGCACTGTGGGTTTGAGGAGTGGTCTCTGGGAGTCATGGTGGTCATTTGGGCAGAAATACCCCCACTGGTTTTATACTTCTATGGAAGTCCATTAGGTAAGGACACTGAATGTGTGTTTAGTCTTGCCAGTTACCTACATGTTCTTGTTTGGGCTAATTCATGACCCTGAGAGGCTTCTCTAGCAGTTTTCTTTCACAGCCATTTACTATTTCTCAGGCCTTATCAACAGGAGGAAGGCCTACATTGGTTTGAGAGAAGACATCTGGTCCTCTTGTTGCATGACTTCCTTATCATGAGAATCCCTGTAGCCTCTATACACAGTGTAATGCTAGTTTAAGAATCCCTGTAGCCCTGTCTAAGTCTCTGTGTACTGTGAAATACTAGTTTAATTCGGTATCAGCAGCACTGCCAGTGCCTGTGGAACGTAACTGGGAGGGCAGCAGGACAAATCTCCTGCCCACAGTCTGGGACTGGATGGGTCCAAGAGCTCCAGTGGCACTGTGGGTGAGGTGCTAGGGAGAGCAAACACATCAGGTTGCCCTCACTTACTTTTTTTGCTGTTTGATATATCAGGTTGTCTAAAAAAAGGATGTAGAGGAGCAGAGGGGGAAAATCCCCTCCCTTGACCTGCTGGTCACGCTCCTGGGGATGCAGCCCAGGACACGGTTGATCTGTGGGCTCAAGCACACACTGAAGATGGGTCACAGGGGTTTGCCCCTGACCCAGGGGCAGGACCTTGCACTTGGCTTTGTGAACCATTATATTCACATGGTCCCATCTCCCCAGCCTGTTCAGGTCCCTCTGGATCCCATTCCTTCCCTCCAGCGTGCTGAGCGCACCACAGAGCTCGGTGTCATCAGCACACTGCTGAGGGTGCTCGATCCCACTGTCCATGTCATCACAAAGACGTTAAACAGATGCTCAGCTCTCCTGGTTCCCAAGTCTCTCTGTTCCAGGTTCAAAGTCAGCCTCAGCCCGGTTCCGGGTGGAGGTGGCCCTGCAGCCATGAGGTGTCCTTCTGGGAGGCCAGGCAAAGCAAGGCTGTTCCCCTCTCCCTGCATCCCTACAGTTTCGACCGCATCAATCACAGGTTGGAGATCAGAAGGCTGCAGGGCTGTTGTCTCCTGCCAGGCCAGCTGCCTCCTGATGACTGAAGGCAGGGCCCCATCTGGTGGCATGAAGGGAATTTGTCGAAGAAAAAACGTAGTTTCTAACTGTTTTTTCTTTTTTCCTTTCTTCCTCTCCTTTATAGTTCTTGTTTCTTCCCAGTTCCTGTGGCCAGGAGGTTCTGAACCATGCAGCCCTGCACTAAAAAGCATCTTGTCTAGTGTTTAGGTCTGTCTGCTATCAGTGCTCTAGGAGAGGGCATCACAGGGCTGGTTTTCTGTTATGCTTTTGTGTCTTCCATGTTTAGTGATGGACTTGGCAGTGCTGGGGAATGGTTGAACTTTATGATCTTGAAGGTCTTTTCCAACCTGGTCGACTCTACGATTCTATGCGAACAAGGGAAAACCGTGGGGCCACTGAAGTCCATCTCTGCAAATCCACACATTGCCACCAGAGAGCTCCCACCCTTCACACCAGTCCCAGGGTGAGGGAATAGTGGCCAGCACGACAGAAGTCTATGAGTCTCCACCACATCCGAACTCCTGTAGTAAGGGCTGGACTCTGGTGCTTGCTCTGCCTTTTAAAAGAAATATTATTCTTTTTAGTGCTTGGATGAGTTTTATCCCTTCACTGGGGCTGGCTAATGAGAGAAAACAGTGAGCAGCTTGAAACCTGGTGGCAGCAACGAAGATTGCCTCCGGTGGTTTTGGGCAGTCCTGCTGATGGAATAGCAGGGCTTGAGAGGGTCTGCCTGAAGCACACCCTCGCTGCTAGATCTCCTACAGAAGAACATGGGGCTTCTGCTTGCATCAGTTGCCTGTGCTTCTAGGACGGGTGTTGGCACATGCAGTAGGTTTAGTTTTGCACTAATCTGAGTTTGCAATGAATGACATCACTTGTTTAATTACTGGGTTGAAGCATTAACTCCCCAGACAATGTAACTCAGGCCTTTCTATCTATTCTCCTCCCTTCCAGTGACTGGCTCCTTTCCCTGCTCTTACCTGGCACTTTCACAAACACATATTCCATCCTCCCACACTTCTGCTTTGCTGAGGAGACAAGTGTAACACACTTGAAGGAAAAGATGGGTAACTGGCTTAGTTCATTGAATATGTGAAACTGATAACTGAAGAGTTAGTACTGGGTGAGCAGTCTGAACATTACAGTGAGCTTGGAAAAATGACTGCACTCCCTCTTCTGGGGGCTGATGTGATGTCCTGCCTTCCTTCTGCACCTCTCCTCCCTGCCTACCTCAGGCTGAGAGCCTGAGGAAGTGCTGGCTCACCTGAAGCCTCAGAGATGTCAGCCAAGGAGCACTTCTTCCCTTTGTGGCCACCTTGTGGTATCTTGGTAGAGATGAATCTGCAAACCAATAGTCTCAGCTCATGGCTCCAGCGGAGGTTGAAGGGCCGGTTCTTACAACTGCTCCCAATTTGCTTAATGGCCCCATTTCCCTATCTCCTATGGAGACAGACTGGGAGAGCTGGGCTTGTGCAGCCTGGAGAAGAGAAGGCTTTTGGGAGAACTCAGAGCAGCTTCCAGTGCCTAAAGGGACTGACAAGAAATCTGGAGAGAGGCTTTTGACAAGGGCCTGTAGGGACAGGACAAGGGGGAATGGCTTTAACCTGACAGAGGGGAGATTGAGATGAGACATTAGGAAGAAATTCTTCCCTGTGAGGGTGCTGAGGTGATGGCACAGGGTGCCCAGAGAAGCTGTGGCTGCCCCATCCCTGGCAGTGTTCAGGGCCAGGCTGGACACAGGGACTTGGAGCAACCTGGTCTAGTGGGAGGTGTCCCTGTGTGTGGCAGGGGATTGGAACTGGATGAGCTTTAAGGACCCTTCCAACCCAAACCTGTCTGTGGTTCTGTGATTCTAAGTACAGCTTGGTCATGAGTGTCCCTGTTTGCAAGAAGAAACTGCAGCAGCTCGAGGTAGTTTGCAAGGGGCCATCAGGGATCGGTTCTTGGGAGTGCTGGGTTAGGCAGAATTGCGAAGGCAAGTCAGAAGCTCTGCTTGGTCTCTGACATAGGCAGTGAGCTCTGTCTTGCTGAGAAGCAAACCAGCAGATCTGAACAGATACGAGATCTCATCCACAAAACACGCTCCCTCCTGGTGAGCTCCCTGCTCTGGTTGCAGAGCCTGATTCTCGAGCCAGCATGCAGGGATTTTCAATGGGGTGTGAATTACTGCTGGTGCCATATGAAGTGTCCTGTCTTCCTTCTGAGCAGTGTAAAGGATGTTTAGCATGGATGAGAATTGGCTCCAGTGCTGCAGCAGCTGTGAAATGAGTTTCTTTTTCAGCTGAAATAGGTCTAGCATTTTGACTGAAGCCTTTTTGCTACCCAGATTTTCACTAGAAACTCGTATCCAAGGATTGTACACCTTCAGTGATTATCAGAACAGCCTCTTAGCCTGAAGAAATCCTGCTTTTGCAACAGAGATGCAACACAGCAACCAAATCCCTGGATGGAGATACTTCCATGGTGAGTTTGGAGGCATACATATTGGAAGATCAGCCTATCTGAGCGTGCATTTGTGTGTCAATATCCATAGGCTAGAAGGAGCTAGGGCTCTTCTAGAGTGGCAGAAATTGCTTCATCATTTACTTACATTTTCATGAGGCTCAGATATTTCACGTATTTGACAGAAAAAACACAGCACAGGCCTCTTCTGAGCTGTTGATGGAACCATGAAGGGGCTCCATGTCTACTTGTGATTTTCCACTTCCTTGAGTTTAGTTTGAGATATGAACCTAAACTCTGGCACTCACAGGCTCCATGGGATTTGTGATAGGCTTGGGAACGCTGTTTCTCCAGAAAACAATGTCTTGATCCCATCCAAGCACAGATGTTGTTTGTTTGGCTGTGGCAGGTGCAGTATTGACATTTGCTTGTTGAGCCATCCAAGTCACACTTTAATGGAAATTCCTTAAAGGAGTTACAAATAGCTCATTTCAGTTTATACTGGTTCAGCCAACACTGCGGTGAACTCTTTGGAAGAGGGACTGAAGGATACAAATGAGAGTTATGTGCGGAGGGGAAATGGACAGCATCTTCTTTATGGCATACTGCAGTGGTCACCAAGCCTTATGGTTTTATCAGGAGCCTCAGGGTGATTGCATGCATACATCCATACATATATGTATATTGTTTTCGTTAAAATCCTAGCTGCTGGAAGGAAGATATTGCACAAGAATCTCCATTTTCTCATTATAAAAAAAGGAGTAAGTTTCTAACCCTTGTGTTGCTTAGAATAAACCCCTGAAAACATGAGCCGAATGTTCCAGAGAGGATGTTGAAATCAAACCCAAACACAATGGAAAACTTGGTTCATAGCTTTAAAATCCAGACGGCAAATAAACAGCCTTAGACTGGCTTTGGAATTCTGCAGTGTAGAAATCTATCAATATCTGACTTTTGGGACTTGACTGCTGGCATGAGGGCACATGGGTTTTGTAATCAGAGTTTAGTCTCCTTTCGGTTAGGCAATAGTGATTTTTGTAAAAAGTATTTTTGTAAAATGAACTATTTTTAGACTCTTTCTCTGGTGAGAACACTTCTTTTTCAAATCTTTCTTTAGCATTCCTTGAGTCTCATTTTGTCTCTTGTTTTGCAGCTAATTTTGTTTTGTTCCAAGTTGAGATTCTCATGCTGAAGCTCTTCTGATTGATTCTTCTTTCCCTCTTCAGCTTAGTGTTTCTGCCTGGAAATTTCCATTTGCTTAGGTTTTGATGTTGACCTCAGATGGTGTTTTCTTCCTTTCCTCATTTTGGCTTCTTCATTCTGCTCTTTGCTTTCCAGCTTGGTTTTGAGCTGGTGCTGGAAAATTCCACCTTGGGTGGGGGGAGATGTTGTACCTGGATATTGCCTTTTACTGTCTGAACGTGGGGTGTTTCCGAGTGGCTCAGTGCAGCCACTCCAGGTCACATTTGAGCTCATCTTCTCGTGACTGGGAAGCTGTTGGCTTGTTTTGTTTTTCCAGAGGAGATGAGTGAACTTTCAGTGGAAGGCATGCATGGTGCAGGAATTCATGGAGAGGGATTTCAGTTCTGCAAAGCAGAACTGGCCCTGAGGGTCTGTAGTGGCAAACTTTGTGGCCATACTGCTGGTGAAGCCATTGGGTTGTGTGAGAGAAATTGGAGGATTAGATATTAGGAAGAAATTCTTACGTACAAATTGAAAGCCAAGGGCCTATCCCTGAATTAAGCAATGCATACAACAGGCTGCCAGAAGGAAGGGGCAGCTTTACTCCCATATTAAACCAAAAAAGAGAGGTGCCTCCAGGGTTTAGCTGTTATAGGCTTATGAGACCTTAACTCAGGTTAGTCAGGACAAGACCCTGGGTAACCTGAACAAGTTGGATCTACTTTGAACAAGGACCTGGACTTGATCACCTCCAGAAATCTCTTCCAACCTGTATTATAGAATGATAGAATGATCCAACCTGGCCTTGAACACTGCCAGGGATGGGGCAGCCACAGCTTCTCTGGGCACCCTGTGCCAGGGCCTCAGCACCCTCACAGGGAAGAATTTCTTCCTAATGTCTCATCTCAATCTCCCCTCTGTCAGGTTAAAGCCATTCCCCCTTGTCCTGTCCCTACAGGCCCTTGTCAAAAGCCCCTCTCCAGGTTTTTTGCAAGTTTCTTGAATTTCTTTCTTGGAGGTTTTTTGAATTTATTACAGATGTGCTCTGTGATAGCACTATATAGCAGGGGACTTACTAGAGCAGGAAATCTGGAACAGAACCAGTTCACCTGGTAACAGACCCTGCATCTTGCTGGGAGAGGCTGCATCAGTCCCTAAGGCAGGCTGAGCTGTCCCAGCTCGAACAAATACAAGCAAATGGCATGGCTGGGAAGAGAGAGAAGTTAGGAGAGGCTTTCCTTTGAGCCACACATGAGGCCCTCGCAGCATGGACTCACTTATGTGTGTTTGCCCCCTTTAGTAAGTGGTGTGTACACACCTTTTGGAAGAAGCTTTTGGTGGCATAGAGTGATTAGGAACACTTGAGTAGGCAGAGAGAGATATAGAAAGTTAGAGGTGGCATGGCCAGGTCTATGAAGATATGGTGGCACTGCTGGTCTCCAGGGCAAGTGTTTACCCACTCCTCAAAGCACTGATTGCTGAGCTGCTACTTAAAATTCCTATGTGAGGACTTTGCAGAAAGCATGACCTTAGAATGAGGCTGTTGGGGCCTCGGCATGGAGCAGGATGCAGTAGCCAAATGAGTGAAAAATCCCTATTTGACTTTTGTCTACAGGCTTTCCCAGCCTCTCCTCAAACTCCAAAGTTGTTGTGTTGGAGTTTGACCATCGGAGCCCAAATCTGTTGAGCTCTGACAGATCAGAGAGAAGTGGTTTCTGACAGATCTGTACTGATTTCTCCTTCCTTCTCCTTGTCCAGCCAGTATGTTGCTGGCTGCCTGTGATGTTTCTCAGCAGTGTTTCTGCTGGGTTTGGTTTGGGAGCACCTTGCTGGGATACTCTTATCTGAGAAACGTCTCCTGTGGGGTATTATTTGTTCACTGCAAGGTGTTTGGTTTTCCCTTTTCTGTTAAAACTAGGTTTGCTGTGAAGAGCATGCAGAAAACCTGTATCTTGGCCATGTTCTGTAAGATTTGCTTGGATTTGCCTGGTCCTGTAAATATTCTTGCCAGTAAACTTGATAGTATCAACAGAGAGTGCAATGGTGTCCCTGCCCATGGCAGAGGGCTGGAACTAGATGATCTTTAAGGTCCCTTTCAACCCAGACCATTCTAGGATTCTATATGAATGGGAATAGACACATGGGGAGAGAGACAAGAGAACTGCTTCCAGCCTAGAAACAGCAGCTTCTGAAACAAATGTTACTCATTTATCAAGACTGTCTTGTGCCGAAGAGGAAGAAAATGCAGGAGGGTGGAATTCAGCAGCTGGGCTTCAGGTCTCAGCTCTGCTAACAGTTGCCTGAGAGCTCTGGGTAAATCATTTCACTTCATTCTTCCCATACTCTCCATTTGCTTATAGTGGGAGGTCCCTAAGCCAAGGATTGTCTCACAAAGTTGAGAGCTAGCCACCACCCTCATCCTATGGGCCATGTCCCCAATGCCCATATGGCTTGGGACTCCTTTCTGATCCTGAGACCAAACTGTTGGTTTATTTCTGCTTGATTTCTGCTTAATTTCTTTCCTTTCCAGAATCTCTAATCTCAACTGAGTGACTCCCAGAGTGGCAGGACACAGGCACCACTTGAATCCAACAGCATGGCTTCACAACAGAGGATGACTTGTGGTGGGGACTTGCTGGGCTGTTGTTCTCTTAAGCATGGGTGAGAGGGTTCTGCAGAAAGCAGCTTTCATGTGGGTCAGGGTCAGAGAGGACTGCGGAGGCACTCACTCTGTCTCCAGTGGGATCACCCTGCTCGCCACAGGCTTCAACTCATCTCACCGCAGCAGTGAGTCACACGTTGTGACTGAGGCAGGCAAGGACAACAGCAAGGGATCAGAGCTGGAGGCATCTCCAGACCCTGCACTCAGGAGGGGAGCAGCACAGGGCAGCTTGGGGGTCCCTCACGATTCCTTTTCCTCAGCCTCCTTGGTTCTGCCTCGGTTCTGTGGATTCCCTGCAGACCTCAGCTTCTGCCCCATGTAAAGGGCTGTGCTTCCCCTGCTCCTCTCAGTGAAAACCCTCTGAGCTCACTCTTCCCCATACCTTCTGCTAGGGGATGTCCAGATGACACTGTCTTAGGGACAGCCTCTTGGCTTAAGTCGCTTGTCACCCACATCATTCCACCTCCCCTTGACATGATGTTCCCTCATCTATGTTGGTATGGGACCCCTCCTTAGAAGGGTTCCAATGCTGCTCAGGATGAAGCAGGTGGGGTTTCTAAGCAGCCTAAATTGTCTCTTAATGGACTTGTGGAAGCAGATGTTAGAACTTTCAGCGGTTTAGGCAGCTGAGGTAATGTGTAGCATCTTTTCTGCTATAATCTGTATCATGGTGAGAGGTCTGCAACCTTCTTTTTCTTTCCTAAAGCAGCCTATGAACTAGCATTTGTAATAGGAAAGGTGAGATTGGTTTTGTTTCTCTTCTGATTATGGAAACTACAGCTCTAGCAGATACCTCCACTGGGTAGTGGGGAGGGGATGCCCTGGTTTGAGGATGGACCTAAGTTAGACTCATCCCTTTATAGTTTGTGTAAGCAAAGGTGTGGATTACATCCAGAACTGAGACTGGTGGGGTGACCTTGAAATGTTGGACCCTGTTACAGCCAAAATCCTTTGTAGTGGGGGGAAGAGAGCCTTCATTCCTCACATTATTAAAGGGGACATTGTTAATTCCACGTGGACATTGTTAATTATGTTTGAGGGTGGATTACTGTGTGGCATGCAACAAGTGATTAATGTTAATCAATCATAAGTACAAGGAATATGCCTTTTTCTTTATTAACAGTGACCTCCTGGAGATACTTTCCCTGTATGGTTGAAAGGAAATATGCTGAGGGGGGAAAGAAAGAAGTAATAATGCAATTAAATGAGAGGTATTAAGGCATGTTTTCAGTCTCCCTCTCCTGATTCTGGGCCTTGATTCAAATCGCATTCAATATATTCAGCTACTCTGTGTGTTCTTGTGCAATACACTTGCTAGAACTGGCCTTGCGAGTCATCACGTGTACTAGGAGTTCAGTGAACAGCCACACTGACAGCTCCCCATGTTCACAGTTTACCTCTCCAGGAAAGATCTGAGCTACAGGAAAGATGCAGAAAGATCATACAGGACAGGTCTTCACCCAGTGCAAGCTGATTCAGCCCAGTGAACTCCAAATGACTTGTAGTATTGTGGCTCCTTGCTTGTACCTGCAGATGCTGTACCAGCATAGGATAAGGAAGCGGCTCTTACCACTCAGAGCTTCAAATGATTGCCTAAAATGAGCAGTGAGATCTAGGCAGAGGAACACAGTGGCAAGTAGCAGATAGGCAGGGCTTTAATCCACTACCTTCCTGTTCACTGCTTTGGTTTTGTTTTTCTCAACAATTCTCTCTTGGAATTTGAAGGAGAAAGAAAAGGTGCCTTTGGGAGTAGTTTAGATGAATGCTTTTGGGGGAGAATTAAATTTTAACTTGGGAAGCTAGAAATGGGTTCAGGAGACATGTCCTCATCTTTGAAAGTTAGGGATAGCTGAGGAGTAAGTCCTGCATCTGCTGTTTGCTTCAAGAAGGCATCACAGCACCTGACCAAGTGACATTATTTGGTTGCCTATGTTGTGTTTTCAAGCCCAACATTGAAGTGCTCTGCACCTCCGCTACAGAGCCAGGCTGAGAAAGCTGGGCTTGTTCAGCTTGGAGAAGAGAAGGCTTTGGGGAGAACTTAAAGCAGCTTCCAGTGCCTAAAGGGACTGACAAGAAATCTGGAGAGAGGCTTTTGACAAGGGCCTGTAGGGACAGGACAAGGGGGAATGGCTTTAACCTGACAGAGGGGAGATTGAGATGAGACACTGGGGAGAAATTCTTCCCTGTGAGGGTGCTGAGGCACTGGCACAGGGTGCCCAGAGAAGCTGTGGCTGCCCCATCCCTGGCAGTGTTCAAGGCCAGGTTGGATGGGGCTTGCAGCAACCTGGTCCAATGGGAGGTGTCCCTGCCTGAGGCTGGGGTTGGAACTGGATGAGCTCTAAGGTCCCTTCCAACCCAAACCAGTCTGGGATTCTGTGATGACTGCAAACCCTCCAGGGCTCTTGCTTTGTACAGACTCAGCACAGTGGGCCTTCTAGGTAGGTAATGAATGCAGTTTGATGCTGAGGTGGCCATGGCATTCTTGTCATGAACACCTCAAGGCATGCTTAGCTGCTGTCTGCTTTCCTAGTGAAGTGCAGCCATGGTGAATAAGGCCTTTTTGTTGCTGTGTGATTTCCTACTAGGTAAAAAACTATTCAGCTGAAGTCCTGAGATTTAACAGCCAAGTACCTAAGTGCCTGCTGGAATACTTTGACCTGGCACAACATGATTCAGAATAACTGGAAAGAAAACACCAAGTGTCAGTGTGGTTAGTTAATTCCACATCCAGCTGTCTGACTTCTCTTTATTCTGTCCCCGCTGGTTTTGGAGGTCCCCAGCATTTGAAAAGAAGAAGGACTGAATACATCAGGTCAGTGCATTCTCCGAATGAGGCTTCCTGTCCCATCAGGAAGAAGCTGTTCAAATATCTGAGTGGCAATTTAGCTTTTAAAACCAGTGATCTCTCAAGAATATAGGCTCATGCATAATTTGTATTCCCCTTGCTGCTCTCAGTTATTCAGGTAGTTATTTGTATATTGGTTAGCTGTCTCTGTGTGTGTTTGTAAGCGTACGGTTTTATCAGTTCATTCTTAGTCTAGCAGGAAACATCTTTTGCCTAATAAGTATCTCAGAGTCCTACATGTTGCTGCTGGGCTGGTGCAGTGATGGATCATCACAGCCTTGCTGACCTTTGTGGATTTGGTTTCCTCTCAGAAATCTCAGAATAATTTGAATAAATCATAGAATCCCAGACTGGTTTGGGTTGGAAGGGACCTTAAAGTTCATCCAGTTCCAAGGCCCTGACATGCACAGGGACACCTTCCACTAGAGCAGGTTGCTCCGAGCCCCTGTGTCCAACCTGGCCTTGAACACTGCCAGGGATGGGGCAGCCACAGCTTCTCTGGGCACCCTGTGCCAGGGCCTCAGCACCCTCACAGGGAAGAATTTCTTCCTAATGTCTCATCTCAATCTCCCCTCTGTCAGATTAAAACCATTCCCCCCTTGTTCTGTACCTACAGGCCCTTGTCAAAAAGGGAAATGTTAAACTGCATTTGGTTCTGGAGGATTTTTTTTCAGAGGAAAACTGGGAAATCCAACCCTGATTTATGATTATTATATTTTAAAAATGAATAAAAAATCAGATTAAAAATGCATTTAGAGTGTATTGGGTTTGAGATATTTCAAAGGTAATCTGCTAGCTTTAGAGAGCACCATTACTCATTTGTCAGCATCTGAGGTTTGCTATCTCGTTGCTTAGGGACAGCAAAAGCTGTTGTCCTCTGGCAAGCCCTGGTTTCCATCCCAAGTGCTGTGCAGAGATTAGAGTTTGGCAAGCTGGCTTTCCAGCCCTGCAGGAACCAGCGCAGGGCTGTGCTAGATGTCTTTATCTCTAGACAAGTACAGATAGCAGGCCTGGAGTGGAGGTATGTAGATAACATGCAAGGAACTGCAAGAAAGGCTGTTTTTCTGGGTAGTGCAGCCAAACCCTGAAACTCTGTGCCCAGAGAATAGCTTTGGGTACAAGTTATGCATTGCCAAAGCTGAGAGCAGGTGACAAAATCTGCCACACTTAAATATATTATTTTCCAAAAGAGCAAGTGCCCCCCGTGTTTCATACCAGGAAAGCAAACTGGGGAACATGGCCCATAGCAGCGCTACCTGTTGATGTACGCCATCATACTTTCACCTGCCACTGCTGTTGTCCATGCCTTCATGATCTTGATTCTACAAATCTTACCATTGAATTAAACTGGGGTTTTTACCTCTCAGTCCCACTGATACGAAGCTGTCCGTGGGACTGTCTAACTGGAAAATGGTCTGACTATATCAGAGGGTTCTCTGTGCCTGTACAGATGGCAAGAGGCTTTGGGTGGAGGCTAAAGGCCATTTATTTGAAGGATTTTCTGCAAATACGGCCATATCCTAATAGCTAGACTTGTAAAAGCAAAGCTTTAATGTTTGAGAAATACATTTTTTTAATGAAAATGTTACCTAATTTATTACTGAATGCTTGTGAAAGACTTAATACCCATAAACACAGCAGCATGCCAGAGACAATGGAGGGGATCCTGCAGTGGGTCTCTGCACGTTTCCTTGCAAAGCTATGCAAAAGCTCCTTAATCCTGATCTTAATTATTTCAGTGGAAGCCTTTTGCTGACCAAAGAATTGCGGCTGCGTCAAGTCTGTGCACTGAAGTTTGTGAGGAGGCCAAAACAAGCAGCCAGGGTAGAAAGGGAGCCCACCAACAGCATAACATCGTGGCTGAGCTCTTAAGATTTTAAATGGAAGGACTGATCCATGCAGCTGCAGGAGCCAGGCACTTGATCTTCAATATATTGCAGTGAAATTAAAGCTTCCTTGTCTCTGCCCTGCTGCCATGTTCATGGAAGTCTAATTATTATTAACGCAGAGAAGCTGTGGCTGCCCCATCCCTGGCAGTGTTCAAGGCCAGGCTGGATGGAGCTTGGAGCAACCTGGTCTAGTGGAAGGTGTCCTTGCCTGTGCCAGAGGGTTGGAACTGGACAAGCTTTAAGGTCCCTTCAACCCAAATCATTCTATGACTCTATGATTTGTTTAATTAATGATAATAGATGCAATAATCATCTATATGTGTAACAATATATACTGTTCTGTAAGACCTTTTGGAATGGGCTGGTCCTGTTGCTGAAGATGCATGTGTAGAGCAGTATGTGGACAGCAGACTGGGTGAATTTGGAGGCTTTTTTACAGTATTCCTGAGCTCTTAAGGGAAAAGTCTCAGTGACCAAATATATTTGTCTGGTATGGGTGACTGCCTGGTTTTGTTTGAAAGCTACCTTGACTTCCTAAGGATTTCTCTCTTGCAATTGTTAAACATAATAAACATCCCTGCCCCTTCCCAATGCCCCAAATCCAATAAGAACAATGTAGAAAAGAGCTTAAGTCCTTTCTAATGAGCAGCAGCCAGCAATCATGCTGACAAGTCAGCCCCTTGAGAACAGGCTGTTCTCTGCACTGAGATATTTCATACACCAGATTTTTGCTTCCCTATCTCTAAAAAAAGCCCTAACCAGGCAGAATTTGGTGCTCTGAGATGCTGAGCAGGCAGAAACCGTAACCACTTCAAGATCTAACACAGAGGCTGTATGTCTGTGGGGATGTGAATGCATCCACTCTATGCACCACTGGTTTGCCTTCCCACAAGAAATCAACGCCATTATTTGACGGCACAACAGCTGTCTCTTCAAAAAGGAAAACCCTCAGACCCAGTTGTGACTGTTGTGTCTGTCTGGCAGTGCCATGCAACCCAAAGCAGTCTGGCATCTGGCTGCCAGCTGGCTTGGCTTTGCTGGGAGCATCGCAGAGGAGCTTGCTTCAATCAACACAAACTTGAGGTTCTGGATAGCGCTTGTATTATGGGTTCTTGCAAGCATTAGGGATGTATCGTCTTGCTTCCTAAAAAGGGCCTTCATCAAAAGGTGAGGCCCTGGCACACGGTGCCCAGAGAAGCTGTGGCTGCCCCATCCCTGGCAGTGTTCAAGGGCAGGGTGGACACAGGGGCTTGGAGCAACCTGCTCTAGTGGGAGGTGTCCCTGCCCATGGCAGGGGGTTGAAACTGGATGAGCTTTAAGGTCCCTTCCAACACACTGTGATTCTATGATTCTAATTGTACCCATTTGTATGACAAATACGTGTATGTATAGCTAAGGGGTGATAACATGTTTAGTGAACACCTGAATTCATGCTATGCCCTTGGACTTAGTAGTGCCCTTGGACTTAGTGATGAAGTTAGAGCTATGAGCTGTTGAAAAGGCAGGACAAGAGGGACGTGATTTATAGAGAGGAAGAAGGTGGTGTGGCTAGTGAACTACCTTCTCCTGGGGAGCTTGGAGGAATTCTGCACATATACCATGCTACCGTAGAGGAAACGCTTTCCCCTCTGGGCTTCCACAACCTGTGAAAGTCCAGAGGAGGAGCTCTAGTCTTTGCAGGCTTCACTGCACTTTGCTTCTCTGCAGTATGCAGATCATGGTCCGCACTTGAAGAAATTCTCCTTTTACTGCCTGGCTTTTCTTCTCTTCCATTAAACAAACTTCTGTTGAAACATCCGCCCATTTCCCTCCAACTTCAGAGCTTGCGGCTGGAAGAGACAGGAATGAACAGTACCCCAGCACAGCTCACAAACATACACTTCATTCTAGGCTTATTTTTAGCCATTTGAAGTCACTGGTATTCTTCAGAAGCTAAACTTAAATACACGCTTTGTGCTTCTGATTGGATTGGAGGCCGAGGGCAGAACTCATTTTCTTGTCAGCTCTGAACCAAACAATTGCTGGGGTATCAAAAAAGCATCTAGTAAGAACTAATGAACACAAACCTTAAGCAGCAAAGCTATTTTGCCTGCAGGCTGAGGCGAACAAATACATAAGGAAAGCAATACAGAAGAGAAGGGAATGGCTGAATTATTCTTAGTAACTACAGGCTAATGCAGCAGTCAAAGGCAACAGATTGCATATAATCTCTGGTGATAATTTTGAACACATGCTATTGCTGTGACAGCATTTCTATTTCTCAGAGTGAAAAAGGCTGCTTGGTTTTATTTTGCTAACACTCCAAGTGAGCCAGTACTTCACTTAAATCAGCATTCACTATCAATACCATAGCTTCACTGCTTCCAATGTGCAATCTGACCCTAACTGATTGCTTGCCGTTATCTGAAATGCAGCTTTCCTGCTAGCAATTACTTTATTTACTGCTTGGTAAACCAGTAATGCCTTCCCTTGTGGGCACAAAGGCAGATTAACATCAGTAATTACTAGAGCAGATGTTTGTATGTGAATACCCATTCTTAGAGGCAAATTATCTTCTGCATTGGTGTAAGGGAAAGGGACTCAATGCTGTCATCCCACAAGCGATGTGAGCAGCATGGGACTCAGCAGAGACCCGCGTAGCTCCCCCCACCTCCTCTCACAAGAAGTGCTCTCTGCAGGGTGATAATCATTGACCTTATTGAGATCAGTCCTAAGGGTTGCTTGGCATTTAATTCCTAGAAGTGACTGCCAATGACTGAACAGGGCTCAGTGCCACTTGCACTTGCTTCCTGTTGGGTTTTGTTTTTTGCTTTCTGTTCCCAGGAAATCTAGGGCTGTGCTTTCAAGAGAGCTCAACACCTAGACTGAGGGCCTGTGTTTCCTAATAGCTCTGCTCCCACTGAATTGCCTGAAAGGGACACTCAGCACTAAGCGCTAAGCTTATTTAAAGTAGACACTCATTAACTCCTTCCAGGCTACTGTGAAGAGCAAAGGAAGCATGGCTGTGTCTCAGAGGGACTGGAGGCAGGGTCTTTATTAATCCAGTTGTGCTGCCAGGACTGAAATATGTTTAGAGGAACCCTTTAGTGCTTTTGAAGTCTCTGCTGGCACATTATGTTTCTCAGCTGAAGAATCATGGAATCCCAGACTGGTTTGGGTTGGAAGGGACCTTAAAGCTCATCCAGTTCCAGCCCCCTGCCACACACAGGGACACCTTCCACTAGACCAGGTTGCTCCAAGCCCCTGTGTCCAAGCTGGCCTTGAACACTGCCAGGGATGGGGCAGCCACAGCTTCTCTGGGCACCCTGTGCCAGGGCCTCAGCACCCTCACAGGGAAGAATTTCTTCCTAATGCCTCATCTCAATCTCCCCTCTGTCAGGTTAAAGCCATTCCCCCTTGTCCTGTCCCTACAAGCCCTTGTCAAAAGCCCCTCTTCTACCGCATGTGAAGGTGTGTGAACATGCAGAAGAATGGTCCTGGTTCCCCGGGGAGTTTTAAATCAGCTGCCTAGGTTTCAGGTGTCCCCCACACTTTTGAAGCTGAGAGTAATATGTCGCCCTGATCTTCCTTATGCAGACAAGTCATGGCATTTCCCCGCCTGAAATGAAATGCTTCTGCATGCCAGGAGTGGGCAGAGGGGGCCATGAGAATCTGAGTGTCGCTACTTCTCCCACTGTTACTGAATATAATCTTGTATGGGGTGAGTTTGTTTCCATAAGCAGAGAGCACTCTTCAACAGCACTGAGATGGCTTTGCCTTTGCTATTGAATCACTCTGAGCCCTGCCTCATAAACTGCTGACTCTCTTGCTCAAGAGGCTTTCAGCTTTTGAAAGCTCCTTTTACGCAACACCTCCCTTCTATCACCTTGTGCTAGTTACGCAGCGCAGTGGGAGGAGAAGGGGGAGCCATGCCAGCACCCCACCCTTCACCGCTATAGATTCACTTAGGGGGATACAAAGCACTGATCCCAGCATGGATTTGGCCTGCAGAGAAATTGAAACCAGATGTTTAGTGTTCAATCATGCTTTTCCCATTGTCCCTGCCTCTATCCCAGTAATTACTGTCTCTTGAGGGTCATTTAGACTTCAGCTCTGTGGAGAAACTGGTGTTCTTGATTAAAGGACTATCTGCTTTTCCAAACATCCTTGTCTAACTGTACGTTGAATGACATGTCACAGTATTCCAGAGCTGTTCTGTTAGCTACCAAGTAGAAACATCTATAATTGTTCCTTTGTTAAAAGAGAGATGAGGGGTGTCAACAGCAAGGGCAAGGAACACAGCAGCTACCTGAAGAAAGAAGTATGCCTGGTAACATGAAAAGCTCACCAGGCCTGAGTGAAACTGGAACATAGACAAAAAGGAAGATGAAAATGTTGGGTTTTGCACAAATGCTGTTGAACCAGCCGTGTAATAAGGCATTAAAACTGTATTTTTCTGGTTATTGCGATAGCACATAGTGTTATAGACTTCTGGGGTGTTATCGTGAGTCTCCTGCTGCTTGGTAATTACCTCAAATTCCCTTGGGTCATTTGACTGTTTGAAAATGCACCTCTGACAGAGGCAAATGGCTGCACCCTTCAGAAGCAAAAGGCAGAATTTAGTTTTATTTCATGAACCCTGGCAGAAATGAAATCCTGGCACCAAGGGAACTTGAGGGTGTGAGGCCTCAGTCAGCTCTGCTTTCTGCTGTTGTATGTGTTCCGCTGAGGCAGGTGCTGCTGACCAAGGAAGAGGACAACACGACACCGCAGCTCCTTTCAGACATTTAGAAAAGCTTTCAGCCAGGTCTCCAGCTACGTCTCTTGTGTCTTGTGGGAAGGAGCAGGAATGCAGAAGGACCAAGGGAGAGAACAGGAAATTTGTATATTGATGCTTGAGCACCATCAGTGCTCAGGACCTCTAGTGCCTGGCTAGGTCACTGGGAAGAAAGGGGCAAGCTGACCTCTAAGCTGCAGATCCAGTGTGTTTCTTTGCTTGGGTTGACTGGTACCTGGGGAGGAAACTCTAAGTGGGGATCATCAGTGACCACTTGAGGGAATAACCGTGACATCACCAGGACTACCAAGAGCTGACTTCCTGCCTGCCCTTGTGAGTGTAAGCCCCACTGGACACTTTAACACCAATGAAGTGACCCAAGGAGAGCTAAGACTCTGCTTGCTTGTTTGCCCGCAAGGCCAAAGCTCCCTGGATCCCAAAGGCACTGGTTTTCCCTCTCACAGTGCTCCCCTTGTGTCCTCATGGGAGGCACAGGTCCCTGCCAGTGCTGCATGGGGCTAGGTAGCATCCCCAGCAGCTGGGAGCTGGGCACTGCTCGATGGAGGCTGGAGCTGGCAGGGACAGCACAGGGCAGTGAGAAGAGACCTGGCAGATGCTTTAGAGGTGCAGTGGCTGATTTAAGCCAGAGCCAGCTGTTCATGTAGGCACAGCCTTTGCCTCTAAAGGCACTAGGTGAACTCTAACCATGAGTTTTAAACTGATCCCATCTGGATCCAAAGGCAAGTAGGGAAAAGATAAATGGAGACAGGCTCCTGCAGCCACCAGCAGCTCTGGCTCATGTCCCAGTTCCCTCTCTGGTACTTTTGGTGGTGCTTATTACTTTCCTCTAGCTGTAAAAACTACCCCAACACCGTGTCGTTGCTGAATTAAGTCAGACAACTTGTTGCCAATCCCGCAGGGATTTTTCCAGTGGTATAAGTCTGATGCTGGATATTCTAGCTCGCAGGCATCCTTTCCAGCCGGCACACAAGCCCTTGCCTTTTCATCATAAGGCATGCTGCTGATATTCAGGCACAAAATGTCTCCCTTTCTCATGCTGACAACTCCACAAGGCCTTAAATCTTCCTGGAGCTATCTCCCTCATGCTATGTTAGGTCCTGTCTTTCCAAACTTAGCATTCCTGACAGGATGGGGGAGATGGGCTTGTGGTTACGAGAGGAGACTGGAGGTTAAGCAATCTGTCCGGGAAGCCACCCCTGCTGCAGATGCCCCTCTGTCATTCAGTGGAGCCAATAGCATAGATGAGGTAATGAGGATGCTGTGGAGGCAGAGATGGGAAATGACACATGGTGTTTTGTGCTGGGAGCCACATTTGTAGCTTAAAATGCTCTGTGGTTTTTGTTTTCCCTCCGCTGTAGAGGGAAATAAGTGCTGGAATAACCCATGAGGAGGCAGAGCCTGGAAAATGTCTCCAACTTCCTGGATCTGTGTGGAAAATATCTTCCTCCTTCTGAACCCCTGTGAAGAGCTGTGGGCAGCAGTGTGCAATAGTGCCAGTGCAATGTCCTCCTGTCCCCTCCCCAGTGGACAGGGTACACGGGTGTTTTTCCACAAGCAAGATGGCTTTAGGGCGTGGGCCTTGCCCAGCAGAGAGAGGTTTCTGGGGTTGCTGAAACCCTTCCTCCTCCTCACTGCTTTCCTTTCCAAAGAGAAAGCCCAGCCTAACACCCAACAAGAGGGACATGGAGCCTTGGGAGTGAGTCCAGAGGAGGCCAAGGGGATGCTCCAAGGGCTGGAGCAGCTCTGCTCTGGAGCCAGGCTGAGAGAGCTGGGCTGGGTCAGCCTGGAGAAGAGAAGGCTCCTGAAGGGGAGAGCTTAGAGCAGCTCCAGTGCCTAAAGGGGCTACAAGAAATCTGGAGAGGGGCTTTTGACAAGGGCCTGTAGGGACAGAACAAGGGGGAATGGCTTTAACCTGACAGAGGGGAGATTGAGGTGAGACATTAGGAAGAAATTCTTCCCTGTGAGGGTGCTGAGGCCCTGGCACAGGGTGCCCAGAGAAGCTGTGGCTGCCCCATCCCTGGCAGTGTTCAAGGCCAGGCTGGACACAGGGGCTTGGAGCAACCTGCTCTAGTGGAAGGTGGCAGGGGTTGGAACTGGGTGAGCTTTAAGATCCCTTCCAACCCAAACCAGTCTGGGATTCTGTGATGAGAGAGAACAGATAAAGGAGAGCGGTTTCGGAGGGGAGCTCCTGGTCAGGCACCTTGCCTGGCTGCAGAGCCTGTCCCGGGGCATTCCGATCCCCTCAGGAGGCAGCCGGGCAGCAGGTACCCGCACCGCCAGCGGGCTCGCTGCCCCGGGGCCCTAGGCCGACTTTGCTCGGCCCTGCGTTGCCGGCGGGCGGGGCGTCAGTGTGGGCGGGCCGGGGCGGTGTTTCGGGCCTAGGCCGCGGCCCGCCCCGCCCCGTCGGCTTTAAAGCAGCATCGGCCGCAGGGGGGTCTGAGTTGCGCAGCCATGGCTGGAGCTTGGGTGTGTGTTTCCCTCTTGGCTGTGGCATTGGTGTTTGCCGGCTCCGTGTGGGGCGGCGAGGATCGGCCGCGGCTGGTGGGGGCCCCGCTGGACATCGCCAACGCCGACAACGATGAGGGCCTGCAGCGGGCCCTGCAGTTCGCCATGACGGAGTACAACAGGGCCAGCAACGACATGTACTCCAGCCGGGTGGTGCGGGTCATCAGCGCCAAGAGGCAGGTGGGTGCCGGGGGGGCTTGTGAGGGGCGGCGGCAAGGGGGACACTGGGGCCGGGGTGGGGGGGACGGAGGGAACGGCCACATCAGCCTCTGGGGAGCAGCTGGAAATGAGGCCTGTGTTGTCTGGAGCAGCGAGCAGGCCTCAAGCTTGAGGGTTGTTGAAGCTGAGGTTTTCCTTCTGCAGAAGGTGAGTAAAAGCCTTCTTTTTGTTGATCCGCTGTTGAGCGCTGTAACTTGTGCTGTGGATGGGTTAACATGACTTTGTTTACCAGCTGAGGAAGCTGCACAGTGAGATTTGTTTACTTGGATTTTGTTCCTGTTTTTGCAAGGGTGGCAAATGCCTCCTCTGTGGAAGCTGCCATGTACAATTCCCTGTGTGCTTTTTGGAGTCTGGTTCCCATCATGTAACCAGAAAACTGTCTGCCTTTCTGCTAGGCTCCTCTCCTCAGAGAGCCCTTCTGCCTGTACTGCAAGTAAAGCTGCCTCTGTCTGCTTGTCTTGTTGCAGATTGTGTCTGGACTCAAGTACATAATGGAGGTGGAGATTGGCCGGACAACTTGCCCGAAGCCAGCCACTGATCTCCAGAGCTGTGCTCTCCATGATGCACCACACATGGCCAAGGTAAGCTCCAGAGCTGGCCCCTGGGTTTCCAACCCCTTCCCTCCAGCTGGCTTAGTACAGAGGGGTATGGGCAATGTCCCTTGTCTGCTCCAGCCAAGATCCGGCACCTTCATACCTTTATGCTGAACAGGATCTTGCTCTTGCAGAACTTGTCTTGCCAGATGACACTGCCAGAGAAGGCAGGGCCTTTTAGCTTGTTTTGTAAGTGGGGATCTTGGGCTGTGCCGCATATGTGTGCCTCAGTACTCTCAAAAAGTGCTCAATAGTCTAGGTCGTAAAGATGTGTGGAAGAAACTCTGCCAAACCTACAGGTCTCCTGCCCCTCTGGCTGGTACCTTGAGTCCCCATGCTATTCTTGGCTCCTCTTATCCCGTGGTGATGTCAACATGCATGACTTGGCACTCCTTCCTGGGGGGGGTGGCTGACATTATTGTGGATAGTGCTTTTGGCCAAGAACTGATCACAAGAGGCAGATTACCCTTCTTCTCTGTGCCCAGCAGGCTGTTACATGGGAGTCTTGTCTTATTGCAATGCTCTTAAAGAAGTACTTTAGCTTTTCGGGTGAGAGCACCAAGTATGTGCTGCCTTGATCTGGGCTGAGTCTAGCTCCTCCATAACACGTCATTACTTCCGTTAATCACAGCAACAGGCTTAGCTTCTTTGCGTACATGCCCTTTCTGCCTGCATACAGGAGTGTAACTGCACACAAGTGATCCATTAAGCACTTAGTGGTACACACAAGCTTCTAGCTGACAACTGGAATGATTTGACACTTGCACGTACAGATTAGCTGTGCAGGTTGTGATTACCTGTGCCTGAGAGTTTTTGGTGGAGTATTAGCCATGCTGAAAGCTGGATGAATGGGTAAAGGAGGCAGCCTGAGCTTCAGAAGTGCTGACTTTTCGGCTTCTCTGTTAGTGTTTTCTTGAGAGAAATGATTAATCCCGAGTAGGTTCTAGCAGGAGTGGTATTCCAGAGTACTTGTCAGGAGAATGCAAATCTAGAGAGCCATGGAAATGGCATACATTCTGGATCATGTGGGGTGGTAAATGGCTGTAACAGCATAAAACTGTGTTACCAACCATTGCTGTAATCTTTTAATTGCTTTTCTTTTTTCTTTCTCTCCTTAGCGCACCACTTGCAACTTCGTAGTGTACACTGTTCCTTGGCTAAACCAAATCAAACTATTGGACAGCAGCTGCCAATAAACCTGTCTTGTTCCAGGAGAGACCAGCAGCCAGTTGCTCAGACTTAAACAAAATAAAGGCAATAACACAAATTGAGATGGGCTTTATCAATGCCTGTTAACACAGCTACTTATGTATGCTTGTGCTATGCAAGTTAAACTAGGTAACTTTCCTTTAAAGCACAGTATGATCTCAACTCTTTGTAATTACATTTTAGAGCAGCTGTTTTGGTCTTTATCCAGCTTTCCTAATGAAGTAACTCCAACATCAGAATTCTGATTAAAAAAGCCCCTTGGTATCCCTGTTAGAGTGACTACTGTAAACATAAAAAAATAATTCATAATTGCTGTGATGTGTGGTTTTGTTTGAGCTTTTGCTGGGTGGGAGGGAGGGTTTGCTTTTATTTGTGATCCAGTCTATAATGCCCAAAGAATGGGGTGTGAAGGAGTGTGGGGTCCTAGACACAAGGGAGGTAAACTGTCCCTGATTGTTCCCTAAACCTGGCCTTTGGTTTTGGAGTAGGAAATTCTTAGTTGTTTTCACTGGAGGAACTCTCTGCTTTTGAAAACGCTGCAGTGTGGAGCTCCTGATCTTGGGCAGGTAAGCCAAAGCTTGTACAGAGGCTGTTATTATTTCAGGTGCTTGAGGTACCATTAGGGGATGCCTCTTGTTTTGCAGAGTTCTAATAGTCCATTTCTTGTGTCTTTGTTTTTCTGTGTTTTGAAGTAACCATACCCCTTCTGGCAGATATCACCCAGGGATAAATTGGTTCCAATGTTCTGTCATGCCCTATGTTAACCCTAAAACCCAGGAGTCCTGTGCCTGGGCCTGGTGGTCCTGTTTTGAAAGGAAGGTGGAAGGGGTGCTGAGAAGAGTTGCAGAAGTGATCTGATGGTAGAAAAGGCAGCTTGAGGTGAGAAGTGCAAGGATGCTGTTATTTGCCTAAAAAATGGTACTTACATGTGAGTCTTGGAGGATGGAGCTTGGGTCTGATGGAGAGCAGAATAAGAACCACCAGAAACCAAATGTCTAGTGAGACATACAGCTCCTTCAGAGTGCATCTTCTGTGGGTTGTGCTTTCTTTCAAGGGAAATACCACTTCCCATCATTAACAAGTTTTGTGAGCTTGCAGTGAGCACAAGGCCAGATCTTGATTTGAGCAGTTGGGGATGACGTGGTTGCCTGACACAAAGATCTCCATCTAGGATGTGCTCCGATCTGATAAGAATTGGTCCCCATGCTTCCCCCCACCATCACTGCCCATTCCCTCTGAGTGCTGTGCACAGGGATGTCCTGTTCCTCTTGCCAGCCAGGTCAGCGACTGCAGGTGTCTGCCTGATGTGCTGTTGCATCAGTAACCCTGCTGATCCAGGAAATCCTAATGTCAAGCTACTTGGGTGCCCTCACTTGTCATTTTTCTAACAACTCCATTCTTGCATGCTTATTTCCCATTTTTAGGTCTATTACAACACTGGAATGTGGTGAAGGGGCTCCATCATACTTCTGCATTTCCCTTTTAGCATCTTGGCTTGAGGCCTGTATGGGAGATTGTACTTGGAAAGGAGACTAGGCAGGAACTCAGGATGCAGATGGATGTAACCAAGATTTTCTACCAGTTCAGCTCTGTTAGCCAACAGCTGTGAACAGCGTGTGGGGAAAAGGAGTGGCTGTGCCAGAGAAAGTGAGTTTGAGTGTCATGAGCTCTTGAAATTCAAAGATCCTGTGTTCTCATGTTGAAATGCCAATGACTAAGGGCATGAAGGAATGGCACAGATTACCCCATCCTCACAAGCTGCTGAGTATCAGCTTCGCTGATTATCCCTATGTGTTCTCCACTCAGACCAAATGCCAAAAAAGCCTGACCTAATAGAAGCACCTTCCACTGTGGGCTGTGCTACGTTGTTAGCAACAGGCTCAGGGCATTAGTGGGAGTTCCCCTGCCAAGAGTATTTTGCTTGGCAGGTCCTTCTCCTTGGCTGGCTGGTGGTAGCTTGCTCAGCTGAACACTGAGCCCTCATTTTTCACTGCCTGACTTCTTCAAATGTTGGTGACGGATGTGAACAAATGACCAAGGCAGTGCTTATTTCCTGCTGTCGGTTGTTATGCTTTGCTTGCACCTGATGGATGGATGGATTCTAGGGTTGTGCTTCCTTAAACGTAGGTGGGGTCAGAGCTGTGCTGTACTGACATGGACTTGCAGCTCCCACCTCTGCCAAGACAGCTGGGAAAGTCATAAATTGGATGTCCTCTCTTGGGAATATCTATGGAAGAACTCCATCTCCTCTTCAAATTATTTGAGGGGGATCCATGTTTGACGTCTCCTCAAACACTCACCCCCTCTGTGTGAACAACCCTTGATAAAGTGGTTGTAAAATTGACGAGTCAAGATGCTCATAGGCAAAAAAAGGACCACCCTATTAGCCTCTTCATTTTTAATTCTTCTTTTCATCCCTATGGAATGGGTATTTTTGTCACATAATTTTGGAAAAACAGTTACAACAGCCATTGAAATGATAGCTATGGTCATTCAGAAAGGAAGAGAGCGGTTATTGACTTTAGGTGGTGTTGAACCTAATATTATCTGCCTCTTGATACAAAACAGCTAGCCTTTTTAACTCACCTGGCTTTTGCTTTTCAGTGTGCTCTAGCAGATTTTACAGGGCAAATCAGCATTCATTTCCCAGGGCACAAAATTGTGCAATCCCTACATTCTCTTCTGCTTTTGCCTGCTTCACAATTAACTGTTATGCCAATAACTGAGGCCCTCACAGTATTCACTGGGTCTGGCAAGAAAGGCTGAGCAGTAACAGTTTGGAAAGATGCTGAAGGACACGGGAGCAGTGATATGCACATTGTCACAGGATCACCTCAGGAAGCAGAACTCTGCTGGAGTCCATGCTTTTAAATTATGGACTACTCCAATCAACATTATCACAGATTCCACCTAAATGGAAGGCCTTGTTTCTAGGCTAGAACATGCTTTTCTGAAGGACATTTCCAATAGGACATTATTTGCCCTTCTCTGGGAGCTAAAGTGGCTCCTGGATTGCTGGGTACACCCATACTTTATACAGCATATAGGCTCACATACTTTGCTACCTTGACCTATAAGCGAGGGAAATACACAGGCTGATGGGCTTGCAGGTCTTATGGTCTTACCTGACCGTTTTGCATGTGCTGGCTTATCCCATGAATTTTATCATCAAAATGCAAAAGCTCTGCAACATGCTTTTCAGCTGACTCAGGACCAGGCAGGGCAAATCATGCAGTTGTGTCCTGATTGTCAACAAGTTCTACCCACGTCAGTGATGGGAACTAATTCTTGCAGTCTTTTGTCACTTGAAATTGGGCAGACAGATGTTGCTCACATACCAGAATTGGGCAAATGCAAACATGTCCATGTTTCTGTTGACACTTTTTCACCTTGTATTTAAGGATCGGTACATTCAGGTGAAAAGGCCAGAGATGTTTGTGGACATTTTATTACAGCTTTTTCTACCCTGGCAGTTCCAGAACTCATAAAACTGATAATGGCCCAGGTTATCCAGCACACAAAACACAAGCATTTCTTCAACAGTGGGGAATTCAACATGTCACAGGTATTCCACATTCTCCCACAGGCCAAGCCATTATTGAACGCACACGTAGCACCCTTAAAACTATGTTGCAGAAACAAAAAAGGGGGAGTTCAGGGTTAACCCCACAAGAACGTATAGCGAAAGTTTGTTATGTTTTAATTGTTTAACTCGCTGGACAGAGGATGGGCCTCCTACACAGCACCATTTTGGGGGTTCAAAGTATTTAGAACAGGGGAAAGCTCATGTTAAAGTATGTAATCTTGAAACTCATGAATGGGAAGGCCCGTTCCCTTTAATAACCTGGGGACGAGGGTATGCTTGTGTTTCCACAGATAAAGGACCTCGTTGGGTCCCTGCATGATGGGTTTGTCCTGCCTTGCCTTCTGTCTCTTCATCACAAGAGGAACGACCCTGCCGTGGTTTCTCACCTAGCCAAAAGAGAGCATCTATAACCAATGCGACAGGACCAGACACCATGTGCCTGTTGGTTGCCACACCTATGAGTCCTTTCAGACTGCTGTTGGAAGCAATGGCAGCCTCAAATCCTGAGGACACGTGGGATGCCTGGGGGGTATAGCAACACAGCCGCAAGTAATTGATGTGTTAAGATCTGTAAAAACAGGTATGTATCTATGTTTTCATTCTATAGTTTGAAACCAATTGTTAGTGCAGAATGGTGACTGTTCCATAACTGGTTATTTGCTAGGCTAGGAGCACGAGTGAAAAAATTGTATTAAGAATGTTTGTTTTCTTAGTTTTTATTAGCTTATGTGGTTTAATCGAGCACTTAAGGAGGTGTTGACAGGGAATATACAAAACAAAGAAGGGGGAGCTGTGGGGAGTGAAGGCACTAAGATTTGCATGAAGGAGAGTTTGGGAATGAGCTCTGAGGCCTTGGTGCTTTGGTTGCGATGAGTTGGGGCATGTAAGGCCAGAGAATGTGGGGGTTGTGAGAGCATCTGCAACACTGTGATTGGACTATTTAACTGGTGAGTTTCAGAGGGGCCAATGAGATTGAACATTGTATGTATGTGCAGGTTGGGAAAGGGCCGAACAAGTGGATAAAAAAGGCTTGGTGGTAATAAAGGAGGACTTGAGTCTCTGCATCAACTTGAGTCCATGTCGTGAAATGCCACACCACGTGGCTTTGGCAGACAAGTGGTTTCCGCTTACTCTGAGCTCCCAGGGCTGGAGGGCTGCAGGGCTTCAGAGCACCTGGTCTGGTGCAGCCATAGGGGAAAGCCTGTGCCAGCGCTGACCAAGGCTTCTGAAGCTGCTTCTCAAGCTGGGGGAAACACGGCCACGTGCAAGGGATCAGTCATGGAATCACAGAATCACAGCGTGCCCAGGCTCAGGTCACTGCGGCGAGCAGGCTATGCCGGGCATCCTGGTGGATGCTGCTGCCCAAGCCAAGCGTTTTGCCCCCTTCTGTCTCTTCCTCCCAGTGAGAACCTTGGTCCCCATCGCGCAGGGTGGGAAGAGGGTTTGGGGCTGCAGCTGGTTTGGGATGTGCCGTGGCCCCGCAGGCAGGGAGCACGGCCGCTCACCCCTGCCCTCTCTGCCCTGGCAGGTCCTGAAGCCGCTGCTGCCCCGCAAGGTGCTAAAGTGCAGGAAGCAGAGGATCCTCCAGCTGCAGGTGCCAGCCTGTCAGAGCTGGTGAGTGCTGCTGGACAAGGAGCCCCCGGCCTCCCGCCAGCTCCTGCTGGGGACGTGCCCTGGTCCCCAGTGCCCCACGGCTCTGCCCGGGCAGCGAGAGGGGACCGGGGTGCCCAGAGCCCTGTCCCACAGCTGTGCTCTGCTGCTCTGGGCAGCACCAATGCAATGTTTTAGTTCTAATTTTAGGTAGAAGAGTTGTATTTTGAAAAGAACCCTTGTTCTTTGTTGTTTATTTTGTTTTATTTTCTGTTTTGTAAATATAATCCTTGACGTTTTTCTGACCCGGTCTCTCTTTGTATTTACTTCAACCACAGGTTGCGGGGAGTGAAGGTGCTCAGATTTGCATGAAGAGCAGTTTGGGAATGAGCTCTGAGGCTGTGCTGCTTTGAGAAGCCCAGGAGCGATGAGGTGGGGTGTGTATGGCCAGAGAATGTGTTGTTTGTGAGTCTGCAGCACTGTGATTGGACTATTTACCTGGAGAGTTTTAGAGAGGGCTAATGAGACTGAAGGTTGTATGTATGTGCAGGTTAGGAAAGTATCAAACAAGGGGATGAAAAGGGCTCGGTGGTAATAAACAGGGATCTGAATCTCTGCACCAGCTTGTGTCTGTGTTGTGAAACGACGCACTTAACCACACGCCGTCTCTGACCGTGGTCCAAGGCATTTAAGCTTAAACCTGTGGCCCCTGTCCTTGTCTGAGCTTTGTTATCTAAATCTTTATCTCCAGCCCTGGCTGCTGCATGGGCTTCTGACCTGCCTTGTAGCTTTGGCCTCAGCCCACTCTCCTGCTGCAGGCTAAGGTCATTGGGAGGACTCTGGTTGTGTTTCATTCCCTTGCTGTCACTGGGTCTGTTAATGGACCCTGTCTGTGGGTCCTGAGGCAAGGTCTTGATACAATAGAATAGCCCTGGCTATTCTGAGACCCTGTGGGACTGTGCCCTGCTGGGCAGCATGTGGGCTCCTGGTTCATACCCTCCACGTGCTGCTCTCTGGGATGTGGCTCTGCAGAGTCTTTGTGAGATCCCTGAAGCTGTATCAGCGCTCCTGTTGGGTATGGACGCTTCCCTCTGCACACAGCCTAAATTGCAATTTCCTGCAATTATGAAAGGATGTGAGGATCCAGGTCACCCTGCAGCCCTAGGGCTGGGCCACACGGTGCTGTTGACAATGTGCATATGCTAGGGATGTACAATATTGCTTAGCTGAAGGCATGGAGACCTCTTAGTGAGTGCCTGAAGATGCTGGGTTGTTTGCATTCATCATTAACATGCAAAGCCTCAGAATCACTGTAGTGGGAATCCATCAGGAGATCAAATCTACTGATCAAATCTACATAGCGTTTTGAATCTTGGTGCTGTATGTCTTCATGATGACACTAGAGAGCTAAGAGTTCAGATCCCTTTCCTTGCAGGACACAATGGTGAACTGGAGATCATTTCTGCAGGATTGAGCGGGGAAGTGTCCCCAGTTGGGTCCCTGATGATGATGATGATGAGCCCCTCCATGACTTTTGTTGCCCAGCTTTGGCGGTGTCCTTCTGGTGAGGAGACTGGGGAGCAGGTGCCTGTTTCTCCTCTGAAGGCACCATAGTCCCAGGTTGGGCAAGGAGGGATGAAGAGGACTCTTTGTGCTCACGTGTCTTGAGCGAAAAGAGCAGCCAACCTGCAGTGCAAATCCCTCGTGAGCATCTCCCTCCTCTCCCCCTCTGCCATGGGGCATGGCTCGGTGTGAGGGTGGACCCTGGTGCAGGACTTAGGGCTTAATGTGATGCTTGCTAAAGCCTCTCTGGGGTGTTGCCACTAACTGGCATGGCATTGCTCAGCCTCTGCGAGCTGGTAGGCTCCTACTGTAGGATTTTGTAACAGGCACGAAAAGGAGAAGCTCAGCTGTTAATCTCCATGATAACCTGGTGTGTGAGTGGTGGGGTGTGTGGTGGGTGCTCCTGCAGTTACTGAGCCTGGTGTTAGCTTGTTGATGGCCAGTCAAGCTGGATGAAGCCAACTGTGCTGATGAGGAAGAGCACAGAAGAGTCAGTAGACAATTAGATAGTTCTCAGAGTACACCTCCTGCAAATCTATCAGAATATTATGATATTCAGGATGATTGGGAACACTTATTTGGTAAGATTCAGGAAGCTATTGCAGTCGGTGATCCTGCTTAATCTATTCCTGCTAGATTGTCTGTTCTTACAGAGGAATTATATAAAATCCAGGAAAACAATATCCAAAAGGCAAAAAGACTTCTTTGGTGGCATGTTAATGCCTTAACGTGGGGTGAGTCTGTGGTGCCGGAATATATAGCTAAGTTACAGAGGTGGCTATTGATTCCTGTAGCATATAGAGGAAAAGGTGCCCCAGCCATTGAAGCAATCACTAGAAGTGGAGGAAGAAGCTGGATAAAAGTTTGTCTGGGTTTATGAATGCAGCCATGCTAGTTCTGAGTCCACCTACTCTGGAGGAGAGGGGACACCAGAGCCATTTGGAAGGATGTCCTTCACGTACCGTGTTGCAGCTTGTTTGGACGAAGCTGCATGTACCAAGCTCCAGTTGTGCAGAGGCACTTGGTCACAGGGCTGGTCCAAGAAGGGATGTGTGGGAGCTTCTCAGGAGCAGGCTCCTCTTAGGAAGAGCAGTAGCTGATAAAATGAAATTAGCTTTGGACCTCTGAGCATGGCTTGGCAGGTTGGTTAATTACACTGACCTTCCCTTGCTAAAACTCATGGGGCTGGTTAAGATGAGTGCAGATGTCCTATTGTCTGCTCTTCCCCCCTGAATAGTGGGTCTTTCCACTGCTTTCTGTGTTAGCCAGGTACCATAGTTGGAAATGCTTTTCCTATTCAATCTGACACTGTCTGTCTCCTGCACACCTCAGGTGGCTCAGTGGAAATGATTTCTTCTGTGAAATGTTGAGGATAACAAAATGTGATGGTTCTGCTGCTCTGATCTGCTTTTTGCCCTGCTGGCTTGTTCAGAGGCTTTTGAACAAAGCTGAATCTGGGATCTCAGTTTGGAGAACTGGCAAGAGGCTTTTTTTGCTCGGTGCCACTTTAAACTGCTCCCTCCCAAATATTGCAAATGCTTCTTGCAGATGCTTGTGCAGGGAAAGCAAGAAGCAGCGGAGTTTGGATAGAGGAGCACAGACTTGCTCTCAGCAATCCAGAACAAATCAAAAGCTCTCAGAAAAATCTCTTTTTGACCCCTTGATTACCACCTTTAATGGGAATAAAACCCAAAGCCTGCACTAACTGGGGGAAGCAGCTGCTGTAGAGAAACCCAGACTGCAACACAGGAGGGCAGAGGTAGATACTTCATATTTAAACTGACATGTTTTGGTCACATTTCAGATCCGTGCCATTTTACACTGAGGGCACTGAAATGAGCCTCTCAGAGAGGGGAAAAGCACACAGTGCTTCAATGTGTCTGGGGCTAGAAGCGGAGAAACGATGATGAGGATGTTACCTCCCTATATTTTGGCTCTCTGGAGGGCTTACAGTCAGGACTGATGCACAAGGATGACAGGATGGGGAGCGCTGGGCTGCTGCAAAGCTGTGGCTCAGGGATGCAGTCCTCAGCATCCTTGGCCATTCTAGGGGTGACTCTTATGGCAGAACCTGGCATGGAAAGGGCTGCAGCACCTGGTGAGAATTCTCTTCCCTCCTGGTGCCAGCTCTCTCCATGAGCTGGAGAGCAAGGGCCAGTTCTGGGGATGACTGCTGTCAGTGGATCCAGGGAGTGGTCATGGGGCTGGCATCTGGTCCTTCACCCTTACACTCCCCAAAACAGCCAGTGCGAGAGCTGTGGCAGGACACCTTGCTGTCTATGGGGGCTTCCGATACAGACAGCAAAGGGTGTTGCAATGAGATGGGCTCCCAAACCTCCCTGAAGTCACAGAAACCCTGCTTCAGCCAGAAGAAGGACACAGACTGGACCTTGGTGTGGAATAAGGACACAGGCAGGCAAGGTTTGTACTTTTTATTTTACAGGGAGCGTCTCCCCGTGGGGAAGGCACTGTGTGATGGGGTCTGAGACCAGCCCCATAACATGCAGATGTGACCAGAACATCAGAACATCCCTCTGCTGACATTTGGGTTGCTCTTTAGTGGGCTTGATCATCAGCATCCGCATTTTCCTGTGGCATCCGTGCTGTTTGGTGGAAGATGTTGTCTCACGAGCCCTCCTGGGAGACAGATGGTGTCTGACCATCCCACTTGTATTTCCAGGGCTGGGAAAGATTAAAAGGCACTGCTCCTGCATGAAGGCTGGAGGAAACCTTGCTCAGTCCTTTTTGTGGTCCAGCCTGGGCTGGTTTTGGAGAGCAGGTCCAGGGTGGAGGGCTGCCCTTGGCTGCACACCCCTGGGTTGGGTGGTACATGGCTTTCCTCGGTGGTTGCTCAGATGGGTTTGCCATCGGGTTGCTGAGGTTGCCAAATGCTGGGTGCACAGAGCCTGGGATGGGACTTCTTTGGTGGCTCTTTACAAGTTGGACAGGGTTTGGAGCAACCTGCTCTAGTGGAAGGTGTCCCTGCCCGTGGCAGGGGCGTGGAACTGGATGAGCTTTAGAGTCCCTTCCAACCCAACCCATTCTATGGTTCTATGTTGGTGTTGTGGTTTTCCCCCCTCTTTTGTCTCTACTGATCTTCAGCAAGGAGACATGGCATGGGTAACAGGGAAGAGCAGGGCGAGTGAAAGTAAGGGATGAATTTCCAGCAGGAAAAAAGGGTCCCGGATACCTGGGGCTAAGTAAAAGCCTTCCTGTCCCCACTGCAGAGCTGATTGCAGCCTCACATGTGTAACCTGAAAGCTTTCCACAGGGGGTCACTATCTCACAGGGGATGCAGGACCGCGCTGGTGGTGCAGGGCAGGCTGGTCTCCTACCCTTAGCAAAAGCAAGGCAAAGCCAGGCCTGTGCTGCAATCCCTTACCCCTTCAGGTACGTGGCCACCCACTTGCAGGTGCTCCTGGAGGAAGGTCTGGTAGAGCCTGCCTGGTGCTGCGTTTTGCTTTGATCACCCAGGCAGAAGGGCACAAAAGGGACTGATGCTGCTCCAGTCAGGCCCTCAAATCCTGGATATTCCAAGCAGAGGTTAGTTGAGTTGACCATTTAGTGTGCATAGAACTGAGTTCTGACCCAAGAGGCATGCCTATACAGGAGAAGACAGGTTTAGCCCATCAGTTACAGTAGAGTCTTAACCAACTTCTCCCCTACTTTATTTACTTTAATACATCTTTACATTCAGGTGGATCTTGAGTAACTCTGGTAATACAGAATTACTGTATTACCAGTTTTGTTACTTATTGGGGTAAAATTCTTTCCCCTTTCTCTTAAAGTCAACAAAATAGCACATGCTCGGGGAGATGTGGTCATAACTTGGACGTGGGTAACTTTGGGATGCAGGTGTGTGTGGATATTACAATGAGATTATAAGGAGCAAGGTTCATCTGAGGAAAGCGATTTCTCCACCATTGCTGACTCAAGAAGGGACACCTTCCCTTTTGTTCTCCATTGACAGCTGCTCTATGGTTTATCAGCTGCATCTTCCGTCATTGTGCCCATCACCATCGTGTTCCCATCCCTGCAGGCATTACAGCAGAGCCTGGCCATGGGTGTCTCCACTCCCGTGTCATTACTCCTTTAACCGTGTGCTAAGGGTGGCAGGCTGAGTTGCCTAGAGAACCATGGTAGAGCAGATCCTGTGCATGCCAACCCTTCTTAATACTACAACTGCTGTGAGATCCCAGTTTTCTGTAATTCCCCCCAAAGTACTTTTCCCACAGGTGGGAAACGGAGCCTTGTCCATTTCCCTTCGCAGTGTCGGAGGGGCTTGTCTACTCATTTTTGGTGCTGGGTTGCGGGGTGATCGCACATGGATTTGGAGGTGGTTTATTTCCTTTGTGACTTCCGTTCATTCCACGGTAGAAAATGTGTTTTGCTGGGTAGCCCGACTGGGATGGGAATGGCTGCAGAGCTCTGATCGTGCCTCTGGAAGCACAGGTCCTGAGGCTGTGTAAGCAAGCATGAGAACTGGGATATCGAAACATGTGCATCCTCACCCACAGGCCCTCCTGTACCCTCATACTTGGCAAGTGCTTGGAGAAGCAAACACAAGGATTGACAAATTGCATTGGTTGCTGTTAGGAATGTTATCCATATAATTACATAAATGTTTGTGGGGAAGGGCTATGAACTATCCCGAAACTGGAGATAGCTCATTGCGATCAGCTCCTCAGGAAAACCAGGCTCTGCATAAGGAAATATTTCCTTCAGGGGCTGAAGTAATTGTCTCTTTTCCAATACGTTGCCATAAGAGAGGCAGGAACTGGAGGTTTCTCCGGCATGATCAATAACCTGCAGGAGTTAAACTATCTTAATGACAGATTAATTTAGTGATTCTCCAGACCGCTGGCCTAATTGAAATGCAGTCTATTATGCTTGTGGAGAAGTTTGCATTGCTTGTAAATACTGGAGCTGCTGAATACCAGCTCCTTGTACCAGCAGCCCCTGCAGTGGGAGAAGGTGTAAACCATTGCCGCTGCGGATGCTGAAACCAACTTTGGTTTTACCATTGGTGGTGTTCAATCCTGGCAAGTAAGCACCAAGTGGGAAGCTGTCTTTCTGCTGCTCCAGGTGTTCCAGGGCCACATGCAAAGCCAGTGGAAGTCGTATGCACAGTTCTGGAATTAGCAATAAATGTTGTCTCCCCCTGTGGAAAGTGTTGCCTGGAAATTAGATAAGATCTGGAGGATCCAATTTATATGAATACCTGGGATTGTCCCATGGATTATTAAAACAGAGCAACAGGGGCCTTAGTCGAGATGGCTCCTGGACCGCTCAGGCTATTAACTTGCATAAATCTTGTTTGCTTTGGAATTGAAATTAGCTCCCTTGACTGCATCAGCAGAAAGCGTCTCATTTCCTACAAGCCTCTTTTTAAAGGTAGGCTGTGATTAAATGGTTTAAAATGGCAACTCAAGCAGATACAAAAGGCTGTGTTGTGGCAATGCAAATGATGTGATATGGTATAATTGGGGTCATTGTGCAGAAGGAATGAGAATCGGGATCATTTTTTGTTTGCTTTCTTTCTCCTGGGATATTGTGCCATCAATTAAGAGCTTATTTCTCCCCTGTGAGGCTGACAGACCCATCTTTGAGACTGGGAAAATTGCAGATTGTCTTGTATCAAAGGGAAAGGGTTGTGTAGATACAAATATTGACTGGGAGTGCCTGGCTCAGAGGCCTGGGATGGTCCTGGCATGACTCAATTCCTCGTTTTCTGCTAACAGCCATCTGGAGTTTAACGAGTTAGCACGTGAGTGAATGCAAGATGTTGAGTAAGGGACATAGGGCTCTTCATAGCATGACACTGGGGTGTTATGAGGGTGGTTTCTGGAGGAGCCTGGAGGTCTCCTCCGAGCCCTCCCATGGTCAGCTAGGGAAAGTATTTGCATTTCCGGAGTCCTCACAGCTCTGCCTCAAGGTCTTCCTCTCTTTGAGACCTGTCTGGGGAGGCCGAAGGCTAAATCACTTCCCTGGAAGCAAAACGGCTTCTGAACAGCTACTGGAAGGTTGTACTGGAAGCTACTGAGGGTTGTCTTGTCATCAGCTGCATCTCAACCCTCAGTTCCTGGGTGTGGAAAGAAAGCTTCAATAAGAGCAGACAGACCAATGATTGTTTTAGCTACTTTTTGGTTTAAGGAGTAAACATTTGAGACCTACTGCTAGGTATAAATCATAGAATCACCAAATGGTTTGGGTTGGAAGGGACATTACAGCTCATCCAGTTCCAAGCCCCTGCCATGGACAGGGACACCTTCCACTGGAGCAGGTAACGTTCACTGCTGTGGTAATGTCTTTTTTTTTGTGGCAGTTTTCTCAATATGTAATTTTTAATGTGCTCTGGCAAACACAGAATAAACAGCCTCCTTGTGATACAAGCCATTTTCAGAGGAACACTTTCTAACGCTCTCAATGTGACCCTCATGACACACGGGTCACTTTACCGCTTGGAGAGATTAATTGTGTTATACGCCATCAACATCTTTCTGCTTGCATACTTTCATGCTTGTGTACAAAATGCTATGATTATGTATGAAGTTCTGGAAAGAAACATTGAAATATTAATGATATTAAGTTTTGCTGAGGCCAACCCACCTGTAGAATTGAAATTTTAGGGTCTTTTTGTTGGGAAGTGCTGCTTATGCCTGGATAATTTTCAATGAATCTTTGACTATAAATCTTTATCCATTTACCTTAAAGGAAAAGAACCATTTCAGGCAGGACAGGATCTTCATTTTCCATGAACTGATGCAAGAATATGGAACTGGTCATTTTGTATTGCAGTTTTGATACCTTTCAGAATTTTGCATTGAGGAAGCTACCAATATCTGCTGTGCACATGGGGCTGTGTAATTCATTACACAGAGTAGGTCTGTGCTTCTGAAAACCTGCTCTAAAGAGGTTTGAATTGTGAGGAAGCAGTAGGATGTGGCTGGTCTCTACTCCCAAGGAACAAGGGATAGGACAAGATGGAACTGCCTCAAGCAGTGCCAAGGGAGGTTTAGACTGGATATTGGGAACAATTCCTTCCCCAAAGGGCAGTCAGGCATTGGAACAGGCTGCCCAGGGCAGTGCTGGAATCACCGTCCCTGGAAGTGTTCACAGTTTAGTGGTGGCTTTGTCAGTGTTAGGTTAAAGGTTGGACTGGATGAGCTTGAAGGTCTTTTCCAACCTTGTCAATTCTATGATTCTAAAAGCTAGCGAGGATTCACCTTCCTCCTGACCTGGATCAGATGTGGTTCTGGGGAGGTCTCTCAGCAGCGAGGTGCTGTTGAAGGGTCTATAAGGACAGCAAAGCGAGGCTCGGCCACTCTGGCTTTGCTGTGCATGCAGATGGTTTGGATCATGTATGCATGGCAGCACCATGAAGGGGTGCTGGATATGCCCTGATAGACTGGCCAAGAGCTGCGGGCCACAGAGGTGTCTGAGGAGGGCAGACATATAGAAGATGTATGCAAAATGCACACACGCAAATGTTTTGAGGCAGAGAGATGCACAAGTGTGGGGGTGACAATGGGATGGCAAAGTGAGCATCACTCTGCCCCTAGACACGAGGCAGAGATAAGACATTGATGCCAGCATGTTGTTCTCTCCCCAGATGACTATAATTTTCTGCCTTGCCTTACAAAGGGTGCATTATTCATTCCTTTTGTTGTCACCACACGTTGGCAACCAAGGCAGGCTGGGATTGACACCTCCCTGTCAGCCTCCAGGAGCATTGGGTGTTTAATTGGCTGCTTCATCCAGGATAAATAAGCTTTCTGAGCCTCAGCCTCAAGTGTTAAATCAAAGAAGTTGGATGTTTAGGGGCTTGGATCGCTTGATCTCTTTGCTTAGAAGTTTTCCTGCTTCCCTTAAGGAGTGAGATGTGCTGACAGTTGGCAGGAGTCTTAAAGGTGCTTGTGCAGAGGAGAGCTGTAGTTGAAGTGTTCTTTTCTGATTGACACTGGAGACTATCAGATGAAGAAACTGTTGAACGATGGCAGTGTGGTTCACCACGCTCTGGCGTTGGCTTTTCCCCCTGTATGTGTCCTCCTTGGCGCAACAGGGATAGAAGTGGTTCCAGTGATGAGGCCCTGGCACAGGGTGCCCAGAGAAGCTGTGGCTGCCCCATCCCTCACAGTGTTCAAGGCCAGGCTGGACAGGGCTGGGAGCAACCTGGTCTGGTGGAAGGTGTCACTGCCCATAACAGGGGGTTGAAACTGGATGAGCTTTAACCCAAACCAATCTGTGAGTCTGTGAACAGCTGGATGGTTCACAGGATGGTTTTCTGTCCTTACTGTGGCTTTTCAAGATGACTTAACTGCTTGAGATCCTCCCTTGCTCGTGGAAAATGTAATTTGCATCAACTTTACAGCTGTGATAGCTGTTCCATGAGGGCATATGATGTGGAAGAGACCATAGACCCATTTCCTTCAACACTGTTGCTGTTCAAATGTTCAATATACCTTCGAGCCCCTGGCTTTCTCTTGTTAACAGAAGCTTTTTTTCTTTGTAGGAATGCTGCTGACTTGACTCACAGTTTGGCTCACAGAGTCCTGCAGAAGTCAACTAAAGGTATCCTTGTTATCCGTAATATCCAGGCTTGGAAAAGTGCCCATGTTCACAGATAAAATTAATAGCCATAAGGAAATAAAATCCTGCTTCACTCTTTTTGCAACAGAAAACCACAGTTATATAGCTCATGTAACTTTCAGCTTATTTAACTGCTTCTATTATTCCTTTGAAATATGGAAATGAAAGTCTCCTCTCAAAAAGAATGGAAGCATACGCTTAAAAAAAGGTGAAATGAAAATCTCAACTACTCCAAGCTACCTATTTCTATTGAACAAATTTCATGCAGTTTGTCATTCATGTCAGTACCTTCAAAACTACGTTATTTCCATCAGATTTATTATGTGTCCTTCTTTCTTCCTGCACCTAATGAATTGCATTCTCACTGACATTGTATCATCCAGCCTTCCATTAGGAGGACATTGATGTGTGTGTGCCTTCTGCAGCTAAATGAAGTTGTGAGTTCTGCTCTTGCAGGTCTCCATACAGTCTTGAGCTTCCTCCTGCAGCCCTGGTAAATAGAGTACAATGTGGCTTCTGGTGAGTATGCCATAGGAAAAGTGCAAAAGCCAAGCCGGGAACATCCATTTCCATCTGCTCCCCAGGGAGAAATAGGGCAGTAACAACACCACTCAGAACGGTGCTATTGCTCTTGGAGAGCTCATCAGGAAAGCCCAAAGACTGGAGCAGGAGAAGGATGACTGCAGATAGAAGCTGTGAGTAATGAAGGTCTTCTCCTGTGGGGATGTGGCTTATCTCTGGCTTTCAGCCCCCAACTCAGCCCTTTTGCCATTGCAGCCATCCTCTATGAAGGTAAAAAAGGCTTTTCCCTTCTTTTGGAAAGGACCCATAGAGCGTGTGTATAAACGCATTTAGGATTAGGTACATATCTATAGACTTAAACAAAAACCTAACCTCTTCATAGCCTCAGCTCTCCAGGGTCTTTGAATCATAGGCCCATCTCTCAGCTGGCTGTGCAGTGTGCCCTGGCATGTTCCTATTTTCATACACATGGCATTACCCATCTTCACCCTGTATAAAGTGTGTTTGTAGCACCAGAGCTGCTGCTGTAAGCAGTATGCTACTTCCTATGTGTGAAGGTTAAAATCTTACAGTACCAACCAGCTTCACATGGCAAAGGGCTGGGGTTTGGTTATGTTCTCCACCAGCTGGTGATGCTCCTGTGGATGCATGAGCTTTGCTGATCAGTGCCTTTATGGTTATTCCCATAGCTGTAGTTATGCAGACCTACTCAGTTCTTACCCTGATGCCCTTTAGGTCCCTTCAGCATTGGAGCACAGGGGCTGGATTCAAGCTTGCCAGAGTGCTCCTGAGCGGGTCAGTCTCCTCTGCTTTCTTCCTGCAAATCTTCCTGCTGAATTTTGGTTCAACTTATCAGCAATTGTTATTTGCTCCCTGCAAAAGCCTCTGGCATGCTGGGCTGAATACTTATGAGAAGCCAGTTGAAGCGTGGCTTTCTCACATAAGGCCAGTTGCGAGCAGACCTCTGTTCTCCTGGATATAATGGGTTTCTCTGGTTCTGTTTGATTGCAGGATGCACAGTGTGCGCTGCACTGGGAAACTGCACGTCACGGAGCTGCACAGGGGGAGGATGCTCACAGCAGACCATGCCGAAGCAGCCGGCTGCTGAAGGATGTGTCACTGAAGATTTGGGATGGAGATGCCTTCCCAGCACTGTTTCCCTCTTGCTGCAAAGAGAGATGATTTGCATCGAGGAAAAGCGTCCTTCAGGTGACTTCATTATGTGCCCCATGGCATTGCCAGCCCTGGGAAGCTTCTCCTTGCCTGTTTCTTTTAATTATTTTGGGAAGAAATTATATTTCCTATGTTGGGGATTTGAGGCAGAAACTTCTACTAAGTTAGAAGTGAGGGTGAAACTTATTCAGCATAACTCAACTTCAGATGGCTCCATGGTAAAGGAAGAAAAGACATCTCATGTTCAGTAAGAGCCATCATTCACTGGAACAACGTCCCCAGGGATGTGGTAGAGTCCCCATTGCTGAAACTTTTCAGGATGCAGTTGGACAGGGTGTTGGGTAATCTTATCCAAGGTGCTTTTCCCACAAGTGGTTGGACCAGAGGGTCTTTTATGTTCTGTGGTTATATGATCTTACGATTTGTTTAGTGCTTTTTAGATAACGTGAGATCTTTTAAAAGGAAAGCTCTCTTGCTTCCATTCCAGTTAACTTGCTCTTACAAGCCAGCAGTGATGGGTACTAAGCACAGTCTCAGAGCACTTAAGTCTTTACCATTAGAAAACATCTGTAATGTAAAGTTGCATAAATCTTACAGCAATTTACCTTTTTTTAAAGAAAAGGTACACAAAGGTTTTAGGGATTTTGCAGATATTTGTGCAGAAAAAGACACATGGAGCTGTCTGAAGAGCCATCTCATAGTGAAGGTGCAGAACTCTGGCTGCAGGGTGAGGATGCAGTGACAGCTGCCTGAAAACTGCAGAAGGTCAGTGCAGCTTTACCAGTTGAGATTCCAGCCGTGTCTCTTTGGCATTACTTCTTTATAAAGGACTTTGCTACTTTAGTAAGTTTTTGGCTGCCACTGAGTTTAGCCAGCATAAAATTGCCCATTGGTCCCTCTGGTGCTGTTAGTGTAGGCGAGTCCAGCTTGCAAAACCCATCACACCTGGTTTCTCCCCCTGGAAGGACTCCAGCAAAGCATTTCTTCTGTGTCTCTTTGACATGGACCAAACCTCTAGAGAGCTGATCACCCCCAGGCTTGAGGCTATAGGGAGGGAAAGGTTACCCCTGGATCATGAAGATGCCATGAGCCAAGTTATCTTTCCAGGCTCTAGAGGACAGGCTGAGAAAAGAAGCTGTTGCTGCCAGTGATACTGCTGCTTCTTTGGGCATTGTCAAGGATCTTACCCGTCTTCCCATGGGGGAATGATTTACCTTTGGAGGTGCTATGTATGTGTAGGCAGGATTTGCTGAAGGAGGTGGAGGGACTGGCGAACAGGATGGAGAGAAGAGGGAAAGGTCTGGGAGGGATTTGGCTTACAGCTTTCCCTCTTCTCACTGTGCTTTGTGGAGATACCAGACTGGTCACCGTTTGTTTAATGAGGGGAGGTGATACAGGGGAAGGGCATCCATCACTTTTAGAACAGGCAGCACCCCAAATCTCTGATGTGAACAGGGGACTGCAGACATGGAGAGCTCACCATAACCTGGCACTGCTGCTGGAGCTGTGCCTTCCTGCAGCATCAGGAAATGAAGAGTAAATGAATGTTGCTGTTGAATGAAAGGGTTCCCTGCCTCAGTGAGGAGAATCATACCCCAGGGAACAGGGAAGAGATTTATGCCTTGGCAAAGCAAGCAGGAAAGAAATAATTCTGCTAGGCACTTCCTCCATCTATTATTACCACTGCTGCACAGCACCTGGAGGTTTCGGTTCCCCCAGAAGAAATTCTTGCTCCATTCCATCACTGAATGGAGCAAAACTCCTCTCTGCTCCAAGGGTTGTTTTAGCAGCAGGCAGAATTGCTTCCTTTACAACACTTATTTTCTCAGGTTATTTTCTTCCCCATCCCCGAGGCCGCACTAGGTTTTCTTTTTATGCTCAGCTAAGCAGTTGATTGATTCTTCCTGGAGCTTTTCCTGTATCAGCACCAGCAGGAGACTGAGCAGCACCCAATAACCCAGTGAAAGTCAATTAGCTGCATGAGACAGCTGCCTACAGCCAGAAAATCTCCTTTCCCAGCTTCTCTGCCTGAAACCCCATCACTCTGACAGCAAGGAGGATGGCTCCTCCTTGCCTCTAAGTTAGGGGCACTAGAAGAGAATCACAGAATCAACTAGGTTAGAAAAGACCTTTAAGATCATTAAAGACCAAACTTTAGAGGAGAGGATGGAGATTCTGGACCTAATGTTTCTTCTTTAGTGTTCTTGTTCTTTTGTCTGTGCTCTGGGCAGCCGAAGATGAATATGTCCCATGGCTCCCAGTGGTTGGTGGGATGGTTTAGGAAGCCCTCATTTAAATGTGTGGCATGTTCATATGTTATCAAACATGTCCTGAATAATTACAGCATTTGTGGACGTGTCCAGCATCTATTAGCACATCACCATGCTTTTGGAGCTGCAAGAGCAGATGGTTTGTTAAAGGAATAACAGTACTTTGTTCAGGCAGTGAGGGAGAGGTGACTTGACAGCACTACTGAGCAGCCCTTAGGAATACACAGTATGAATAAGATGTTCTTCATAGGACACAGCAGAGCTGCCCTGCCTTGGGCAGGGGACATGAGACTTCAGTGGGACTTTCAGAAGTGCCTCAGCTTTGCTAGAAGGACATTTCTTATCCTTAATCACTTGTGCTCCTAAATTATTTAGGTGTCTGATAATCTCCCCACTCACGCTAATGAAGGCCAAGCCAGGCTCTTTAATAGGCATAAAGCTGCAGTCTGCACTGTTTGTGTCCCTGGTGGAAGTCATGCTGCTCAGCTGATGGAAGCTGATTAAATCTGTGTAACTCACAGAACCAGAGATAACCATCCTGAACGTTCTCGTTTTTCCTTCTGCCAAAAGATAAAAGACCCATTGGGTGGATACCCATCAATGAAGGGTGAAAATTGTGTGCCTGGCCCCACACAGACAATTCTTACAGCAAATCACACCAGTTTAGTAATACCTTTGTACCAGCATCATCTGGGGACAATATTTGTCAGCACATGCCCTGGGGCTGCAGGTATAGCATCTAAAGACATGTCCCTTAATGCACAGTGTTGTCTCTTAGGGTCCAGCAAACACCTCTATTATTCACAGTAAACCTCCAGTGGTCACTCCTGGGTGCAAATTTAACTGGGAAGTAGGAAATGCAAACGTTTGGATCAAGCACGAGGGGGATTTACACATGCTCTGACCAGTGGAGCATGCACATTTTCTTCTTTAATACTTCTGCTCCTTCAGTCTGAGCAGAGAACTCAGAGCAAAGCAATTTGTGCTCCATCAATCTCTCCTGCAACACATTGTTACTCTGCAACCTGGGTGTTATGGTGCTTGCTGAGACTGCTCAGTGGTGTTGACTGTGTTATCACATACCTCTTCTAAGCTTCTTGAATGAATAGCCAAGGTGTCCTTGCCCATGGCAAGGAGTCAGAACTGGATGAGCTTCAAGGTCCCTTCCAACCCAGACCATTCCGGTATTCTAGGAATGGAGCAGACATTAGGTTGTTTTCCATCACCACTTCCAGACTGTATCATCTCCCAGTTGAATTCCAGTTGTAGCAAAATAGGAATCTTTCCAGAGAGCAGATTTTGCCATCAGAAATTGCCATTTTTGGGGGAAAGCAAATGCTTTTAAGAGAACACGGTGGGTTTGATTGTATTATTAATGGGGAAAAAAACCCTGCAGTGAGTCATATTGAATTTGCCATTTTTCTGCGCACAAAGCAGTGTGCACGTTCTGCGCATTCTGCACATTCTGGCCTTGACTTCTCTGCAGATGTTAAAATGAAACAACTCCATAATGCGTAGAAGACTGAGTGGGGTTAAAATGCACCACCATGAAAGGGAAGATTTTCCCCCCTAGACCAAAGCAAATGGCATTTAACAACTAGCTTAAAGAAGAATTTCATTTCGAACTCCCTGTGTCATGAGTAACATTCAGAATTCACTCCAAAATGGAATGAAAACACATTTCTAAATACTTGGGCTTTCTTTCTGGCAAAGCACTTCCAGTTCCCAACCAGCAGCATCCCTTGGGGCAGGTTGAGGATGGTTACTCTCTGCGGGTAGTGTGCTCTATTCATTCTTGTATCTCAAACCACCCCTTGAGGCAGCTAACCTTCCCAAGGCTGTTTTGCCTTTGACAGCAGCAACGATTGCTGGTGTGTTGTCCACCACCCTGCTGCCTTACGGCATGAAGCATGTCCTCAGGGGGGTGAGCACGGATTAAATCCAGACCAAACCCCTGAGACAGGGAAGATAAGAGAAGGACTCTTCATCAGGGACTGTAGTGACAGGACAAGGAGGAATGGATTCAGACTTAGGGGAGATTTAGGTTAGATATAAGGAGTAAGCTCTTCCTTGTGAGGGTGCTGAGGCACTGGCACAGGGTGCCCAGAGAAGCTGTGGCTGCCCCATCCCTGGCAGTGTTCAAGGCCAGGTTGGACAGGGCTTGGAGCAACCTGGTCTAGTGGAAGGTGTCCCTGCCCATGGCAGGGGTTGGAACTGGATGTGCTTTAAGGTCCCTTCCAACCCAACCCAGTCTGGAATTCTATGGTTCTAAATATACTGATGGACAGCTGTTGGAGCCTGGAAGTGCTGGTGAAGTTCCTGCCAGTCACTCCCAGGCACCATCTGGTGGTCACAGCTTTCCTCAAATCACATTTTTCCTGGAATCTGGTTCATTAGGACCAATAGTAAATCAAAGTCAAGCTCTTTAATTCAGCCTCCTCTGCAAGGCAGGAGCAGCAGGAGCTGCCAGGGTGGAATGGGTGAGCTTAAAGTAATGGGGGAGATGGGAAACACGAAAGGAGAGAGCTTCTTTGGGAGATCATTTATTTGTCTGTCCATTGAAAGCAAGCTGAGCAGAGGAGAGGGGAAGTTAGCAAGTGAGCTATGGTAGCAGGACGACTGAAAACCAGGGGAATGCATTCAAATCATAGAATGGGTAGAGCTGGAAAATATATTAATGCTTGTTTATTTGCAGCGGGAAGGGGGACATCAGCTGTGTATGGTTTTGGGGGCTTGTTTCAGAGAACATCTTCCTTTAGAGCAGCGTCTCCTCTCTGCTGTGAGGGTTTTCTGGGAAGGAAAGGGACTGTCTGCACATCCAAAGCATACCTTAGGAAACAAGCAGCCATTCAGGCTGCTGTGTTTCTCCAAATGCAGAAGCTGCTGGCGCTGGTGAACCCAAGAGCATCAACCATCTTGGAACAGGATGAAAGGGCAGGCAAAGGCCTGTGGTCAGAAAGGGCTCCCTCAGGGCTGCTTTTCTAGGAAAAACAGCCACTAAGGCTGTGACATCCTTTGCAGAAGTGAAATGCTGCTGTAGCTGTGATTGCCTAGAGTGAAGCTAATTCTCTGCCTTCTGTTTGCTTTGCCTGGCAATTGTTAGGCAGTAACTGGAAGTGAGGAAGAGAACTTTTCTCTCTTAAAACCATATCAAACCATGTTTTTCCCATCTATGAAAGCAAGTAATTTTCCTTAGGAGCTGATGTTCTCTTGAATGGCAAGTTAAACTCCTGCACAGCCTGGCAAACGTGACTTTCTCCAAGCTCAGCCTCTTGCTTTCAAACTCCCTGCTTCTCCCCAGGCTGAAAAGGTGCTCTTGCAAAACTTCCCCTCCTTCTGTGTGCTGTACATGCTGGGCTCTGGCTTTGTGTCCAACTCCAGATGATTGTCTTCATCACATGAAAACCCCTCTTGTAGCCTGTCCTCATTCCCTAATAATTAGAGAGCACCGTAGATGCTTCGTTGTTCAGCCTGGAGAAGAGAAGGCTCCTTAAGGGGAGACCTTAGAGCAGCTTCCAGTGCCTAAAAGGCCAACAAGAAAGCTGGAAAGGGGCTTTTGATAAAGGCCTGTAGGGACAGGACAAGAGGGAATGGCTTTAAGCTGACAGAGGGGAGATTGAGATGAGACATTAGGAAGAAATTCTTCCCTGTGAGGGTGCTGAGGCCCTGGCACAGGGTGCCCAGAGAAGCTGTGGCTGCCCCATCCCTGGCAGTGTTCAAGGCCAGGTTGGACACAGGGGCTTGGAGCCACCTGGTCTAGTGGAAGGTGTCCCTGCCCATGGCAGGGGGTTGGAACTGGATGTGCTTTAAGGTCCCTTCCAACCCTGGCCATTCTTTGACTAGCAAAGCCATCCAGATGTTTGGCTGTGCAGGGCATGCCAGTTAACTGGATTTCAGTTTAACTTCACTTTCAGGATTGCCGCAGCAGTTGTAGGAAAGTGATGTGCACTCTCAGCTGCAATTTCTCCCTGACCTCTCAAACCAGAGCTGCAGGGTGAGAGAAGGGAGGTGTATTGGTTGCCATAGTAATAAACCAACCTGCAAAACCCAGGCATGTTCCCTTCCTTGTGAAAACCATTTCATCTCCAGGCATCTCAGAGCAAGGTGGGCATTGCAGGGAAGTGTTTAAAATCACTGTTGCTTGTGCTCTCCCTGGGATCATCAGCTGGAGTGATGGGAACACATCAAGCTCAATTTGGGAAAGGGAATGCTTGAACAAGCACAAGCTTTGCTGAAAGCATGTGCCTAAATGCCCTGCAAATTCGGATCTTTGTCACAATTTCTTCTCACCTGGGTCCCTGCAGCACCTCAGGAGTGGCAAATTCTGGGCTTCTCATCTGTATTCATATCTGAGATTTTTCTCTCTTTTCTTTTTTTCCCCTTGGGAAGAGAAGGGAAGGAAGTGAAACATGGAAATTGAGCAAGGCAGCTTCTCTGCCCGTGTCTCTTTGAGGTGCTCCAGAGGAAAACAGCTCTCTGACACCAATTAACTCTAGCAGGGACTCTGCTGTTTTTAAGTGGAACATCAAATCTCGTAAAGGAACTCCTTTATGGCTGCCTCAGTTCTCAACGCTTTATCAAGCACAGGGTCTGGGCACCTGCCAGCTCTTTTTAGAAATAATGAAATGATTATTCTTAGCTCCAAGCTAGGGAGACTTTCAGCTGCAAGAAAAAAAAGAAAGAAAGAGCAAAACCTACCCTGCGTTGCTTAAAATTCGCCCCTTGTTTTCATTAGTGACTCATTCCTGGTCTAGCCTGGCAAATACGTTTATGACTGTAGAGTTCACTGAGGTTATTTTCACCTTGTATTTCTTTATCTTCTATCCTACAGGACTCTTGACAAGAGAGACATTGAAGTGCTGGAGCGGGGCCAGAGAAGGGCAATGGAGCTGGTGCAGAGCCTGGAGCACAAGTGTGATGGGGAATGGCTGAGGGACCTGGGGGGGGTTAGTGTGAAGAGAAGGCTCAGGGGGACCTTATTGCTCTTTACAACTGCCTGAAAGGAGGATGGAGCCAGGAGGGGGCTGAGCTCAGCTGCACCAGGGGAGGTTTAGGCTGGATACTGGGAACAATTCCATCCCCAAAGGGCAGTCAGGCATTGGAACAGGCTGCCCAGGGCAGTGCTGGAATCACCGTCCCTGAAAGTGTTCACACACCGTGTAGATGAGGCCCTCAGTGCCATGGGTTAGTGGTGGCCTTGGCAGTGCTGAAGAATGATTGAACTGGATGAGCTTGAAGGGCTTTTCCAACCTGGTTGATTCTGTGGCTAGGAATTGGACAATAATAAAGGGAAAATAACTTGAGGGCAAGCCAAGGAGGAGTAGAGGAACAAGGCAAGTGTGGTAGACAAAGAGAGATCCACTGGAGCAGGGAATGCTGAGGAGAAGCCAAAGAAGTGGCTGAGTTGTGACCACCATGTCACTTAAGCAGTGCAGAGCTGACTCCAGTTCCAGGAAGGAGCACATGTCATTTTAGAGATCTTTTTAAAGATCTTGTAAGATCTGTTAAAAAAACTTATTTTTAAAAAAGAAGCTATGTCTGAAAACAAAGACTTTTAAAGAAATCTCTTTCTTTTAAACAAAACCACTTTCTTTTGAGAGCCTCAGCGTTCTGGGCCAGAGCAGCATCCCTTGTGCCTTTGGGCTTTGGAGAAGCCCAGAGAAGGACCCCAAGGTCTGATCTCTGTGTGCCACTCTTCTTCCCATGCTGCAGCATCTGAGGCTTGCTTTGTGACAGCCGAGTGCATGGATTTTTATCCTGGCTGTGTGTGCAGGTGTGGCAATTAAGGATAGGTTGCTAGGAATGAAGAGCTTTCAGAGCAGTACACACCATTAATCCTGACCTTCCCAGCACAGAGCTACTTCAGCCTCATTCCTGAAAGGAATGAAATCTATTTGTTCACATGGTTTTTCCTATTACAGAAGCAAGGATATTGTGATTTTTTCCTGGTTGTATCTGTCTCCCTTACACTTCTCTCCATCACATTTTTACTCTTTTAGCTACTTTCCACCAGGGGACAAATGGCAAAGGTTATATATTCTAACTGGATTTTCCCTCCTTAAAGAGGTTAAGCCTTATTAGACATCAGAGAATCCTCAGATGAGAGATGAAACCTATTAGCAAGGTATTCAGACTCCTACATTACAGTGTTCCTTTTTATTCCCCTATACTTTTGGGGGACATAACTCTGCCTCATACAGCTAAGAAGAGGTTGGAAAAGGAGCACCAGGGGACTCAGTGCTTTGGGATCAGCCTCACTAACTGGATTTTCCCGTGGATTGCTTGGCAGGTGGAGCGGCAGGAGAAGAGCACATATAAATAACATTAGAAAATTAATCATCCCATTTCCTGCAAGTGATAAGAAAATTTGCCCTGTCTGCAAGTAATTTGCAGTCATTCATGGCAATTCCTAATATTTAAATACCAAGTAAATTAATTAGTTGGCATGATTTTTGGTTAAGTGATTTACTGTAATTGCAATGGCTAAATAAATCAATTAGTTACAGAAAACCCCAACAAACCACAACACAAAAAAGCCCCAGACAAACAGGATAAATCAATTACTTACTATTTAATGGGAATTACTTGATGCTACAGAAAACAACAGAGGAACAAATCCTTTTATGACATCAGCAAAATTCAATCACTGCAGATAGCACTAGCGGATCCCTGAATAAATGCCAGCCTGTGCTGGAAAACCAGATCTGGTGCTAGAAGCCATTGGAGGAGGATTGAAGGAGGTATTAGAGAACACCACGGTGATGGCTGTGGGTGGGGGTTACTGTTAGCCCCCAGCTTTGACAGGGTGTAGAGCTCCTAGTTGTGCATCTCAGGGGTGTTTGTTAGGAGGCACTTCAACAAATGCCAGTAGGGATGCTCAGGGTCTGTCCTGGTCCAACCCAAACCATTCTATGATTCTATGGTTTCTGTGCAAGGAAAGCATGGATGAGCAGGCTAGGACTGTTTGGCCTGGAAATGTGGTAATGGAGAATGTATATGTGTGTGATGGAGGACCGAAGAAAAGAGGGTTACACGGGTGGTTACTGAGCACACAAGGTGAACCCTGCATAAGCTATCCCAGCTGAAAACATCTGGAACCTGAGGCAGTGCCCAGGGAAGTATCATCCAGCCTAGCACAGCCCCTTGCCCAGGACCAGTGTATCTACTCCTATCCCATGCAGCAGCTCAAGAAACATTGCCTGGTTTCCCACTGGCTTGAGCACCACCAAGGCAATAACCTCTGCTGATGAGAAGCTGGACCCGCACTCCACGTGCGCTCCTGGCCATTGGGAACTCTTGTGCCTATGGATCTGCCAGCAATCACAGTAACTGCTGAGCTTTTCCTGGCAATTTCCCCTCAGAGGATGCTCTCAATTTGCATCTCTCTACTCAGCCAGCAACTCTTACACAACTTAGAGGAATTTAATTACATTCCGGAGCTCAAATGATGTCTGATGAGCTTTAAATTGGGCAGCAGCTTCAGTATTAGTCATGAGAAGGGAGACGGGCAGACGAATGGTGCTGTGCAGTGTACAAACCCTGTCTCATTAGGAAAGAGGGGTTAGAGCCCACCAGAGCTCAGTTAAACAGGCGCATTATCGTTTCTAGTCTCTTGTCCGCTCTTCTCATTACTGTTATGGCAGGCTTTTACATTTGTTTGCTTGGGGTGCTGAAACAAAAGGCTAAAATGAGAAATCAGGAAACATTTTACCCAGGGTAAATACCACTCCTGTATTTTTGGACATGCTATGAACCAGCTTAGCATGAAAATAAGCCCCTTGGCGATGCAGGAACCATCCCAAAACAGGAGGGTTACATAGCACACAGAACACCATTATTTGTACAGCGCCTGTATGCTTAGAATAAAATTACTCATGGGCAAACAAGAACCTGTTTAATGGGCTGTTCTCAGAAGGAAAGCCCATGTCTCATCTGCTTGCATGGCATTAGGCTCCTAGTGAGGGTCTGAATGCCTCTTGACCTGGCACCTTCTATCTTCTCTGGCCAACCCAGAGCTCAGTGGGAGCAAGACCAGCTTTTCTCCTCAGCACCTGAACTAGGGAGAGCCCAGCCTGAGTGCTTCCTCCATGCAGAAATCCATCTGAGCTGTCTGAAGATGTGTCCAGCGTGGATCTGCTCTCCCCTGGATTTAATTCCAGCCCTAAACTGCCCCTGGCCATGCAACTGACAGGCTTTTTTCCCTACTGTGGCCTTCCTGACGGATGGAGGTGGTCTTTCATAGTTGCTGCTGCTCCTGATGTGAAGGATGGATCTACTGAAAGTTGAGTTTCTCTTCCAAAGCACTGGGGGTAGGGGTGAATCCCTATAGGAAGAAGCAAAAGCCTTTAAAAACAATAAATAAAAAGAATAAATCCCACTTTCTTTTTATCCAGAGCAATGAAACTATTTTGGCTGAAGCCTTCTGAAAGCAGCTTTCTGCAGATAGGAGAAGGGCCATGCAAAGTTTACCCAGGTTATAAAACACTGGGAAGAACCTCAACTGGAATGCTAGTCCCAAAGCACCACATTCCTTTGCGAGTGGGTAGTGCTACGGACACGGGGGTCATAATTACACATGACAGAGATGTGTGCTGGAGCATCCAACGGGAAGAAATTTGGAGGCAGAGGTTGGAAGTGATGCAGAGTTAAGGAGATGTGAGGGGTTCCCCCATGTCCATCCTTGCGCCCTGCAGAAAGGGAAAGGGCAATCCCAAGCCCCTGCCTGCAGATGATGGATAACTGCAGCTATTAGCGACCTGAACCTGGATTCATTTTTAATGCAGGCTGACAGGAGCTCTCACAACAGCAGTGACAGGCTCCCCTGGAGTGCAGGACCTTCCCCAGGAAGCAGGATTTCCTCGTGCTCCACTTAGTGAGGTGCTGTCAGGAATCACTGTGCTACAATTGCTAAGCATTCAGTGTGCCTCGGCTGTGTCCCTGATTGCATCAATTAACCACAAATCAACTGAGGAGCCAATTTAGGTTTGAAATAGAGACTTAATGAGATGTCTGCATTGCTTTGCTTTCATTTTAAAAGGGTACCACACCTGGAAGGTGAATGCAGGAGGAGTTTATTATCGTTTCCGTCCGATGTCTTACATCAGTCCCCTTCACAATGATGCTGGGCATTGTCCATGAAGTTAGAGGCCCTGCTATAAAGAGTTTAACCTTGAGATGTGGTACTGGGATAATTCTTCCTTTACAGGAATTAAAGTCTAGAGCCACCTACAGCAAGCTCAGGATGCTGGGCCATAAAAGCACTGAGGATGGCAAAAGGTCTCCAATATTATGGTTACAGTGAGTATAAATTAGTTTATCTTAAAACCAATCTTGGGCTGGTTAAACTGTGACTCAGCAGCAGCTCATCCCATCAGTGGTGGTGGCAGGTCCTAGCTCTGTGCTGAGGCATTGCACGGGTCCTGCACTTTAATGGTAAGGATGTAAGTGATGCTGCAGCGGTTGTCAGTTTAATCAGGGTTTTGTGTATCTGACAAATACCACTGATGGTGAGATGCAAGCAGTGGTGCTGATGGAAGGAGTTCATCTCCCATCTCACCTGCTGAACGCTGTTGGGAGGCTTCATTACCATGCAAATGGAGATTGCACACAGCCTAATAAAAATACATCTGTCAGGCTGCGCACATCTATAATATCAAATGTTAGCATAACTAGGATTTATAGAGCAAATTAATTTTATCTGGGGCTGGTTAGACTTGGCCTGCCACTGGAAACAATAAGGGTTAATTATGCTTCAGTAATTCTGACATCTTTCTGATGAGCAATTCATCTCTCATTGCACCCAAAAAGCTGCTGTGATACTAGGAAACTTTTGACCTTGAAACTGTGGAGGCTGATTTTGACAAAGGAATTGCAAACCTGACAAATGAGGAGGCAACCTACACAGGCACCCAGCAGCAATGTATGCAGCCAAGCGAAGGGAGGAAATGAGCAGCTAACTCAGCCGTAATTTTGCAAGGGATCAAATTGTCGTCTAACTTATGTTGGAACAAGCATCCAAGGACAGGTCTGTGATGGTGCATGCATTGAGATTAGAGAGCTAAAGGATGTTACTGCTCTGGGACAGCAGCAGGGGACCCAGGGACACCCTTGCCAGGTTGTGGAGCATGACAATATGGGCAGCAAGCTGGAAGCACAGGAGTAAGTGTAGATAGCTTGAGCTGCACATGGACCTTCTGCCTGGGAAAGTCAGGGGACTTGTTACACAGGACAGTTTTCTTCCTGGATGATAAAGCTTCCTTGGGTAATGGAGTACGAACAGCCCCCTTGACCTACACCAGTGGGAAAGAGTGGACACTCATGTCCAGAGTAAATGGGGTCCATTCTAGGAGCCAAGCGGGTAGGGAAGCAACACACAGTTTTGTTCACAAACGCCTGTCACAGAACACACGCCTGCTTTTGGTGTCACCTAAAATTAGACAAATCTCCCATACATCCAGAATCTTAGCGGAGGTACCCTGCTTTCTGAAGTGGTTCTAAGCTAGCAAGAGGGCAACTGTAGAATCAGTGTCTCATCTACATCAATCAGCTTCCATCGAACGTATCTTGGATTGGTGATTACAAGCAAATAATGTATTGATATATTAAAATTGACATGTTTGCAGCGCAAGGCATTCGCCAATGCTCATATGTTGTATTTACTAAGGCAATACTGGCAAGAAGACAGGGACAATGAGCTTGGACCTGATGAACTTTGCAAAGTCCCTCAAGGGAAGAAGACAACAGCAAGTTTTCAATTTACACTGGAAATCACAGGCAGAGTCTGTGCCTTTAACCTGGGCTATAGGATGTATGTTTCTTGGAAACACATACATGTGCTCCTGGGTTTTGTGTCTAGGCATGCTGTCTTGAAACACAACTGTTTTGCCAGTACTCCTTCTCCTCCCTCCTTCCTGCTCTTCTCCACATGTAGTGAAAAAATGTGTTTTCCATCTAAATATTGCCTCAAAAAGTGTAATTCTCCAATCAAGTCTCTTTATTGTCCTCTATGTTTGTAAGCAGAGCTCATGTCTTTCTGCGTGAGTTATGTCACATACATGAGAAGTAATAGGTTGGGAACAGCTTTGAAAGTACTGCTGTGTCTATATACCCCATACCTACAGCTCTGCACAAGGGTACATCCAGGCTCTCCTTAGCTTTGTATTCTTCCAGCATTTAGTAAACTAGAGACGCATATGCTTTGCTTTTCAGCTGCTGGTTTGTCCTATTTATATCGTGCTAAGCCAAATGCTGCAGAAACCTCTTCATTCTTAATTAATCTTCCAGGCAAATTATCTGCTGCAGGATTTAGTTTTTACAGGGGGCTTTTTTTGGTAGATGTCCTAAGCTCTTGCAGCATATTTCACTAAGAGTTTCTATAGCTTTGTTAGCAGCTTCATCTTTCTGGTATTGAAAGTCTTTGGCATATGCTACTCGATCCAAGCAATTTGTTATTGTCTGAGATGTTTGTTTTCCCAAACATCCTTTCTTTCAGCAATATAGTCCAGGTGCATCTTTCCAAAAGCAACAGGGGAAAGGTAACGTCTACAGCAATATAGCAATGAAGCATTTAACTTCCCAGCAATGCCCTTTCCTCCAATTTTCAGCCAGAAGTGGGGACTCAGCACTGAAGAGAGCCATGGATAATTAACTGATTACTCTGCAAGATTCATCCCAAGCCATCATCCTTTCCTCTGCCAAGGGAAATCTTAATGTTGCTAGCGATGCTCTTTTCCATGAAGACTATTTTGCTGGGAACCGACAGACCAAATGTTTGGAAACACTATCTAAAATAAGGTTTGGTGGTTAGCGAAGGGCTGGAATAACTGAGGAGGGGAGCAGACCTGCATGGAGCATTCCAGCTCTTTCTGGAGACATGGAGCCTGGTAGTTCTGTGTTTTTCCAGTGACCCTTTATGGAAAGAAAGTGCACAATTCACTTTGATGAAAGGCAAATAGTTTCTAAAGAACTGCTACAGCAGTGGCAGATACACAGGAAGAAATCACCCATTTCTGCCTGAATTTCTTATTCCTTTGCACTTATTTTTAAGGAAGTTATCTACACTGATTTCCTACTATTTCTCCAACTAATCCAGCCTCTGTTAATCCTGTCCTCCAAAGCTCTTGGTATCATTCTCAAGAGAGTCATCCACAAGTTTGATGGGTGCACCCGCCAGGCCCTATTTCCCTCTTTGCTTAAGAGAATGTCATGCAGGACAATGTCATACTCTCAATAAATGCAAGACAGATCACATCTGCTGCTTTCTCTTTATCCACTTGGCTGGTTACTCCGACAAGGAATGAAATCAGAGATGGTTTGAGAAAGTCGGTGCTTGAATAATCTCTGCTGGCTGGATTTATCAGCTTATTATTCCCTAGATGACTGCGAGGAGATTGTTCAATGATTTTCTCTCCTGTCTTTCTGGGTATGAGATTATTCCAGTTTCCTGGGCTTTTCTTTCACTCCTAAAAGACAAACTACTCTGTTTGCCCTCCTCAATTCCCTAGGTACGGGGAGTTAGCAAACATAACCCTTAAGGGTCCAGGAATCCCCTCACCTCACTGCTAAGAGCGGGGTGGAAGATTCTGCCTGTTCCTCAGGATGTTATCACTTCTCTAAGTATTCTTTAACCAGGTCTTTTCCTGTTCTGGTCTGCAGTGCTACTTCTTTCTTTAAAGGCAGTAAAGTGGAGGTTACAGTTTACCTTTCAGTGAGAAGGCTGAAGGAAAGGAAGCTTTTCTTGCCACAGCAGATATCCTGAGCTCTTATTTTTCAGTAACTACAAAACCTACATGCTCCTTCGTCTTCCTTCTCATGCTGCTCAAGTTCCCATTAGTATTCCTTGTCATCTATAGCCTGTCTCTCAGTGTCTTTTTGCATGCATGTGCTCTTCCTTCATTGTGTCTCTTTTCTTCTTTTATAGCTTTTGGGAGGCTCCCTCTCTGATTTTCCAGCCACGAAAGGACTCTCTATGTAGCTGTCACTGTGCTGCAGCAGTGCAATTCCCACACCATCTGGAAACTGCAGTACATGTCTGCCTGGAGTTTGGCTCCCTATATCAGAGCAAGAGCAGTGGTTGAGGCTGGGGCCGCCAGCAGTGTATTGGCAGGAAGCTTGCCATGGAAAGATCTTCTGTCACCCGTCCTCCTCATCATGCACCCCAGGGACTGACAGTGCAAGCTGCACATTAACCTTGGCCAGGACAAGTCTATTAACTTCCTCAAAATGACTCCTCTGCCTGCCTGCCTATGGGACTGGATTTTCTGTAAGACAATCTCAAGTGAAAGGCTCTGTGTTTGGACCCAGCTGGTGATGGGTGTTCAAATCAAACTAAGGCTCTGGGTCTTAAGCTAGTCCAAGGCTTTGGTTTCAAGGAGCTTACTGGATTCATGGGGATGAGCACAGTATTCCACATCATGAGATCTGATATGTCCCTGTGGGTAGGACTCAGTTTCCTAAATATGGATTTCTAGGGATGTTCTGTGGTACATGTTCAGCTGCCTCTCCAGGAGAATAGGGGTCGATAAATCTCATGTCCTATTCATCAAACACATGCGGACGCATTGTTTATCCCATGACATCTCAAATGGCACTAGGTACCTGTCTTTGGGGATCTGAATCCTTCTTTTGTACCTTTTCAACTTCTTTGTTAGGAACAGACATATGGAAGAAGACTGATCCCCCCCTGCAAAGGGAGGGACCAGCACACTGCAAACAGCTTCTTTATTGCTAACGAATTGAGCAGAGAGAGGCCCAAAATCTGAGATAAAATTAAGTCACATTTCCTTTTTAAGCATTCCATGGGTCCCTTAAAGATGTGATTGAAGGAGATACAGTAGAGGCAGGGAAGAAATGCCAGAGCTGCTAACAGATGAAGATACAGAAAATTGGTTTATGTGAGCCCAGAAGCTTAGCAGATAATGGCCCAGGAGGTGCTTTCCTGCTTGCTTGCCAAACATAAGCAATGCCTAATGTTTTAGAAGTGCCTTGAGCTATCCTAGCAAGACATACTTATCTCTTTACAAAGGTCTGCAGCATCGTCTCTACTCTGTTTCCATTTGTGATTCCAACCATGTCACATTAAATACAGAAATGCACACTGATCAGAAAAGCAATTTAAGGAGCTCCCAGAGCTATTGCAGGCCCAGAGTTCTGCCACAAAATGGCTGGTGAGATTTGTTTAAAACACTATGTGGGTTAATTTTTGCTGCCAAAACCCTTTGAAATCGTTAGAGCTTATCCAGTCAATTTTCAGCTGTGACCATAAGGCCAGAAAACAAAAACTCCATGAGCATAAAACTTGCTATTGCTTTCCAATATAATGGCTCCAAAGCAAAGGTTAGAAAGGGAAAAACAAAGATGTTGGAAGAATGAGCAGCTTCAATGATGTATTGTTGGTGGTACCCATAAAGTTACCCCAGCACAAACAGACCTTTTGTATCAACTAGCATGAGCCAAAGGCCCCCAAAGTGACGGTCTCTGCAGCTCATCACCTTGCAGGAAAGGGTTGTCTTTCCATCCTCATTGGGATAAAGGAGAAAATGATTCTCATTTATTCATTTCCATTCAAGAGCATCTCTGGTCCATCTAATTTCATCAGGCCTTTTAAATTCACGTGCCACAAACACAACCATGTTCATTACTTGCTAATATATGTACTTGCCTTGAATTCCCTTACAGATGGATCTCTCCCAGGTGTAACCTTTCCTGGCTGCATTCAAGACATGCCTGAGATGCGTTGATGGACCATGCCACATAATGCATGGCAGCAATGCATGGGGCAAACTGAGAAGTTAAAGTATCCTGGGTGAAATAAGGCAATTTTAGAAAGCCTGCATACGTGTTGCCTGGAAGTAAAAAACATGAAAGACCTAGGTGAAGATTCTTGTCTGTGTTTTCAAAGACATGACAAATTTGCTCAACTTCTCGTTAATAATTCTTAATATTTCACACATCACAGACTTGAAACATCAAGAGATATCCCATCCTTTTAATTATTGTGTCTCTTTCTCTCAAGGAGACATCGCTATGGAAAGAAACCCAAATAACTTATAACAAAAGAAAGGGAAATAATGCGTGTCATTATGATTGGGAGAAAAATAAGAATAGGTAATACTCAGAAGGCAAACAAGGTTATTGTGATCTGGAAGTCAGGAGAGAAATAACTTCAGCACCAATAAAGTTGTCATCATAAAAGCATTTCATAGAAAGGGCAAAGAAAGACTGCGATACAAAGGTATTTATAAAATCTGATTTGAGATTGATTGATCTGATTTGATTTGCAAGCTCTGCATCCATCTGTTCAATTGAGATGGATTTTTAGTATCATACCTTTGTGTGCTTTAAGTATTGGTGGAAAATAAGTTAGGCATTCTTTCATATTGTCTGCTAAATAAGATATGTTTCAAATTAGAGCATGGTGCCAAGCTGTTTGATAGTAATTTGTGAGGTGAAAAATTCTCTTGGGATCGACAGCATCCCTTACATGACAAATACACAAAAATACAGGTATGCAAAGCTATCTTGTGGTTTTGACAGTGTACTAACAATGACCTTTAATGTAGCCTTTTCCCACCTTCAGGTTGTTTCATGTAAACTAATTAGCTCATCATGTTCTCATTTGCAAGCGCTTCCCTCTTCCTGACAAGAAGAGAGGCTCCACATGGACCGCTGAGGGACAGGAGCAGTCGATGAGTAAAGGCGCCGTCATAGAGAGCCATGGACATCCGAAAGGCTCCACACACGAGGTCTGTGTCAGCTCACTGGGATCAAATGACTCATAGAGAAAACGGGACTTTTCTTGGTCACATCTCCACAGACAGCCTTGAAGCTTGTAGGGTCCAGTACCGTGCCTGGATACCGGATTTTGTGTCCAGACCTGACATCTTTGTGTGCTTGAGGTCCATCCCAGGCAGCTGGTGATATTCTAGAGCTAAACATCTGTTTCACTCCCTCTCTCTATGCGAAAACATCCTAAATAACCCCCAGGGGCGTTTTGATAGCAGAAGAGATCAAACAAATGCCAGATTTTATAAGGTAGGTACATTTATAAGCCAGGTAACTCCCTGCATGTGAGAATCACAGGCTATTTGCTTGCAGATGTTTAAAATCAGCAAAATATGACCTAAAGATGTTTCTCCTAGCACCCAAATCCTGACCCCTTTGTTACAGCCCCTCGGCTCTCGCTGGAGTGCTGGGATGCTGGGTTTACCTATTGGAACAATATTCTTGTGCTCAAGTTTTGAGACAAAGCAACTTAAGACTCTTTTTTGAGTTTTGGAGCTGGCTAGGCTCTCCTGGAACTGTTTCATGTAAGTTTTATCATGATGTTCACATATGATGTCTTTCTACTTCTTTCTACACCTTTACACAAAGTAACTGTGTACCTATTATGCCGTTGCACTGCATCCACTCTGCCAGGGCTCTGAGGTGTATTTGGGTACCTCTGTTCCATCAGAGCATTGTGCTTTGATCTGCCAAAGATCTGAGTCTGGAATAGCGAAGAATTACACTCAGCTCTCTCAAGTCCCAGCACTTCAGCTATTACTTTAGGAAAGTTGTATTAAATAACCACAACGAGCTGCTGCAGCAGAGCTAAAGATTGACCAGTGATGCTGAACTAACGCGTCAGGTTTTTGCAAGGCAGCATTGGTACAGCTAAGAAGGTTTCTAGTGCAAGACCTGATGCCACAGTAGACATAGCCTGTTGATGCCAATGGAGACAAAATGCCTAACAGGCTGTGAATTGGCCTCATCTTACCTGATGTTTCTAAAAGCCTTTTCAGAGCTCCCCAGATGCTCTATCTCGACACAAGCACCAGTGATGCGTATCGAACTGATCCCAACAGAAAGTTCACTCTCTTCAGCACCAAAACCTGCTACCTGGGCACAAATTCCCTGAACTAGATGGTTGTGCAGAAGCTGTGGAGCTCCCCATGCTCCATGAAACAGCCGATGGCTCTTTCTGGTTGTACTGTTACATGTGAGGGTGAACATGCAAGATGCAGCCTGGAGTCACTTCCCTGAGGGGCTGGTGATGTACAGGCAGAATGAAACCTCGTAAAGAGCCTGAGTAAAGGAGGTTAAACCAGACCTGGTGGGAGGTTGGAGGTTGGAGGTTGCAGCCTCCCAGCTACAAACCCAGGACTAAGCCAGCTTTGTCTGGAATTCATCTCAGCAGCTGTTTCCACCAGCGGGTTAGCTGTGAAGGGCATCACTTGTCAGCTGTCACCACTGCTTCACTCTTTGCCTTAAGTGAGGGCCGAATGTGGCAGGCAGCTCAGAGGATGAAAGAAAAGCCAGGTTTATTTATTCCACAATTGCCAGCCCTATGGCTGAAGGTCCTCCCTGTGTAACAAGATTAACAGTTTCAGGTCACTGCCACCATCACAAGCATCTGTGCTGACTAACAGCATAATGGTGTGGTCCTTTTAGCTCTGGGTTTGCTCGGGGCTGCAGCACTTTGTGTGTTCAGTCTATTACTGGTCATACCATCTGCAGCATCTGTCAGAGGAAATGATGCTGAGATGTTTGGACCTGGGGAAACCTTAGAGCCACCTTCCAGTGGCTGCAGGGGCTGACAAGAAACCTGGAGGAAGGCTTTTGACAAGGGCCTGTAGGGACAGGACAAGGGGGAATGGCTTTTAAAAAGGGCAGATGCTAAGAAAAAGTCTTCCCTGTGAGGGTGCTGAGGCTGTGGCACAGGGTGCCCAGAGAAGCTGTGGCTGCCCCATCCCTGGCAGTGTTCAAGGCCAGGTTGGACAGGGCTTGGAGCAACCTGCTCTAGTGGAAGGTGTCCCTGCCCGTGGCAGGCGTTGGAACTGGATGAGCTTTAAGGTCCCATCCAACCTAAACCAGTCTGGGATTCTGTGATTCTAAGATCCACCTCGTTGGCCTGTGGGCTGGAGCATGAGTAATCTTCCCTCGCCTTGCAGGGTCCATATTCCTTACACGCCCTTCCAGCAGCCTGGGGACCAGTGTGGACCCAGGAGCAGAGAGACCAGTACAGCATGGGCACAAAGAGAAACGTGAGTTTTGCTACTAGCCCTCCAAACTGCTCCCAGACTCAGAAGCTAATAAGGGAAAAACGTTGTAGCCTTAAGGGAGAAGAGTGACAGGGTGCTTTGGAAGGATGAACTGCTTCTAAGCCACAGACCATGGGCTTAGCCTCTTTTGTGTACATTTGTGAAGGTATATTAAACCCCAAAACAGCCTTGGAGTCAAAGAGTCCTTCATCACTTGGGGTGCAAGCTGGTAGGGAGCAGAGAGCCAATGAAATGGTGATTAAGTATTCTTACTTTATCAGGAAATCAGGTTCAAAAAAGGCTTTAGAATTGCTCGACTTTTCAGATGGGAACTGAGATATCCTGAAGAAACCTGGTTTGTAAAAAGCTGAAGATTCCCTACCTGAATATCAGACCCTTTAAAGCACATCCAAATGCAAACCCCAAGGCTGTGATCTGGATCATAAAACCTGGAAAGCCTTAGCTGAGGGCCTTCTTTGCAGGACCTCCTGCAGGAGCTGGGGCAGCCCTTGGCATCCTGCAGAAGGCTGAAGAACGGGAGGATAATGTCAAATAGCAGCCATCCTGCCTGTCTGAATTCTCTATTGGCGGCCGTGAGAAACACTTGCTAAATTAATTGACCAGGTTCTTTCATGTCGTGTAAATTCAGTCTACCTTATTAATTATGGTTCCATTAATTTGCTGCATGACTCTTGCTGGTCACTAGATGTCACTAATAACGAAAGAGAACGAGGAAAAGCGGGGGAATTCTTGGGGAGGCGAATTATTACAGGAAATAGTGCCTGGGAGTGCCTCCATCCAGACCTCTGGTAGCAAAAGAGCGGCGCTCAAGAGCATGCGTAGCATAAAGCAAAGCTTTAATTGGAGGTAAGAAGGTGTCCTGTATGTAATGGCATCCCACACACTCTTGTTGCAATGCACTGGGAGTCCTGGCTGGGATGCGCTGCTGAAAGACAGGTACCACTGCTCCTCCGCTTCTGTAAGCAGGGGTGTTAACATCAAGAGGAAAGAGCAGGCAAGGTCCTAGCTCTGATGTTCTGGTCTTTGTTGCCTGCCCTAAGCAAACTTTACACAAAACGGGTCTGGAGCAAGGAGCTGATTGCAGTGCTGGGAACAAGATGTGTGACCATGCTCTGCTGTCTCCCAGGCCATCAAATTAGCTCCCTCCAGGACAGTGTGAGCAACAGTCATCGCAGGATTCCCAAGGCGGCAGGGTGCCACATATCACTTATCCATTTTCTATCAGTGCCTAGAAACCTTCCTTCCCTACTTCCCATCACCGGAGGGGAAAGAGCAGACCTGAGCAGTCCAATGTAAAATGCTACCAAGTCATGTGTCATAGGGACAGACAGCACACTGCCTTGTGTTCCCAAGTGGACCAGGACAGTGCTGTGTCTTGCAGGGACTCATCACATGTCTGAGACTTGGACATGCATTTAACTTAGGCACAGACCAGTGTTGAGTAAACCCTTTGATCTGACTTCTTTATGATACATGAAAACATCTCAGGAGATGGAACTGGATGAGCTTTAAGGTCCCTTCCAACCCAAACCATTCCATAATTCTTTATGACACTTTACAAAGCATCTTCTAACGCAGTGCCTGCCCATCAGAAGAGCAGCCAACAGATGTCACATACTTGAGGGACTTTGGGACACTCGCTGCTTTTTAGTATAAGCCCATGCCTCAGCGCTGCTTTAATCCAATAAGAGCAAGTGCCATCACACCATTAGTTTGATGAATAGATACAGCCAAAGCCGTAGATGTGTTTAGCTCAGGAGTGAATCCATTAGGGAGTGAAGGTCATCCAGCACCCCTCATCCATATGTCAACTGCATCCAACTCTGCCGTTTAGGGCACTTTCAAGTTACCTTTCTTCCAACCTTGTGTCTTCACTGGGGGTGTGGGTGAGTTGTGCCAGAAAGATAGACAATGCAGGAATTAACTTTCCCTGGGATGCAACAAGTCAAGCATACCCTTAGGTCCACATCCTGTGATTAGATATTTACAGATCTCCAAGAACACAGCCTCAGGTCTCCTCAGTTCCAGCCCATTGTCTCAATCCTATACACCCACTTGATTTGGCTGCTTGTGGGGATGTAAGGATGAGCCGGACAAGGCCCCCTTCACCCCAGAGATACCATCACCAGCTAAAACTGCTGCCAGATACCAGCAGTTTTATCTGCTGATAAAATCCCAACATGTCAGAAGTCATTTTTTGGTTTAAATCGAATTCCAACAAAAAATGCTCTTCCTTCTCCCTCCTCCAGAAATGTATAATGAGAATAATCAAATTGGATGGTCTTGACTACATCAAATAATGTTGTTCCAACAATACATGAATGCTCCATTTCCATAAGGTACACATATATTTCTTCTATAATAACAAAGCATTATACCAGCAAATATTAAACCCAGCACTGAAATATAATATTAAAATTAATATTTGATATTATCCTAAAAGTTCAAGTGAAATTAATGGAAATGAGTGAGTTGAAAAAGGACTTTATTTACTTTACCTCAGCAGGATGAGATGATTTGGTATTATCAAGACTCTTGGAAAGATTTTTTTTCCAGCACTTTCCTTGTTGTAGGCTGTAATTTTATCAAGACTTACATACTTTTGAGAAAATGAAAGGAAAATGCTCTGTTCTGGAGGAAAAATGTTGTGCTGGAAAAACTCCAAATGATGCTGTTTCTCGTTCTTCCTCAAAACCACCTCTTCCCCTGCCCTGACTCCTCCCCAGCCTCTGCTGTACCTGGTGTTTGCATCACATTAAAAGCCCAGTGTCTGATGAAGAGCCGTTCTGCTGTGTGACCAACATGGCCTTTGCCCAAGTCCATTTTCACCCCAGTTACCTTGGAGGGATGATGGGTTTGAGACACCAGTCACCCTCGCTGTAGGACAGCCACTTCCTGTGGGAGAGAGGCCAGGATGGAAGCAGAAGCCATGGGGGATGATGGTTTCCACCATCACCAACCTTTTACCCAGCCTAGACTCTTCCTGACACGTGGTGTTAGGATGTGGTGCTGTTCAGGACACCTACATCTGGCAGTCACAAGAAGTTGGTGATCACAGGCAGTTCAAAGAGCAGTGATGGTCCAGATCATTTTTTAGTGCCAGGTCACCACACACTCTCCTCCTTTGCTGTGCTGACGTGTTATTCCTTCTGCAGCAATATCAGCAGTCATAGAATCACAGACAGGTTTGTGTTGGAAGGGACCTTAAAGCTCACCCAGTTCCAACCCCCTGCCACAGGCAGGGACACCTTCCACTAGAGCAGGTTGCTCCAAGTCCCATCCAGCCTGGCCTTGAACACTGCCAGGGATGGGGCAGCCACAGCTTCTCTGGGCAACCCTCAAGTCATATGTATGTACTCTTGTGGTCCCTGTACCAGAACTTTGCAAGCCAAGATATATTCACTCTGTTCTCCATGTGAGAATTCCCATTACCTCCAATGAGGAGAGAATTATTGACTTCCAGTAATTATGAAGCTATTTAAGCAGAAAACCAATGACTCCAAACCATACAAAGCCATGCACTAGGCTTCTCAATAGTCTGTGGACCAGGAAGGGGCTGACAAGCCATACATCACTCTACCTGCCCGGAATGAATTGATTCTGTCACCAGCAAACTAAATGCAATCAAGCTTTTGACTTGACTCATAAATTGTACTTGAGTCACGGTTAGCAGTCCGGTGAAGTGAAGCAGGTAAAGAAAAAGTGTGACAACAGGATGAACCAGCAAATGAGCTTCAATAAGGAAGGAAAATTTAAATATTTTATTTCAAAATGTGAAATACTTCCTAATTTTAGAACTCTGTGCGGCAGGAGTGCAGAGAGCTGTAGTGTGCTAATCTGATATATCCTGCCACCATGTGTTTTCCCCATAAACAACAATGCCACCAAGTGATTCTGTCTTGGGGGCATGTTCAGCCTAATCTGCTGAGGAAAAACCTATCTTTTTTTTAGCAGCCCAATCTGCTGGGTAGACAGACATTGAGGCAAAAGTCCTTGCAAAAACCATCCACACAGGGGGAATCTACAGAGGGAAGAACCTGCTGTATGGGGAGAGATGGATGTACCCAAGTAGCAGTTCACCCAACATGGATACCATTGTCCCTTCTCCTGAAAACCGTGTCTGAAAAGACCTTACTGGGGAGGTTGACCTGGGAAGCTGTGGAGAGAAGGAGCACAGTGTGGTACAGCATCCCCTCCACACCACAGCAGACATCCAGCAGTGTGGGCCTCCGGCTAGGAGCTGGACCTCTCTATGAAATGGCATTAATGAAGATGGTCTTTGTGCAATGGGTCAAAACGATGGGTGGCAGGAGAACAGAGAGGGAGACAGACACACTCAAGTGCACTGAAAGATGGTGTCAAGGCTTCTTCTGCTGGTCTCAGGTTTTGTGGAACTCTCTGTTTCTTGTTGCAAGAAGTGGTAGGACGCCCTTGAACAGAAAGCTGCATACACAGCTCCCAGAGTGGGCAGTCTTTTCTCAGTGTCAGATGCAAATGCATCTCACTGCATAACACTGGTGGGAACCTTAATTTGTCCTTGATATTTGAGGAAGGAAACTATCTTAATTAACACCATCTTGCTCTGCATTTCTCAGCATAACACCAATTAACTTCCAATTAGAAGATTTATTCCAAAATTCATGACATGCTTTAGTGGAAACAGGCCTTTGATTTTCAGTTCCTAATCCATCCATGCCAACACATCTATGTGAGCCACAGACCCACCACGACCCAGACCAGCTGGCAATTTCCTACAGTCAAAGGCAAATTTTCCAAAATACATAACTGTGAAAGATCTATTTTCCATGGTAACATTACATCAATTCCAGGTATTCAGGAGCATATCAGATTCTCGTGTCTGGCACAGTTTCCTTTAAGATGTTCATCTAATGAATTATCCACAGCTTCAGTCTTCTCCTAGATTACCTTCTCTTTTGGACAGGTCTAATGAATACAAATTACTCTTACACTGCAGCTCTGAGACCTCTAACCTGTCACCTAACTAACACGTGGTATCTGGTGGCAGTCTAGGTAGAGCCCGCATGTCCTTCCTCTGCAATGAGAAGGAAATAGATAACAAGATGAGAAAGAAATCAAAGTAGGGAGAAGACCACCATTCACTTCTCGCAAGTGTTGCAAGCTTACCTGGAACTGCAGCAGCATCACTGATGCAGCAGGACAGCAGGAGGAAAGGAGAGTGTCTGGCTTTTAATGAGAGTTCAGCATGACAGCTCTTTCAGCTTTGAAAGATACTCTTTGCATGGGGGGTCAAAAGAGGGAGGGTCACCAAGAAGCCCAATTTCTGCTTCTCACACAGCATGGAGCTCCTGGCCACTGATGGTTGTGAAGAGTGAAAACATCAGAGCATTAGGGAAGAAAGGTGAGGCCAGGACCTCCTGGTGCTTTCTGTTGTGATGGTCTGTGAGTGACACTGAGGCAGGCAGCACCCAGACACCTTGGTGCCAGAGGAGAGCTGAAGCAGAACCAGTCACCCAATACACAGCTTTTAGGGCATCTGTGTTCAGCCACCACGCCAGGGGAGACCAGTGCAGGAGAACCCAGCCTGTGCTGGGACAGCTGGCTTCATGGTTTTTCCCAGCCCTTCTCTCAAAGTCATTTCTTCTTCTGGTTTCTCAGCTCAAAAGGCAGCAATAGATCCCAAAGGGACCTCATGACCAGTTCAGAGAAACGAGTTGGAGCCTGTAGCTCTCTGGGGCCAGGCCATCCTTATGCTGGTCACATCCAGGGTAGGACTGTTCTTTCAGCCCTGTTCCTTTAGGAATTCAATTCTTTGACTTGGTCCAGGGCCATCTCATCCATTACAGCAGACGCAATGGGATCCAGACTGTTGGGTTTCTTTCTGTGATGTGGTGATTTTCATTTTTGTGTATGATTGAAAACACGCCTCTCCTCAGAAATTGTAACCATTCTGTTACTTTAAAGATAACAATTGGAATATTTACCCTACGATTCTAAGCCGTATTACTGAAAAAAGGTTGGGGTGAGCACTGTTTCTTTTCAGCTATAATTAGTATTTCCCTTCAAGTTAAAACACTTTATTTTCTGCTAGACATTGTGTGATATACAGCCATGTGAATCAATAAAGAACCACCTCCCTCCAACTTAGCTATTCCTGCTGAGTCTGAGAATGGAATTTATTCTTCTTTGATATCCTCAATTAGAGTAAGTTAAGAACTGAAAGCGTGGCTTCAATTATTCTTTGGACTGCATGTATTTTCTTTATGCTACATCAGGATGAAGTGCGTGACCCTGTTCCACCTTGATCCCTAGGACCATGCTGGTTTGCTGGGAGCAGAGAAGAGAAATGCATCAGAGTGAGCCACCACTTGCTAGAGCCAGCAAGGACCTTCCCATGGGTGTCAGCACGCTTTTGTTCCATTCCTTTCATCACAGCTTTTCTGAGAGAGCTGAATTCCCCTTTAGGGGCCAGATTTGGAAAGGAGCTGAGCAGGTGGGAGGCTGCCTGGGATAATCTGTTGGTAAATGCCAAGCAGAAGCAGCAGGGAGTGGACGTCTCTGGAGGAGCTGAGAGGAGATTTCCTGAGGCATGCTTCCAGGGATCAGTTCCCACCTGCTTTCCTACCCAGCAGGCTGCCAAGCTGTAATAGCCCCTGAGGGATGCTCTGCAGGCTTGCTTTGGAGGATGGGTCCTGCAGAGATTTGTCTACTCTCAGCTCTGAAACGCTCCAGCTGCATTCTTACTTCATTAATTACCCTAGCTCTAACCCACACAAGGTCTTGATTTACCTTCTGGCTCTATTTATTGCACATGTGCAGACAAAGCCCAGGGCAATACTGAAGCCCATCAGGCAGCACTGGTGTCCACAGGGCTCCTCATGTTTTTCCCAGGCTCAGCAGAGTTGGAGTCTGAGGGGGATTCACACAAAACTGCTTTTCTCTTCTCCATCAGCACAGTGGGAACAGTGGTCCTGACCTTCCCCAGGGTGAGCAGTGCACTGCAGGAGCTAGGCTGGAAGGGTAAACTCAGTGTCTGCATGCATGGACCAAGCCTAAAAGTTCCCCGATGCATTATTTAGGCTTAAAGCCACAGATGGACCGGTTTCTCCAATGGAGGAGTACACTGGATTTTAGGAGTTTTCTTCAAGGATCAGGTCTACCAACAGCTCCAAGTAGGTTCAAGGTTCTGAGACCCAGGAGTTATGGCCCACCTTTGTGTAGAAGAGAGTCAGTTCATCACTTGCACATGCCAGATGAATTACAACAACCTGATTCACTCCTTACTGTGACTGCTCATTACCAAGCTGATGTATGAACCCAAAGACTACTTGCTAAGTGCAGAGCTTCCCTTGCCCGCTTGAAGAATATGTATTTATTTTGTCATTAGCCCATGCTTACCTCTAGGACTTGTTCTCTGCCCTTCTCTTCTTGAGTATCCTTTACTCCTCTTCATTTCCCCTGGAAGACAGATGTTGATCTGTCCCTGCTCTCTGGCTGCCTTCTATTCCATTTGCCAGCCATCAATGAGGGCAGTGACCTGGTGGCACCTGCCATGTTCCTGCAACTAGTTATTACTACTTAGAAGTTATTAATAATTAAACAAAGTTATTAATAATTAGGGAACTTAACATCAGCCAGGGGATGGGAAATCACACCTATCATTGCTGGCAAATTCACCTCCTGTCATTTGGGCAATGTTTTGACAAAGGAATCACTTACCAGTGCTGAGTTATGGATTTCTTGGTCTGCAGAGGTGCCTTGTTTCTCTCCTGGCCTGTGAAAGCTCCAAGACAGAAGACCTAAGGAAAAACTCCACAAAAACCTAAAGCGTCCCAAGGCTCATAATCGAATGGAAAGAACTAGCAGCAATAGCACTGTTGCTGCCAGAGGCAGCACAGCAGTGGAGGTTCAGCAGCTCAGGACCTGTTCTGCTGCCCTTCACTGGTCTTCCTTGCTGCCTCATTAAGCCTTCACAGAAGAGTCAAAACTGGTTTCCTGTCAGAAAATCCATTCAGCAAAATTATCCACCCACGAGTAAGTGTCAAGACAAATCTCCTCACCTTGCCCAGCGTGTTCTGATAATGTCAAGCCAGTGTGTTTCAATCCCCCTGATGACTTGCTCCACTGACAGAAGATGCTGTTTCACAGCTTTCCCTGTTAAATTCCATTTTGGCTCTACACAAACATATTAACATTCATTTTCGTTCTAATGGATCTAGCCATTTGCAGCATTAGTGTTTTGTCTTCCACATTTTTAAAGCCAAATGTGTGCTGCCTGCTTTGCTGTGGGCTGCTTTGGCGCTGCTGGATGTAAACTTCAATCAATATTATCACAAAGTTGGGATTATGAGTTGATCCAGCATTGGGCTGGGCTGAGACTTTGGGAAAAAGGGTTTGTGCAGAGGATTTCTGCAGTAAAATCTCAGCTTTTTGGACTGTTTTTTCTATTAATGAGTTAAGTCAGAGTTTGGAAACACCAGAATCTGCAGTGTACTGGAAGATTTATTTTTACTTCCCTTCAGTTGCAAACATGGCCACATGCTAACGGTCTTGCATTCAGCAGTCTTCAATCAGTTAGCATATTGATACTCATTTAACAAGGGCTTCTCTTCAGCCTAAGCCCCTCCTTAGCTCACTGCTTGTCCTTGCTGGGTGAGTTACTTTCTGCTGTCAGAGCAGAGTGGTGATGATGCTGTCACAGTGAGAAACCCAGGACCGAGGAGTTGCTTTTAGGGTGCTTTTAAGGCAAAGTAAGGTCCAGCACGAGCGGGACATGTATCCATGGGGAATCTCCAGAATATGGGACCATGCAAGAAGTCATCTCCCAGTTCACTTCTAGTCCCAGAGGCATGATTTTCTCAATTGCTTCAATCTGGTGGGGTACCCTCCCACCTCTCTGAACCCAGCCCCTCCTTATATATGCCCTCTGCCTAGCTTTGAAGTGGCACATGGGAGATGTCTGCCTCATCTTGCTCCATGTCCTGGTAGTAGACAGGATGAGGGTATATGCCTTGGTAAGTCATTTAGGTATGAGCATTTTTCCTCTCTTTCTTTTCTTCCCTTTCCCAAGTCCTTTCCTGGGTCACCTGCTAGGTGTAAGTATAAGAAAGGTTCAGATGCAACGCTGTTCTGAATGATCAGCTAAGGAGATGTCAGCCAGGAAATAAAGAAGGAAATCTGCAATCTCGCGCTTAGCCTTTTTAAGTCTCTGCATTGAAAAACATCTCTGGTCCTCATGGACTAGTTGGAAGACAGGATTTCAGCTGTTCTCAATTTGCAGCCATTAATACTCTCCCAGGGGACCTGCAGTCCCATGTACCTATTAGTTGTCTTGAAACAAGGCACTTGTTTCTACTTACCTTTCCTATGCATCTCTATTTACCTTTCCTGCACCCTCATGAAATCCCTGCCCTCGGATGGGGAGGGGGCATGGCTCTGACTGGTTTTGCCTGTAAATATTCCTCCAAAGAGGAGGTCTACAGAGGCACAGCCCTTGCAGCACTAATAAGAGGTCTGTTTCCCCAAGCTGATGCTCTTGGGAAGCAGGGGAAGTTAATGCTTGTGTTGCAGCCAGGCTGAGACGCTCACTTCTGGTAAGTGCATGTGGGAAATATTAGATATCAATGCAAATTCTCTCTAGCAAGCAGCAATGTGTTCTTAATTAGCAAGATTTAACTCTGTAAAAAAATGGAGAAATTTATCTTCCCTGCCCAGGGCTTACTGCACGGCTGGCTCTGATAAGTTGCCTGCTTTTTAAAGACTGTAGCAAATTAACTTCTTTATGTCTTGTGAAATGCCTGTGCTGACGACAGCAAGCCGCTTCTTCCTCATGAAAGCATCTCCTCTGCTCCTGCTAAGGGATGGGTTTGGTCCAAATAAACAAGGGTTGGGGTTTCTTCTTTTCACTTTCTGAGCACAACAAAAAAGAAAGTAGCTTGAAAGGAAGAGGTTCTCAGAAGGCAAAAGTGTCTTTTGCCAAACCAAAACTCAGAGGCGCTGAAAGGTACTGAGCTGTCTGTATACTTGGACAGCCTGACTCGATGTCCTATCGATGACCTAAGGGTGGACCACCTTGTATCTAAACCATCTGGGACAGAAAGAGATGCAGCTGGAAATAAGGTACTCAGGTACAAGATGTGAGGAGGGGAAATTAATGAATCACATCCCCCCCAGGAGGTGCAGATTTCCTTCTGTCCCCTTAATAAGGAAGGAAGCAGGGAAATTAGTTTGCATCAGAAGTCATCTCTGGGACTTGCAGGCTGGTGGGGACAGCTTTGAAGGTGAATCAGTTCCTGGTTTGCTCCAGGCTATGGTGGAAATTGTCATGTAAGGTCCAGGGTTTCAAGCTATTGCGTGTTCTTTGGTGGCGAGTGCTGCTGGGTTTCTCTCTGGAACAAGCCAATGTTTGTCTTACATAAACATTCTCTGCAGAGGTTAACGCAGGGTGCGTCTGACTTGGTAATGCTGCTTTTGCTCCGCTGCTTTGGTAAGGCTTTTCTGAAGGTAAAATGTTAGATTAGTGAATATTTGAATATGTAAATGGGGAGATTTTAATCAAGAAACCATTTTCTCCTGCGTTCATATAAATAAACAAGTTTTTCCCACATGGGTTCCTATTCACATACCAATATACTTCCTCCTGGAAAAATCCAGTACTGGCTTTATGAGGCATGTCCTTTTGCTAAGCAAGCTAATTTTTCTCAGTATTTAACAGGGTGGTTTTTTTTTCATGCAAATGCCTACTTACGGTTCTCAGCCTTCTCTGTCTGTTTATTTTAAGAAGTCTCAAATGAACAAACTTGTTGTGACATTCCCGACGCTCACAATGCAAAGCACACCCACTGAGTTAGAAGCAAGTGAGCTGGCGGAGGGGCTCTTTCTTTCTTATTAAACAATGTTTGCACAAAACAAACCACGAAAAAAACCAAGGATATTGGGAGAAAAAAAAATCTATTTCTAAATTGACTTTCGCAGAAAGATGTGGGGAAACATTTTAAGTTGTGAAAACATTTACATTTACCGGTATCACTTAAACCGTATCAAATGCTGATTGTTTCCACATTGCATTTGTAGCTTAGAATGGTCTGTGTGGGAGGAAAGAACAGAGCATAAATAAGCTGGTTGAGAAGCTGTTAAGTAAGCCCAAACCCAAGTGAAACTGTCCATTGGAGATGGAGCAAAATAAATCCAAGGTGAGCTTAATTATTTTGTGTGTCATTCAGCCACTAAGCTGAATGGCTGTTAATTCATCAGGGACAACTTCTGTGTTCAGTTAAGCATAAGTCTGTACATAAGTTAGCGATTTTTTTCTCTTACCTTCAGTCTCACGTTCTCTGCAGCTGGCTTCTATTAGGATGTTTTAGAGTTGGGCGACAAGAGTGAGATGCAGACATCATATGAATTGTGTCTGGACAGAGGAACTCGTGTCTCCAGTTGCTCCCAGGCAGGATGAGTTCTGCCTCGTGTCCTGCTGGATGCACAGGGACATCAGGCCACCTCCTGATGCTGCCCTGCACTCTTTCTGCAACCTGGTCTAGGGGAAGGTGTCCCTGCCCATGACAGGGGGTTGGAACTGGATGAGCTTTAAGGTCCTTTCCAACCCAAACCGGTCTGTGGCTCTATGATTCTATAGCTCGCAGCATGAACAGTTTTCCTTTTCAGGGCTGTGGCACAGGCAAAGTGGCAAAGGCATTAGCTACTAGCACTAGTCCTGCTGTCATGATGTGCTGCTGTTACGTTGCATGGCTGAGGGTCAGTCCAACAAGAGATGGTAGGTTCATGCCATGATGCCAGGGCATCAAGGTGAGGGATATTGCACAGTGAAAATTAAGGAGATGGACTCGGGGTACAGAGCTGTGTTAAGGGCTGTCCATCTCACCATCTCCATGCTCACATCTTCCAGAAGCATGCTTTCTCTGACAGGCACAGCCACATTTGGGAATAGATCCTTGGGGCTGCAGCAAGATCACCCCAAGGGAGGCCTCTGTCTGAGTGGAGTTTCCCTGTGCAGGTGTATCCCTCACATTTAATGCCTTTGATCTCTCATCTTCTGGGATCCGTTTTTCTTTTTCTGATCTTTGCTTCACTCTAATACATATTTCAGTGAGGCACACAGTGGGACCGTGGCAGCAGGGTACACGGGGATTGTAAGGTATGAGTCCCATTAACACTAATAGCATTAATTACACTGCAATATAAAGTATGCATGAAAACATATCCCGTGAGATTTAAAGCAAAGATTCATTTGTTCAGGCCAAATAACTGTTCTTGAAAAAGCATTCTGTGAATGGCAGCTGAAGAAAAATGTATTTGTCCTGGCCAGGAGGGCCTATTATTCCTCTCCGAATAACCCACTGAGGAGGGACAAAGAGACTGGTACTGCTCAAAGCATTAGTACCAGCAAGAGTATTAGCATTGGAAGCATAAATGATCTTTGATTTTGCATAATGTACCTGTTTGACCAAATAGGAACTTTAACATAATGCCAGACAATTAGGCAGTATGAGTCCCCAGGACATCTGGGACTGCAGTCGGAAACCAGGGTAGAGAATGAAATGCTAATGAAAGCAGAATTGCTGGACAGGATTGAATAACTGCTTGTAACCTTTTTGCTACTGGGAAGGTGTAAGACCCCCTAGGAAATGGCAATCTGTTCAAACCGGAATTATTTCCTGACTTCTACAAGGTAGTGACAGCTCTAAGGCTGGGAGTTGTGGATTTCCAGCCTTCCCAAAAAGATGCTCTCTAAATTTTCACTGCTTCAGCTCAGCACCTTCTCCTTAGCCATGAAAAGCAGTTAATATGGGCTTGTCTCCTATCGCATCCTTGGCATTAGTAGTGTCTCCTGACATCTCATTTCACATCTTTTGATGGGGAAAGTAGAGGGGAGAGGATTAACTTTCTAGTTTTTGTAAATTTGGGGCTATTCTGCTTCAGCTTTTATTCTCCAGTGACTGAATAGGTGACAGTTTAGACTAGTCTTCTATAAGAAGGTCTCCTAGAGTTATGTGTAGATCTGCCTGGCTGTGTGCTAGGGCCTGGCTCAGCAGGCAAGGCAGAAGAAAGCAGCAGTGTCTGTTTGATGTCTGATGGCATCAGGGACAAGACTCAGCCTGGGGCTCGAGCAGCCGGTTCTGGGCCCTTCTTCTATGGTGCTCAGGTGAGGTGGTTGGTCTGAGAAGTCCACGGCTCCATAGGAAACAGTGCCAACACAGGAACTTTCTTCTTCCAAGAAAAAGACAGAACTTTCCTCTCCCAAAAGAAGCTTGGCATCAGATAAAGTCACTTTTTCTTGGCCTACGTAAAGAAGGAAGCAAAGCTGAAGGTGGAAAACGAGCTAGAGCTTGGGTGGAGTGGAGTGGGCAGAAAGAGCTCTTCCAAAGCTATTTTTACTGCTTTGGCACCCACCTCTTCTTGGAATGCCATTGCTGTGAGTGCGGTTCTCTGCTCATCTTCCTTAGAGAAGGAAGCAGCCCAAGGATGCTGGGTGTTCACAAGGGGCTTGAACAGCATCTCGCTCCAGAAATAACCAAGCAGGGTCCAGCTGAAGAGCCAGAGTGACAAATCCTTTGGCAAGCGAGGCAATGGGGAGGGAAGTGTTGCTTGGTAATGTCACTGCTTTTTAAATGATGCTATTTTCCAGTCACCTGCTGGGATGGCTGTGGTTGAGGACCCTTATATGTGTGACATATGCATTATAACAGTTCCTGCTCAACAGCACAAGGGGATAAGTGAGCAGGAGGATGGGTAGGTGGATAGGCTAAGACATTCTAACCTCAAAGCTAGTGCTTGGTCAATGGAATCTGTTATCATCAGTGTGTCACAAAAGCAGAGGGTGGGAGTGCTGATGGAAAATGGATGAATGTGGACCATGAGGTAGGGCATGGACAGACTGGAGATATTCCTTCACCTGAGTGGGTTTAGTCTCCAAGATGTAACTTTAATCTACAACCCTAAAGAGCAGCAGAATCAAAGTATGATATGCCTCTGTCTGGGCAAAGCAGGAAGTCAGCTTTTCTCATGCTAGCAGGGAAGGTGATGCTCATGATGCAGAGGGTTGGTCTATCAGTGCCTGGGTTTCATCTTGCTGTTGAAACGGAAAGCAGATGGCCATCTTCCATCCATCTTCCATCCATCACTGGGTATCAGCCCAGCTCCTTGCTCTGCCACAAAGCCCTTGTGCATGGTCCAGCACGCTGGAAGGTCACCTGGCAGCCTGCAGCAGCTGGACGTGAGGGGACTACAAGACCTAAAATCCACCCAAGCCCCTGTGCTTCTTATTACCTGGGACTGAGCACTTGTCGTGGCCTGGAAAGAGCCAGGAGGAAGCACGATACCTGTCACACTGATGGGAGTTTCATGGCCTGAATCTGGGCCATCTGTAAGTTGAGGTCACTTACAGAGCCACCCCTTGAAAGGATGTCTGGGAGGAGATTTGTGGGAGGTTGTGAGCTGCTGAGGCGTTTGGGAAATGAGATGTATAAATGCATGAGATTGCTGGCTGAAGTCAAGTGAAAAACAAAAATAGCCCAGAGTCTTTACAAAACAAGCAGCCTTCGCTCAAATGCAGTCACAGGGAAACCAGAACACATTTGTCAACGGGTGGTTTTACAGTGTGTGAACTCATTGGAAAGACGGTGGCTGCTGGCCCTTACATCCAGATCAGTGTGCCGTACAGCTGGATGCACGCTTACACCGCTTTGTTTCCAAAGGCATTCACAGAGAGAAGGCAGTCTGCCTTCCCCCAGCTAAAAGCCTGCTTTTCTTTGGTCTTAAGGCTGGAGGAAATTTGCCAAGAGGCTGGAAAACTTCCCATAGGATAAACTGCTGACGGGATCAGATGAGCTGGGAAGTGCTCAGCAAATTGAGCCTCAGTTTCCCTATTCAGAAGAGCTTCAAGCCTCGTTGGAGACTCTGTGGAAAGTCAAGTTTCATCTGTCCTTTGTGTCGGCAATTTACCATGTCCATACCAAGGTGTCTAGGAGCTTGTCTATCCAGGAAACCCGAAGGGCTGTGACAACAACTTACACTAATCAGGTTCTCTGACACGATTTTGAGCATGCACTCTGGGTAGATTATTCCACCTTCCCTTACTTGGCAACAGTGACTAATGCAGGGTTTAAGTGATCTTTAAAATAAGGCTTTCGTATTGCTGTCCACGGCACAGAAACCACGGGGATTGATTGCAGATGCAGCGAGCAGCGTTGACAGATGAATGTTCCAAGAGTAAACATTTGGAAAGTCAATAAAGGTAATAAATCTGTGCAGCATATGGGAAAAAAAGTAGCTGAATAGAGGGTTTTGGGGGTGTTTGGCCTGGACACTGCAGAGCCCTGACAGTTCTGGAAACAGCTATCATTATTACACATTGCATTTGATTGCTTTATTTCATCACAAGGAGCCGTAGGCAAAGCACGATGTGCTGCAGTGTGCATTTAACTAGGAGATGGGAAGGCTGTGAGGGTTTTTTTGTTCATCCCCTGCTTGATTTATCTGGGAGAGGCTGCAGCATTTCTGAAATGGGGCATTAGATGTGCAAGCCCCATTATTCAGAACTTATCAATGAACAAGCTTGCAGAGGTTTTCTCGATGCCTAAAGGTGCAGGTAGCTCTGGAAATGTGATGTTGCACCTGGTAGCAGACTCCGTAACAGGTTTTTAATTGCATTCATTCTTACGGGCATGTCAGTAATGACAGGCTCCAAGTTGGTGCTCCTGAAGTCACTGGAGCGAGGATGCTTAGCACTATATGGTCTCTATCAGGTACCTCCCGAGTCCACCATCATACTAGGCAAAGAGATTTAGGGATTTAGGGACACTGCCATACGGTCACTGGTGAGGCAGCCCTCAGTGAGAAAATCTTCAAAGCCAAACGAAAACAGAAGGTGTGCAGTTATCCTACTTTGTCAGCTGCTTATTCTAGTTATTATTTTGCTTCCCCGTGTTCCTTCCCTCCCCTCCGCCCCCCAAGAAGTACATTAGTTTCCATAGAAACAAGATGTGCAGGAGGGGTTCCCCTGTATCCTTGAGTGGGATTCAGCCAGCAGAAGATATTCTCTTCTTTGATCACAGAACCCCAGACTGGTTTGGGTTGGAAGGGACCTTAAAGCTCATCCAGTTCCAACCCCCTGCCACACACAGGGACACCTTCCACTGGACCAGGTTGCTCCAAGCCCCTGTGTCCAACCTGACCTTGAGCACTGCCAGGGATGGGGCAGCCACAGCTTCTCTGGGCACCCTGTGCCAGGGTCTCAGCACCCTCACAGGGAAGAATTTCTTCCTAATGTCTCATCTCAATTTCCCCTCTGTCAGCTTAAAGCCATTCCCCCTTGTCCTGTCCCTACAGGCCCTTGTCAAAAGCACCTCTCCAGCTTTCTTGTTGGCTCCTTTAGGCACTGGAAGCTGCTCTAAGGTTTCCCTGGAACCTTCTCATAATGCTGTGTTGGGATGCACAGACCAGGGTGGCACAGCTGTGCTTGCCTTGCCTGGGGCTGAACACAGACACCCAGGAGCCAGCTTGGACAACACACTGACAAAGCAGTGGTGCAAAAAAGCAGAGCTCGAGAGTCCCATTTCCCTAGAAATCCATGCAGGGACTCATCTGGTGTTGCAGGATTTCACCTCCCATCTCTTCATGTAGCTCTTACCTGATGCATTTCTAAGTAGCCTGAGACAAGGCACCATTTTTTCATTTTATTAAATAATTATTAAATTAATTTTCTTTTTATTTATTTAGATTTCTTTTATTAAATTAAATTGCATTTGAGTGGGCATCTTAACCAAGCAAAAAGACATGAAATGGTTTAAGCCTCTGTGGAACAAATTTTCTTCTTAAATAATTTAATAATAGGGTATTTTTCATATATGGATGACCCCTGTTAAGAAATGATGTTCGATGTCCACCTGTCCGAAGAACCAAGGCCCATAGCTACTCTCCCAAACTCCTTGCTGCCTGTTTTCAAACCCAAGAGCAATTACACAGTGATTTTAAAAGCAGCCTTGATCAAGTGCAATTAGCTCTGTTTTATGATAAGAGGTATTCAAAGTAACTCACACTTCCATCTCTTCCACCTCCATTGCCATTTTCTTAGGTAATTAGCTTTTAAAGCCATCAGTTAATTGCAGTGCACTGTGGCATCAACCTCTGCAGACTCGAAGGCACCTGCTCCCACACTGCAATGCCTACAAAGCACAACGGATTCCACTAAACAAAATTAATCATGTCATTCTGCCAATTATAGGCTATTGAAAGCGAGAAACCCCAGCTACCTGAGAAAGAGCACTTTGATGTCGAGAACACTCACAAGGGTTAGATTCTTCACCAGTTATCACTTACTATGCTGCTTGTACTTTTTGCTTGGTGCAGATGTAGGCTTGGACTCTCAGCATAAGACGCGCATTAATGGTAAATGAAAAGGGGAGGAAAAACCCAGTTCATTCTGATTTGTGACTCTACCTGGAGGTCACGAGCTTGCCAAAAGCCGTCTGATAGCATTGCAAAAATATAACCAGCTTTTGAGATGCAGTCTCTCCTGAGTTCTGACCCGATTCTCTGAAATCCAGTATAGCCATTCCCAATTGACAGTCATCCCATGGCATGGCCCTGTTGTCCCGGGGAAGCGCCAGCCTGAGGAGTTCTTGGAGACAGCCAAATTATCCACTGGATCTTGATGGTTTCTTTGCAAAAGGATGAAGGGTTCTCCCACAGAGCTGCTTTTCCCACTCCTCACTGGTACTTCCAGGTTTCTGCAGGGCACCTTCTCAGACCTAATAAAGTAATCCAGCTATAAACATCTCGGGATATATTGAAGCAGTACTGCTTGAGCCATGGCTCCATGCTGGCAGCAGCTCCATCTCCTTTAAGGGTAGAAACCTCAACTGTTACCATCTGCATTGCCCCAGACCCATGGGCATGCCTGCCTCTCCATTCTCCCCCAGTGCTGTGCCTAGATAGAGACTACTGCTTCTTCCTTAGACAATTGGCTCTATGGAGTTTATCAAGTGCAGGTAATTCCTCTGTACAGGAAGGCTGTAATATCAAGGTGTCAGCGTTTAGCTCAGGATTGACTGCTGTTTATTTAGCTAAAAAGCAACTGCAGATGAGAGATTCTGCATTTCCATCATCTCTGGGCCTTGCTGTGTGCCTGCCAGGCCACCTCCTTTGTCTGTCTGACAGTGCTCGTGGTTCCAAGACGTGCAGATCCCCCCTGTTGCTCACAGATCGCCCTCCTGCCTGCTGGTGTAGCCTGTGACCCTCCAACCACTGTGCCTTGCCTTCCACAATGATTTCTCTTGTAAAGGTTTTATCTCTTGAATATCCACTCTCATTTCAAATTTAATCTGCTGCGAATTTGCCAGGACAGCTCATCCCCTTATAATATACTGATCTGGTAAAGTTGTGACAGGCATATTTATTCAGAAGGAGTATCTGATTTGCGGGGAAGTTAAATGAGCACTTCCACTTTTGCCACAGCAGCATAATGAAAAGTACACATCCCATTGTTAAATGAACTGAGATATCACCATCCTGATAAGGGACTGCTACAGTGGTGTTCAGCACTCCTCAGTAATATCAGAGCTAATGGTGCAGCTCTTTATGTGGCTGGATTGATAGGAGCGCATTCAAGACATCACCATTTTATTTACTTGACACTGGACTTATCTCCGTTCTTTGCCAAGGGATTTGCATTCCAGTAGCATCTTTAAGATCAAGAATATCTTTTATTTCCTATAACTGCTCCTGTTGGATAGTGAATACCGTGATTAAAGACCATGAATACCTTTTTCCAGTGCTTTGTGAAAATCTTTAGCTTTTATTTTACTGAGAAAACAGTGTGCCAAGTTCCTTTTTCCAACCAAGTTATCCAGTTTCAATGACAAAAACCAGCTCAGCTTTGCAGCGCTCTCAGCTTTGCCTTTGCTCTCTCCATGCTGGAGGAACTTCTGGTCTCTTCTTGTCTCTTCTGGTCTCTTCCTCGTGTACCATCACCAGCAGTGCTCATACACGAGCATATCTTCCCAAATGCCACCACCACCAGACCTCATGCACATTTCCCACCCTGTTCTCTGTGGCTGCCCCATTCGAGGTGCCTCATCTCATTACCACTGCTCTCCATGCCTGTGTGGTCAGTGCTTTTAGCATGTCAAGCCCTGATTTCACATCTCTAATTGAGTCAGTTTGCCTTTAGTTCCCTTTAGTCATCTGCTTCAATTGATTTCCTTTAAGGATGCTGTTTGCTTTGTGAGAATGCCCAGCATCATTCTGGACTTGTTCTGTGTTAATTTTATTTCCCAAGCAAGTGTTTCCTCCCTATACAGTGATAATTCCTCCACCTCATCAATAACAGATTTAGCTTCTTTTGAAGCAAGTATTACTTCCAAATCAAGAACTTTAGGCAGGAAGCTGATGCTTGTGCTCTTCTGGAGAACCAATGCCAGTGCTTGGCTGTGTTTAGTGAAACAAAGACCTTCAGATATATCTTGGCATCAACAAGTTTATAGCAGTTTTCCCTCTTTAAGTAACACCCAAGGTTCAGGCTGACAGATGCTGCTTGGATTACAGCTTACAGGAATCCTGCCTTGGGTTTGAACTGGGCTGTCACACCCGCTCATCTGGCAGGGGCTCCTTGCCCCGTCGGTTTTAAAGCACTATCAAACCCATCCTGCTCCCCAAGCTAGCACAACAGCTTGTTCTCAGCACTCGGGGTTTTAATTTCAATCAAGATTCCTTGAAACTAATTAAAGCAAATGTAATCATCCGTGCTGCTCTTTAGATTGTCGCTACTGATAGTTTACTCTCTGTTGGCAAGCAATGAAACATTGCCTAAACTTCTAACTCCAGCAGCCCAGGCAATCCCCGTTGTTGTCTATTTACTTTACACAGCTAATACCGTTTCTTGTAATGTGATTAAAGCACAGGATGTTTGTTGGGGTGCTTTTTCTGTGATGATGGTGTTAAAATCTGTTCCAGAAACACAGTGTCAGAAAGGTACTTCTTTTTTTTTCTTACCTTTTATCTTTAATCTACTCTAAAAGTTATCTCTACTCCATGGGAAAGTTCTTATATATCTACCAGCAGCGCTGCTTGCACACAACAGAATCCTCCTTCTATAAACGCTTCAGGGCTCTTAGAGGTTAGATAGAAAAAGATCTGTCATTCTCTTCTAAACTGACTGCATTTCCTCTCTCAGATAACAGAGAATTTGCCGTTTTTTTACAGAATCCCTATTTGCTTTCATTAGTTTCTGGCAGCTTTCCTGGAGCAGTCAGCTGCAGTGTCTACAGCAAGTTAATTTCTTGGGCACATCAAATCACCGCAGTTCAGTCCTTTCCCCCACCACTCTGTTACATTCCCAGTACATTTTACAGTTAAATGTTTGCTATGGTCTAGCAGCCACAAAAGCCTTGTCTGCAGCCAGCTTTGGGATCTCTTCAAGGAACCACACATTTTACTGCTGCTTTTCCCATCTCCCGGCTGGTGAGGCCTATATCGTTAAACAGCACTCAAAGATTTCCTTTCATTATATTCCAAACTGTTATAGTTTTATTGAGGTTCCCTTATGAAAGGCTCCTGGCCCAGACTGGTTTCTGCATGTTTACTTGCCCTGAAAGGATCAATCTTCCATCCACCTGCCCAGTCTTCCTTGAAGCCATGCAAGCACATGGTTTTGCAACCCCCTGCTCCCTGAGCTTCACCAATCAAGCACATGTTGGAAGAGGCTCACATCCTACTAGCCGTTGAATCTGACTCCTTGGAGCTTCCCTTGTCACTTCTTTTCCAATTAGAAAATTAAGGCAGAATCGGGCTATCCGTGCCCACTCATGCATGACCTGACAGGTATCCACCTGTAAGGCTCTCTGCTCTCATTCCCATGACATTTCTGCCAGCCTGAAAAATCCTATGATGTTACCTACCAATAATGAGTGCAACTATGTCAGGCTGAAAAGGTCTGACACTGAGCTGACACTGCTGAGGTACAAGCTGGGGTGGGCTGTCTCCCACTGCCAGGGAGCTTGAGGCCAAGTGGAAGGTGGCTGTGGATGCAATCTTTTCTATCCCATCTCTCTTTCCGTATTTCAGGGTTTGTCTTAGAGCAAACGTAGTTTTCCCCCAGTTTCAGTTTTGAGATTTGAGTTCTTTTGCAAAGAACTTTATAGATGAGTTACAAAACTCCAGCCCTGCACTGTCCCTAGCTCCCTAACTCTCACCCTCTGCATCCTTTGGGACAAGAGATCTCAGAGAGTTCTTATACACTCTCAAAGACTTTGTGCTGCTATGGAGCCTGCAGAGCTGAATCTGGAAAGCACAGCAGGTACATTATCTGAATTTCAAAGAGATGCTGCTTTGTTGTCAATCTCCTAAGACCTGCCATGGCAGTGCAGCTTTCTTACACCAGAAATAAACTTCCACCCTTCTGTGGCTGAAGAGGAAAGCTCGAAAACGGGACTTGTGAAGGCTCAGCTCCTACAAGACAAGAAGACAGACTCCACAGGTTGCCTATAAAAAAACCAAACAAAACCACCCCCGCTGTTGCTCTCCCCCTCAAACTGGTGGGTTTTAGTCCAGTGCATTTGTGCAGCATCTTTGGAGAACATATTTTGTGTGGGGAAACAACTGACACCTTGCAGTTGTCCCATTTGGCTCCTGTGTCCGTGGGAATTGGGAAGGTAACAGGCCAGCCGAGGACTCCTTCCCCAGGGACTTCCTATCCCATTGTTCCCAGCAGGGTCTTGGGTGGTTGCAAAGCTAAAACAGGGGTCTGTAACACTGTACCAGGGAAAGTGTGTTCCTGTAGCGTACTCCTGTCTTGCCTGGAGCCTCAGGGGATCCAGGAGGGTGCCAGGAGGGACAGTGAGACTCCAAAACATCCACCAGATTACATTACTGACACAGTACCGGAGTGATGGCATCGTTCACATTCATGGCATGTCTATTGCTCATTCTGGGAAGCACAGCAAACAAATTAATTGGATTTCACTGCATCACTGGCATGTAATAAACTCATCTGATTGTAAGGCTCTCTCATAAAGACCCACTCCCTAGAGTCAAGATATGACAGAAATAATTCAACTTTTGTTAACCAAATAATGCGTTTCCAGCCTTTGGGCAGGCGATCGGGCATGAAAAGGAGGTTCCTTGGATGCCACAAGTCCAGAAGATGCATGGAAGACCTCAGCTTTTCTGGGTATTTATTCTGAAATTCATAACTGGTTAAATGAATCTCAGTAGTTGGAGGCTGACTTCTTATTCTTGGGGTCACGAGTACGCAGGGAAGCTTAGGAGAGCTCTGTGCTTATTTGGAGGCACCCATGAACGAACTGAAGCCATAAGTAGAGTATATGCTGGCACTAAAACCTGTCCAAAGCTCTGCAACAAACTGCAGGGTCTAAAAAAGGAAGCTGCAATGGCTCTTGGATCAAGACCTTCTGAGTCACTGTCTCAGACATACCCCAGAAAGCACCATGTGCTTCCACTGTGCGTGGCTCATCGTTCTCCCTCCCGAAGGAGAAGCTGTTATACGTATGGGCACTTGTAGCGGAGCAGGGTATTCCCCAGCAGGAATAAAGGAAGAGGCATGAAATCAAATGGAAGTTTCCAGTGGTCACCACAGACCCCACAGGCTTAGACCAAAATAATGTGGATTTTGTCTCATCAAACGTTTTTCATTACAGTTAATTTAAGAGGGAGCAGATACATAAGAGAGAAGAGGATGGGACAGTAGGAGGAAATCACAGCTCCTGGGGGGCATTGCTTTTGTCAGTGGTCTAAGCCCAAAATGCCGTACAGATTTTTGCCCTATGAAAAGAAGTACCTATGCTGTCTCAATAAAACATCTTAAACAGACATCAAGGAAACAGCTTTAAAGGAATGAAAAACCCTCCTGGCCTGTAGAGATTTCTGTGTCTGACAGAAAGCATTAAACCCCTCTCCTTCCATCCCTGAATCCACTCTTTACCACGCAGCATTTCTCCAGCTAAGCAGCACTCCAAAAGTAACAGAGGTCCCCATGGGCAGCATGACCTGGGAGCCAGGACGCAATCTGTTGTGTTATGGAAAAGCTGGCTTGTGGAGACCGTGAGACCTCAGTTCAGCGTGCTGATGCATAATAGGAAAAGACGGGGAAGGACAGAGGGTCAGGATGCCTCAGTTCTCTGCCAGGCCCTGGAAGGAAGCAGTGAGATGAGCAAGAAACATGTCTGTGCTTACAAACCACTTCCAGCAGATGCTAAAAATCATTGTGAAAGAAGTATGCTGTGAACACTGGAGCCTGCTCTCCACTGTGCCAGCGGTCCAGACTGAAGAGATGGAGAGGGCTGAGGATGATGCTGATCATGTAGGATGACCACGAGGCTGTGAGGTGGCTGTGACTTTGAGTCACAGATCCTCAGCACAGGATGGCCATTGTGGCACCCGAAAGCTATGAGTCTGCTGGGACTCATCAGTCCCAAACTGTAGCTGCACTGTCCTGCAGGCTCCACTCCAAGCCAGAGTATTGAAGTCCCTAGAGAGATGCATGCACCTCCTGGACTGCAGCTGAGCTCTGGGGACAAGGAGAGAGGTTCATGCCAGCATGACCCGGCAGTGTGCACTTGGCAGAACAGAAACCAGCTGTGTCCTGGGCTGCATCCCCAGGGTATGACCAGCAGCTGGAGGGAGGGGATTCTCCCCCTCTGCTGTGCTCTGGTGAGACCCCTCCTGCAGTCCTGTGCCCAGCTCTGGGGGCAACAACACAACAGGGACTGAGATGAGACATTAGGAAGAAATTCTTGCCTGTGAAGGTGCTGAGGCCCTGGCACAGGGTGCCCAGAGAAGCTGTGGCTGCCCCATCCCTGGCAGTGTTCAAGGCCAGGTTGGACACAGGGGCTTGGAGCAACCTGGTCTAATGGAAGGTATCCCTGCGTGTGGCAGGGGTTGGAACTGGGTGAGCTTTAAGGTCCCTTCCACCCCAGACCAGTCTGGGATTCTATGATTCCTTGATCATTTTTCTTGCCATCCCTCTTACCCCTTGCTCTGCCCAGCTTCTTGTAAACAGCTCTGGAATGCCTTTGTAAAAGTGTTTCAGGGGTGGCACAGCTGGGTGGCAGTTGTTTTAGACAAGCGCATTTGGCTGCCAGGGTGACATTAAATATGAATTTGGTGAAAAGATTCAGCCAAAAAATGGGGAAAGAAATAGGACAGGCAGAACTGTTAATTTGAACACTTCTTTTAAGAGATCTGTTTTGACATTTCCCTTCAAAACAACCTTTTAAGGCCAAATTTAGCTCCATGGGTTTAAAATAAATAAAGAGCAATTAAAGTGAAGAGTCACCATCTCATTTCAGTTAAATCAAATATTTCTGCTCACTGAAAATGTCTGAGGAAGCCTGAACTTTCAGTTCACACAACTTAAAAATATATCTACAAATACTATTATTTTGGTTCAGCTACTGAACTGAAAAACAGATTTATTTGCACAGCTCTGATGAAGGCAAAGAGAAACTTATTTAAACACTTTGATTAATTATGCCTCTACTCCCAGCTGAGCAGAAGTGGGAATTCCAAGTCAAAGGGATGTATTGCTTCTCTTTTCTTCGCTACTTTGGCAAATGGCTTTGAATATCCATGTATTCCCTTCTGTTGGGGTAGGGCTTCTGTATACTGCCAGGTGCCCCTTCATGACATGGGAGTCATTCACTTTTTGTCTGTATCCATGGCATGCCTGTTGTTGCAGGGGCTGAAGTGGTTTGTTCCCAGGTCTCAGTGGCATATTCATAGTAAATGAAAGTAACAGCGTTGCTTTTCCATATTCACCTCATTGTTTTTCATGCTGCTCATGCTCGTTTGTTCATGTTTTAGTGGGGATGTACTAATTGGGGGTCTGGAAGAAGGCGGGGGGGAGTAAAAGATGGGTTTAAGTTTGAATACTGATAACGTTTCAGCTAAAAATGGTGATGTTTGGTTAATAACCGACACGTTGCTACTTGGAAACACGTCCTGTGCCTCTGTTCTCTCTGCCATGGTTGCATGTCCTCTGCTGCACCTTCTTTTCCCCTCTGCAAAGGGAGCAGCAGGGAATGTCTCAGAGGAGCGCAGCACGCATGGGCTGGGGAGCCTGGACAAGGGGGAGCTTGTGAGGAAACCAAATCAGTGCTCTTCAAAAGCGCTAATGCAGTGTAATGGGGAAAAACCAGCAACTGCTTCAGGAAATGATCAGAGTGGGGAGATAGTGCAGAGGAATCCAGATGCTGAATTCCAGGGGTGTGGATGGAAGTGCTCTGCCCAGCTGCTGGCACAAGTGGCCGTGATGCCAGTCATCCTGCCTGCAGGTCCGGGGTTCATCAGAGCACCAGGCATCCGTTTCCCACACATAAGCATTAAGGCTACGTGCGTCTCCTCTGCTTTCTCTAAAACACATTTCACATGACAAACGGCCAGTCAATAAAACCTTGACTTCCATTTTTTTCTCTCAAAACAGTGATCAATAGCTGCCGCAGCTGTCTGCTGCCAGAGCTTTGATTCACTGTGAATCTTACACAAGCTGAACTGTTCTGAAGTCGTTTCTATTCTCCTGAAACTGCGTTTGAATTTGCCTTGAAGCAGCTGCTTGATGCTGCCCAGGGCTCAGTTATTTCTCACAATCAGAATTTTCTCCAAGAAGAAAGGAAAGTGACTTAAAGCCCTGCACTCCTTTCTGGCCTGGAGCTCGGTTATATCCCTGCGTGTGCATAATTCCATGCTTTTAGGGACTGGCTCCAGAAGAGCAGCCTGTTGTCACGGAGAGCAGAGAGAGAGCAGGGAGTTGTCATGGAGCGCAACACATCGTTGTGGCTTTTGCTTTTGGCACTGGCTGGCATGAAAGAGCATTGCCAGGTCCTTACACACTTCAGTGCCCCTGGGACCATGCTGGGAGAGCAAATCTCCGTAGCTCCCTGTCCCTCTTGTGTTGTTGTCCCAGTGCTGGACACAGGACTGCAGGGGGGGGGGGGGTGTCTCACCAGAATGGAGTAGAGGGGTAGAATTCCCTTCCCTTGACCTGAGGAAGGGAGATGGATTGACTTGGTGGCACTGCTTGAAACCATGACGTTACTCCTCCAGAGGTCTTACAGAGCATTCACCTCCGCTGTTTCAATGTGATGCAGAAATCATGCCACAAAACTGCTTTCTTAAACTTCCCCCTCAGCTTACGTTTACCACATTTGGCAATGCAGGTGTTACAAGGGCTCTTTTGGCTGAAGCTATCACACGGCTGTGGCTCTCGTGGAAAGCACAGTCATGGATGTAACCTGGAAACATGCTGCTTGCTGCCCACCATGAGATGTAGCACTGGTTGTACGGCTGCCCAGCCTCTCTTGGCCCCCAGAGTATTCTTTTTCACTGTTTAACATGATTGATTTCTATCTGCTCTTCTCCCCCCTGAGGGACTGCATGGAGTCAAAGGCTGAGGGACTCAGGGTCCTTGCCTCATCTAGTTTTGGTTCAGAGTTGACTGATTGCCAGAGCCACCCAGGGAGCCAGGCACCCACCGCAGTGGTCACTGAGCCCCCACAGCCCATCAAGCTCTTGTGAAGCTCCAGAGATGTGTTCATATATATATATATATATATATATATATATATATATGTGTGTGTGTGTGTGTGTGTATGCTGCATTGGATCACATTCTCAAACGCCAGGTCGTGCTTTGCTGCCGTATCTTTTGAATGGTGTATCCTCACAAGGAGCAGCATCCTGGGATGGCTGCTAGGGGCTGTTACTGGCTGGGGCTGGAGACTGGAAAACATCACTGTTGCTGTTTCATCGATGCAAAAGGCTCCAACAATCCCCTCGCATTCACTTGCCTATGTAGCCAGCTCTATTTTCAGTAACTGTGAGACCCAGATTCCCACTATTTAAACTCTAGATGCTTAACAAACAGAGATCCTTCCAGACAGGCTGGGGGCTGGCTCAGCCCTGAGCCTCCCTCTGCCATTCCCAGGCTCATCAGTGGGAAGAGCCAAGGGATGCTCTGCAGTTCATTTGCCTGTGCCCAGTGACTAAGCCCCATAAGCGATAAGCGGGTGGGTGTTAGAATTGGTGGTGCAAAGCTCCTAAGTTTGGAAACAAGCCCCTGTGCGTGTGCCATTGGCAGTGCAGGACTAACCCACGGCCATCCAAGGGTTGGAGAAATCTCCTTTACTGGAAGTCCACAGCCTAAACATCGTACAGCAGCTCTGTACACCAGAAAACGTTCCCAATACACCTGCCAATTCACCTGAGCTGCAGGAACCACACAGGCTTCATTTGGCTGCGCCAAATCAGTTTAAGCATAATGCCTTTTATTAAAGCAGTCAGTGTATTCAGTGTGAAACAAGCTGCTTTTCAGGCACACGAACCTGTCTTCAGGTCTGGGATAGATGTGTGAGCTGCAGCGCTAACTCCAAACTGAGAACAACTGCCCAGGGTTTAATTTGATTCATTAACTTGGTGACACCTTAGGTGACAAAAGGTATTTGGTACCTGGAATGTGTGTGTGGGGACTTTTTAGTGGGAGGAGAGGTAAAAAAGCCATTCAGTCCTCTGGGAAAGAGAGAGGGAGAGAGAAGATGAGAGCAGCAGGTAATTTATTGCTGGTGGAACAAGAAGCTGTTAGCGAGAGGAGGGGATAAGAATTATAAAGTGCCATAAAACCAATATCTCTATCGAGCCCGTGATGTTTAGTGTCCAGAGTTATGAATTTCAGTTCCCTGCCTTGTCTCTTGCCTCTCCTATTTCAGGCATGAAGAAGGACCCAGGAGCACTAAAGCTTGTCCCTTCTATCCACCTCTGTGAATTGCTCCCATAAAAAAACATTACCCCTCCTGACAAATCTTGCCTCCAGCACCTCCTCAGAGCCCAGCTACTCCCAGCACAGCATCGCAGGGCTCAGGGCTCAATCCTGCCCTGCCTCACACAGCGACTTGGAGCACAATGAGCATAAAATGCTTCCAATGCAGACAGGTGGATTGCGCTTGCCTTGCCTTATCCCTTACGCCCTGCTGCAGATGACCGGCCATAAGTAGGGTGATGGAGATGCAGCCCGCTGCTGTCTCCTGGCAGGACTAAACCCAGTCTCTGCTGCAAAGTGCAGCAGCTCCCTTTTGCTCTGGAGGTCAGGGAGTTTATTATATCTGCTGTTCTGCAAGGCTGATGCGGCTAAACCAGTAGAAACTGGTGGCCATGTAGTCCTGAGCCTCCAGGCATCTGCCTGCCTCTTTTGTCCCAGGGACTTTTCAAACTGAACTTCTAATGGGAGAACTGGTTTTCTCCCATCTAGAGCATCCCATCCTATCCCATCCCACCCCATCCCATCCCATCCCACCCCATCCCGTCCCATCCAATCCCATCCCATCCCATCCCATTCCTGCAGCCAAAACCTGTTCCACTGGCTCGTCTCGGAGAGGAGGAAAACTGCAGCATGTACGAGAATCATCCCCTGAGTGCTCACAACAGAAGAGGACTTCTCTTTGGATGGGGAAGGTTGTTCCCACCTACTTCCCACCATATGGCCTTGTGCAAGAGCCAAGAGCAGTGCTTGCCCACCAGCGGCACAGCCTAAGGGATCTGCCACAGCAGGGAAAACAGCATTCCCATCCCTGGCCTTGGCCTGTCTCCAGCTTGCTCAGTGACTCACTTTGAGAGTTACTGGCAAAAACAGTACAAAGACAAAGCAGAAAATATCCTGTATGGAGCAAAAGAGAATGAGAGAGAAAGTCTCTGGGTGAAAAACCCTGGTGCTGATGGCAGGTAAATCCATAATGGCTCACAAGCACATTGGTCTGCCTTCATCTGTGGGTCTACAATTTAGCCCCAAGCCCATGCTGACCTTGTAGTGCCTTATCTGGGTCTCTCTGGCTCACTGCATGAAATCCCTTTCTCCTCAGTGAGAAAGGTGGATTCCGGGATGCTTTGAGGCTTGGAGTCAGGCTTTCCTTTAGTGTTGCCTTTCATTGCTCTACCTTGGAGGGAGCTCTACTGATGGACCCTGGCTGACAAACAAGCCAAAGACACCTTCACGAAGTTCCTACCCTCAGAAGAAAACCTAGAAGTCAGCCCTCCAAAACTGAATTAGCTTAAAAGCGGGAGCTTGAAAGACAGCAGATTCTGGTTTATTCTCATTTTCCTTAGGGCTTTGGTGTCAAACAGTTGCCTGCAGCCAAACAAGCTAGAAACGCAATGCCAAAAAGACATTAAATCCGTGGTCGTTGTATGACTGCTTGAGCTCAGACTAACAGGTAGTTAATCCCTCTCCAGCTGAGGGGCTTGTTGCACACAGCAGCAACAACCAGTTGTAAGCTCCAGCCTGGAGGTCAACACGCGCTGTATTTCTCCTACCCAGGAGGCTTGTGGATGTGCTTGTGTCTGGTTTGAGAGCTGCGAAGGTCGATCTGCAGTGATTGAAACCATCGGCTCAGGTGGTGTCCTGGTTGTACTCTGTGGTCAGTCCATACACATGGCCAAGGTTTTCCATGCTGCTTTTGGTCACAGGTGGGTTTTCAAGCGTGCTGGCCTGTGTGGGTTCCAGATATTTGGAAAGCAGGTGGTACATCACGTGGAGATGTCATTGCGCATTGCACAAAGTTATTTTCTCCTGGAAGCTGCAAAATCTCAGGGATCCAAGGCAGCTGGGTGTGGGGCCGGATCCTGGCTGAAGACAGAGTATGTCCAATGTGTTTGGAGCACCTCCGAATTAGGTTTTTGTAACTGGGAACAAAACCTGGTGTTCTTAAGATATTTGCAGTCTCATAATTACATATCATCCTACTGTTGCATACCAAAACCATCACACAGGATATCTCTATGGGATGGGATATTCTGGCCTGAGTCCTAGCCTAAAGCAAGACTGTTCCCAGCTCAGGCATCTTCATCAGGCAGTCCTGGGCCTGTCCCCTGAGTGATGGTGCCCGCTCCCTGGAGGTGAGAGCCTTTCTTGTATTAAGGAGAGGAAAAGAGATAGGATCCACGGTGACTGGACTGAAGGTCCCAAAGGCCCTGCAAGATGAGTGGAGGGACAGAAGCCCAGCCCTTGTAGAGTCCAGGTTGTGCCTGGAGACCTCTGGGACCTGCAGAGGTGAAGGATATCAGCTCAGGTTTGGGGGAAGAAAGGTTTGTTGAGATGAGGAAGGATGCTACAGTAGCTATCTAAGAAACAATCTCAGGAAAATGGAAATATCAGGCTCTGGGAGACCCCCAAAAATGGCCTAATCCTTCCCCCTGCTCTGAGGGAATCTAATCTACCCCTACCATCCTTAAAGAAGTTTGTCCTGCCGGCTCCACTGAAGTGCCCTGGGACCCCCTCTTTTCATGAGTATACTCTATACCTAATGTACCAAATATGCCCTATGCCTGGCTTAAATAACCCCTGATACAACAGGACCACTTTCTTGCAGTCTACCAGAGGTGGAGAATACTAACTGCCTACTATGCCCTGAAAGAGTCTTAGGACTCTAGAAACCTCACCTTCCCAGTCACTGCTTTGAGCTTGAAGTGTTTTGCGGGTCTTCCTTCCAACTTCAGACTTGATGAGAACGTGAAGATGGAAGTGAATGAGATTTTCAGTTCTCACAAGAGTCCTCTGCTATCTATGGGGACACGCTGGGGCCTGGTTCTTATTCGTATGAGGAGCTGTGTACGCTGCTGCAGCAAAAGAATTGGCTTTATTGTAAATCCAAATTAGGTTCCTAATGTTGCTGCTGGGGAGAGGATTAAATTTATCACAAGCAGTAGGTGTGAATATTTTGTATTCCCCAAGCAAATCCTTCCACAGCAGAATGAAAGAGCAGACGTTGTGCCTGATCCAAATGGAAGGTTTGTTTTCCTTCATGTTAGGCAAACTAGCACACATTATAAAATCTGGACTCCTTTCCAGCTTTCCTGTATTGACAGATGATTTACAATGTCTTTTCCTGGGGAAAATGTGCCAAAATAAAACAAACAGAACCTAGTCAAAATAATTACCAATGCTTTCCATGGGTCCAGAGCTTCACTTATTTATTACACTGACAAATAACAATGCTGAAGGAAGTCTAGATGCAACATGAAGTCAGGAAAATGTATAACCAGTCTTGGTCCTGTGTTGGGGCAGGGATGAGACATGCCAGAGGCACCCACTCTGGAGGAAAGAAAGAAGGTAAGGGTAAACATACGCAGCTTCCTGAGGCCAAAGATCAGTGCGAAGTCATCACTGACACGATGACAAACTCTTCATTGGAAATAAGGAAGAAGTTCTTTACTGTAGGGGTGGTGAGGCACTGGAATGGGTTGCCCAGGAAAGCTGTGAATGCTCCATCCCTGGTGGTGTTCAAGGCCAGGTTGGACAGAGCCTTGGGTGCCATGGTTTAGTGGGAGGTGTCCCTGCCCATGGCAGGGGGATTGGAGCTGGATGATCTTAAGGTCCTTTCCAACCCTAACTATTCTATGATTCTATGACAAAGGACTTTGCAGGTGTTCACTCACCCAGGCTTGAGCAGTGGCCAAGCCACTGTGCTTTCCTCCTAGCAAGGTGGGTGCCTCCCAAGAAGTACTGGAAAGGCTGCAGTGGACCTTGGCAAGAGGAGTCACCAGCAGGACATGGTTGTGTGCCATGTGGGATATCATCTAGGCACTGAATACTTGCCTTCATGTTCCACCCAAACCCATAGGAGCAGACTGCCTACCAAGGAGACAAGCACTGCCTTGAGGATGGCTTCAGAAGCACCCCAAGTATGTCTAAAGTATGTCTAAGAGGAAACAGTGGACTCAGGAGAGCCAAGTTGGGATAGCTTAGGTAAATCCTAATAGGCAAGGGTCTCCCTTCCCTTTTGTTGCACTCCTATTCACTTTGATATACAACTTGCATTGAGCAAAGGTAACTGAGCACGATGTAAGGCCACCACAGTTTGACGTGCTTGGGGGCCATCAGCTCTGCATCCTCCTCAGGCCAACCCACTGAGGGTATCGAGGCTCTCTGATGGATCAAGGCTATATGCATGATTTTCAAGGACATCTATTCATCCAGCTGCTGGGTGACCTGCTAACAGGTCTGGTGGCAAGGTCTAGTGTGCTCCTGTCCCTCTGTACCCGTGCAGAGCTCACAGCTCAGCTCTGCTCCCTCCCTCCCTCCTTCGCTCAGATGAAAACAAGACAAAACAACTTGTTAGCAGTCCAATTGCATTCCACTGCTTATCATTTATTCATTCTGATTTCTGAACCAGACATAACAAATACACCCACCATTAGCTCTGAATACCCCCTCCTAGGATGTAGAGCACACTGTAATCAATAAATATGCAGAGCCTGTTGTTTCCCCTGCCAGAGGCTGGTAAAACCCACTTTGACTTCCCTTCAGTTCACTCAGTTCTGCTTCAGTTCATCCCTCTTTTAAAACACCCAGGCTATTGAGAGGGAGGTAGGCTAGAAGGTTCTACTGCGCAAAAGACAGTCTAAACAATGGAGGTTTTTTGCTTCATCTTGCTTCTGGGTTTGATCCTGCACATATCAAAATCAAAGCAAAATTGCCACGGGGGTTAAGACCAGCCCTGAGGATCAAGAGGAAAAACCATACTCCAGACATTAGTCCATGCTCCAGGTTTGGAAAGCTAGGCTCTCTTTTGAGGGCAGCAGCTCGAAGAGTATCTGGCTATGGACCTGGGAAACCACATGTAGGGCAAGCCTAGAGGGAAAGTAATGTGGTCTTCAGTACACATAGTTATGGGCCACAGAATAGTTTGGGTTGGAAGGGACCTTCAAAATCATCTACTTCAATCCCCTACAATGAGCATACTTAATGCACCCATTTATCCATGAACTCAGACACCTCACAAGCTTTGCAACCAGAGCTACCCCTACCATTTCTCTATCAAACCTGGGAAACTGATTATACATGAAATAGTATAAACCAGCAACCCCAGAAAGCTGGCTGTCAGCATTCATAGCACATACAGTGATCATCAGATGCAGCATACTCCCCAAAGGAAATCCTCAGCTACGGTAATAGAAAGCACTTAGGAAAGAAAGCAAAACCCAGATAAGCACCAAATAGAGCACATGAGCAGAAAAAGGGAAAAGCAGCAGAACGAGTGCTGCTCTTCAAAAACTGACACTGCTATTGCAGAGCTTGCTCTCCACCCTGTTACTGGATGCATGCTCTGGAAGAGCTGAGGGCTTTAGCAAAGTTAGGGTCGAGGAAACACACCATCTGGTTCAGATAAACTGCACTGAACTTTAGAGGTTATTAGAGTCATCTGAGTGCTAGAAACTAATCTATATCATCACTATAAGATGCACCCGGGCTTGGACAACCATTTCATCTTCTGTTGTTCCTGCAGAAGCCAGTTTGAGGGTAAGACAAAACCATATATATCCAATCCAAAGGGCTTTTAGGCTTAAAGCTCAGGTCACAAGAGACATCTATAGGTCTGTGGAGTTTCATTTGCTTCTGTCATAGTTGTTGTTGCCTCCAGAAACCAAGAACAGAGGGAGCTTTCGGAAATACCAAAGCAGGTTTCATTTTCAGAAGGAATTCACTATTATTACTAATGTCTAGCAGAGAGCAAAGCAAGAAAAAACGAGAACCCTGCTTCAAATCATGAGAAAACATGTGAATTAAAGATTTCTGCTTGTTTTCACTTGTCCGTCCATCCATCCATCCATAAAGTTCTGTACTGCAGTACAAGTCCTCGGATGTGTCAGAAATACCAGGTAACAGCCGCATTAATATTCTCTCCTACCATCACCATGAGGGTTTGCAGGAGTTTGAAGGGGAGGGAGGGAAGTTTTTAGCCTTTCCATATGCAGCTAGTGTGTGCTACCAGGTGCAGAATAAAGCTCAGCCACAGAGATTCACACCATGCTTAATTCATATGCAGACAAAGCCGCTTCACACAGTTCCTTCGGCAGAGAGCACACGAGGTGGGAGGCTCCCATATAATTCAGCCCACATATAATTATTAGTGGTATTGTTAAGGCTTTCGTGGTGTTGTCTGGCTGATAAAGACATTCAGGTCATTCATACAAGTGAAATAGCTCTCATTACCAACATTCGAAGTAGGAGGCACTTGCTATAACAAATCTGGGAGAGGTGGTCTCTGACTGCCTGCTGAGTCTGATCATCTTTATGCTCCTGGTTGTCCCTAGGGCTGTGTCCTCACTGTAATTAAGTGGAGGCCATGCCCAAAGGGTAAGTGGCACCATGTAGTCCCTGTCTGTCCTGCTAAATTCTCTTTTCCTCCTTCACGCTGCTGCTTGGGAATACGTCAAACCCATGACAGGGAAAGCGCTGATGCTGACGTACAGTGCTTGAGTCTCTGTTCAAGCCTTATTCATTTAGGCTTAACTGATATCTGGACTTGCCTCCCCGCCTTAGAGGAGGGGAGCCAGGGCACATGTTCAGCCTCCTAAATCTCAAGCCCATTATCTTCAATCAAGCCTGTTAGTGACATAAGCAGTGTTAGCAAGGTGCTAGATAGGGCCCCTACCAGCAGCCTGTCTGGGGAGAAAGTACATGGAAATCAGGATGGCAGAAGGTGGCGGTGTTCCTCCTGCTCCTCCTGTTCTTGCTTCTGTTATTCATCTTCCTCACCTCCCTTATTTTCCTGTTCCCCCTCCATCTCCTCCTCCAGCCCAAACACCTCTTCTCCCACTGCAACATTTATACATAGATCTTTAGAAAAGTTTTATATGAAATTAATGTACCGGGGAAGTGCAGCTCTATATTTGCCCCCTTCATACTCTCCCATGAATACCAAATGCTGGCACTGTTGGAGGCAAGATACAAAGCATGATGTTTTCTGTTGACCCCCTACAGTTGGTTGTTCATTTCCTAGACAGCCCTTGTTCTAGCTACAGTACAGATAGATAGGTTTCAGCTGGCATCTTTTAGCTGTTTCTATGCCAGGTCCCAAGTGAGAGTGTGTCTGCATCTACATTTGTGTCTCTTCTCCACCATATGCATTGTGATAGGGGATAGGAAACTGGCCTCCTATTTACCTGTACTTGGTCTGACTGTAGAGGTGGGTCAGTTCCCCTATACTGCTTTCATCCAGGGTATTGCAAGCAGGGTTCCCTCTGCATCTGTACTGCTCCTCACACCAAGAAGCCTTCATCTCATCTGGGGACTGAATGATAAGTGGTTGCCTACAGAGTACCAAAACCTAGACCCGGTAATGAAATGAAAATGAAAATGTTAATTAGGATTTCCTAAGAAGGAAGAAGACAAAACTCAAAGAAATTGAACATTAAAAGAAAATAACAAAAGCTCTGTCAAAATGTACTACACTATTTTTAGCAGCTCTTTCTTTTCCAGGGATGATAACATTGTGTTAAAACAGCGTCTTCCATCTATTAATGAATTAAGACTTTGACTACCAGCCAGGAGTATTATCACATTTTAAAGATGTGAAAAACAATGTCTTGACCAGATAACACCTCCCCAGCCGGGGACAGAGCCCAGGTTTTGAAAACTCCGCATCCTAAAGTTCCCCACCATGGTGTCCTTCCCTTTCTTCCATCAGTCAAATATTGTAATGCAAGACAATAAACCCAAAGAGCACTACTGCAGTAACCTCCCAGAAGACTTAGCAGTTGACAGAATAGGCTGGGGACCTTCCTGAATATCCACTGTCATAGAATCATTTAGGGTGGAAAAAACCTGTAAGATCATCAAGTCCAACTGTAAACCTAACACTACCAACTCCACCAGTAAGCCATGTCCCTAAGCGCCACATCTACACATCTTTTAAATACCTCCAAGGATGATGACTCCACCACTTCCCTGGGCAGCCTGTTCCAGTGCCTGACAACCCTTCTGGTGAAGACATTTTTCCTAATATCCAATCTAAACTCAGCATGAGACTGCTGTGTGCTGCCCATACAGCTCTTCAGCCCTCCTGTTAGGATGCGATGGTATCCCGCATCCCTCCTGGGCTGGCTGCAGCTGTCTTTTCTTCTCCTGCTTCTACACTCTAAAGACTTCCTTGGCCTGCTCTGTAGGTGGGTGATGTGTTGCAGAGGCAGGGATGAGGCCAAGATGTGGGAGGCATGGAGTTCTCAATCTCCTGCTGACAGAAGGACCAGAAGATCCTGGTCTGGTGCCTGTCTCCCTGAGAGCAAGGGAGCCCTCTCCTGCACTTCTACCCTCTAACCCTTGAGCTTAGAAATCATACTCCATTCATATTTCATGTTTTATTGCTTACACTGTAGCCCTGTTGATGCCGCTTTCACATCTGCCCTAGGTGCCAGCCCAAAGTTATATGACCATTTAAGGCTCAAAAGCACGCTCCTCTGTGCCACAGAGGCCCATCCAGGCTTCTATAGGATGGCTCAATAGAGACAATCTCCGGATGAATTAAGAAGAAAACAGTGTAATCAATCAGTATTAATGAGCACAGCCCAATTGTTAACAAGCTGCTTCTGTGTCTCAGGCACTGCCTTTGATCTCCTGTGCAGATGAGTGCTGGCAAGATGTCAAAACGCAAACTATATCCGTCTCACTGGGGTTTGGTGCGATGTCCCTCTGCTGACAGTGGATCAAGCAGAACAAGTGCATGACTTCAGCTTCCTGATTTATTGTGGCTGGCTGGGAATAAATGCCTTTCCAAGGCGAAGATCCGATCTCAAGACCAAAATGGTGTTAAAACAAAAGCCAGCCTAGCAGAGCTAGCTGTTTGCACAAGGGGTGGACAAAGGGGACTGTACAATTATGAAATGAAGGCTGGCTTTCTCCAAAAGCTGGGAACCTGTATGTTGTTATTGCAGTACTTAATACATGGCTGGATTCCCCAAAGCACGTAGGAAACCTCTGGCAAGCGAAGTCTCGTGGGGATTCACCTGCTGTAGCTGGAATGTGGTCGCTAAAACTGGCTGCAGAGTGAGGTGGTGATGAAGAGCTAATGCAGTCAACCCTGGTAAAAAAACTTGAGGGCTGAACACATGGCATTTGGTAGCAGCTTTCTGATGGGTAAAAATGAGTATTTTTAAAAGGAAGGTAGGATACTCACACACAGGAATGGTTTCAGACTTGTTTTGAACAATGCTGCAGCTTTTTCTTTGTGCCAGGGATGGTCTGCGTTTGTACGGTGCCTAAAGCCGCTTCTCTCTTCTAGCCCCAGCCATTATGGTAATAACGAGAATAACAGCAGCAGCAGCCGTGCTGTGTATGCTAATGACCACGTCCTCAAGTGAGAGCAGGTTACATATTGCTGGGAAAGATGAAGAGAAAAGCCAGCAGGGTTAAGATATGACAGGAACATTTAAGAACTGTATAAACAGTAGAAAACTGACAGGCCAAAACTTTGGTGAAGGAGCATAATCCCGCTGCAGGGATACATTAGAAAGACAACAAATGAGGTACACAGTGAAGAGCTGTTGGTAAAAAGAGAATGTCATAAGGAGAATTTGTCCGTTCCTTTTTCTTTAATTAAGAAGAAGGTGGAAAACCATGAATAATTTATCAAAGGAAGGATGGAGAGGGTTTTTATTGGTACCACAAGAAACAGGCTGTGAATGTGAGATTCTTTATATGATTGGCAGAGTGTGAGATACGGGAGCAGACCATACTGACAAAGCTGATGCGCTCTGGGTGCTCTGAAAGAAATAAGGACCAGAAACAAAGGAGGAGCTGTCAGATCACAAGTAACTTAGTGAAAATACAAGCCGTGCTAAGATGGGATATTTCATTTACCACTGTTCATGAAGTGTGTAAGAAGACCCTATATAAAAAAAGAGGGGTTTGATAGAAGACATAATGCTGCCTGACCCTGGGCTTCTCTTTGCCTTTTGGAGAACCTGTTCCATGGAGCACTTGGGATTGTAAGAAATGATGGACACCACGAGTGGTAGTAGCACATACTGCATGGATTACTTTCCCATGTTACCATTTCTTTACAGTTGACATTGAATTTCTTTGCTGTTTCGCAAACTACTTACTCGAGAGATGCTTCTGCCACTCTTCCCTTAATCACAGTCACTATTCCAAGTAATGTCGTCAGATCTATTCATGTTCTTGGGAGGACTCTGGCTATCTGTCAGTCTTACCCTGTCTATGCTTCTTAAAGAATGTAGTAGGCGAGGTCCCACTACAAAGATGTAACTACATAAAACCCAGCAAGAAAGAATGGATCAAGCATGTTACAGATTCACAACCAGCTCAAGGCAGGGAGTAAGGGTCTGTTTCCACAGTGCAAGGTTACTGAAGATGTCTCCCCTTCTTCTCACTGACCTGTGTTACCCATCATATTCATAAGGGACAGAGAAAGAACATGAGTGGGGGAACTGAGAAGTCTGCAGTTTTGTTGAACAACGGAGGGTGACTGCTTCAGCGGAGCTACAAGCCTACGCTGTTGAATCAGCCGCAGTCACAGCCTGTGTGCTGCTTTGGAGAGGCAAGGGATCTGGCGAGACACCAGCAGGGTGGAAGGGGGATGCTGTGAGATCCCTGCTCTCGGGCTGCAGTGGCTGTCCTCCAGCCACAGCCATGTCTGCTCCCAGGACAGCAGTGTCCAGCTTCTCCTGGTCAGAATTCAGCTGCTGCTGACTCGTGAACACCACCCAGAACAATCCAGTTTCACTCCTGTTGATCAGCCACATGTGCTGTATGTCCTACAGCTATTGGCAGAGAGACACCAGGGACGCAGTTGCCCTTTACATGCTGCCTCCACAGACAGGAAACTTGCTTTCTGTTCCATGGTCAAAGAGGCAATGCACAAGGCAGCAGCGTAAATAACCTCCTGCATGTGCTGCAGGACCTTCACATGAATACAAGAGCAAGATGGGAAAAGCAATTTGCTTTGGGTTCATTATCGCAACAGGAACATGGGCAGAGTGCATCTTCCACTTAGGCAGACCCTATGGTTGTGGCCTGGGTTTTTGAACAGGTATCAAGCAGCCCAAGAATCATCAGTGTCAGTATGATCTCATAAAAGATGCCAATGAATTGATATCTCTGTCAAGCTGGCACAGCACCTGGAATACACACACACGCTTTGTGATCACAGCTGCATCTCCCTTGGTCTCCTTCTTGAGCTCAGACCAAGGTTCAAAAGTTGGTGTACAAGAAAAAGTCAGGCAGAACGTACTGAGGTTCCATTTGGCAAAATGCTTATATTAGCCTCAAGCAGTGTTTCCTGGGCAAATATCTGCCAGAGAGGCTCTGAATGATTGCTATGGCTAAGCTCTCTGTGAAAGGTATCTAGAACATACATTGCAGCTGGGCATCATACATGAAGATCCATCAGATGTTATCCTCCCGATGTCAATCCAAGACAGAGGACCAACTGGGTTAGGCTGGAGACACAACACAGAAGTTCCTAATAGTATTTGCCAGGTATAAACCAGCACAGCTGTACTTAACCCAGATACCAAACCAGACAGTGAGACTTGAGCAGTACAAAGTATTGATCAGAAAGCAGCCTCTGTTTCTGGGTGATGCACACTTATATGCATCCATCCCTACTTTCAGATCTCTGAGGCTCACCAAAAGCACCACCCCAAAGAGATGTTCTAACCAGTGGTAGAGGCCTTGTGGGTACCTCCCTCTGCCTTGTCTGTATCGGGCAGCCAACAATTTGTGTTCTTTGATGAGCACATCTGGAACAAAAGTACCCTCAAGGATCATTGCAGAGCAAACTGCAGATCCCCCACGGCCAAGGGAATGAAAGAAATCCATAATCCTGCTCTTCCCCTGCCCTCAATGAGGGAAGGATTGTGTCCTTGCCAGCAAGGAGCGCTGGCAAGTGATTCTCAGAGCATACTCCAGCTGGTATTTGAGACACTTGAAAAAGCCTGTGTTTGAAGAAGCCAATGCGTGACATTCTCCAGCAGCAAAGCAGCAGTGGGAGGAGAAAGACCCTCTCTCACACACCAAAGGCACACGCTCATCGAAGTGTGAACGCCTCGGCACTCTTTACATTTGCCTTTTCAGTGAGCATTTTCCTTGAAGCTTCAGATGTTCACAGGGATGAAAGACAAGGATTTCCTCAGGATGTTTTGCAAGATGTTTGAATGCCTTCTCATCCCACCTTTCTCACTGGGCCTGAAAAGGAGCCAGTTTGGTTTTCAGCGTGTCCCAGAGAATGACCCCACCGAAACTCCTAGGTGCCTCCAAAAAGACATCAAGTCATGATAATCACGGGAGAGGAGGTGTTCAGACAGAAAACAAAAGTGGACAAGACATAAACCCTAAATAAACCACCTGAAAACACAGCCTCTGCGGTGTGCATCCAAGTCTTTTGGCATAGGGAACAATGAGAATACATTGGGTTTCTGCAGAAATGTAAAGCCTTATGTTTTATGCTTTTCAAAAGTAGTGTTAGACAGGGCTGTGGGCCATAGGGTGTTGCCTGAAGAAAACCAGCCTAATCTCACCAACCATGCTAACCCACCCCAGGTGAAGCTGTTTGACATGAAGTGCCAATGACTTGATTTACTGTAGGTGTGTTGTAGCTGGAAATTACAAGAGCTGGAAGTGACGGCACTACCACATCCCAGGGAGTTTCCACTGACCAGCACTGATGTTAGAGCTGGGTTGTACAGACTATTTGGCTTCAGTAACTCTGCTCTGTCAATCATCTTGAGGAGACTGTGCTGGTTTCTGTATGTTGTATGCCCAGCATAATCTGCTGTAGAAATTTTCCCTATGGGACCCAGCTCTGCACTTCCCTGGAGTGAAGGAGGCTTTTTGGACTAAACCCCCCCCAAAAAGTAAGTGTTTCTATATGATAATGATCCATTATTTATGAAGCAATGACTGCCATAAATCCCAAAGTTTAAACTCTCTCTGCCTCCCTGCTATACTTTCTTAGAGAAATGCAAGAAAGAAGAGTTGTATTGTCTCAGTGATTCCAGCAATTTATAGAACAGGTAGATTAGAAGAGGTGGACAAAGCTGGTAGACTAACTGCTTGCAGGCAAGAAGCGTTTAATAGAGACAAGTTCTTTTGTAGGAAAGAATCTACACTAACTGAGCAAAGAAAAATTTACAGAGCGCCCAGAAAAACTGGTATAATGTATTGGTATCCTGTCAATGGGAGAAGAAAGGAAAAGAAAAGGATTGTCAGTGATCTAGCACCAAAAAGGCAGACATTTGGAGGTCAAAAGTACTGTGTTATGTATGCATAGTATGTTCAATCGATTAACCCCATGAATGTGAGAAGAAGCTGCTATTTTGAAGTGGATGCATGTAAGGCAAATCCAGGGCAAAATTTTAGAATTAGAATTTAGAATTACATGAAGGAGCAAAAGATTAAGAGAATAATGACAGGTCTGGCATCAGGACACCCACAGTCTGAAAGGGCCATGCTATCATTGCAGTCATGCCCCTGAAGGCTTCTCCTGTCCAGGGGCCAGACTTGCCACTTGGAAAAATGATGTGAAAGGTGCTGTGGAGTCCTCCTGCTTTTGCAGAAGTGTGAGCACATCAGGAGCCAGGCTTGAATCACAGAATCCCAGACTGGTCTGGGTTGGAAGGGGCCCTAAAGCTCATCCAGTTCCAACCCCCTGCCATGGGCAGGGACACCTTCCACTAGAGCAGGTTGCTCCAATCTCTGCCCAGCCTGGCCTTGAACACTGCCAGGGATGGGGCATGAAAGGTGGACAGAAGTCAGCTGTGGCTAAAGAGCTTGAAAGGGGAGGGCAGGGTGATGAACTCTCCATCAGCTCTTCTCCTGCAGACATAATACAACGTTTCTGGCAAAACGGATGTGTGAGTATTCCTGATGAGTCTGCTTATGAAAGAAACAGGATACAGCCACGACTAAGTGTGCCCATTTGGAAGAAATCACTAGCATGTTATTAAACAGTTAACCTTCCCAATTTAATTCGTTGAATCTGCTGGGAGGAGGTTCCAGATTGCTTGCAGTGTGCTTTGGGAGTGGTTCCAGCTCAGTAGGGACCTAATCCTTGTTTACCCTTACTCTGGGCAGAAGAAACAACATATAGCGGTGATGGTTTTGACTTGGTTTTCAGCTCTTCTATTTAGAAGCAATGGCTCAGCTCCCCAACCTGTTGTAAATCCAAGTCTCCGCAGTGGAGCTGTTCTGATTTACTCCAGCTGAAGGCTTGGCCTCTAGTTCAGAAGAAATGGGCTGCCAGTTTAATTACTTTATCACAGGTATGGCATTAATAATATGGGAATACATTTAATGCTGCTAAGTAACAGCAATACAGAGGATTTTGTCACATGCATGACAATTAATGTGTGGTGCATGGTATTTCTGCTTCTCCTGAGTTCCCTTTTAAATGATGCTCCTTGTGATTTGAATTTCAAAGAGTACTTCTCCTAGTATTTCTCATTATTGATGGTGACTGTTCACTGGAGCATCTCAGTGCTGCTTTGTTGGCTCATCACTTTTGATTCTATGCCCAGATGCTAAGGACAGAAGCATATAATTAATTTGGAAGCACAATCCTCCACCGATTCTGTCAGGGAGATCTTCCTTGAACACCAAGGGCCTGACTTCCTTTAATATTGTCTTTACATGGAAAATGTCTTCCTTTTCCACTGCAGATCTCTTTTGTGAGAAGAGATCTCAAAACTCTTCTTGCTGTAAGAATATACAAAAAGACAGCAGAGAACTATAAGCTATAGGGGATCCCCTCCCTGTTGTGGGGGAAAAAGGAGATCTGATTCTGGAGGCACTGGATAAGCAAGACAAAAAGGGCAAGCAGTTTGGGATCCAGACCTCTTCCCATGGACAGAAAGGGCAAGAGATAAGAAGTTGCCTTTTTTTCCTCTGGAATGCTGGGGGTCTTTGACTTCCTGAAGAGCTTCCCTGTACACATCGCTACCCACACGGACACGGCTACAGCAGTCTGAACACAGCATATGAACTAGTACCTCCAAGGCTTCCTGCACTGCCCAGGGCAAGCAGGGAATTGCCAGAGCATCCCTCGGATATTTGTTAGAACATTTTCTTTGTGAAAAACCCTTCCTCTCCCTTTGACAGCTACTCCAGGGGAGAAGAGCCCTGTATCATATATAAAAGGCAGGTAAGCACATAGAAATTAATAAGAAAGACAAATTTATGTTCCCCTCTGCATTCTAAGGTGGCATCAGTTAATCCAATGAGCATTCCTGGCAACTAGGTATTTATCAGCCAGACAGATTAAATGTTTTAGTGAATCTAGTGAAATGCTTGTGGGACCATTCATTAAGCAGTATTCAAGCTATCAGTCCTCACCTACGTTACTTACTAACCATAATGTCCTATCATTTTGGTCTGTCCCCTCCAGTTTGCCCTTCCACAACTTTTCGTATCAGCTTCTTTCTCCCTGCCTGTGAAAGGCAATTGTTTCTCATGGAGCTATCCATAACTTCCATCAGCTTCTCATTCCATTATTCCTTATGTACAGCATGTTCTCTCCTTGCCTGTGGTCTGTCCAGGTAGCCAAGCCTGAGACCAGGTCCTGTCATCTGCCTACATGTCTTTACAGGACACATCCTCTTCAAGCTCTTGGCAGACACCCTGAGGAGCAGTGGGACTGCATCCTTGCCACGGGAGCTGCAGCAGGAGACTGGAGTTGGGAATCTGAACTTCTCTTTATTTTCATGGTCTGTTAGTGCAGAAAGGAAAAGGCTTTTTCATTAGTTTCTTGCCAGCCGCAGAGCACTCTCCTGGTGTTCCAGTACAGGCACCAACTAGTTTAAATCTTTACAATGATGGAGGATTTGGAAACCATCGTGTCCTTCATGCACAGATGCTCTTGAGGCTTCTAAGCTTTGAGGCTTCACCCAGGCTATGTAGGCTGCAGGCAGCAAGAAAAGAGCCTGGCACTCTCCTTAAATCATAGTTGCCAAAGTGGAAATCAAACTCATAGGGCTTAACCAGCTCCCTAAACACTGGGGCATCCTCCTCCCTCCAGCCACTGCTCCAAAGAGGCGCAGCTCTTCCAGATGCCTCGTGCCAAGTCCGTTGACATCATATGACAGAGGGATTCATCTCTTTTTAAGGGGCTGAATCAGCCCAATGTGACAACCTGCAATTTGTTTAATTTACCTTAATGTCTGCCTAGTCAGGCATCAACATGCCCAAATCTATGTCCGAGGCCTTCAGTGGGACTAGATGCTTTCCTCTACTCCCCACTTTTCCTGTCCTGGCTAGTTAAGTATCAGATCTTTGGGGAAAGGACTTTCTCTTACCATGTTTATATACATGTCCCTACATACTGGGAGCCTGAGAAATACTCTAACACAGATAACAGTTCAATTTTCATGGCACTCAGCTGCAAAGAAGCATTTGACTTAAAGCAGTTCTGCTGCAGTTTCACAATGGATGAAAGGCACTTAAAGTGAAACAGCTCAGGAGATCCCTAACGTATCCAAAGGGAACCTTTATCATCTCAGATTGTCTGAGTCTGTTCAAGGTCTGTAGCACCTAAATATTGCCACCAATGACGGGTTCCTTCCCTTATAAAATAATCACAAGGTGGCCTTGGCATGTTTCCTGTCTGACAGATGGCCACATCTCAATTAGCACTAACCTATGCCTTTCCTGGCTACCTCAGAAGGCCAGCAATGCAAGGCAGCACAGAAATGATACAGCTCCCTCTCCCTTGGAGCTGTCCATACTGGTCAAGGAGCTGCCTTATGAATAGAGAAGCATCGGTGCCAGCCCTTGCTGTAAGGCTTTCTGGAAGCATCCCAGGAAGTTCAAACCTGAGAGCTGCATGCAGGGAGACGAGGCACAGATGGCAAAATAAGAGCAATGGGATTTTTTTCTTCTTAACTTCTGAGTCTCTCAGCTCCTGGACACATGAAAAACTGGGTCACTTGATCTCAGTTCATGTAACTCATCTAGAGCAAGGGAGGTACAGACAACCCCTTCCAGAGACTGGGATGAGGACCTGTGTATGGAAAAAGATGCTCCTGTCTCACTTTTGCTAGCAGGTCCTTCCAAGTTAATCTAGTACCAGCTGTAAAGTCCTACACCCTGTTTACTTCATCCTCCTAGCAGAGGATATCTCACAGCCATGCTTTCTTGGTGCAGGTTGGGCAGAGGGGCAGTGACTGCATATAGATTCTTGCTTTTGCATGTAAGCATCCATATCCAGTTTATAAGAGTAAAGAAGAGTTCAAAGCAATTAAACACTTTATTTTGAGCTAAGCTACATGGTTCACCCAGCCAAAAAAAAAAGGAATATATATATATTTTCAATCTGCCATGAATACAGAATAAGACATAAAAATGGTTAAGTCAAGCATTTTCATTATTATGAAATATATAGAATATAAAGAGCTACCAGCAAGCAAATCAACACAAAGTTCAGCTCAGCCATCTCGGCTAATCCTTTTTTCTTTCCCAGAAAGCTAAAAGCACTCCTGGCTATGCCTTCGGGGTCTAATCCAATTAAATGGAAAGATTCTTCTTGCCTTTGGCAGGAAGAGGTTACAGATTTTGGGCTACTTCCCGCTTGCTCTGTACCATCGCTCTGAATTATCATCAAGCGAAACGTGGCTCAGGCCACACCGGTACCTATGGTGCCAGGATTTTTGGCTGACTAAAGAGGACCGCAGGGGACAGTCAACCACCCAGCTGTTGCTTTAGAGGTATTAAGTGGCGTTTTGTTTCCTCTGCAGTGAAGGATGCTGCATAAACAAGGAGCCATCCCCAGAGCCGGCAGGAGCCTTTAGCAGAAAGCTTGCAGGGAAAGATGTAACCCAGGTTCTTCTGCTGGAAGAAGGAAACTTCTTTGGTAATCTAAAAGGTCTGGGCTTCGATCTTGTGCTGGGAGCAGTGAGAAGGAGCAGCACTTGGTCCATCCTCTCTCCTTCTTCCTTCTCTGGTGATAGGTGGTGCTGCTGCTCTTCCTAGAGCCCAGGGATGCACTTGCAGGTCGCTGTCTTTCCGTTTTCCCGGTCAGGGTGCCCTGGAAACTGGAAGAGCATATACTCCACTGGGACCCTCAGACTTTGTTTGCACAGCTGAGGACCACAGCCTAGCTTTGCTCCCACCAGCTCCCGTGAGTGTTTTAGTCCATCAGCAGATGTACCAGCAAAGGATGCTCCCCAAATCCTCATAGCTACCGCAAAGCTCATCCTCTCTTCCTGCAGCGTTTCACATGTGGTTTCCAGACAGGGACTCTTTCCTGCTTCCACATTGTGATGCCTCCCAGGGGGTTTTGGCCAGGAGGCTTTCAGAGCAGCTCTGTCTCCAAGAGCTCTCACAGAATGACTGCTAATGGTCCTGCAGAGCATCCAGAGGAGCAAAAAGCAGGCAGTCAATGGGGTCTGTGTGACTCTCCAGCCAGGTGCTGTGACTTAGGGTAGTTACACTGAGGCCAGTGGTCAAATGCTTGGTCAGGGCAAGTCATTGTAACAGCCCCAGTCAGAACAGCCAGCTGTGAAATGCTTTTCCCTGGAGATATAACATTATACACCTGCAAAGGCTCACCCTTTCCTTAACCTCTGCCAAACCCAGAGTTACAGGAACAGTTGTTTGTACATCTCTGGTAATTTCTGTTTCCAGCCGGCATTTCCTCTTTACATCCTGCCTTGATGACCCCCAGATCTCTAGCCCCTCGCAGATAGCAGGACCCATGGAGACTCCCAAGCCAACTTTAGGCTGCCCTTCATCCCTCCCATCTCTTCCTATGCTCTAAGCAGCCTTCCCTTCCACTCTTCCTCTTTGCAAGGATTAATCTTGTTCTTATTATTCACCAGATCTTTGAACAGCAGCTTCTCTGGAGCTCAGGCCACAACCAAGCCCTGTTTGGAAGCCCTGGGGAGCAACTGCTCATATCCCAGTTCATAAAGCAAGAAGAGGTCCCTGATTGCTATGTACTTTGTCCTAGCAGGTTGCTGGCATAAACTTAGAATAGCAAGCAGCTCAAGTGAGCCTCCAGCAGCCATCAGGCCCAAGGGAGGTAGACTTCTCCTCCTCCCCTGCCTTGCCCTTCCCAACACTTCTTCATGCTTCTCTCTGTCACTGCAGTGCTCTCTGTCACACAACCTTTCCTAGTGAGGTACATCTGCATCACCCCAGAGGTATGAAAATCGCCTTTAGAATTGGAAAGATTAGAATCATAGAATAGTCAGGGTTGGAAAGGACCTTGAGATCATCCAGTTCCAACCCTCCTGCCATGGTCAGGGGGACCTCACACTAAACCATGCCACCCAAGATTCTAAAGATTGTGTCTAGCAACTGCTAGCGACCATTGCTAGACACATAGCATGAATCTCCCCAGTTCCTTCCCACCCAGTTAGCTGTGAAATGTGTTGGCACAACGCATTAAGGATACACTGTGCATGTTTACATGGTGTTGAATAGAACTCTCGGTGACGCTGCTGGAGAAACCCCAAATCACAAACTAATCTGCTGCAATTCACCTTGCCACAAGTCCCATTCTATTGGTCTTTTAGAAATCTCTCTCCAAAAATCAGCAGGGTACAAGGTGGACAATCAAATCAGGGGTAGTCATTAGTTTCCCAGCATCAGGAATAGGCCAGTTTACGCCAGGCTTAGGGAAGTGGCACAATTAACACTAGTCAGAGCACCGGTAAGCTCCTTTTTGGGAGGTTTTCAGCAAGAGAAGAGGTTGGCAACTAAAAAGGGTGAAGGTCTGGAGCAACAGTGCCAGCCGCTGCAGGTGTTGGGTTGGGATTGCTCCACTGGGATGGTCTTGGTTCTGCTGCAGAACTCAACCAAATGAGGCCTGGTTTCCTCATGGACACAAAGGCCAGTGGTCTTCATGGTCTGAATGAAGAACATGATCGAGTTTGGTGCAAGAATGGAAAAGGTGGAGAAATGGCATTAGAGAAAATCGGTATTTTCCTGATGTCACTGAACCTCCCCTTGGTAACAGCACGGAAAACACTTTGTTTGGGAAGAGTCAGAAGAAAACAAACAGGATCACAGGATGTGGCTGCCTGGAAGCCAGAAAACTTGATTGATGCCGCAGAAATCTCCTCCCTGCTGTGTTTTTGCTGTTGTTTGCTTCTAATTCCAAGAAAACAAAAACAACAAATAATCTAACAGATCCTTTTGGAAATGTTGCCCCATTTCCTCCTGTCCCACAAATACTTGTGGTCACTAAAGCTATTTTGCCAGGAATCTACCATCCATCCAAGCCAGCTGGTATCTCTGGTGCTTGGCCGTAAGTAGCTGCACTGTAGCAGCTCAAAGTCATCTGGTTGAAGCTGCCCCCCCTACAGTTGTGTTCCTTTACAAGCAGAACAGAAAGCCAGCCTTTTTCCTCAAAGTGTTACTCGGTAAAAGCATAATGACTGTGGTTTACAGGCTTCTATTCCCAAGGAAGGAGAGGTGAAAAGCACTTTGGAGAATCAGGGTGATCATAATTTGGGGTTATTTTTTCATCTGATTATGTATTTATTCTCTCCCAGTGCCTATTATACTAAGAAAGAGACTGTTTTCTCTAAGACACAAACCCTGCCTGAAGACTGGAGCAAAAATGAACCAGATATTTAGATGGAGAGAAAAATCTTTTCTGAGCACCGCTCGGATAGGCTGGAAGTTGGAGTTCGGGAGAGAACTGAAATGTTGGTAAACAGGGGAAAGAGCAGAAAATCCCCAAGACAGGTTCAAGTTAGTTCATGTGTGGTTTAAATCTTGAACATTCTCCTTCAGCACACGTTTGGCAGGGGTTATTTCGGGATTATGGATAACAACCAGCAATATGCAGGGAGAGAAATCAGTCTTAACTCGGGGAGAGAGGCAAAGGCAAAAAGAGGGGCAGATTGAGATGAGACATTGGGCAGAAATTCTTCCCTGTGAGGGTGCTGAGGCCCTGGCACAGGGTGCCCAGAGAAGCTGTGGCTGCCCCATCCCTGGCAGTGTTCAAGGCCAGGTTGGACACAGGGGCTTGCAGCAACCTGGTTTAGTGGAAGGTGTCCCTGCCTGTGGCAGGGGGTTGGAATGGGATGAACTTTAAGATTCCTTCCAACCCAAACAAGTCTGGGATTCTATAAAAAGGCCTCGTGTCTCTCTACCTGCAGTGGCCAAGGCAAGCAGTGCTCTAAACCAGGCATGTAATATTCCAGCAGCGTTTTGAGCCGTAGATGTTGAAGCATCTAGAAAGAAGTGTCAGAGAAGCTTTTAGGCAATGACTTGGCTAGCAGGACTGTTGGGGATGGGAAGGGGGATGAACGAGCCAAGCTCACCCGCATTACGCACAGGTTAGGAAGACAAGGGAACACCCCCCTTCCTCCCCTCCCCAGTGCTGCAGCACACAGCCTGGCACGCTCTCACTTGAGAAATTAAGCACGCAAAGTTCCTCAGACCTGCTGGAGCTCCCCATCGCCTCGGGGAGCTGGTGCATCCCCCAGCAACACAGGCAGCTGCCAGCACATAGGTGACTGCGTGACTGCGGGAGCCTCGTTGGCAGAGCAAGGAGTGGGGGGCAGCCGATACCCCCGGAGTGGGCGCTGAGCGGAGACACCCCGGTCCCCCGGCTGGGAGGAAGGGCCGGGGAGGAGGAGGAGGAGATTTTGCCGGGGGAGGGGGGGATAAGCAGCGAGGGATGTGATGCTGCTCCTGCTGCAGGAGGAAAGTTGGCCGCGCTGCCACGCAGGGCTGGTTCTCCTCCTTTCCTCCTCCCCTTCCTCCTCCTCCCCGGGAGTTAAGCGCACAGTGCAGCCCGGCGGTGCAGCCCCGCAGCCCGCTAGCCCTGCCTGGTCCCCGGTCTCCAGCCTCCGGTCCCGGTTCCCGCCTGTCGGGATGGTGCCGATGTCCCCGGCCGGGCGCTGAGCCGGTTCCCCCCGGCAGCCCCTCCTGCAGCCCCCGGCGGATGGGAGGGAGGGAGCGAGGGAGCACCGCGCTGCGGGTCACCTTGCAGGTGAGCGACACCCCCTTTTCCCATCCCATCCCATTCCATTCCCTCTCATTCCACCCCATTCCCTCTGGGGAGCGATGCACCAACCCTCTCCATCCCCATCCTCCGGACCAGGGCTCCCGGTGGGCAGCCGCGGGGGTTTGGGGCCACCCCGGGGCCGCAGGGATCCTGCCCCAGTCGGGGGGACACCCGCCGCGGTGCTGTTTCGGTGCCGTACACGCCCGGTCTATGCCCGGGGTTTGGGGGGGGGGGGGTGGTGGTGTCAATGAAGGAGGGATCCGGCTTTTCCAGTGGCAAGGTTTGTATTGGGAGCGCTGGAAGGGAAGGTGTGCGTGGGGTGCTCCTTTTCCCTTCCCTTGGCCAGGAGGAACCCCTCCAGATCATGGGGGCAGAGCACCTTTCCCTGCCAGCACCCTGTACCCTGCCTGTGCAGGGTAGACCCTGGGCTGGGAAGGGGAAGAGGGGCTGCGCTGCCCTGTCCCTGCTCAAGAGGCGCCGCGTTGAATTTCTTTTCCTTCCCATCCTTTAGTTTGCTGGCAGTGACAGCCAAGTTAGAGAGAGCGATGGTTCAGGTGAAGAGGCAGGAGTGGTCTCTGCTACTCAGGTGCTGAGAGGGGTGACCTTGGGTAGGTCCCCCATGGCTGCCCCATCCTCCTAAAGCATCCCATAAGGGATCAAGGAGAACCCTTCATAAGATCAAGAATAACCTTTAGTCTGGGAAAGAGGAGGCTCAGGGGGGACCTTATCTCTCTCTACAATTACCTGAAAGGAGGATGGAGCCAGGAGGTGGCTGGGCTCTGCTCCCAGGGAACAAGGGATAAGACAAGGGGAAACAGCCTCAAGCTGCATCAGGGGAAGTTTAGACAGGAGATGAGGAACAATTTCTTCCCCAAAGGGCAGTCAGGCATTGGAACAGGCTGCCCAGGGCAGTGGTGGAGTCACCATCCCTGGAAGTGTTCACAAACGGTGCAGAAGAGGTCCTCAGTGCCGTGGGTTAGTGGCGGCGTTGGCAGTGCTGGGTCATGGTTGGACTGGATGAGCTTGAGGGTCTTTTCCAACCTGGTTGATTCTATGATTCAGTCGGAAGAGGCTGGCAAGTGCATTGAGACCTTTCTGGAACCAGCACTTCAGGAGTGCAAGGCTTCCTGGAAGAGGACTGGCAGCCCTTGCTGGTCCAGAGTGTGCTGAGGAGAGGTGCAATGCTCTGTGCTGGAGTGGTGGTGGTCGTGGTAGGTTTTGTCCCCCCATAAGAGCAGCAGTGGCAGGAGTTCCTCTGGAGAGCAGTCTGTTGAGCTGTGTCTTCAAAACAGCTGGAGCCAAGAGGCTGCAGCCTCAGTGTGTAATGAGAGAGAATGAAGCCAAAATAAAAAAAAACACCCTAAACTTTCCAGGGAGCTTAAATATTCAAATCACAAATAATTAGGCATTAATCCCTCGTAAACAGGGCATTAACAACAATTAAAAGATGCTTTGATATTCTTAAACCCAGTTAGCTGGTACTTTCAGGGGGATTAGTGCAGTCAGAGCAGAGAATGCACTTTTCTACATTCATGTATTTAAATGACTTGCTCTTAATTATAGTTAATGAGCTATCATCTTCAAAGTAGCTGCATTTAGATGCTCTCCAGATTAGTTTCCAATTATCTTACCCCAAAGAATAAGCCACTTTTGATTTTACTGGCCAAGGTGACACTTTGTTGGCATCCTGGTAACTACAGGTTACGCCAGGCTGGACATAGGAGAAATGCATTTGTAGGAATTAAATGAAGTCCCCTTTTATTAAGTGGCAGAGCAGATGTCTCCCACCACTGGTGCTGGAATCAGTCTCACAGGCACAGGGACGCTCTTCGTTGTACAAATGCAGATGCAATGCAGTACTGGTGTAGATGGCCACCACCACTATGCATTTAACTTGAGGAAGGCTGCTTTGTGAATTCAAAGTACTTTGGATTCTGAGGATAGTGTTGGAGCGATGGTGCAACATAGTTGGATAAGAGGTTTTGGTCTTTACTGTGAATTCCTCTCCGCAGACAGCTACAAATCCTTCTGCTCAGGAGAGTTTTTAATACTGCCTATGTGGTTATTAAGATTGCAGACAACACACTGGGACTTCCGAATGTTTTCTTCGCTTTGGGGATTCGACTCCTTGCAGGTTATTGTTTGTACAGGGCCATTGGGAAAAAGTGGGAAAGAACTGCAGAGGTTTAAACAGGAGGAAATTACTCTGCATGTTCAGTGGCTTTGCTTTGACAAGTGTGAATAGTGCCTGTGTGTGTGTGAGCATCTGCTGGTGTCTGAAGGCACATCCCCTGGTTATCAAATCAAAGGTTTCTCAACGCTCTTTCCCTAGTAAAAGTTGGAAACTACTTTGAGCAAAGAGATGACAGCAAAATGCTCCTCATCAGGTGTGACTCTGAGGATTTGGGTAGAATGGTGCAACTTACCGCACCTAAGAATCGAAAGATGTTGTGCTTCGAGTTTGGTGTCATCGCATGGAGAGAGTGGCAAACTCTGGTTATTTTCCTTGCACCAGCAAAGACTGAATGTCAAAACAGAGGTGCAGAACATGCGAGGTGTGAGTCATTAGCACGCTGTTAGCACAGTTTATACCCAGCATTCTTCTAGATGTGTATTCCTGTGTATGCGTCTATATACAACCTGAATGTGTGAAGTTCTCTCTTAACCATCCATCCAAATCCATGCTGTGAAGCATTTCTGTTCTTAAGCTTTAAGGCTTTAGTTCAATGAGGCACGGGATGAATGAACTGATGGTTCACATCAAGTTGGCATCATTCGAGCAGTGCTTTAATGGGGTTTATGTGCTTGAGTTGAGAGCTTGGACCCCTTAAAAATCCCCAGGGAGAACGAAGAGCTCTGAAACGGAGCTTGTGAATGGATAATTTGCTTGGAAGACAATCATGGCATAATTAAAGCCTTCCAGCTCCTATTCGTGTGCTCACTGTAACAAAACCATATCCCTTCTCCCCACTGCACATGGCTTGCAAGAGCGTGGAGGCAATGGGGAGCTGATCTGCAGCCAGCCAGATGCCCATGCCTCCCATATAGAAATCATCTTGGTCCCATAGTTGTTCTCCTCCCAGAGGGAGGAGGTTATGGGATTTTTCTTCAGGCTCTGGTAATGCCCCAAGTCTAATGGGCCCCATTATTCCTTTCAGCTCTGATTTCTGCAGGGAGGGATGAGTATGGGATTAAAAAAGGTCTGTAAAGGTCAATCTACACCCACTGATGCTACTTTTCAGTGTTTCCCTGCCTACCCTGGCTGCCTCCAGCTACCAGTCTGGCTACATCTGAATCACCCCGTGAAGCTTGTGTCCCACAGCGTATTCCTGGCTCTGCAATTCTTCTGGAGCCTGATGAAGCAAGGCCGATTTTATTGCCCCAGCAGTGGCTGCTTAATCAAATCATCCTCGCCCTGATAAACTGGCACTGGCAATTTCACACTATTACAGAAGCCTTCTTCTAGGAAAGTGACTGACAGCCCTGGGGTGCTTTGCTCAGGGCAGGAGGTAATGGGAACCTTCATTCTGCACCGAGCCTTCACCACCAGGCTGTGCTCCTGTTCTGTCCTCTCTTTATTTACCACTCCTGCTTCGGGAACACCTCAAATCCCAGCCTAGAGCATAGTATTGGTGTGTTACAGGCAGCACAAGTGTGAGGCTGGCGTGTTGTCCTGCTTTGCTTTTCGCATGCAACGTGGGAGTGCGAGTAGAGCCAGATGAGCTGGGTGTACGCAAGAACTGGGCTGTGCGGGTGCTTGGCTGCCCATCAGGAATGAGACCTGAGTGAGTTTAGCCCTAGAGCCACATCTGGGTGCTGCTGTCTGTGGGCCAGCCTGGCTAAAGACACAGTTAAACAGGGATTTTGTGTCAAAGGGAAGTGCTGGAGTTGGTGCAGGCAGACCAAGAGGCCCGGGTGATGCTGTAATGTTGATACTCGTGGGTGAGCATCTCGAGGTTTATTTAGTTGCTCTGCTGTGTACAGGAGGGACTTTGGCTTGCTGCAGACTCCTACAGGGCAGAGCATCAGGTAGCTTCTTCTGAGCTGGAAATATTAATTCTGTTGCAATACTAAAACTAGGCAGAGGGGTTTGGTGGTAGCTTAGTCTTTCCCAGATCCTTAAATCTAGATTGACCCTCAGCAACTAATCCAGACTCTGTGGCATAGGGACCAAGAAGACTGAGGAGCTCACTTAGGAAGAAGTTTTTCTCATGAAGACACTCAGCAATTAAGGATGCAATTATACACCCCAGAGCACAGCTGTATTTGCTTGCTTCAAAAGTGAAAGGCAGCACAATTTTCTGCTCCTCAAGCTGACAAAAGAGCCTTCAGCCTGACCATGCTGCTGAAGGTAGTGACCTGAGCTACTTCATTATGTGTCTCTCTCTTTATTATCTCCCGAAGGTTAGTTTTAATGTGCTGGACATAATCAAGAGAGTTTTACGGAACAGCTTTCTGGGATGGATGAAGGGAGAATGAAGGTCAGCTTAGCCTTCTGTTAGGAAAGATAGGTCTTTATGAAGCAAGAATCACTGCTTGTTACTCCGTCTCTCCAGTCTGCAATGGAGGTGGGGCTCAGAGGGGTATGATGAGGCTGAATACATCTGGGGTTCTCAAATGGTCCTGTTCAGTGGTATTGGGGACCCTCTGAACCACAGTGCTGAACCACAGATACAGGCTGGTGTGATAGCATCCTGTGCTGCGTGTGCTACTGGACAGCCAGGCTCAGAGCGGAAGGTCTATATCTGCAGCCAGGAGAGAAGGAGAAGGCAGGAGAGAGTGTGTTAGGCTCAAAAGGCACTGCTGATGTGGAGATGCAGTTAGGGCTAGGGCTATTTACATGACAGTCAGGTGTTGTTAGTCAGGGCAGTTATTTGTGACCTGGAAAGTGCAGTTTTGTCATCGGACAATACAAGTGGTGAATTTGGACTGAACTCAACCAAGAGTTGAGGCTCTCGGAACAGTCAGGAAGGAGGACTGCTAGAAAAGCCAGAACGTGTCAGGTTTTCCTCGGAGGCAACTGGAGGAAAACTGAACTAAGCCCCAGTTTGTTCAATTAAAAATAAATATATGAAACTCCACATTTAATTTTGGCTCAGGCGAGACGCTTCCATCTGCTCAAAAGGAAATATTTTGTTGCAGGGATAATGTTTTAAGTCAACACAAGGTAATTCCTCCTTTCTCCTCCCCCATTCTTTGGTTCAGCTACTGAATCAAGCAATCAATTATTCAGACAGAACTAATATGCATATGGTAATTGTTTCCACATTTAAATACACCTCTGGACAGGCAATCAGGGGACCTGGATTTTATTTCCATCTCCGCTACTGTGTCTGATGTGACCTTGGCCACTTCACTGCACTCTTGAGTGCCTCCTTTCAGGGCAGGACAGGCCCGTATCTCACAGTGGATTTGCTGCATGTTGGTAATGCTAAAATATCATGGAGGTCTTCTTGCTTCCACTCTTAGCAAGTAAACATTTAGCTATCACTAATGCATGCATTCCTAATTCTCCCAGTGTGAGCTAGTTGCATTGCCTTACAAAACTCCCTGTAGTTTACTTAATAGGTCAAAAGGAATTTCAGCTGCTGAAATAGCAACGTTCTCTTAAACCAAAACCACTTTAATAAGCCCAGCTAAAACAAAGAAGAAAAATACAAGTGGGAAAGGGATTCCCCCCCGCCTCCTTTCCTTAAATATTTCACTTTGTAATCAGCTCTCCAAACCTATGCATTGCATGAAGGCTTCTCTCAATTAAAAGGTCCATATGTGTTGTTGCAATTTCCAGGTATTTGGAATACCTTAAACCATGATGAAGTTAATTGTATTATCCCTTATAACTGAAAGCTTGCACCAGGAAACCTGCATCCTCCAACCCTTCATCAGGCTGCAGCTCTCACCATTTGGCTTGTCTGCTCTTCAAGAGGCTTTCTCCCTTCTGGTTTCTATGAGGGAACCAGCACCAACCCTAGTGGATCTGGGATTTGTGAGGCTGCTCCAGTTCCTGCTCATGGCACAGCCCTGCAAAAGGTGGTTGTTGTTCCTTCTGGCCATGCTGGTGTTGTTAGGTTTTGAGTCGTTGAGGGGTTGGCAGAAGGATGTGGGAGCAGCAAACGTCTTCTTGGGAGCACGGAAGACAGTGGGAATCACTTTGAAGCAGAGGGAGTTGGATCATAGGATCGTAACTCAAGCTGAAGGAACCTCACACAGTTTCTAGTCCAGTCTCATGGTTAAAACAGGGTTAACTATGAGGTCATACCAGGTTGCTCAGAGCTTTATCCAGTTGGGTCTTAAAAACCTCCAGGGATGGAGACTGCACAGCCTTCCTGGGCAACCTTTTCCAATGCTTGACTGTCTTCATGGGGAGAGGATTTCTGCTGATATCCAGGATCCCATGCAGAGATACATGAGCTCTTTGAGCCCTTTCTCCTGGCTGATGCTCTGCAAGAACTGCAGGGCAAGGCAGTGGGTATGGCCGTAAGCCTTGATAGTGGATGGGGACCATGCCTTCAGCCTCACCATAGCTTGCCATCGTATCCAAGTTTCCCTACCAATAAACCTGATGATGTTTGGTCTGTCTGGATGAATGTCCTGGTCTGTCATGAGGGAAGGGCTGGGGTGTTTCAGCTGTAGCCTGGTATTTCAGAGGTAACTGAATTACTTGTTCATACAGGACTTCTGGTACCTGGCAGGGGTTTGCAAGAGGCTGAAGCACTCTGAGGCTGTGCTACAGCTGTGTAAAGGGGAGAGCCCCGTGGAGGCAGGAGGACCACAGCATCCTGCCAGGTCACAGGAGAGCAAAGGAGTTTGGGGATGGAAGGCAGTAGCAAAGCTGGCTTCTGCTCCTTGTCGGGCTGGGGCACAGTGTTCAGCTCTTCACTCCTTGCCCTCTCTCCAGCTTGCATTTACCTGCCTCACACCCTTTGCTTAATTAGTTTGTCAGCCCCTGTCATCATAGCAGGAGGCTGCAGAGCACCCAGCCGAGCGTAGCTCTCACTGCAGCTACTGTAGCTGGGCTCTGCTGTAGCGCAAGTGATAGCTTAATAAAGCACAGCATTGCAGACTGAGTATCTTGGCACTGGTTGCAACTTCTTATTGAAATAAGAAAGAGAGGGGGAAAAGAAATGCAAGAAATAGGAAAGAATGAAGGTTATAGTAACTAATGGCTTCACTTTTAATGCCAGAGACCTGGGTATAAATGTCTAATCCCAAGGCAGAAATTAGAGTGAACTTTGATATATTTATCAGTAGCTTGAATTTGGTTTTCCTTTCTGGTTCCAGCCTCGAGTCTGAAATGCAGAATTATTTCTGGTCAGCCTGGGTACTAGTGAGTGGTTTATGGGGAAAAACCCAAACTGTGCAAGGACAAATGAAACCTGGCTCAAACCCGTTAAATTAACCCTGCATCTCAGAGCGGACTGAACAGATCTCTTATTTAAAGGTCTCTGATGAGTTTCGTTTTCCTGTCAGCATCATTCTGAAACCTCACTGCTGTCCTAGGTAATGAGAGTGTCTCTTTTGGCTTTGAGTGTTGGCTCCCTGCAGGGAAGGCATCCTCCAGTTCCCCCAGGTGGTCTATGGGAGGTTACCTGCTCCATCCTTTGGGCTGCAGTTTGACCTGGAAACTTGGGCAATCTTAATGCAGACATGTGAACCTGGCCTGGGTCAGGTCAGTGAGAGCCCTTGCTGAAAGGATGGTGGCTGAATCCACCTCCAGGGAGTCCCTGAAGGCAGGATACAGGCTCTGAGCCACTGCATAAGCACGTGCTACCTTTGGCCCCTGAGCATCACTCATGGCCACGTTCCGTTGTCCTCCATCTGAACACAGGGGACTCATTTCACCTGGCTTCACTCATCTGAAGGTTGGTACTAAGCTGAGAGCCCCCACCCTGTATATCACATGGGTATTGTTGCTCCAGAGAGAAACTGAGCCCACCAGTCCTGTTCACCTTGCAATTACTTTCCCCCAAGAAGCACTTTGGGTGTCTGCAGTGGGTGAAATGAACTCCAGCCTTTGAGTCTAATTCTCCCACCAGCACCAAGGTAGCAGCTGGTTACAAAGGCCTTGGAAATCTGATTTAAATCCCTTCAGCCAGTGACTGAGAAGAGAAAATCCCAGGGGAGGTTCTCTTTTATCCCTGGGGACGTGAAATTTCATTTGTGGCTGACAATGCTCTTAATCCTGCCTTTATATTGATGAAGGATCTCTGGGTACCTCAACAGTTTCTCCGTTTCCCTAGACAGCAATTGACCTTGTTAGAGCTATGCATCAGAATGCACTGGCAATCAAGGTGCTATTGATTTAAACCTAATGGGCAGGCACTTGGGAATTTCACCTGGAAAGGAAAAATCAATGCCACCTTATTTTATTTCCTTTTCTTTTCTCCTGTTAAGATGTTACAATGAAGCGGCATGAAAGTCTCACCCGCTCTTTATCATTAAGCAATACACTTGCAGAGCCAAGAACATCGGGTCAGATTCTGGTAACTACAGCCAGGAACAACTGTAGGGTTAAACAATTTTCCTTGATTGCTTGCTGCCATCCGCATCTCTCTCTGCTGACCTTCCCCAAGGCATGCAAGCTGCACTGCTATGCGGGACTCCGGAGAGGATGTCTTCAGCAATGCTTTGCCCTATTGCTGGAGGAGCTCTGTGCGGCAAGGATGGTCCCTGTCTTTTCCTTGCCTCAGTTTGGATGTTTTTTTTTCCTCCATCCCAAGGGAAAAGTGTCACTCAGAACCTGCAAGATTGGTTTACAAGGCTGCTTTAAATGCATGGCAGGTAACCACCAGCCAAATGGATGCTTAGATCTATGGCAGGACTGAGCAACAGCACAGGCTCCCTCCTATCTCCTGAGGCATTCCAGGACCATGCCAAATCTCTCTGGCTTCAAGTGGGGTGGATGCTTGGTGTCCCATGGGAGCCTTGAACTTTTTTCAAGCCAGCTCAGGAGGAACTGAGCCCCATCCAACCCAGCCTTGAACACTGCCAGGGATGGGGCAGCCACAGCTTCTCTGGGCACCCTGTGCCAGGGCCTCAGCACCCTCACAGGGAAGAATTTCTGCCTAATGTCTCATCTCCATCTCCCTCTGTCAGGTTAAACCCATTCCCCTTTGTCCTATCACGACAGTCCCTGAGGATTTCCCCTCTGACATCCTTGTAGGCCCCCTTCAGATACTGGAAGGCTGATATTGAGTCTCCACTCATTACCTCTTGAAGTGGTACAGAAGACAAACTGATTTGGGTGCCTTGATTCATTGTTTTTGTCCTCACCTTGATATCCGTTTCCTTTCTTCCCCAGGAAAATGGGAGCCACTGCCCCAGTGTGACCTGTCTCTAAGGTACAAGAAAATAAAGGCCACTCGTCCTACTCCCTCGGACACCTCCCAGTATGGATGGCGTGGTGGAGCAGAACAGTGTGCTAATGCACAATAAGATCACCGAAGCCGGGAAAAGGAATGGATTAATTAATACAAGGAACTTGGTGGCAGAGAGCCGAGACGGGCTGGTCTCTGTGTACCCGACCCCGCAGTACCAGACCCACCGAGCGGGCAGTCTTTCCTCTTCGGGCTGCCTGGAGAACGGCAGGAATGACCCTGTGCAGCAGCTCCTGGACCCCAACATGCTGCAGCAGACAGTGGAGTCTCACTACCGGCCCAACATCATCCTCTACTCAGAGAACGTGCTGCGCTCGTGGGGCGAGAGCATCAGCTCAGAGTGCTGTGAAACTACCTTCATCGAGGACCGCTCTCCCACCAAAGACAGCCTGGAGTACACGGACAGCAAGTTCATCGACCTCTCAGTAGATGACATCAAGATTCACACGCTCTCCTATGATGTGGAGGAAGAGGAGGATTTCCAGGAGCTAGAGGTCAGATGTCCTTTGGGATACGTGGGGAAGGCTGGGGAGGGAGGAGGACATGTTTGGGGTTAGGTGTGCAGCTTCCAAGAGCTGGTCTGCATGGGATCGGCTGTATCACCGTCTCCTCCAGACAGGACAGTGAGCTGTCACTCGTCTTTGCTTGTTGGGTACATCCCAACTTCATGGATACTAATGGCAAAATTCCCACTAGTCTCCCACTGGGAGACCAGCATTTCCCTCCTGTCTCTGAATGGGCTGATCAGAAACTGAAGGTGACCCATGTGCTTAAATGCCGTGTAAGGTTGGGCCTGGCAGCATCCATCCGCATACGTAGAGCTTGTCTTAGCATTCCAACTTAATAGTCTCTTACTTTCTCCTGCCTTGAGCTAGGCATAAGCAGATTGTTTTGCATTAGGGATCAAATATGAAACATTTCTGTCTGGGAATGAACACAAAATCAGAAGTCTTTGGGTTTCAAACCGCAATGAATCCCATATCTCTGAAATAAAAGATTTTATTTGCTGATGGATTGAAACACTTCATTAGATCCCAAATGCAATGTTTTCTTTTAGGCTCCTATGCACCATTGATTGCTCACAGTAAAGCCAGACACATTTTGTTCTCCAAATGGGGCAGACTATGGAAACCAACTTTATGCTTTCTTAAATGATGCATTGTTTTTACTTCCAAAGAAATCTGTTTGGCTTTGGTAGAAACCGGCTGCTCAAGTACGGCACAGATTCGTGTATGTGGGAATGGAAGGTGTGCATCATGCTGCTTTACCCAGTGTTGGTTACAGAGGCTAGGACCTAGCAGAGACCATTTGACTGCATGGAGCAGAGCCATAGCTTCAACTCTTTGCTGGTGTTTCTCTTCTGCTGGGGTTTTCTCCATTGAGATATAACAAGTCCTAAAACTTCCATTTTCACCTCCCGTAATACCAGTGTCTTGCCTGTGATCAGCACAGGGGCAACCCAACAAGAGCCTCACTTCTCCTTTATTCTCTTTCCCCCCCTGTATTCATCAGGCAGGAAGAGAGAGGTGTTTTTCCCAGCGTGTGCCAGTAATACAGCATTCAGTGCCTCTGCAGGGAGACAAAAAGTTCCTCTCAGAGGCATGTGAAGGGTGTTTGCTCAAATCACACCCTTCTACAGCACTTCAAAATTGGCTGTGGGAAGCCTCGTTTCCTTAATCAAAACAAAATCCCTAGCTGCTGCCTTTTTGCCCTAGTTCCTCTCATGCGGTAGCGATGCAAGTGACTGCAGCAGGAATTGCCTAATGGAGTTATTGACACATCCAGCCCCGCATTTAGGCAGCAAAAAAATACGTCTCCCTCTTGTCAATCCAAACCCAGCAAGACCTTCTTTAGCCAGGTGTTGGAGAACAGGCTAAAAAGGGCTGGAAAAGTAAGCAGGACATAGGAAAAGTCTAGTTTGTATCAAAAACCTTTTCGCTTTTCTTGGTGGGAATTTTAGGCGCCTTTGCAATGTAGGGCGCTTGCTCTGGGTGTCTCTTCAAAGTGGTACTGTAGGGGCCAACAAGAAAGCTGGAGAGGGGCTTTTGACAAGGGCCTGTAGGGACAGGACAAGGGGGAATGGCTTTAACCTGACAGAGGGGAGATTGAGATGAGACATTAGGGAGAAATTCTTCCCTGTGAGGGTGCTGAGGCCCTGGCACAGGGTGCCCAGAGAAGCTGTGGCTGCCCCATCCCTGGCAGTGTTCAAGGCCAGGTTGGACACAGGGGCTTGGAACAATCTGGTCCAGTGGAAGGTGTCCCTGCCCGTGGCAGGGGGTTGGAACTGGATGAGCTTTAAGTTCCCTTCCAACCCAAAACCAGTCTGGGATTCTGTGATCCGAAGCAGGGGCCCTGCACATCGCTGCAACTTGTTCATGTTTAATTTGGTTTTTAATAGCAGCACTCCTCAGGTCCTGGTGCGATGTTATTCTGCCTGAGAAAATCGTAATTGTCTGGAGGGAAAAAGGTTTCACACACATCTCTCATTAGCATTAACAGCCCCACTTTGCTCCAGCAATTATGAGGCCTGGGCACAGAAGGCTGTGCTTTCTGTCAAAGCTTTAAACTTCTCTCTTTGGTGCCCAGCCCTGAAATCAAATGATTTCCTATGTAGGTATCTCTGGAACGTTTATAAATATCTTATGAGTTCTTTACACCAAAACTAATGGGCAGACAACTTGTCAAATGTGGTAACAATGAAATAGTACATGAGTTACCAGCTGCAATACCTTCCTGTTAGAGTTCATGTGTAAATGCAGTGCCATCTTTTATCCAGAAACATCATTTGTCATATTACGCTCCTGCTAGTTTCCCTCCTAGCCCCTAGATAGATGGCTTATTTAGAGAAACCCAAGCTACTGATGGCAGCAAATTGAATTATTCATATGTGAGCATAAAAGAATACATCTGAGCACTCTCTTAAAACCTTTTTTGTTTTTTTTTCCCGGCGATGTATGTCTGAAACAGTTTCTGAAAATGAAATAAATAGAATGTTCTGGGGAGGGAAAGAAGAAAGGAAACGTAGTGCTTTCAAATTAAACCTGCCTTCCTTTATTCCCATACAAACTGCTGGATGCTGCTGTGAAACTCATCCCTGGGACATGAGCATGAAAATGCAAAGAGAGAAGGTGGCTCCTAAGCCATGTCCTCTTCCATCTAACCCCTCTTCTCAGTGTTCCCAAGCACCTCCTGGTCATGTGTCTTCCGCAACATGAAGAGGCAGCCCTGGAGGTGTTTATGCATGTTGAGCCCCACGACGTACCTGCTTTCTCCTGATGTTTCCAGTTTGCACAGGCTTGGATCGTCCTGCATTGTGCTGATAAAACCCAAGCTCCTGTAGCTTCAGCAGCCCCTGGGAGTAGGTATCCAGAAAACATGTTTAGACATTCCCTTGGGGACCTGAGCATGGTGGGGTTCCCTTTCCAGAGAGCTCTGCAGCACGGGCAAAGAGGCAGGCTAGTGTGGGTCTTGAGTGCTTTAGGTACTTTCGTGTATAGCCATTTCTCTTCAGGATCTTACACCTTACACTAATGAATTCGCTGGTCACTGCAGATGAGAAAACAGTATCTTCTTCATTCTGCACATTAGGAACTGAAGAAAACGGTGCAGTAAATCATGGAATCATCATAGGATGGCTTGGGTTGGAAGGGACCTTTAAGCTCATCCAGTTCCAGCCCCCTGCCACAGGCAGGGACACCTTCCACTAGAGCAGCTTGCTCCGAGCCCTGTCCAACCTGGCCTTGAACACTGCCAGGGATGGGGCAGCCACAGCTTCTCTGGGCACCCTGTGCCAGGGCACACCTAGGGATGTGTTGTGGATCTGGGAATATAGTTTTAGTTTCTTTTCTCCCATGGGACATGCTCAGCAGAACACAGGATACCTCTTAGACAGCAGTGGTGGGTGCTGAGGAAGTGCAAGGTATGGACTGCAAAATGGCCAGGTTTATGTCATGTCCTGCTGCTGCTGTCAGAGGCAGAACATGGGGCTCAATGGGCCATTGGTCTGACCCCATAGGACACACACACTTTATGTCCCTGGATTTCTGCACAGATACATTATTAAGAGGTTATGAGAGTGATTGCACTTCATTTGTGCTTGATTTATTTTTCTCCCTTAAAGGAGAAGCCACTGGAGTCTGGAGATACTTAGTCCTGCCAAGGGATATTAACCTTTATTAACCAGCCCTAGGTGAAGGGAGCAATGGCTGGGAAGTCACCTTCAGCAGTCTCCAAGTTCCCTCCTATGAATCCTGTTAATAGCAGCCGGTGCCCAGAGTGATTCCCTTTCCCATCAGCACTTCCCTGAGCTTTCAGACTGATGCTATGCAGTGCAGTCCATGAGCTATAGGGAGACCGGCTGTGGGTGTCAGGAAAACATCCCAAGGCAGATGTTCATATGGAAACAGGAGGAAGAACGGGCTTGGATAGCTGTATCCAGGGCTTTTTTTGCCCCTGGTACATTTTAGTTTTGCAGGGTTATATATGAAAAGCTTTCCAAGCAAGGAGAGACCTCTGTGAGCCCATTCTGCAAGGCTGGCTGCTCAACTGACAGGGCAATTCAGGCTGGGAGTTGGGGAAACAGGAGGTGCTGGACCAGGTCAGGGTTAGTGGATAATGCATCATTTAAAGACCTTTGAAACTGAAAGGGAGCAACTGCAAAACTCAAAATAGTAAAAAGAAATAAACAAATAGGGAAAATAGAATAAATAAATAATACGTCACCAGGACAAAGAATGGAGAGGGACTTTTTGCAAGGGCATTTAGGGACAGGACAAGGGGGAATGGCTTTAACCTGACAGAGGGGAGATTGAGATGAGAAATTAGGGAGAAATTCTTCCCTGTGAGGGTGCTGAGGCGCTGGCACAGGGTGCCCAGAGAAGCTGTGGCTGCCCCATCCCTGGCAGTGTTCAAGGCCAGGTTGGAAAGGGCTTGGAGCAAGCTGCTCTAGTGGAAGGTATCCCTGCCTTTGGCGAGGGCTGGAACTGGATGAGCTTTAAGGTCCCTTCCAACCCAAACCAGTCTGGGATTCTGTATAGCAACAGGTTTTAGAGCCATCGCCTCTTCAATAAGCATCAGCCAGATGCTGCACACCTACTCAGTAAGTGTGCTGAGGCAGAGCGGTGATAAACAGCAGCCCTTGGTGCAGACCTCCAACCCAGCTTGCTGCCTTCAATGTCTGCTGCATTTCAGTGAACTCACACTGCTTGCAGTAAGAGTAAAGGGATGCAGAGTGCTGGTCACAACAGGGTTATCATGTTTAACTGCATTACTGCAGCAGGCGTTTAGTGGAGGGAAACAGAGCACATATTATCTTACAGTCGTATCATGCGCTGGTCTGTCCCAATCAGACTGCTGGACCATCTGGATTTGAAGCAGATCCCACAGGGCCTGACCAGAAATTAGTTTTGTGTGCAATGTGTACATGTTGCTGAATTGGTTGCTTTGGAGGAAAAAGGGAGTAATACCAAGAGGGCTGTTTCCTGAATATCTATCAAAGGTTACTGGCAGCGGTGGTTCATAGCAGACCGTGTTGTCTGACTTCTCCAGCGTGCTTGGCGTTTTAATACTGTAAGGGACAATGTGACCACCAAATCCAGCCTCTGGTATGTCACAGGCAGCCCACAGGAGGCTGTCTGCAGAGCCTCTGTGCACTCATCATGTCTGGGTTGAGGTAAAGCACGTAGCTTTTAGGGATTGCTAGCCTCGATTTAAGAAAGGGCTTCATGTAATAGAAAATCCATTACAACTGCAGAAAAGTGTTCATCACCATCTCTATTAGAAATCTGCACCTTGTGCCTGCTCTTCATCTCTTCTGCTTTCAGCCGCTGGGGTTTCTGCTGCTTTTCTGCCAAATGAAAGAGCTGTCTCTGATCAGAAATTATCTACTCATGCAGGCACTTACAGACTGTAGTGAAATTGCATCTTAAATTTATCTTACAAGTGAGGTCGGCTTCTCTTCTTTCTTCCTGGGTAGAAGACTTCTCTGTGGCATGATGCATGTACTTGCCTTCTGATTCCCGATTTCTCCAACATGGGAAATGGTGGCACCAGACCCGGACTCAGGATGTACCTTTCCTCTCCATGGATCACATTTGTTCCTCCTGTGGTGCATCGCAGAGGGGGCTTGTTTTCAACTTGCTCTTCACTGAACACTCTGCTCCAGTGGTCCTTCTTGTGAAATACAGCCCAAAGCGCACACCCCACATTCAGCACTGTGTACAGAAGGCCTTGCTCTGTGCCAGGTCATTCTTGCTCCCAAGCCACGGGTCTTTCTGGAATGGGGTGTCTACGTGATTCAGTATCCCATATTAAATACCCTCTTCTCTCTCTCTCCTCTACTCTGCACTCGCTGAGGAAGCGTTGCTATCAGCTGGAGGAGCCAGTGGACTAAAATCCGTCGATGTTTGAGCTTCATTCTACCACTCTCCAGGGTGGCCACGTTTCTGGTCATGTTCAAGGCTGACTTCTTGCTCAGGTCATTTGGGAAGCATCAGAAGCAGCCCCCTTGAATACAGAGGTCAAGATTTCCTGTTGATTTGTCTAGCACCCAAATTCCAGCTGCTGCAAAATTCCATGCCCTCTGGGAGCAGGGAAGATCACTTCTCCTCTTCATCCTTTGTCACATCGACAGTTCCTGCAGAAATGCAGTTCATGTCCTGCCCACACCACCTGTGTCTAATGCATTTTAGGTGTGCAGAGATGTGCACCATGTAAAAAACAACACAGTCAAAGGTCTTGTGTGGGGCTGTTCCAGCTGGGTCATGCAGTGAAAGCCTGAAACTTCTGGTGGCATCACCCAGTCCTCTGCAGAGACAGGCCATTGTCTGCAGGTCCTTTTCCCACATTACCTGGGAGAATAGGAGGGATGGGACCTGATGGGAAAGGGAAAATGAAAGGGAAAGAGGGAGGGAAAGGAAAGGGCTGCTTGCTTTCTTTGTCATTCACTGTAATCAGCATCTGTCTGGGCAGGGTGCTGTGTGCTTTCTGCAAGAGTTTATGCTCTGCAGAGGGGACCCTCAACTCCAGTCATGCCTGCACTCCTGAGCTCACCTCTTCCTTGTCACAGACATGAAAAGGCTTGTGGGTAAACTGAGGCAGAGATTGCTTTATCCTGTGTTGTCTTCTCAGCTGAGCTCCAGTTGTGTTGCTGAGGGATGCGTAGCAGTAATCAAGGGAGGATGAGGAGGGTTGTGGTTGCAGTAACAGCTTTGCTACAAAGGATCCATTGGAAACAGGAAATCCCTGCTGCGTGCTCAGTAATTTAGAGAGATGTCATGCCTGCTGCAGGGCCGTGGGCACAGGAAGGTGTTCTCACAGCAGCACATTGCATGGGCCACAGAGAGCACAGCTCACCTGGCCAGGGGGAGGACTGTGCACCCACCTGAGGTTACATCCTTCCCGTTGCAGCACAAAGATGTGTCTCCAAGTCAGAGCCTGACTTGCAGTGGAAAGGAGCTGCCTTCTATAGATATTGTGTGTTGTGCAGTTGCAGTGGAAGCTGCTGGAGCCAGACGTCATGTCTGAAAAGGGGTGAATCCCTCCACATCCTGAGGGGACCCTCAGCTGCTGCTGCAGTTTCTTACCACCCCATGACACTGCTCCTGTCTCTTGTCACTCACCTGACTGCAGCTGCATCCGGATGCATTTTGCCTTGTTTCTTCTTCAGAGGTTTCTAGCATCATGGAGATAGTGGCATTGTCTGATTGACAGGTTAGAGGAGCTCTGTTCAAAGAGGAGAACTAGACTGGATTTTTAACAGCTCAGTAAAAAGCCTGGAGTAACATTAGCAGAGTAACTGAGGGATCTTTGCCCTAGCAATGAACAGAGTATCTTGGGCCAGAAAGGGATGCTCTTTGCTGGGTATTCTTTTGAATGGTTACACAGGTTCTCTTTTGATTGCTTGTTGTTTGGTTGAGGGGTGCATTGGAGGTACACCACTAAAAAGTAAAACCTAATAGTTCGGTATTTCAGATTGCTTAAACTCATCTGACGTAACATTAAATAAAGAAAAGGTTTGCCTGTCTAGTCTTGCTCGCCACTAAAACCTTACAAGTCCATTAGCTATGCTATTCCCTAACTTCTGCTAGAGTGAAAAGCTTTCAGACAGGTTAGTGATATCGGGATGTAATTGTGAAAAGTTCCATGTAAATCCATACAGAGACTGTTAAACACGAAAGGACCATACTGGTGATTGGTCATCTAACCCAAACTGACTGTAAGTGGTGGAAGTAATTCTGATTTCTCAGAGGACCCTCTAACGTCCAGCTCCTCTGGTGTCACAGAATCCCAGACTGGTTTGGGTTGGAAGGGACCTTGAAGCTCATCCAGTTCCAAACCCCTGCCCCAGGCAGGGACACCTTCCACTAGAGCAGGTTGCTCCAAGCCCCATCCAACCTGGCCTTGAACACTGCCAGGGATGGGGCATTCAGAGCTTCCTTGTGTTAAGGTGCAGCTCTTCCAGAACCAGGAACAAAGTGAAGACAGCCAATGATGCAGCCAAATGGTCAAAAGGTTCCCAAAGTCAGAAAGGTTTCTGGATAGGGAAGATCTATCCAGTAAGCTCAGGATTCGGCATTGTGTTTTAAGAGAGAGAACACGTCAAGTTCATTTAGTAGTGATGGAGGCTGTGACACAGTTGGTGAGGCCTGTTGATGTTGAGGAATTGCCCTGGCGTGACCGGGGAGATGATCACAGCCTTGGTCCATGGCAGAGGAGTGATCATGATGCCATTAACCAGCACCTTTCTATTTCTCTTCCCCTTGCTATTCCAGAGCGATTACTCAAGTGACACCGAAAGTGAAGACAATTTCCTGATGATGCCACCAAGAGACCATCTCGGCCTCACTGTGTTCTCCATGCTCTGCTGCTTCTGGCCATTGGGGATTGCTGCCTTTTATCTGTCTCATGAGGTAATGTTCAAACATCTCCTGGTAACTCAGAGTTTCGTATCCACAGAGTAGCCGTCACTGAGCACCAGCAAGGGAAACTCACCAAACCCCAAATGTGGGCCAAGGCATCCTTTCTCTGGGGCAGTGGGAGGTATTTAAAGAGGGTAGTGTGTTCCTCACATTGGTATGTCTCTCTGATAATGGTGGTTGTCTTGTGAGATACTTTGCTGAGGGAGGAATCTACAAAATATTTTAGGGTTTAGCTGATGATGGGCAGGTTCCATGTCAAGTTGTATGGTCTCTAGCTATGGATTTTCTGTGGACATGACTTTTGAGTGGAAAACACCTTTGCTGTCTCAAACACTTGGATTTCCTATTGGGGAAACTGATCTATCGGTTCCCTAACTTCTCATCTGGAAAAGCAAACCAGGTAATATCCTTCCAGGAGCAGAAATGTAATTTCTGTTCTGCAGAAGCTAATTTACTTTCCAGGAACCATTTCCTTTCCCCCTGTAAAATTGCTCAGCCTGTTCTTCTTGTCCAAGTTTAATATGGGAATATTTTTCCCAGAGAAGTGACAGTGGTTTGGTTTGGTTCCTTCATGAGATGGGCTTGCAGGTTTCCAGCCAGTGCCTAACTAGCCATCAAGTCTTGCCCCATCATTTGTTCCGACAAGTGTGTCTTCAGAAGTGCCTGCAGAGTAATTATTGAGTTTCCCAGCATGGCAGTTAATGTAATGTGACAGAAAAGGAGTCACACTGGAAGTCCCATCAGTGACTGCAAGGGAGCATTCACTTATATTTCTATCTCCTGGTGATTGAAATGTCTATTGCCAACTACAGTCTGTACTCCACAGCACTGAAATCATTCACCCTTTCTCCTGTCTTTCTAACCTGTCTCCTCCAAACATCTACTAGCGTTGGCTCTTTGTCAGACAAGAGCCAGCACTTCAGATATGAAGAATACTAGTCTCCAGTATCAAAGGCACAGCACCACTCTTTCTTGTTTTCAATGAAGTGTCTGCATTGAACGTGGACACTTCTGAGACAACTAAAGTTTGTCCAGTGGAATATAATAGGTTTCCTTGTTTGAGTGCTATTGATTCCTCAAGCTTTGGTCAAGGGATTTCTCTGATGACGATGACAGTGGAAAGTAAACCATCATGGCCATGTCTCCTCACACACGTGGACTAGGCAGGGGTTTTCAGCAGTGCTGTAGCCAAGGAAGGGCTGAGAGCTGTCACTGTTAGAATACACTATTAGAATACACTTTTAGCAGCGTGTTTGCCCTGTGCTGGAGAGAACAGCGTGCTCCTTTGTGTCCTGTGGTAGCTTTCCTTCGGGAAGCCTGGGGGTCTCTTTAAGAAATGCAGGGGAAGCACGGCACAGTCCAATAAATGCAAAATGAACAACGTAATTAAGTACCTCACAGCAGTGTGGCTGAGAAAGTAATTGTGCTGAGAACCTGTGTATGGAGGACAGGGCGTCCACATTAACTGTGAACTGATTCCAGGGGCCAGCGTGAATCCATGAAACAGAAGCATAGGGAAGGTGGAAAAGGCCATGTGTAGGCAGGGAAAGATAATGGTATTGTGCTGGAGGATATAGGCACTGGGAAATGGAAACTTGGGTGGTGTTTGTTTTAGCATGATCACAGAATCATCAGGGTTACAAGGGCCTGGTGGAGAACTGAATGTGGCTGCCTAAAGCTAGGAGCTGCCAGCAAAGTGCTTTGCTCTTACTAGGTTGAGAGATAATAAATTAACCTTTGTTAGTTAACCCCTTGGATGCATCAGGACAGGCTGTGGCTAAATCCAGCCAGGAGGAAGGATTGTTTCTGAGCAATTTTGATTTCTGATTACTGCTTTGGGTTGGCTGTAGAAATCTTTTCACCTCTCCCCTCTAAAAACTGATGATGATGATAGTGCTACCACCCCTGAGTTCTCCTTTGCTCCGGTCTTTCCTCTTCGCTCTGTCCACAACAGCTGAATGAGCTGAGAACTCATCTCCCAAATCTTTTGCAGAAAGATGGTCAAGTCCCTGCTCATCCCAGTCCACCATGGGCACATTGGTCTGTCCTTCCCTGCCTGCCTCCCCTCCAGCACTTCCATCACAACCCTGAGAATCCACAAGCCTTCACTGAAACTGGCTCTTCTGCAAAACCCCAACAAATTGACATTTCCCAATGGGAAAAAAATGACACCAAAATTAAGGCCAAAACCTTCTACAGCCCTCAGTGACATGGGTTAGTGGTGGACTTGGCAATGCTGGGGGAAGGGCTGGACTTGGTGATTGTAAAGGTCTTTTCCAACCCAGCTGATTCTAGGATTCTAAGATGCAGCTGGGCAGGGTCTGCGTGCATGGTGGAAATGAAGATGTGCATCAGCTGAGCAAGCAGGGAGGAGCAGTGGGTTCAGAAATGCACTCTGTGAAAGCAAAACCAGTTCCTCTCCATTGGGATATCCAATTTTCACAAGCAGGGCATCGTCTCTTGAGTTTCTGATCCCAAGTTTCATTTCTTTAACTTTGTTAACCTGACAGAGGGGAGATTTACGTGAAGCATTAGGAAGAAATTCTTCCCTGTGAGGGTGCTGAGGCCCTGGCACAGGGTGCCCAGAGAAGCTGTGGCTGCCCCATCCCTGGCAGTGCTCAAGGCCAGGTTGGACACAGGGGCTTGGAGCAACCTGCTCTAGTGGAAGGTGTCCCTGCCCGTTGCAGGGGGCTGGAACTGGGTGAGCTTTAAGGTCCCTTCCAACCCAAACCAGCCTGGGATTCTATCATTCCGTGCAATCTCCATGGAGTTGTGTCTGGCTGGCACAGGAATACACCTGAAAAATCCCACTGGACACTTCTCAGCATAGGTAGGTGCTCAGGTAGCCTCCAAACCCACTTTCCTCCCCAGCTGCACGTGAGATTTGCCAGGGGCAGATCGGAGTCCAAGAACACGAGAGCAAGCACTTCCCCGTCTGCTGCACTTACTCCCTACCATAATTACCTCCCTCATACCGTGGTTGAAGGATGCATAGCTCCGTAATTATTGCCACATCCCATGGGTTGCTGGAGTGGGCACAACTCCAAATGCCATTGCTTGGATTGGTTTTAAAGAAAGTGGTCCGAGGATTTTCTTTGGTTTCCATCCTGATGTGAGGCATAGATGACCAGGCAGAGGAGGAGCCTGTGTTTCTTCATGATAACTTATGGAACATTTGGAGCCTTTCTCTACAGTTTTCAGAGAGAGCTTTGAAAAAGCTGTATTTTGACATGTGTCAGTGGTCACTGGGGAGAAGAGAGAAATAATGTTTGTCCCCTCGCTGTGAGGGAGGAGACAGGATGAGCTTAACCTTTATCAGAGACCAGAGATTATGTGCTCTGCATACATGAATGTGTTTCTCTTTCTTTGCATTTCTTCATCAGATTTTGACATCTAGCCACTACTGAAAAGGACAGGGAAATAACAGCCAAGTGCTTTCTATTATTCATTAGAAATGTGTCTCATAGTCCCCATCTCAATAGGGAAAACCATGGATGGCAGTGTGATGTGCCACACTCAACCAGACTGCCTGCTGGCCCTGCTAAGACCTTTCCATGCTTTACCAGCCCACCTTGTTTTGTTTTTCCTCTCTGCCCCACTTTTCTCCATCAGGAAACAGAGTATCATAGCTTATAAAGAAGTTGACACCCACAACCATGAGCCTTTGCTTGTACCGGTGACGCTGCATCCCTTTGTACCCAAGATGAAAAGGCAGAGGCAAACCCAAAAGCCTGGAGTATTTTTCTTTACTTGTTTTAAGTGCAGTAAAAGGCTGAACTGTACACTTGCAGGGAGTGTACACTTGCATTGCTGAAGTGATGCTAGCAAAACAGACAGTGGGCTTTTGCATGTTCCAGAGAGGTTGTTGATTTTTCAGCACCGCATCCTTTGTTGGATTAAGTAGCGCTTGTACAAAAGAGCCTGCTGTCAAAAGGAGATGAGCTTTAACCTCCTTAAGTATAACATGAAAAAGTCCTTTACTTTTTTTGATGTCTTGGACCAGGATGCCAATCACATAATCCCTGAGTTGAAGCTGGGCTGTCACTTTGGGTCACATAGCTTGGATGTAGGGTACTGGAGATGTTCAGGGGCTACCCAGCCCTGTCTCTGCTGCCAGTCATGCAGAGCTTTGAGCTGGCTATACTGATCCCTTGAAAAGCAGATCTCCGTGTTCTTCAGCTTTGTGTGTGCTTGTGAGTGTAGGCACATGCAGGCACCCTTCTGACGAAGCTTTGCAGCCCTTGAGCTGTAAAAGTGATGAATAAAACCTCCATACAATTAAATCCTTTTGGGTCAGGAATGAGTCAAAATAAGTCAGAATGAGCTCCTGCTTGTGGCAGAAATCCTCCCAGCAGAGCTCTGTGCTAGTGTCTTGCTGTGGTGGCCAAGGGGTGACAGTATGGCCACTGCCCTTGCATGAGAACCCCAGCCCTGCAAGGGCCACCACTCACCAGGCTGTGTCCCTCATGTAGTTGTAAGGTAGATGGCAGACACCATGACTTTCGGGCTGTTCTGAACCTGCTTCAGTCCTAATAGCTGGTGAACGTAGATTCTGTAGTTAGTGTTTATTATAGCAAGGGGGTTGGAACTAGATGATCTTTAAAGACTCTTCCGACTCATAGAATTATGTGATTTCTCAACATGCCAGCTCTTCAGCTGATGGGAATCGCTCTCCCTCCACTCACTTGTGTTGGAAGATCTGGCTTTGCCAATCTGTCTTACTGAGGAGGGAACTAACCCAGGGGCTCACACAAAAGGCCAGGTCCCATAAGCAATGCTGAGCCAGTCCACACTGAAATGACTTTGCCTCTAGGTGCCTATATGGCTCTCAGACCCTCGTGTCACAGGACTTAGCTTCTCACGGGGACGAGCTGTATGCTCTGGTACTTTTCCTGAGTGATCACCTTAAGAAAGAGCTGAGTTCTTCCAGCCACGTTTGCAAACACAGGAATAGCTGTGTCTAGCATGTTAGATTGCAGGCCTGAAGTTTAGCAAGAGATTGAAACCATTGAGAAAAAGGTTTTCAATGAGGAAACGTGGGGTGAACATTGCTTGCAAACTGCTCATACAGTTCCGCTTGCAAACTGTCTCTGTATGAGTGCATATGTGTGCGCTCCTGCTGAAACACAGTGCTTGCAAGGAGAAGCACTTCAGGATCATCGAATGACACCATAATTTTAGCTGCCACAAGACAGCTGTCTTATACTTACATATGGCACTTCAGACAGACATTTCTTGTACTTTGACTTGCATCTATACTCGAGCCTCAGTTGGATGGGTTTTGCCTGTGCTGTTCACTTCCAGCTGATGGCTTTTATCCCTCGTCTGCTTTGTCCACTCAAAGACTGTGGCAGGGGCCACCTGCACGTGGCCCAGGCATCCTAGACACAACTGGTGCTACCCTGACCATGCATGTTCATTAGACATAGAAGTAGAGGCTGTTATAGGAAAATACAGCAGCCCAAGGCGGGATGAAGCTGCTGCTGCTCCATGCCTGCAGGTCCAACCAGCAGCAAGGCTGCAGCTACATTCCCTGCAGGCACACACACACAAAGCACACATATGCACCGTGTATTTACATGGGTACATGGCTGGCCATGCAAACCACAGAAAGATACTCGGAGCACTCAACAAAGGCAGATGGTACCAGCAGCCCCATCCTGCTCCTCTCTGTCTAAGCAGGATGGAGGTCCACTAGTGAGAATGTCTGTCTATCTATCTATCTATCTATCTATCTATCTATCTATCTATCTATCTATCTATCTATCTAACTATCTAGACATAAACAGATATGCACACATATATATATGCACACACACATCAGTGCATCGTGGATCGCTCCAGTAGCTAGGCTCAGCAGTGAGACTGAGGGTCACTCACACTTCCCAAGCAGGGCATCAAGAGAGGGAAATATGCAGTGCTGGATGGAGAGACTGGGAGTGGGAGAGAGGCTGTGATGGCCAGAGTTAATTTAGGAGCACAGCGTGGTATGAGCACAGCGTGGGAAGGGTACGACCAGCTTACTCCTCCAGGTAGGTCTTGTGTAAAGAAAGGCAGGTTTGAGGCTCCCCTGTTAAGAAGGATTAAATGTAGTATTGCATGAACGCTGCAAGGGGCTTTCTCTGCCACTGTGGCTCACACGTGGGCATGTTCACGAGGGGGGTGGTTACAGCTATGGGGAGTAAATGAATTGGTATGATAGCCCCTGTCCTAACCAGGACAACTTTGTGGGGGGCTGGCACCAAGTGACACCAAGTGTCTCTGTGAAGGTTCAGAGTGAAAGGCAAATGCTCAGAGGATCATGCCCTAGGCCAGAGACCCCATAGGGCATTGCAGAGATAGCAAATTGGCCAGGAAGAGGATGATAGTGAATACTGAACATTACAGCCTGTGCCAGCATAAAATAACGTGGCTGCTGTTCTCAACTGTGGCAAGGACAGAAACTACCTGCTGAGATAGCCGGGAACATATGTTGCTGTGTGAGAGTGCTGGGTTTCTTGTTCTTGGAAGAGCAGCTCTGAAATGGATGTCTGTGGCCTCTGGTTAGGGACCTTTGGGTGACACCTCTTCGCTTTGCAAAAAGCTCATCACATGGTTCAGTACATTCAGGGTTTGCAACTTATGCTCCTTTCAGAGGGGAGGGAAATCCGAGTCCTGGATGAAGTGACAGAGGATGTCTTGTGGCCCTTTAATTCCCCAGGGTCTGCTTCAGATGCTGATGGTGACGCTAAATCTGAAGTGGTAGTGACAGGACAAAGGGGAATGGCTTTGACCTAACAGAGGGGAGATTGAGATGAGACATTAGGAAGAAATTCTTTCCTGTGAGGGTGCTGAGGCCCTGGCACAGGGTGCCCAGAGAAGCTGTGGCTGCCCCATCCCTGGCAGTGTTCAAGGACACAGGGGCTTGGGGCAACCTGCTCTAGTGGAAGATGTCCCTGCCTGTGGCAGGGGGTTGGAACTGGATGGGCTTTAAGGTCCCTTCCAACCCAAACCAGTCTGTGACTGACTCAATGAAGTGGGGTTTAATAACTGCCAGCACCTCTAATTCTCTGCTTTCCAGGTGGGAGCTGGCTCCCAGCCACTGGTTTGAGTGTGAGTGAACTTTGCTAACACCAATTTTCCCTTCAGGGCAGATGTCTCCTGAGAAGAGAGGTCTTTGTGCACACAAGAAAATGTCCATGTGCAGTGAGCTGGGTTTCAGCAGCTGCTAATTTCAGTATTGTGTAGGTGAGGTCTTGACCCAGGGATCATTATAAGTGTCTTGCACAGATTTCTCTTCATTCCTCTTTGTCCTTTTGATCTCATGGTCACATTTCCAAATCACGAACTACAGCTACAAAAAGGGATTAGATTAATGAATGGCCTGATTGCTTTAGCCCTTAAGCTAATTTTAAATAATTGGAAAGGTAGCTGGCAAATAACATTCCCTGGAGAGTTAAATTCATTATGCAGGTGTTTAATTATAAGGAAATTCTGGGACAGAAAAGAGACCAACTCAAAATGTTTGAGGAGGTGAGGGGTCGCTTTTATTAGCAAGAACATCCTGCACGATAGCTTTGCACATGAACTGTTCTGTGCCTGACATTCAGGCTGAGCCAGCCAGAGCCCAGACACGTATCGATATAGTCATTCTCCAAGTGTACAAAACATTATTCCTTCCTGGCATCCTCTTTTCGTCCTGCTGTTACTTTTTGTTGCTCATCTATTGGCTCACTATTTCACAGGCTCATGAGACAGCAAGGATTGTTTCAGTGCAGAATAATACCACTTCAACAGGTTGCACGCACGCCTGCCATAAGCTTGGTGTGTTTGTAGTACTCACAAAATCACCCAGTGATGATGATCCCAGCCCAGAGGCAGAAGCAGGGGACACGATTTTGAACCTCCTTAGTAGGTCGCCCTGCTGAAAGAGGCAGGAGAAAGTCAGCGACCCATTGCAGGTAAGGGAATGGAACATAGTTCCCCCATTCTGGCCATCCCAGGGTCTGCTTCAGTTGTGAGAAAAGCCAAAACGCTTTAGATGCTGCCTCAGGAGCCTGGTGGCATTACGACGCTCTTCACATCCAAGGTGGTAAATGATCTCCCTTGAATTCTCCTGTGGCAAGGAGAACAGAGTGTACGTCTGGAGTGTTCTTTGGGTGCTGTTCATAAATAGAGCTTCCTTTCATCTGGCATGGTAGCATGCACCCTTTTACAAAACTAAAGCAAGCAAAAGGAGGCAACCACATGTGAAGTTTAATGTATGCAGTAGTAAGTGAATGGATGTTTTCAACAGCAAAGGCTTAAGGTTAACCTTTCATCAGTCTGCAGAAGACTAGGGTATTTTTCTCTTCCTCCAAGAGATTAACATCATGTACCAGAGGCCCAGGGCTATATCGTAATCTTGAATATACAGCTTGCTATCTCTCAGCAGCTGTTCTGGCGAGGGATGCTGAATTACTACTTGGTTTGGATGCACAGCAAACTGAACTGATCATTTCTGATTATAATCTACATATCTCTTTCAAATGGGCTGCAGAAAACGCTTTGAAGTGAAGACTTGAGTGTAGTGATGTAGGCATGCAAAAGTGCCTGTGGGACAACTGTAACTCCTCATTGAATTGTCTGACTTCCCAGCAGGAGGAAAGAGTAAAAGGTTTCGTATATTCATTTTGGGATGAATGACAAGAATCAGCTGAAAAGGAAGGGACTGAGACCTACCTGCATCTGTGTGGTTTGTGTCTAAAACTGGGCACTGTATGTTCACGGGTAATGACTGCTTTTCAGCCTAGAATAAACACGGGATTATCCATTGTAACCAAAGATCCTCAGCAAGGACCCACTGCAAGGCAGAACAATACAATCATAAAATCACAAAGTGTTTTGGGTTGGGAGGAACCTTAAAGCTCATCCAGTCCCAACCCCTGCCACAGGCAGGGACACCTTCCACTAGAGCAGCTTGCTCCAAGCCCCTGTGTCCAACCTGGCCTTGAACACTGCCAGGGATGGGGCAGCCACAGCTTCTCTGGGCACCCTGTGCCAGGGCCTCAGCACCCTCACAGGGAAGAATTTCTTCCTAATGTCTCATCTCAATCTCCCCTCTGTCAGGTTAAAGCCATTCCCCTTGTCCTGTCCTTTCAGACCCTTGTCAAAAGCCCTTTCCATCTTTCTTGTTGTCCCCTTTAGGTAGCGGAAGGTACTGGAACCTTGTAAGGGGACCCAGCTGTTGTATAAGCTCATAAAGTATCTGAGATAGGAAGGGAGGACACTCCCTGCTTTCAGCTCTTGTGCCTGAGGAGCATGCACCTCTCCAGTGGTCATGCACTGAGGTTTTCCTCCAGGACAAATGGCTGTCCCAGCAGTGAGCCTACAGACTTCCCCACTGACTGTAACCATTTCTTCAAGTGAGCACTAAAACAGACAAAGCAGTCTTACCACGGGACCCTGGAAGGTAACACCATGAAAGACAAGCTTCTGTTGCTAGTGGCAGTGTCCACGGGGCCTCTGTTAAGTTAAGCTCTGTGCCAGCCAAAAAGCTTTGGAGCCAGCAAGGCCAATGAGAAATAATTCTGTCCCATTAAAGTAGATGGAGAGATTGCACTTTCTTCCCATGCCCATGGGCAAAATATTGAGCCCAGGAGGAGCAGCTTCCCTGAGGCAGCCACTGTTTGGGGCTGTAGGGGCACACAGATACATCAGTGCTCTCTTTTGATAGCTCTGGCCACGATGTGTAACAGTCTTGACTCTACCTCTCACCAGTCTCTGCAGAACCCTGTTTCCAGCCTTAAATGCTGAAATCTTTCTTTAAGAAGTGAAAGGTTAATTAATTATCTAATATTACTGCATTGTTCCGAAACACTGTTTCCTAATCTAAACAGCAGCATTTGCTGATGCTTTGCCTCCAGCTGTATCCACAGAGGTAGGCAGGACATTAAAATGCGCCCATCAAGAGACATGATGTATTGTTGGTAATAAAACCAATGTAGTATTTCATGTGCTTTGGGGGGGAAACACCAGTTTTTTCACATTGTGACAATCCCCAGTGCCAGTTTAGTATTAAGATACACTCATTATGGGGCATGATGAGCAAGGAGTCGTCAATGACATACCCACAGCTTGTCCTTTCTTGTCTTATTTCCAAGAAGTGCGAAGGAATCAGGGTTGCTTGGGTGAATGCAAGTCCATGCATGTCCACACAGGGACTCGGCTTCCTCCACGGGTATGGGCAAAGCCAGAGATGAAAGAAGAGGGGTCACAGCATCAGGCAGAAGAGATGGAATTGGCAAGCCCTGCTTGACCCCATTCCTCATCCTGCCTTCCTTGGCGTGAGTGCTTCTCCATCATGAAGTCCAGGAGAAAGGATGCTGTTCAAACCAGCTATTACCTAGAACTCCCAGACAGCAGTCCCAAAGATGTTAGTGTCTGCCCCACCATGATGAGGTGTATCACCAGGAAGGACCTCTCCTTTATGGCTGTTGTCTCTAGCAAGAGGTGTAGAAACAGGATGGTCAGAGCAGGAAAGACCAAATCCTTTCTTCCCAGGTCTGATCAGGAAGCTTCCTCTGGCAGGGATTTGTACTGGCCTTTTTTTTGATGTGAAAGGTGCTCCCTTCACAACAGGGACCAAAAGTTGATAGAGAACTCCCTGTCCATGGTTCAGAGCCTAGTAGCTGCTCCCAGCACTTCCCTTCGCTATAGCAAGGACATGCTACAAAAGGTGAAGGTGGTTCTTGGGCTGATAATGGCAGGCAGAGTAAGTTCCAAATCCTCCCAGGTGTGATAATGCAGGAAATGGGATTTGGTATCCAGAGACATGTGGGCCTTTGAACTAATTTAAATAGTAATTATCCCAGCCTGGGATTTCTGGATTCCATTCAAGACAGGACGCTCAGTAATTGTGCTGAATGTGTCCTCATTCCTTGACCTTGGCACACAGATGGCGTGGTTCTAAGCAGGTTTCTACTGACTACAACTAATTAAACAATTAATTAGGAGCCCTCACTTACACAGAAGCTATTGTAAAACAAGAACTTCAGTGACCTCATGGGACCTTGCCACAGCATTAGTCCAAGGACCGTCCGGATTGTCTTTGCTGAAGCTTCGGTGCATCCACCCAGTCTCAGTTTGAACCGTACCTGTGAGAGGTTGGCTCAGCTTAAGCTGCACTCACCCCTGATGTGTCTTCAGGATGTCTCACTTTTGAGAGCTTTCCTTTGCTAAATAGGTGAAGACCACCTTGTCCTGTGACTTTCAGTGGCTATTCCTAAGTAGTTGTGAGCACAAATTGCTTGTTTCCCAGGATTTTCAGTATCCCCACAATGAAAATGAGTATTTAAATCCCATGGACAGAGGCTTTTATTCTTACTGTATCTCACTTTGCTCTGCCAACACTTTAGCATTTCTCCTCCATCTACCTTCTTTCAAACCATCAAGTGTTCTGATTCTGTGTCATAGAAGCGATGCCTCATGAGCCCCTCCCTCATTTCTAATAACTTCTGTGTTGTATAATAAAAACAGCACCATAATATTCACTTTATATGTCTGCTGATTAGAAACCAGATCATCATAGAGGTTTCTAGCCCATATATGCACTCTGCCTGGAAAAGGAATGAACAGCATTAGTTCCCCTTCATTTCTTTATTAACAGCAAGAAATCTTTAAGTATTTCAGGGTGTTGGGTTCAACCTGGGGAACTGGAAACATTCTTTGCCCAGTTTTTTGCTCATGAGCTGCAAATGGAGGTTTGTGTTCTCTGTGCATTTGTTACTTAGCAGAAATACCGAAAACAGGGAAGAATGAAGTGTCATTTAAGCAGAATTCAAGGTAAGCTCAAGGAGCAGTTTTTCTCTGTGACATGGGATGAATGTCTTGGTTCACGGTTCCTGTATGCCTGTGTCAACATGAGACCAACTCACCCATACAAACTGGGTTTATATGGGGCATAACAGTGGCTTCCCTTCACTGGGCAAGCTGGGCTCTCAGGAGCAGAAAGGTCTTCATCTTGGAAAGGTTATGAGCATTGGGAAGGTTTTAAGGGTGGGTTTGGAAGGGGACCATGGTAAAGACCCTCCGGGCACTGCACAGCATCACTGTTCCCTGCTTTGTTATCCCTGCAATCAGGATCTGAAGGGTTTAGCATTGCTCTCTCTGCCCCTTGGGTCCACACTCCTCGAATTGGAAATTTCCCATTTACTGGGGCCCAGGATAAATGAACGATCCAATCTTCAAAACCCATTAGGGATTAATTGCAAGCAGAAGTTATACTGTTTTAATTAAAGCAGCGTACTTCAGGCAGCCCATCCCTGTAATGCAAACTGAGTATCAATGTTCTTACACTAGAAAAGATCTTCCCTGATACCAGAGAATGTGTAGAAGGGAGTAATCTGTCCTGCAGGAAGCACAAAAATATTGTCATGCTCTGCTTCAATTGCCTTGAAAGAGAAAACAGTGTCCTGCTGGGTGCAGTTACACCACTGCCAGTCTGCAGGTTGAGCTCACTTTCCTCCTGTGCCATCGGGAATGCTGCTGGGGTGGTGGGTGGGAGCCATATGAATTACAGTGCTGTGAGAGCTGAAATGGGGACAGCAGAGTGCAGCTTTGCCAGAGGGGAAATAAATCTGACTTTTGGGATTGTTGCACACAGGAAGACGTTTTTCTCAGGGGAGCAGCCCTGTGAGGAGCACACATTGCAGGGCACGTTGATGGAACTGTGCCTTTTGCAGTGCTGAGACCAGCACATCCATTGATGCCACAGACCTTGCTGCTTATCTTTAAACCCCAGAGAAGCGGAGCGATGCAGGTTGCATTGAAACCCAGTGGGATCTAAGCTGCTGGGTTGTTCACCAGTATTGAAGAAGCACCCTTGTATTCATTAGCTACTTCATAGGCAAAAAGAGTCAAAAGCAAACACACAGAAGATGAGATTTGTGTTCTCTGATCACTTGGCACATCAGAGAGGGCGCCCTAGAAAACAGGGAGGAAAGATGTGATCGCTGATGTGGTGTTTGGTATGGATTCAGGAAGGTTTCCGCACAGCAAAGGCAATCCATGCCTTCAAAAGGGTGCTTTGTGGGAGTGCAACGACCAAAAGTCCAAACTAGCTCCTCAAAGAGCCAAGGGGGCAAACAGTGGGGAGGAAGAGAACAGCCATGTCCTCTACACAGGCCAAGCTTGCTGATGCTGACAGGCTTACAGGGAGCTATGGAGTACTTCTTGTTCACACTGAAGGCTGTCCTTAGGTTGGCCTCCCAACTGTTTCTTTATGCTCCCATTTCGGACCTTGCCGCCTGCCTCCTTACTTCATCTATGAAGGAGCTCACACTGCTGCATTTCTGCCTCCTAATTTGGTGGCCTTACCCTGCAGCCCTTACGTAGGTGTATCCATCAGTCATATCAGATGTAAAAGATGCCATGGTTTGCCATCATGCCTATAAATTCAAGGTGTCTCTAGGAGGAAAAGGGTCAAAGCAGTTGGAATCTGAACTACTGCAGCTCAGACTTGCAGCTCCAGTTGGAGCTTCTGTTTCACCTCTGAAATAGGCTATGCGTGAAGATTACATTGACTTGCTGTTTGCCTCAAGTGATTTGGGGGAAATAGCTGCTTCCGCTCATTTTGGGAAGCCAGCCAAACCTGAACAATCTCACGGTAAGCAATGCCACAGTGAAACCTAGAGCAGAGATTCCCGTTTCCTTGCATTTCCTGCTTTGTTACAGAGCCCTGCTCTTATCACAAAATTCCCCCGCCACCCCAATCCAGAACAGCTCCCTTGTGGATTTGCGGCAGTGATGTTTTTGTGACCACAAAGGAAACAGCATGCTCGCAAATTATTTGATAAGGCCAAAATCATTTACCTCCTACCAAGTGTGACATATTTCGGCAATAGCTAATTAAGCTGAGAGATTGCTGTCATAGCTCTGTGCAAAGGAAAATCAGAACCTCTGTGAAATCTCTTTGGCAGAATGTGCATCATCTGCTATCTCCAGTATGAGCACAGAGCGGTGACACTACTGTCGGCATTAAATCACCCTTCAGTATGTTCAGCTCCTCTTTTAATCTACCAGCCTGTACCTCACCAACCTGGAGTCTTCACCATATGTGCTTGCATCTGTTGGCAAAGCAAGGATCATTTTTCCTAGCAATTGCTATGCTGAGGATCAAGGGTAAAAGATAGAAATACCACTGTTTGTAATCTCTGGCCAACATGTGAGCTGCATGCCCTCTTAGGTGTCCAGTCTGGATACCTACTTACTGTAGCAGTTAGGAGGATGCATGCTTTCCCTGCTCCTGCAGGGATGCAGCTCTGTACCACTGCATGCGTTGATGGGAACGACTGCTTTTTCACTGTGTGACTGTGTCATTAACAAGGAGAGAACAGGGAGATTGAAGGCAATGGTGGTACTGTAAGTGGTGGCAGCTAGATACCTTGCCTGGTGTTTCTTCTGCTGAACAGAGATGGGATTTGAAGGGGTTTGAAGGGAAGGGGTGGTCTTTCAAGAGAGCGTGAATTATACTTCAGTATCCCTGTACTATTAAGCAAGCCTTTATAGATGAAACTGAAGCTCAGAGCTGGCTGCCATCATCTGCTGCTGTGTCTTGTCTCAAGCCCTGTGTACTGCTTGGGAATGATAGGGAGTCCTTGAACCAGCTCAGGCCCCTTTGCAGGTGAATACCACTTCATGTGATGTTATGTGTTGCTGTGATTTTCACTGTGCCATGCAGTCCACTGAGAAAAATCCTGACTTCTCACCTTAAAATGAAATGAACCAGCAAGTGCAGTACTTTCAAAGGCATCAACAGCCATGCCAAGAGGATCTCACCAGGGCCTTTTAGCCAGACCAGCAGGACAGGATGTTCAACTAAGCAGCCAGAACAAAAAGTGCTGCTAGAAGCTGCTGTTAAGTATTTTTGTTGGTGTTTGGCTGTACATACAGCTGAGACGTTGCTGATTCGTTTGTGATGCCTCAAATTCTATCACTTGCTCAAAGAGCAAACTGCTGTGCTTTGAGTATATACAAGAGAAAGCCTCTTGCTTTTCTCTCTTGAATTAATTTAGGAGGGAAGGGAAACGTATTTTGGAGGAAGCAAGTTAAAGATTTTTTGTTAATGGTAAGTGGCTGAGAATAATTCAGTTTATTGCTAATTCCAAAGAAGGGAATCAGAGTCATGATGTCACGTCTTTTTAGCTCCATTCAAATGTTTTGCCTCCTCTTTTTCTGACTGAAATGACTCACAAGATCATAGACGCTAGGCACGGCAAAGACCTTTAAGCTCATCTTGCCCATCAGTCTGCAACCACTGGGTTGTTATTTAGAACGGTAAACAAGAAAAACCATGTTAGAGGCAGACACAATGTTCTCTTAGAGAATGGAGAGTACTGAGATATTCTTTAGACATCTGTGTTTATCAGCTGGGTCTGAGAGCAGGGATCATGAAGTCAACGTGAATGAAAGCAGCGCCATGCACTGTCAAGTAGGGCTGAAAGTTTTCCATAGGGAAGGAGTATGTTTCCACCCCTACCAATAACCCCGCTTTCCTCTTGCTCACATCACTTCCCACAGCTGCTTTGACATGTGTCACTTTGGGTGACTTCCTTTTAGATTTAGTGGATTACTTTGCAGAGCTGCTGGTTTTCATGCACCACTGGTTGAAGTCACTGGGAGCAGTATTGCCCTAGAGAACGCCTGATGGGGAGCATCTGTGACTGGAAACACCTTGGGCTGAACAGCCAAAAATATGGCTGCTAGAAAGAAAAGCAGTCTGCTGGGAATCCAGAGCATGAGAGGCAGGCCTTGAAATCAGAGGAGAAAGGGTCTGTAACCACACCTTTGTACAGGACCTGGTATACCTGGACCCTGACATCCCCTGACAAAGGCATGTCAAATCAGTGCCTTTCCCTGGGGTAGAGCCCATCCTTCAGGGCTACAGGGTACCAGCTCACATCTGGGGCTCCCAAGTGCAGTACAGGTAGGTGGGATGTTTATTCAGCAGTTAAGAGCTGAAATCACACACAAACCAGCCATACTCCGTCTCCTCCTTATTCACTCATTACTGCTGCTCTGACATACCTGCTGTCACTACTGAGTGCAAGCCTAGATCCTCTGGCTGCTGTCCTGAGAGCATTTTTACAGGAGCTGTCAATACAGCTTTGCATCAGCAAATGCCAGCGCATCCATTTGGGCAGTTGCCTTTTCAACTTGCTTGTTTTCTGGCCAAATGTGTTCTCTAACATCATGAGGATTCACTGGAAATGGTCATCCACAGGATAACATGTGAAGATCTGTAACATCTCTACAACCGTCCGAAAGATGGATGGAGCCAGGAGGTGGCTGGTCTCTGCTCGCGAGGAACAAGTGATAGGACAAGAGGAAACAGCCTCAAGCTGCACCAGGGGAGGTTTAGACTGGATATTAGGAACAATTTCTTCCCCAAAGGGCAGTCAGGCATTGGAACAGGCTGCCCAGGGCAGTGGTGGAAGTGTTCACAAACCATGTAGACAAGGCTCCCAGTGACATAGTTTAGTGGTGGCCTTGGCAGTGCTGGGGAACGGTTGGACTGAATGATCTTGAAGAGTTTTTCCAACCTTGCTGGTTCTATGGTTCTATGATTCTATAATGTGCATCTATCCTGCTCTTGGAACACTTGATGAGTTCACTCCTCAGCTTCCAGAAGCTTCCAGAATTCCTTCTGCAGTGGCCTCAGCAGCATGTGGACATGGGCTAAGCCTTCCCCCTGTAGCAGGAGTGACTTCGGAAGCCACCCTCCCACTGAGCCACCCCTGCAGGGATGCCCTGACTGCTCTGATTCACATTCTGTGGCAAGGATCTCTGAGAGCTCGGTGCCTCTGAGCCCCTGTTGAGGAAGGATCATTAGCATGCAGCCTGCCTGCCTGAGCAAGATGCTATCTGTATACCTAGCAGCAAAGGATAACCAAATCAACACCCAGTCAGACTCCATTAACATGGCCCTCAGGAGGCAAATGCCTCTTAACATGAAATTATGTGCCACTGATCATTTCAGCAGCCAGGGCTCCTGATTGGTTCAGAAGCCAGTTTTCCTCTAGTGAAACATCTCCAAGCAGCATCTTTCACAGCAAGTGAATCTGGTTCCTCAGAGGCAAAGAGCTCTCTGTGGGCAGCTTCCCTGCAGGAGCTGCAAGCGGCACAAACATCAGAAGCATGCCACCCGTGTCCTGGATTGCAAGCATTCCCATGCAGTGGTGAATGTACCTCTGTTTTGCCTCCTCCTCACCTCCTTTCAAGCCGCAGGTGAGAAAATGGGCAAGAAATGGGCTGAATGCCAGTTTAGGGTCCCTTCAAAACCTCAGAGGGGAAGCCAGTCGTGCAGTGTTGAACTCCACCAGCTGCTGCTCTATGGTGGTTTTGACACAGCAGCACTGGGCAGTTTGTGTACAGATTAGGAGCAGGGAACTCACTTCTTGCGCAAAACCCCACCTAGGAATAAAGGCAAGTCCTCTGGGATCATTAAACCCATTTTGTCATGGGTTCTTTTTCCCTCAAGACAAAGGTAACACTTGTCTTGGCACTTCCTTTGTTCCCATTCTAAAATTTCTTGAGTAAGTCTCCTTATACAGAGAATGGATGTGTCCAGATGCCCTGGGTTCAGCAGTAGCAGTCATTTTTCTCCTTCCTAGTAGCTGGTGCCTTGCTGTGTTTTTGACTTTCAGCCTGGGAACAGCGCTGATAACACCGATGTTTTTAGTTGCTGCTCAGTAATGTTTACTCTGACCAAGGACTTTCTGAGCCTCGTGCTCTGCCAGGGAGGAGGGGAAGCTGGGAGGAAGCAGAGACAGGACACCTGACCCAAACTGACCAAAGAGGTATTCCATACCACATCACGTCATGCCCGGTATATAAACTGGGGGCAGTTACCTGGAAGGGTGAGATCATGGTCGGGCTGGGTATCGGTCGGCGGGTGGTGAGCGGTTATATTGTCTCCCCTTGTTATTTCCCTTATCATTATTATTATTGGTGGTAGCAGCAGTGGTTTGTGTTATACCTTAGTTACCGGGCTGTTCTTATCTCAACCCGTGGGAGTTGCATTCTTTCGATTCTTCTCCCCATGCCTCCGGGAACCAGGAGAGAAAAGGGGAGTGAGTGAACGGCTGCGTGGTACTGAGTTACCGGCTGGGCTTAAACCGTGACACCAGGGATACCCCAGGTCCCTTCCACTAACTATGCCACATCCTCAGAAGATCCCTGTCATAGAATCCCAGACTGGTTTGGGTTGGAAGGGGCCTTAAAGCTCATCCAGTTCCATCCCCCTGCCACAGGCAGGGACACCTTTCACTAGACCAGGTTGCTCCAAGCCCCTGTGTCCAACCTGGCCTTGAACACTGCCAGGGATGGGGCAGCCACAGCTGGCTGGCCATTATGCAAGCATCTGGGGCTCCCACTCACGCATTTGGGGTTCCCACTCTCCAGGGTTTAGTTCAGCCTCCAGCTCCCAGATACCTCCAGCAGGAGAAAGAGGAATTATCTGGGATGACTTTCAGGGCTGTATTCATACAGTCCTGTGGGTCAGCTTTCACGCCAGCATCTCTGTGACAAAATGATCTACTGGTCCCCTAGCCAGCAGCAGCCACTTGTGTTGGGGGTGCAACCCAAGCAAGGGAGGAATCCTTTCTTTTATCTCTGATAACAAAGGCACGCCAGTGAAAGCATTAATGGGTCCCCCTTGGCTTTGTTGGTGCTGATGATGCTGATGTTGGATCACCACAAGGGAACATTACATAGCTTTATATTTGTGATTTACATAGATTACATTGCAGAGGTTTACAGTCTACTATATGCATTTGCTGCTGTGTTGGGAGCTGTAAAGAATAAAATCATGTAATAAAGAGCCTTCTGGTCCTGACATAAAATTCAGCATAATACATATTATTATCCCTGCCTGTGCCAGCCCTTCTTTCTTGCTCTTGCCTACGTTTTCAGTGTGTGCCAGTGCTATCAGTGCCTGAATACCAGCTAGGACTCCTTGCTGCTGCAGAGCAGAGCAGAGGAAAAGCCTGTAGAAGAGTTGAACAGGGAGAAATGCAGGAGCACTTCAAGTATGTGAAAGGCAAGTGCAAACAAGGAGGGAATTAACTCTTCTCCACATCCACTCCAGGATGGCTAAAGCCCTCAGTCCTACGTTGCAGTGAAGCTGGTCTGGGTTCAGGTTTAGGAAAAGCTTTCTAGAGATTAAAGAAGGGAAATGCACTACCACTTGACCTCAGCAGAGACCAGTGCAGATGAATGGTCAGGGATGGCTTTTATAAGCAGAGCTTAAGATTTCTACAAGCTTATAATTGGTTTTGCTAAAATCCTCTCTTATGCCAGCTGGATATACACTGGAACTGACTTATTAACATGCCTCTGCTCTCCGCTCTGTAATCAATGTCAGTCACAGTAGTGTTTAATGTTACACAGCAGCAATCTCAGACTGGAACTAGTTTACTGGCTACTTGATAGCTGGTGCCTTTCCCGTATTAGCCTATTTCCCAGTCTTGGAGTGGGTGACTACTTGCTCTCCTGTCAAGATTGTCACTCACCTTTGTTTGAAAGCATAATGCCAGCACGCTTTCAAGGTAGATGGGACTGAAAAGCAGCTCATTTCTTCAAGGAGCAGGGTAGAGGTTGCAGGGAAGACCTGGTATCAGTTTCCTTCCACCATTAGTTTTTCCATCACCTAGAGCAAAAAAAAGTAATTTCTCATCCTGAGAGCATTTTCCAGACTTCAAAAATCTGCCTTTGGATAAAATTCCAGTTTTGAACTTTGGATGCTTTTCATGAAGTCTCATGAAGTTTCATGGGTCTGATGCTTAAAACTCAATCTGGAGACCCTGCCTTACGAGGCAACAGTTCTCCATTTCCCATTACAAAGTGTATTAAAGACTCTTAAGGTTTAGTTTTCAACCTCTATGCTCTGTTTCTGAGTCACGAAACAGAGCAAGACTCCAGGCTGGCTCCTTCTGAATTCTTCTTGGTATCTGTGAGTTGCTTTTGTGCCATTACACTGTGAGACCTCGCTTTTGGGTTTGGTGTTCATCTTTGCATGATACTCACTTCCTCCTCCAGGTTTTGTGTCCCTTGCTTGGTGAAGGTAATCTCACCAAACTGACAGGAGAGCTCTGTTACGATTGTAACTTGCTCACATTTGCTTTTTCTGGCATCATCTAGAAACAGTACATACTGTACTATTTCAGCGGCTTTCCTGGATGGTGAGCTAGCTGCTTTTGCAGGATTGCTGAGTTCAAGACTGTGTATTTTTGGAGTAACATTTACTCATTTGGTGCTTTATTGTATTAACCCCCTAGATCCTGAAAATAAAAGGTAGTTTCCTCTAGCAGGAGGAAAACTGTTATGTGGGTTTCTTAATATTCAGTAAACCCATAGTGAATGACTAAGAACAGTTATCGATTCACACCAGCAAGCTGTGCTGATATATTTATGGCCATCTAAAGCGGTTTTGCTAGCTAGTCCAAAAGAAGTGTTTGCTTTCTTTTTTTAGCTCCCTACAAAATAAGAGTTTAATGACAAAAAAAACCACCCTGCTTCGGTGAGAATGCACTAGGCACAGCAAAACAAAAGAAAACCCACGTTTGCAGTTAAAAGTCTATGTGTTTCCACACAGACTTGCTCTCCTTTATATTCTTGCTCTTGAGTGTTGGTAGGACTCCCTGCAGGAGCATCCTGGTGCTTCCTGTCCATGGTGCATCATGGTGGAGATGCAGTCCCAGTGAGGACGCTGGTCCTCAGGTAAAGGAGAGACAATGGGCAGGCAAAGTGCAGTTGCCTTGGAGCAGCACTGCAGCAGAGCATTGGAACTGAAGTGTCTTCCTTTCCTCAGTGCTATTTTACACATCCCCAGGAAAACCTTCACGGAGAGCAGTCAACGTGCTGTCAAATTCCATCTACAGGCAAACAGACTTAAAACACATGGAGAGAGAGAAAACTCCCAGCCAGGCCCTGCTGTTTGCTTCTGTAAATCTACGCTTCTGCCTTGCAAGTTTACTGTTGAAGAAAGCGCTATGACAAATTCCCCCTCAGGGGTCGGTATTTCTGGGCTCTTGGGGCTGACAGCTATTTCCTCCATTGCAACTTCCCTGCTTCCAAGAGGAGCACTTTCAGTGAGTGCTCCACAAGCAGCCACAGCGATTTTCATCCCCCTCTTCTGCGAATCCTGCATTCTGCACATCCCCCTCTCGACGTGCACGTCCTCTTCACCCAGATCAGGCAGCAAGCAGCTGCTCTGGCAGCACCCCTATCTGGAACGTTGCTTGATATTACAGTAGGCAGCTATGTTTATTTATAGTGACTACATGAGCCAGGCTGATGGCTCTGCTGAGATCTTCACAGCAAAAAGAACTGAACAAAGCAACAAAGGGATCTGAGATCTTTGCATCACTCCTGTTCCATGGCAACCTGCCTTGAAGACTAGAGGGGGGGTTAGGCAAAATAGCATGATGTCCTTGCCTTGCCTTTTTGTGCTTCCCAGGGCATCAGTTGTTTCCCTCTGCTGGAGACCAGGTGTAGGGGAGCCTTGCCTCACTTGTTGTGTCTCTTCTTTCCTGTTAAACAAGCTCTTATTTTTTCCTGGCTCAGGCTTGCTGAGGCAGAGCAGTGCTGCTGATGGAGTAAGCTCTGATCTCCAGCATTTTTGTATCTCGAAGAGCAGTCTCTCCTCCAAACCTGGCAGCATCAGAGATGAGATTTCCAAGGATTCAGATCATAGACTCACAGACTGGTTTGGGTTGGAAGGGACCATAAAGCTCATCCATTTCCAACTCCCTGCCCCAGGCAGGGACACCTTCCACTAGACCAGCTTGCTTCAAGCCCCATCCAGCCTGGCCTTGAACACTGCCAGGGATGGGGCAGCCACAGCTTCCTTGGGCAATTTCCACTCATTTATGCTCAGACATCAGGCACAATTTAAGGCTGGGACTAAAGGACCCAAGGCTATTCTTGCTTATGCTGTGCGACCTGAGATCTTGCCTTCCCCTCCCTGTGTTCACTGCTCTCTGCTGTGACCGATGCAGAGGATAGATGCTGCCCTTTGAGGCAAGAGCCCTGACGATGCGCGCTGGTGTCCTTGCAGGAAGGGGAAGGTGTGGGGAAGAGCTGGTGTCTCAGATGCGGCTGCTCCCTGTGTGTGCTCCCAGCAGGAGCGTGTTGCTGTTGGGAGTGTGTCATTCTCCTGGTGGGCGGGTGTAAAAAAGCCGATTCGGAAAGTTTCAAAGGAAGCTTAACAACAGCGAGAGGAGCTGCAGCAGCTCCATGCAAATAGCCCGGGCCCATTTGCAAAACACGAACGCCTCCTCCGCTCCATAGAGATCAGCTGACAGGGGCAGGAAAGCTGTAATTTCTTCCCTAAAAACAAGGGTGGTCCTCACTCGTAACTTGATCCAAGGGATTTTGAACTCTTTTGAGGATGGCATCTGATTTGCAGTGACTTTATTCACATCATGTATTATCATAGAATCCCAGACTGGACCTTAAAGCTTATTCAATTCCAGTCCCCTGCCAAGGGCAGGGACACCTTCCACTGGAGCAGGTTGCTCCAAGCCCTGTCCAACCTGGCCTTGAACACTGCCGGGGATGGGGCAGCCACAGCTTCTGTGAGCACTATAAAATATACACAGACGCAGGTTCAAGCCCATCATCCAATGCAGTAACCACCACCCACCCGCCACGTTAACTCATCCATCTGATTTCAGAAGTAGAACTCCTGGCAATAAAGAAGATACTCTGATTTCCTACATCAGGATGTCAGCCTTGATTCCTAGCCTATGCATCCCTGAATTTTCTTGGAGGACTTCCGCATGATTTTGGTTTACAGACAAATGTCCTGGATCCTCAGGCTTGCTCCCCATGGGCGGGCTGTGCCGGTGAAGCATGACTTTTGAGCCTTGCTCTCAGAAGCTGATGGAAAGCCTGACTTGCTGAGAGAGGAGGAGGCATGCATCTTCCAAAAATGCCACTTTATATTCCTCAGCAATCCCATGGCACCAAAAACGATGGCGTTACTGAGGTAATTTAGCATTATTTTTAATAGCAGGAGCATGGAATGTGCGTCCTTAGACCCCGGGGAACCCTTCCAAGAGCTTTCCTGCTTGCTCACCTGTGCTCTTGTAGCATCCTTCTGCTGCCCAGTGGGCAGTTAACAGTCATTTTGCAAATATTCAGCTGAGCTGCTGACTGGGATTAAACCACCACGTGTATTTAAATACCTGGTATTAGAGGCCATATACTGGCAGTTCAATATGTTTCAATAAACTATAGTGAAAATGCTTTTTCTGAGTCTATCCCCATCCATCAACATGGGGAAAATGGTGTTTTGCCACTCAGCTTTAGGATGGCAGCACTGAGAGGGGAGCTGCTTTTCTTATAGAAGTTTTCCCTGTTTAACTGAAATCACATTGTAAGCACACAGACTTGCACTGATGAGGGATGTGAACACGGATGTTTTATTCATGGCACATTTCAGTGCACATCGCTTGAAAATTAGCTGTAATTGTCTCACTAAGCCTAGTTCACCTTCCACCTGCTACTGGGTGTGCTACTGGTCTCCTGCATTTGCATCCCAAAGAAACCAAGCTTTGCATCAGATCTGGATAACCCCAGGGCTTTCTTCCAAATAGCTCCTGCCCTTGGAAGTTCAGCTGTGAACTCCTTTCTGGCTTCCTTGTAGCGTAATTAAGCTGATGGCTATTGATAGGAAGTGCTCCAAGGAGGGAGAATCATTCTGGTTTGCAGAGTACCTAGTGCAAGAGGGACAGGGAAGCCACTGGAGGGGACCCTGAGCCATAAAGGTCCCTACTGTCACCTACCTCTTTTGGGTTTGCACATGCCCTCACACCTTTGTTTGCTTAGATTTCAATTGTTTCAGCAATCATAGAATGGTTTGGCAATTTTCTGTAGCTGTTACATTCCCTTTTAAATATGTATTTGTTTTCTAAGTAAGTGCTAACAGGACCTCAAGGCACATAGGCTCCTGAGATGTATTTCGGCTTCTACGCTTTGCAATAGGCATCACTCCACGTTGCTTCTCATCCTTGGCAATGCCACAAGCACATTGCATCTCTCCTGCCCCACAGGAAAAGGGCTCCCTGGGACTCAGTAGGAGGTGTTCATGCAAACACGTTAGGTACCTCGCATCCCAGCCAGCTCCCCATATTCCCCCAGTCATCTCTGTTCTTTGGAAACATTGAAAACTTCAGTGTTTTCATTGGCAATGGCAAACACAACAGTAAATCACAGTAAAATGCTAATGGAAGTGAAGAAAGAAGTTGGGCGTGAGAGATGCTGTCCTTTAGGTGAATGTCCTTTTGACATGAAGAGGTTGACACCCTGTTGGAATAGCCTTTTCACCAAGGCTCAATTATGGATAAGCTTTGCATTGCCCTTGCTACTATAAAAGGAAAGCACTTCTTCAGTAAAAGGGGAAAATTGAGCACTACTCTTGAATTACTCTTGTAATTGAATCAGTCTGCCTTTGCAGTTGCTGAAGTAGGAAATCCAGTGTTAGAAAGGAGCAGCTGAACTGAAGAAGGAAGAAATTAGCATTACTGCTGAAGACCAAAGGCATTCTCATCCACATATAATCCTGGACTGTAGGAATTCACACACAAACAGCTTCAAGAAGCTTACCATTTCCTATGTGAGCTCAGGCAGCTCTCCTCTGCCACTCCAGCCAGATTAAACCATGATTCTCCAGTGTGAAGCTGGAAGATGTGCCCTGGCACTAGCACTCCAATGTTTTGGAAAGGCCATGGAAATAATTTAAGGATCTCCAAAAGCACTGGGAATCTGAAAGGAGAGGGTAAGGTAACCTCAAATTGCTATAGACATCCTTTCATTACTTTCCCTACAATGGACAAGGGCCTGAACCTTAGTTCTTTATCACATGAAGTTAAAGGCAAGATGGTTTTTAAAGAGCACTGAAGTGACTCAGCCCAATTGCTGCAACAGCAGCAATGGCAACTGAAACATGCTTGAGATTGCTGTCGTGACCTGGTGCCTTGCCCCAAGCCACATCCTTGCAAATAATACATCTATTCCTTCTCCCTAGTGAAGGGCTCATTTGAAAGGGGACTCATTCCAGGCTGTGACACCGCTTCTTTTGTTTGTAGTACTGGTGTTTTTCTTTCTGTGGAGCCGTGTCACTGCCTGTTTCTCAGCTGGTTCTCAGTTCACACAGTGGTGACAGTCAGAGAAGTGCCCACCTAGATGGGCCAAAAAGCAGCTGCCCTGCTTTGGTGCATATGTGGAGTGAAAGCTGCACTCATCACCCAGTGAACAGCTTTGTGATGTACCTTTGCTGCCAGCAGAAGATATTACTGTAGGAACCTTGATCAGTCATGCCCATCACTACATCCACGGCCCTGGCTGGAGCTAAGCTTCCTGTCTGCACTTCCAGGAGCATGGAAAGCGCTTCCTCCAGTGCTTTGCACTCCACTGAAGTGAACCTCCAGGTCTGCCTTTCCCACCAGAAGAGCATATTGCCCTCCCAGGAGAAGAAACAACATAAATGCTGTTCATGGCCTCCCATGGATAGCTCAGTAGCTCCAATAGCTAGGTTGAGTTAAAGGTACCGCAGAACTCGAGTGGGGAGGTCTGCTGGGAGAGAGACCAGGTTCCCTTCCTTGGCAAAGATGTGCCCCAAAGCACGATGCTGTGCTCCTGTATCCAGCTCCACTGTGCAGGGAAACCACATTTGCTTGGCCTTGTGCTGTTTTCTAGTGGAGGAGAAAAGTGTGGACAATTGACATAGTGTCACGAGGATGTGTATGTGTGCTAATGTCTGTGTATGCTTTACTGCCACCAGCGCTTGTCCAGGACAAGGATCCCTATTGTGCTAGGTGCTCTACAGATCAAAGCTAACACCTTGGAAACGATAAGAGAGAGGCATAAGCCTGTCCTCAAGGGCTTACAGCTTAGACAAAGCAAGAGAGAGACACACGGGGAACAGAAGGAGACTGGAGGGGGGAGTGCTGGTCACCAAAGCAGACGGCTGCCTTAGACCTCTGGCTGCATAGCTACCATAGACTCATTTAGCCCTGAGCAATGAAAACAGTTGTTCATGAATATTTTAGTGGGATATTTTCATGGTACATTTCAGTCATGAAGCACGTATTAGCCCAGTGGGGCAGAGAGTTGAAAGAGAGAAAAGGGGGAAGAGAGCAGGCAAGCTCTGGAATAATTCATTATCAAATCCCTCCCCACACAAATTACTTCCTGCTGAAAACTTCTGATGGACAAATGCAACAGAGATACCAGACCAGGGCAGGCTTCGTGCTTCACTGGCATGACCCTCCTTTTATAGCTCCACCGTCACATGGTGGAAGATGTTTAAGCATCCGCAGGGTTTGTATCTCCACATCTGGACTTCCACCCTGCTCACTTGCTACCACCTCTGGACGTGGTCCGTTTTCTCCCACATCATTTGGTGTAAAACCGTTGTTGCATAACGCAGGTGGGACTGCTACTCCTCCTCTGCCCTGCCAAGTCTGAGGACTTGGTCCCCAGGGACAGACCAGATCTCTGTCACTCCTCTGCTCTTACGCAGGGCATGTTTTAACAACAGTTTGGCACCGCCTGCCCCTTCTCTCTGACCCCAGCTGGCTGAGCTCTTGGGAAAACCCTGGCACAACCAATTCAAGATAAAGAGGTCCATGAGGTGTCAGGTCCCAGGGCATGCTGGTTCCTCCTAGGCTGCCTTAGGCTGAGGTGAGCCCATTAGCTCAGCCCGTGATGCAGGACAGGTTTATATGCGATGGACTAGTCCTGGACGCAAGATGGCCAAGCTAAAGGGACTTATATGTGAAAGTGATTTTCTCCATAGCAGCTGCCATCCTGCCAGATGCAGGATTCTTCCCTGTGAGGGTGCTGAGGCCCTGGCACAGGGTGCCCAGAGAAGCTGTGGCTGCCCCATCCCTGGCAGTGTTCAAGGCCAGGTTGGACACAGGGGCTTGGAGCAGCCTGCTCTAGTGGAAGGTGTCCCTGCCTGTGGCAGGGGTTGGAACTGGATGAGCTTTGAGGTCCCTTCCAACCTGAACCATTCTATGAGTCTGTGATCCTATGCCCATGATAGCACACTCTTCTCGCAGTATTTAAAGGGAAGGGACTGGAGAGCAAGAAAAAAAAAGTCCTTTGAGATCAAAGGGACCCTGCTCTGACTCCTGACGTTTGCATTTCACAGAGGGAGTCCTCTGCTCAACCAGCGCATCCTACAGAGGCTTTTATCCCTCTTCATAGAAAAGAGTGTGCCATACAGGTTGCATCTTCCCACTGCGAATGTGTTTGTGCATTCCCCACCTCCCGCAGGATGTGCAGACGGGGGGGACACACTCCTCCCTCCTGCTGACAGGGACCTTGCCTCTGCAGCAGCCACTGTTCAGGTTTGACCCTCCTGCTGCTAGACAAGCCAACTGGCTGGAGAGAGGAGCTTTGATTTCCGTCTCTCACTGCTTTCAGCAGACACAGCAAGGCCAATTAAATCACGGGGAGCAAGATGTTTGTTATATATATGCAACAGAATAAAGGAGAGGAAAAGAAAAGAAGCAACCGTCATGCTCTCATTTGTACGCTTTGGAATAATTTGATAGTAAAAAAACTTGGCCAGGTTGTTAATGACCCCTCAGAGCCACTAAGAAGGATTCTTATTAGCAATCTCTGCCCTCCCTGTTGGACAATGAGGACTTATGTTTGTTTGCTAATGGGTTTCCAGTGAGGAAGAGCCCTACCCCCGTGGAGCAGTTTGTTAAAGGGAGAAGAGTCCTTTGGGATGGTCTCTTCCTTCCACCAGTTATCATCAAAGCAGCAAATATTCTGACTGGGGCTCCCATGAATCAAAAATAAAATGGTCCCAAGATGCCAGTGTAAGAACTGCTGCAGCTCTACTCCATCCTGCTCCTTTCTCTTAGTATGGCAATAGGCGATTTGGGGAGCAAACCTGCAGCAAGACAATATTATAAGGTAGTTACTGCAAGCATTAGTAGGATGCTGGAGGAAGAAAGAGTAGCAAAGCTAGGCAATCCTTGAGGATACTCATCTCAAGCTAATTTAGTTTCTTCCTGAGGGCAAGAGTAAGAGCTGACTTGGGCACCATGAAGGCACATTAGAAGGATGTTCTTGCTATTGTGAAGGTGAAACCAACAGCTCTGTGCTGCAAGAACTGGTGGGGTCCCTCACTGTGCTGCTTAAGGCACTGCAGGTGCAAGGTCTCTCTGGTCTTTCTATGATGCCAGCAGACAGACTGGATTGGGAGAGGCTTTGTTTAGTGCTCAGGCAGGTGACTTACTCCTCAGCAACAGCTTTCCTGGAGAGCTACCCTGATCCATCACCAACTCTGTACCCTGTTCACTGGGCAGCAGGAGGATGAGCAAAGCCTTTCCAGCTCACTCTGGCTGCTGCTGGGCTCCTTCCAGCTGCCCACCCCTGGCAAGGTAGTGCTGCTGCCTGGATGTCTTCTATACACCCACAGCCCAGCTCTGCAGAGAGCTCTGTTCCTGCTGGTGTGGAGATAACATCCGCGTAACACAAAAGCAGGGTTGCTGGTTTTGGGTAGAAGAAAGAGAGGGTGAACCAGGAGCAGAGGGGCAATAAGGGGAGCAGAAACAAGTAACATGAGATCAAAGGGTAAGAAGTCTACAGGGCAAGAGCAAGGACTGAGATAAAGCCCTGGGGTGGAATCCCCACACATCAAGCCCCGCACCACTGAATTACAGGAGCCTGGGAGTACTGCAGTGGTAGGAGGGAGGACTTTTGTACATGAGAGATTAGGGGCTAGCATCTGCTGGCATGACAGCACGGTGATGTGATGTGTTATTGCTGGAGAACATGGAGTTCTTGTCTTGCAGACGCTGAGTCATAGGAAAGACAGAGCAGTCATTTCAGGGTGTTGACAGCTTAATACAAGGTTAGACCTTCCATCTCCATGCCAACAGCAACGGTGACAAATACATATCAATTGTTCCAGGTCAGCTGATGAACTTTCCCCATAGTGAAAAATGAGATCTTGTTGAGTCCTCCTCTACGGAGAACGGAGCTGAATCAAGAGATGAGCATGCCTCTGGTTTCTTCAGCCTGTGCAGAGGTGTATCCTGGCATGAGTAGATGCCGGTGGGTGTCTGGGTAGGATGCCTGTCTCACAGCACAGTTTTTTGTTCTCTTTTTTCATTCTTTCCCCATCCAAGCACAGTTCTGGGGCTAGGCAAGGAGGATGGGGAACATCATCTTCATACTGCGGTGATCGCACCATTTAATGCAGCTTCCAGCTCTCCCCAACAGTACAAGCAGCCTAGCCAGGAATAATTTCCTCGATCTCTCCCTTTTAGTCTAGGTGCTTTCTAAGGTACCACCCAGCAGCAGGCACAAAATGCCCCATAGACCATCCCTTCTCAGGAAGGTGACTGCTCCACAGGAGTTTGTTGGCTTGGGGCCATCCCAACCCCAACAAGAGGAGCCTTCCTCAGAAGGGGTCGTATTTCTGAGGAGGCACCATGTCAATTATTGAAAAGCGATTAAAAATTGAATGCATAATGACCAATATTGGAGCCAAATGAGAATTTATGCACCAACCTTTAGCTGGTTTGTCAAGGCTGTGTGTGCAGATATGTAGATACATATATAAATACATATATAGCATGGTTTCAGAAAAAAAAGGTTGTTTTGAGACATTTCTTCTCTCAGGAGGCTTTTGAAAACCTTCTGAAACCCCAAATCAATACCTTTCCAAGCAGAACAAAACTAATCCCTTCTTCATTTGGAGCAAAGTTTTTAATCTGAAAGGTGGAGTTATTGCCTATATAGAGATAAAAACCAAACCGAAACACAAATTGAAGCTCGAAAGCAACATGAAATATTTCAAAACTGTCTCTATAAACTCCTTAAATTAACCTCCATTATTTAAAAATAATCTGGTAGCACAGATTTGTGTTCAGCATAGTTTTTTACACTCTATTTTGCCCTTGGTCTGAAAGAAACGTCACTTCCCATGCTCAGTCAATCTTGGATTCAGTTTGAGTTGTTTAAAAAGTATAAGATCTCCTTCTTGTTGTCCTCTAGAGCTTTTAAAACCTTCCTGCTGAGTTTCTATCTTCTGGAATGTTTCAGTCGTGTTTTTTCATGGGACTTTGGTCAGTATCTTTTTGCCATGTAAATATAGGACCTATTGTAAAAGCAGTGGTGACACCTTAAAAAACGGAGGAAAGAAGAGAAATGGAAAGCAAATGAGTAGATTTTGTTTTGAAAGAAGTGGTCTATCGGAAAGACAAAAGCCCTCTGTCTTATTCCCATACTTGTCACCAGCTCAGAATTTTCTGATAAGAATGGGAACAGAAACATTAGCAGAAAGCTGAAGGATTTCACAGTGCTTTTTGTGTACTTCAATTGGGAATAAACAGGGGGGGTTTGCCCAGAATGTGGTGACTTTAGTTCTTACACTAAATAATGTTAGCAAAATCCACAGTCCTTTGTTAAATAAATACAGGAATGGCGTATTAGCATAATGGATTAACTGAGCACATCACCCTGCATTATGAACCAGCAATGCTGAGTCATCCTAGGACTAGATGAATATTCCAACCCAATAACCTATGTCCAGCGGTGGCGTAAGCAGGTAGGAAGAGGATTTGAAGAGCAGAGTAAGCATAGACGTCTGTAATACTTCCATGATGTTGTTCCCAAATAATATCCATGACATGTTCATGGGTAAAATGTCAGTGGTGAACTCAGAAATACAGACTCTAATAGAATTTCTCCTTTGGGTCATACGTATGTGTGAGGAGATGAACCCATGCACAAGTGTGTCAGGGCATATGTAAGTCAGTGTGTGTAGAACGGGCTTCATCACATGCCACCTGTCTCAAGTTTTCTCCTCTTCCATCACAAAGTGGCAACATCTGCTGAAGGACTAGAAGCAAAGAGGAAGGGGGGAGGAAATTATCTTCTCTACCATAAACATCCTAAATTCTTGTATATGCCCGGAAAACAGAGCTGCCGTCGTACCGCGGGCTGAGGTCTCATCCTTTCAAGTGCAATCAAACAAACTGCTGTTGCTGTGGAGCTTGTCTAAAAACATTCTGCTCATTCAGGCCTTTTATGCCTGCTGTTCTCATTATTATGCTCTTGTTTTTCCAAGTGTCGAAATCTCACTCGGACATTTATAGTTTTATCTGCGCTTGAATGCACAATCAGACGCCGCAGGCAGCACCAGCCTGGGGCTGAGTCACGTCTTCGCCTCCATTGGATTTCAAATTCCAGCAGAAAACATTGACACCAAAATGATGCAACGGCTGAAGCCCAGATGTTATGAGAGTTGATAATGCAGAAGAGGCAAACTCATGCTGATCTCTGTTTACTTCCTCTTCTCCCCACTCACACTTTCTTCCCCTGAGCCTTTCATAGGTTTCCAGGGATAAATGTTGTCCCCGCTACATCCCCTCCCACCAACGCAGCATCGTTTCATTTGGTGGCAGTAGGGATTATGTTAGTCAGGCCACTTGTCTTCACCTGCCTCCTACCCAGGAGCTTGGCAGGGTTTTGTCAAGGCTGGAAGTTCATGTGCTGCTGCAGGGCGAAGTGGTGATGCTCACAGAGAAGGAAGTACCACGTGGAGGGCTGGGTGGAGAAAGGTCGGGTTAAACTATACATGGACTTCCAGTGCAAAGCAAGAGGCTACTCCAGACACAGGGTGGTCACCAGCCTGTCCATTCTCATTGCCTTCACACTGGTAGCTGTTCCTACCTCCACTGTGATGAGCCTGTTGTTGTTTCTCTGCCTTTACTTACCAGTCATAGTAAAGAAGGGGCTGAGGCAGGTCAGAGGGGCTGATGATGGAATCAGCATCCACTGCGAAGCACTCACACTGCACAGTGCTATGCTCTGGCCACAAGCCTGTTTACTAGAATGAGGATCCATTGTTGAAAGGAAGCCTTGAGGGGGAGGTTTTCACACTGGATTTTGTTTTGTCACTCTGAGATGCAGCAGAGCACTTAGGACATCTGGCAGAAGCCTCGAGCAAAGCAGCAGCAGCTGCGTATGCCAGTTTATCCCCTCTCTATGTGTTAATGAAACCCTGGTGACATCCCTGGATCATCGTTTTCTCACTCCTTCCCAAGTACTCACAGATCTCAGCATTGCCCCAGAGGAAGTTCCACGTGGGCTAAGCATTTACTGCCTCACTGTCCTTATCGGCCATCCCAACTAGATCTCAGTGCTACCATATAATCAGAGAGCAGGGTATGGTTAAGCTCTTGTGCTTTCTATCTTCTAAATGCTCAGGATGGGACTGACCCCTTACTGAAAGACATCAATCCTGAGCAAGTTATCTAGCATCTACCTATCACCACTGGAGTGTGGATGGGAATTTCCTGAAGGTGATCCAGCAATTGATTTTGGACACTGCAGCCTGAAGGCTAGGTTAGGCTGGGTTGGATGCCTTCCTTTGAAGAGGAAAAGAAGCGTAAGCAGTAGAGATTAGGTCCAGCATTGAGCCTAAGAGGTTTGTGTTTCTTTTGAAGTGCCTGCACTTCACTGTGATGCCTGCTCCCCACTGTTTCCACAGTAAGTTCCAGGCAGAGAATGTCTGCTTGAGACTCATGTCCATTTCCAGGACCAACTTCCCAGCAGAAATGATGGAAACCTCTAGAGGAGCTCTTTGGTATCTGAAAGGCCAGGTGCCACAGGCTGAAGCTTCTGTTATACTATGGGCATAATGTGATTTGCAAATGCCTGACACAGCAAAGAACCATTTGTTGTCTATTTAATTCACCAGTTCAGTCTGTCAATATGTTTGATGAGGCTTCCTAGTCCCCTGGTTCTTTCCTGAAGCTCTCCTGCTATATCCCAACCCCTGTGCTGGGTGTCTGCCAGCCCCATGTTTTCCACTGCAGACTCTTTGCTCTCATTCATGGTCCAGAGGCAGATCCTGACTTCACCCTTTCCCATCTGTATCTTTAGCAAAGTCTCTGGAGTCTCTTTCTCACCATCAGTGAAAATGAAGTGATGTGAACCTGAAAGTGGAAGATACTGCCCAGAAATTTGAGATCAGCACAAGCCGGGCAAACTAAAAGCAGTTGCCAGAGCTTTTGAGTAGAAGACAGGAGAGGATACGGGACCAGAAGTGTTTTCTGTACGAGTTACTCCTCATTCTGTGGCAATTTCTGCATGCCACTTGTAGAATTAAGACCCACGGTCCGGCCAGTGTCTTCATGGAGCCTGTGCATCCCTGCTCCTTGCCGGCCATTCCTTCACCATGAAATGAAAAGAAGTCCTCCCATCACCTCACCAAAGGGGTCAGGATACCCCGTTCTCCTCCTACGTGGAGCCACTCTGCTCTCCCACTTCAGGGCGATGAGGCAGGGTTAATAATTGTGATCAATGTGTTTCTTGTTTCCAGATACAGTGTACCAGAAGGTATTTTGTGAGTGTGATATATGAGTCACTGTGGGATGCAGCAGCATTTTTTGGCCTTGCAGTTATGGAGGTGCAGTATTCATCTTCTCTCAGCCCATAAAACATGCAGCCCAGGGACATGATGAATATGTTTTGCAGAAGCTCAAGTGGAAACTCCAGGGAAGTACCTTGAAAGTGTTTCTAAACAAGAAGACATTCGTTTTGTTAGTTATACAAAGCAAGACAAACCTTCCAGACCTCCTTACTCCTCCTTCCCCTGCCCCTCCTCACTTTCCTGGCTGACTTCCAAAGTCTCTAAAGAGAGGATTGATTGAGGGCTGGTTTTTTCTCAAGCCCCTGTTTTTAGCTTTGGAGCACCCAGGTTAATCACAACCTGTGCCAGTATCTAGCCAATTGATCAGAAAGTCATATCTGGGCATCCAGAGGACACAGATCAAGGGAAAACCAAGGGGCAGGGGGTTTGGGAGCCAAGCACTTTGCAAGAAGTGTCTCATCTTCTGGCTGTGCAGGGAGGGAACTTGTCTGGTGCTATCCGATGAATTAACCCCCACTCATAATTCACCTCATGTCTTGCGCTTGTCCCCTGATCTGTTTATCAAACCTGTTGGTCCTGCTGCTGCCCAAAGACTGTATTAAATTGGTTCATCAATCATCTGGCTGCCAGCCACAGTCTTGCCAGAGAAAGGAAGCAGCGAATGAATGGAAGTACTGTAAAACTCCAGAGATAACATCATTTTGATTAGGAAAAGTGCTTACTTCTGCAGCCACTTTTAAGGCTGTTAGAATAGCTGTTTGTATTCCTTAATAGTTAATTTAAGGCGCTTAGCTTGAAGAGGCTGTAGTGAATCAAGTCCTTTGTTAGGAAGGCATTTGGACCTTCATTCTTCCACCAGTCCCAGCTGCATCAATCATGATGGACTAGTTAATACCACGTAGGATTCAGCTTTGCTCGTCAGGGCAAAGAAGTAATAAAAAGCCAGTACTGCTTTAGTGATCCCAGAGCTGAGCCTGTGAAGAGGAGCTCCCAGAAATCCATTTCCAGGCTCGATACGGATGCCAGATGAGCACACAAGACATTTCTTGTTCTCATATCCCACATGGGGTTTTGCTACAGCACAGGTATTCCTGGCATGGAAGCCCCAGAATGTCACTTCTCTGTGTCAGGCATCGAATGGGCTGGATAATAGAATCACAGAATGATTTGGTTTGGGTTGGAAGGGACCTTAAAGATCATCCAGTTCCAACCCCTTGTCATGGGGATTGCCAAAACCAAGGGATTTCTTCAACATGCACAGGGGTACCAAAGACCTGATCCCTGTTTAAAAAAGCCCAAACAAGCCAAGAAAAAAAGCGCTTATTCGTTGCCAGATGTTAACCTATTAAAACTGGCCTCGGTTGCATTTTGTGTAGCAACTGTTTTCCAGATCTGTTTAGCTTAAACCTGCAGAAATGCTGCAATTTGCATACAGCGACTCTGGGCAGGAAGGGGAAGGTTTTGCTAATTAGGGGATAGCAACAAAGCATTTTCTTAGTGATAAGCAAGTCCTTCCAGACGAGTCTGACACTGATGGAGGGGGCTTCTGCGTGGATGATTTCTCCATCACAATGGAAACCTTTCTGAAAGGAATAAAGGAGGAATATAAGATTGTCCTTCTCATGTGCCCGTACCAATGCACTCTACATCCAGAATTGGATGTAGGAGAGATTTGATTTTGCCAAATGTGACAAAACATGCATCGGGTTAAAGGGAAAAGCCCCACATTCAGATTAGGTACTTTGCTGCAAACTAGGACTTCAGTGAAAGCCTGGGCCTGTTCCGCCAGCAGAAGATACTCACCATAGGTCTAATCCTTTCACAAACGTCATCAGAGAGCTCATCAAGAATAAAAGCTGTTCTCTGTGAGCAGGTATGTCACTAGGTTGAAGATACTATAGAAAAAAATGGTCTATTAGTGCTTGACAAATCAGCCTTCTGAATCCCTTTGGGTCACTCGTCATTTTGGGAAGATCTGACCTCTTTTATTGAATCCAATCACGCATACTGCCAAGTTTTCAGATTATTTGACATTTTGGTTAATGGTTCCTTTTCCCTTTGAGTTTCCATCTATTTTTTCAGTGAAAAAATGCTGTTTTGAAACGGCACAAAGTTTCATTTCCAAGAGGTCAACCCAAAATGTTGCCCAATTTTTCATAGCGTAACGTGACATTTCAGAAATGTCAAATTGAAATGCTCCAACATTTTCAAACTTTCCCTCCATTTTGAGGTGTGAAACTGTTTACCACGCTCTATACAAAAGCCCAAATAGCTTCAGTGCTGTGCATTTACCTTCATCTGACAAATCCAGCCTAACTTCAGTGTATAGAAGCCTCTCTGCTCAAGCCTGTTCTTGATGCTGCAATGGCTAGCAGATGCTTGGAGAGCTGAATGACCAAGTCATTATAAAGCTTTCTTTGTTTTCCTTGGCATAACTTTTAAGCCACCCTAACAAGTACATCCATGATGCCTAAAGCTCCTGGGGTTTTTGTGGGAAGGGCTCTTTTTGAGTATTTGGAGGTCCCAGACAAGAAGCTCATGAAATCCATGGTCACTAACCGGTCATCCTTTGCAAAGTGAGTACCCAGCTAAACTAGAAGACACGGCAGTAGGTGTATAAACACCTGGGAGGTGTTTAGATGTTGCTGTTTTGACATGATCATTTTCCCCCTGCCTGCAGCCTAGTCTCTCTCTCAATACATATTGCTTGACATGGTTTCTGCCTGAAACATTTATAAGGCATTATGCTTAAAAAATGAGGTTGATGAATGAGAAGAGACGGTTCTCCTAATAAAGTCATTGATAGAAAGGCCAGAAGCCCTTTTTTCAGCGGGAAAGCTTGTCATTTGGCTGCTGTAAATTGCTCTAAGTAGCAAGATAGCAAAATAAAAGACATAAATAGAGCAATAGGTGACAGTGAAGGAGAAAACATCCCAGGACATCGAGCATTTGTGGGGAAATACAATTAAAGCATTATGAATTCCTCACTCAGTGTTGCAAGGGAACAAGGACTGTCTCAGAACTTAGGGAGCTCATATGCTTCTACAAGACATTTCTGGTAAGTGACAGATCTGTTACTGCCTGCTGAGTGACCCCGCTGATATCATACCCTTGTCTATAAAAAGGACATCCTCCTTTAATCATATTGCGAGGCTGAGACCCCTTGAAATGGCATTAAGTGGTCTTGGCAATGGGTAGATCAGTCTTGTCCAATTTTAGCTTGCCTTTTCCTGTTTTGATCAGGGGGGTTGCTTTTGTCTTGGAGGCATAAGGAAGGATGTGTTAGAAGAACCGGTATTTGAATACTTCTCAAACTCCAGATGTTGCTTTGTGCAGGGGCCATCCCGTTGATGTCCGTATGACTGTGGGATCATCACAGGAGACATCCATCAGTGAGGAAGTGACTCTTTCTGTGTTCATTATTGACAGCTGTACTAACAGATACAATAACTCTATGAGGTTTGTTGTGCTCAAGCCAAAAAGCCTGACAAACTATGTTGGGAACTCCAGCTGATCAGATTGAATTCAAGGCACCTGCTTGGGTACTCAAAGCTACATAGAAGTTGTGATACGATTGCCAGAGCTTTGGATTTGTCTTCTGAGCTACTGGCAAGAGATGCAAAAGCCACTTCAAAAAACACCATCAAAATGGAAACTCCTCTTTTCTAAGCTTGTGTGTCAACCCTCTGATAATCAAGGGAACTGCCCTGCTTGTATGCGTAAGTGTTCATCTGAATTAAGGCTAAAAGAGTGTCTACTAGCTCTGGTTTCCTAGCTCATTCAACTAAACAAGTCCCTGATCTCCAACCAGTTCACTGTCATATCCCAGGACCACGTTTCAGCCAAGAAATGAGCATCACATCTTCATTTCCAGGGGAAACAAGTAAATACGTTGCCTTGTTGTTGTTGTGTATCTTGCAGACAAACAAAGCAGTAGCCAAGGGGGACTTCCACCACGCAAGCTCCAGCTCCCGGCGAGCGCTCTTCCTGGCTGTCCTGTCCATCACAATCGGAACTGGCATCTACGTTGGGGTGGCCGTGGCTCTTATTGCCTATTTGTCCAAAAACAATCATTTATGAGCCTCAGGAAAGGGGGAGAACCAGCCACCCGGCGCCTGCACTGCAGAACCCCCCCAGCAGATCAGACTGCATGACTTTCCACAAAGATGAAGAGACAAACACCTTCTGGGGGCAGGTACAGGATAACGTGGGCTTGTGCATTATTATAGGGTGGGAAGCTGGCTGGGGGGATAGTTCCGCAGTCTGTGATGCACAAGTCTTGCTTCTCTTCATGACCCCCCCTCCCCGTACAAGAGAAAACAGAAGGAAAGAGAGAAAGAAAAGGAAAAGAAAGAAAAAAAAGGAAAAAGGAAAAGGAAGTTGGGGGAGGTGTGGAGAGGGGTGTTTGCCTTTTCCTTCTTTGCAATACGGTGTTTACAAGCAGCTGGCAAACTGAGCTGTTCTCTCAATACCTTTTTGGGGACCTGAACTTTGCAGCCAGCATGAGCTTGTGCTTAGTTTGCTTGTTAAGCACTGCACTGAGAGCTGGGAAAGCCTGGACGGTGGCCGGCAGTGTAACAACAGGAAGAAGAATATGTTCTCTTTTGTTTTGAACGCAGGACTTACTTGCCTAAGAGTGAAGCAGAGACCTCAGCGTAGAATGGCATTGCCTACTCTTCCTGTGTGGGTAGGTTTCCATGGAAGGAGAAAAGGAAATAAAAAAAAAGAAGTATTCTTTTCTTTCCTTTCCTTGTTTTTGGATTAAGATGTGACCCACAGGCCCACCCAGTGCAGAGCAGCTGAGGTTGCTGCATGACTTGGCTCCGCAGACTGAGGGTGAAGTCGAAGTAGCATGAGATCCATTGTAAAACGAATTCCTCCATCCGGTCATATCGTGATAACGGCACGTTCCTGTGGCATATTGCTCACCTGGGTTGCTCCGTCTTACCATGGAGACCTGCGTAGCAGTGCAAGAAACCTGGGAGGGGGGGTGGGTGGGCAGGGGGGAAATGCAAACTGAAATACTAATAAATTACGGTAAAGCATGGGAATTAACCAGGGGAAGGAACGCTTCATACATTTCTGGGGTCCTGCTCGCACGCGGAGCAGGGAAGGAGACCACTCAGATCACAAGCTCACAGCTCGTCCGTGGACCAGGGACACAGCATAGCCATGGAGAGACAAGGTTGTCCCTCGGTAAGCGGCGCAGTGGTGCGCTGTAAGGAAACCGAGCACTGTCCTTACTCCACTGACTGAAATGACACCATTACGTTCTTCCCCACAATCAACCTTTTATTTATTTCTTTTTTGCCTTACAGATGTACTATTTCATCCCACCAAGGGTGTATCAGCATAAATATATGTGTATATCTCCATATACATATATACAGAGAGAGAAGCTGATCAAAACAATAAGCATTTTATGGTTCACTGCCTTGTGTTTTACAAACATTTCTTTACCCAAGAATGTCTCAAAGACCTTTCTTTTCCAACTCTGTATTGTGTGTCAGCTTTGCTCTGGGGCAGGATTTTTCTCCTGTTTTGGGGTTGGCATCATTTTGGGTTTGATTTGACTTTTTTCTTTTAATTTTAAGGGGGGAGGAGGACACACACATCCAAAACTATTTTTCTGCTAGTTATACAGTTTATTAAAATACATGGTACACAGCTGCTGATGCTCCGTGTGACACTTTTCTTTGGATGGATGTGAAGCATTAGGCTTGAATGAAACTTACCTCAGTACTCCAAGTTCAGCTACATGGAGAAGTATCCGTATGGAGCATCCCATACTGTACCTGGACCCAAAGACCTGTTGCAGTCACTGGCAGTTCTTTTGCATTGATTTGTTTGGCTTCAGACTAAGCCTGGAGACTAGCAATGTACTTACTGCTAGTCATCTAGGGAGACTGAGATGTGACATCAGGCAGGAGTTCTTCCCTGTGAGGGTGCTGAGGCCCTGGCACAGGGTGCCCAGAGAAGCTGTGGCTGCCCCATCCCTAGCAGTGTTCAAGGCCAGGTTGGACAGGGCTTGGAGCAACCTGGTCTAGTGGAAGGTGTCCCTGCCTGTGGCAGGGGGTTGGAACTGGATGAGCTTTAAGGCCCCTTCCAACCCAAACCAGTCTGGGATTCTATGATCCCTAGAATAAATGTGCCATGTGTTCAGGCAAATCTGACATCTGCCTTACCTGGATGACATTGACATTTCTGAGTAATGCCATGGTGTACATACCTGTATGGACTAGGAAATCACAGTCAGATAGAGAGATCTCCATCAATTGCTATGGCAATTAGTCCTGCTGTTTAAAGCCATAACGTTCAAGAGTGGTTATGAAATGCTGTAAGAAATTATTGAGCTAAAACACCCGTTATTCGTTGTTGGCTGCTTGTTGCTGATGGTTCTTCTCTGTAACTCCACCTTTGGGAAAGAAAGGGATGTGTAACCAGGGAGGAGAGACAGGAATACTACATCTACTGTGAACAGTGAATTAGAAGAAGTCAGGAGTAAGTACTGACAGTTAAAGATAGACCCTTGAAAGCTTCCTTATCTACAGATGGACACCAAGAAAATGCCTCTGGGTGCTTTCCTTTTTCAAGCAGCTTTTTGAAACTGAGTTGGTGTACCTGTCATTCCAGCTTGAACTTACCCCTTAAACCTACCTGTTATTCAGAAGCCATTGCTGCTTGTATGCTCTCTCCATGCCTAAAGGATACTTTATTTTTAACGAGCATCACTTTTGGGGTAGCAGAGTGCTCTGCCCTCCTGTGTTTGCACACAGGGCGATCATGTTTAGTTTACCGGCTTCACAGAGAGAATAGAGAGAATAAACTAGGTTGGAAAAGACCTTTAAGATCATCAAGTCCAAAAGTCAGTCAGTCTCTCAAAGGCTACAGCTGCCTCATTACTTCCCTCCCTTCCTGAAGTGAGACTTTCTAAACAGGTCTCACCCAGGAGACCTGAGACTCCTCAATCAGGAAATGTCAAAGAAGCGGCACTGGTATCTTTACCAATGACAAACTGTAGTGAGAGCTAAGATCTACTATGAGGAGAAATACCGAACTGTGAAGTCCAGGGTTGGAAGGCTCCAGCTTAATCATGGGATGTAGGATGCCATTGTGGATTAACCTCAAAAGATACATGAGGAGTTCTGGAGACTTACTGATGGGGAAGGAAAAAACCCTCTTTGTGAACGCCTCAGAGCTCGGGAGAACAGAGAGATGCTCAGCAAATAATGTGCTGGGTCAGAGACTAATTACACATTACATCTGCTATCTGACGGGATTTCATAACCCTCTGATACCTCCACTGATTCTCAGTGCCTTCATTTGGGAATCTGCCTAGCCTTGAGCATTTTTTATCTCTCTCAGCCTGAAATGAAAGTCTCCCATGCTCCACACAACACCCACCATCTGGCTAGCTTGCATGAGCTCCCTGCTGAGGCAAGGAGAGGGCATAGCGAGGCTGCTTGGGAGCATCACTGTAACCCAAGGCTGGAAGAGATGCGGGCAGACACCAGCCTGCCTGCCCGTGGCGGTGCAACCCCTTTCTCTTGGCTGGCTGCCATGCACCCTCTCTCCAAGACTTGGGGAATGCCATGTGGGGAGCTCCAAAGGGAATTCACAGGCAGCCAACAACCATCAACTCCTTTATAATCTCCTCTTCATTTCCTCCTGCATCGCTGCGTACAGTGATGGCTGGAGGGTGTTTCTAACCTGAGGGACTTGTTCATTCAGTAACCCCTTTTGATGGAACTTGGCAGAGGGAGTGGACATATTTAATACAACTAAGTGCCTGTAAACCTCACAGTAAGGAGCAGTGCAACAGCAGAGGTTGTACCCAATCGCTGTGCCCAGAGGAAGGGCACAAAGAGCAAGGACACTGGGCATTAGACATCAGAAAACACACACTTAAGCTGCTGAAAGCCCCAGCCAGCAGTGGAGCTTCGGTCAGCGTGCACGACAGCCCATAATACGCACAGGGTCTGCAGGAGAACAGGTTTCATCAGTCTCAGAGCTCACTACACTTGGCTGTTAGCAACAGAAGATGAACATTAGCAGAAGGGCTGCACCTAGGAGACCTTGTTACATTCCAGGTTTCCTCAGGGCCAGATGAGGTCCAAGTAGCCTAGTCCTGGGCTCAGACAACTTCAAATCCAAAACAAGGGGCAGAGACGATGGACAACAAGAACAGTGCCACTTTTCCCAGCTAAACTAATCCAGGCCTTGAAAAGCATCCTAAGCAGCCTAAAAGCATCCTCTGCTTTCTTTATCAGGCCAGCACAAAAGATGCTGTGGGGTGGTTCCTCAGGCAGCCTGGTCACTGCAGCCCATGGTTCCACTTCCCTTGTGCAGCACAGAACATTGGGTTTTACTTCAGACATCATGGGCAGGAGTCAGTGTTACAGACACAAGGATCACTGCTGTGTCAAAGGAATGAAAGCAGGAGGTGCCAACAGTGTTGCAGTCTATGGTGATACGGTGAGGACACCATATGTCTTCGGTTTGCTGATCATGAGGCAGCTCTGGTGACCCTGCTTGCCTACAATGGTCAGAAGGTAGGAGCTACTCCACTTCATGCCATCACATTTCCTTCCTTGGACATGTCCAAGTGTACTTATGCAGACTGCTGTAGCCATTTCAGGGCAGTGGCTGTCTGGGGAAGGAAGCAGAGGGGTGGCAAAGAGTTGTGGGAGACTGACTTTATGAGGTGGGAAACAGGAGAGAATCTGTAATTTACCCCATCCAATCTACCATCACACTATCTTGCTGGGGTCAAAACTCCCCCTCTCTACTGGCTTGCCTGACCAGTAGCAGGCTGTGTTTGTGCAAAAGTGAAGCATCAGAAGTGATGCACCAGCTGGGTTACAGCAGCTTTCCCTTCCCAACACAAGGTTAAGTATTCCCATACCTCTCGGATTCAATTTGTCCTTCCAGAAAACTCAGAGGTGTTCCCTCTCTTTCAGAATCATGTCATTTTTTAGTGCCATATACGTACAGAAACGTGCATAAATACATATGCATACATATACAGGTGTCTGTGTGCGTATATACACATACATGTATATGTGAAATACAGTACAGAAAGACTAAGAGGAATCAACTGACTTGTTCTCCATTAAGGAGAATGCTGCTGTGGATTTCAACACAAAACAAACAGAACAATAGTGATCAATAATGATGTATGAAATGGGTAACAGATCACGAGAGCTACGCTTTGCTGCTTCCCTGCTCTCTGCTTTGGAGTCAGCTGTTTGCCAGGGTTTTAATCCCTGTCACCTTTGTCAATGCGTCTTTTGTTAGCATTGGGTGGAGGCAAGCTGATGGTTGTGTATGGAAGCGGTACTGCCACATCCTTAGCAGCATGCTGCCCACTGTTTTGCAGAAGAAGGGACCCAGCCCCTAGGACAGCAGGTCTTCACCCAAATTGGCCATGGATTTCTTCTATGATAAGCCTTAATAGATTCTATACTGCCCTCCAGGGACTGGCAGTTCATCTCAGTCATCTACCAGCCTTTGAAACCATCCTCTTTAGAGATCTGCAATCGCTAGGAATTAGGGACAGTGGTCTGCATGTAGGACCATAGAATACATAAGGTTTGCAGGGACTTCTGAAGGTCTTCACTCTGGCCTCTTGCTCAGTGCCCTCTGCTTCAGCCCCCAACCAGCTCAGTATCTTCCACTGGACTTAACTCTAGTTCCTTCCTCTGTCTCTTACGCTGGGGAGTCCCAAACTGGGTGAGATCTCATCAGTCCCAAGCAGAAAGGGCTATAAGCGCTATAATCACCCTGATCACTCTACTCACTCTGCACTCTGCTGATACAGCCCATTAGCCTACTGCGCTGCAGGGGCACCTACTGACTCCTAGTTAATTCCCTCACACACTTCCCAAGACTGGGTCATTATGTCCCAGAGGCAGGATACCACATTTGTTTTCAGTGAATAACCTTTGCAATGTCCATAGCAATCCATTTCTGCAGCCTGTCCAGGGCCCTTCGAGAGGCATCTCTGCCCTCCAATGTATTGCCTGCTCCCCCAACTTCTTATCTCTCACAGACCTGCTGCATGACCCTCAGAAATAACATTTTCTTTGTGTAAAGCCAAGCAAAAACAGCATGTGGTCTGACCACCTATAAGAATTTGCAGCTCTTCTCTTTGAATTCCCCCCAGACTGAAGGCCAATTTGAGCACCCAAGGGACTATGATTGACTCACACTTAGTACTGGGGCCCAGTGTCTTAATTCTGATGTAGAATTAGTTAATCCATTATATTTTAAGAACACCTACCTAGTCCTGGCGTATTTGTTGTTTTCTACTCATCTGAGCCATACTCAAGAGGCAAGACCGATCACAAGAATAAATGAATGCTCAAATGAGCCAAGATATAGGTGAAATAATATAGATTTTTCTTTCAAAACCAGGTTCATGAATCAACAGCTTGTATTATCACTAAATTGCTTCAGTTACTTAAGAGCAACTTAAGAGCTGTAACAGAATAACAGCCTCATCAAGGAAGCAAACCATCTTGGAGACCAGGAAGAGCATGGGTACAACTGCTGCACTGCCAAGAGCAACCCACAAAACTGAGCCATTAAATGAGTAACCCCAAAACATCTCATGAAGGCCAAATGCTTGCTTGCATGCAAGAGAAAAAGAACCTTTAAGATGAACACCAAACAGTGGCACTTCTGGGAAGAGTCCACAAGTAGAAGCTGCAGGGAAAAGTCCTATCTGAAAGTTATGAGCTTTGGGAACAATGATTGCATTGAGCCTGGCAGCAGACTGAGGCACTGCAAACTCTCATTATGCCAGCTGCCCTCATCACATCAGAGCTGTGGAGATCCTCTCTAACCAGGAAAGGAGACAGACATGAACATGGTTCAGCAAACTGCTTAATGCACGTTTACATGTTCAGGTAGAACAATGCACATATATACATCATTGGCAGGCTACTTCCCATACTGGAGGGTTGGCAAACACCTCGGTAAACCACTGCCTACCTACCATGTTATAGGGACCATTGCTCCCACCTTAAATGCTACACACAAATATACGTCTTCCTCCCATTTCTTCATCATCTTTTCATAGGATTTTGGAAAGGAGCTGAGATGACTCCACCCGCCATGACCTGTCCTCACCTTCCTCTATTATTTCATGTGATTAATTAGTTCATCTGCCCATTTCTGGAGCCTTGCTTTGAACATTCACCAATAACTGTCAAGCAGCCAGTGACTTCTTGACTCATCAAAGAAAAAACCCTCCCTTTTCCTGCCTCCCTCCAAGAAAGGGACCTTTTGGCTCACTCTTGGCACACAGCAGCAATTAGAGCCGGTTACGTTTTCTAATCATTTTATGTGTGCTAAGAACGTTTTCCATCAGAAAAATGCCATTTAATCAAAAGGAGAGCTTGGCTGCAGGAAGATGTTGGCTTCAAGGGCGTGCTGCAATTGAGAAAATAAAAAAGCAAAACCCTTTCCCAATGGCAGAATATTTCCCACTGACCTTTCCGAGGGAGACTGCTCTCTTTTGAAATTATATGTCTCTTAAATATTTGATGCTGATCAAACTGCAGCCGGGCTGGCAAGAGCACAACTTGAATTCTCTTGTAACTGGAACTCGGTTTGACAGATCCAGACTGAAATTGTTACAAATCCTTTCTTCGAACTGTTATTTGAGGGGACTGCCAGACTGCAATATTTTGCTGTATTTCAATGCAGGAAGAGACGTTTAGATTGCAATATTGCCTTTCACATAGGAAGTCTATGCCCAGATTTTTATACGTCATTGGTCTATAGAGAAATTCCCCCTGGTCCTATGAAGAACAGCTCTCCTAAGCCCTCTGCACTGAGTAATGAATCCTTGGAAGTACATACTCCTCCTCTTCTGCAGCGAAGATCATGACCCTGGAGCTGAAGGGTAAGATGCTCCAGCAGACTGTTACACAGATCTCCTCATGTACTCTCCTCATCCCATGGTCTCCCCTCCCAAAGGATGCTCCCACACATCTGGAGCGAAAACAGAAACTCAGAAACAGGACTTCAGTGCTGGCTGGTGGGGCTGGTGCCGGGTAGAGCTGGAGCCTCATGGCAAAACACAGCAAAGCAGCTCCACACTGGTGCTCTCAGAAGAGACGCTACAGACACCAAGGCGCACGCTCCCTCTGTGCAGCCCTGGCTTCCATCCAGTCCTGACATCAATCTCCTTCTGAGGGTTAGACATGACACCTTCAACTGATCTGCTCTGCAAGGTCAACAGGCAGCAGCATTCTTCCTGCTTTTGCGATCCCACCAGACTCTAAACTCCATCACTTACAACTATTTGCTAAGACTCTGTGTTGCTCAGGAGCTAGTTCAGCACCCTTAGAGCTGAGATGAAGATCATGCCTGTAACTCTTGGACGTTCTGCAGCAGAACATCAAACTCCTTCCTGATAGACTCGTTCAGGGAAAGGGATTTCTGACAACAAGGTTCAGCCCAGGAGGGCTAGCCTCTGCTTTCACCTGCAGTAGCTAGCAGAAACCAGTGCCTCCAGAGGACAGTTCAGAGCAAGAGATTAAAGCTGTGAGCTATGTGTTGGAAGGCTGTGATTCTTTCCTGGCTGGATGCATACTGCAGTGTGCTCAAGTTAGGCTCTGTGCATCTGCAGCACCATCAAGATGCTTACTGTGGTCTCCCAAGACCTGTGCTAGAGCTCAGTCCTTACTGAGTCCCATGCCCAGGTGCATTTTCAGACTGTTCTTCCCACCAGATATGCCTGGGCTTCCCTATTCCACCTATTTCTGCAGCTCTGCAGCACTGCAGTTACCTGGAGATTAGTGGCAGCAACTGGTTAGGAGCCCATTCTCAAATTGCTCCTGGCAGGCTGAGGAAGGCCCTGAGGTGCCACCATCAGTGGTCATCGTCAAGGCATTGTTAGCTGGGAGCCAGCTTAGGAAGGTTCCTATGGCTGAAGGCAGTCTGCCCATGATGCTGCACAGGCCCTTGATTTACTTCAGCACCAAAGCATGGTAGGAGGCATGGGAGGGACTCAGGGCAGAGTGCAACAGGTCTAAATGGAGCATCTTCCAAGAGCTGAGCCCCAGGGTGACAATCATTGCCTAGAGGATCTTTTAAGATTGCGTTCTCTTGCAAATCGGTTGCCAGTTATTTCCCCTTATCCATCACCACAAACGAGTTTTGATTCTTCCTTCCTTGGCTTTCCTCACCACACACGCTGTTGGCCAGCTTATTCATCTGGAATCTGCCATTTGCTAACTGATCTGATTAGAGTTAATTACTAATTATTTGTATTACTACAAACCTGATGCTATACGCACCATGGGAATATAATTTAATTACAGCATAATATCAATTAGATGCATGAATTAAAATGTTCACGTTTTAATATGAGCCCGCTTTCTGTTTTCAGTTGTATGAGCTGCCGAGCTTGGAGGAGAAAAGAGAGCTGTTGCTCCAGGCTGTTGAGCAGTGAGAGGTGGGCAGCTCTCCCAAATCAGGCGGGAGAATGGGGTTCACAATTCCCAGGTGTGGAAGAATTCTTCCTGGAAGGATTTTTTTAACCGGAAAAGCTGTCACTGTACACCATGTAAGTTCTACATCGTCTAACAGCAAGGAGTTTAACTACACGGTTCATGAAGAACCACCTCTTTGTGTTCACTGCGACCTAGACAACAGCTGGGGCTGCTGCTCGACATAGGTAGAAATGCAAGGAGGGACCATTATGGTCCTTCCTTTCCTCTTTGCTGAATAAGTCACAGTGGGGAGGGAGGATGCGGTACTGACCTCCATCACACCCCATCCGGTTGCCTCTGACTGATGCAGGATAAGCCGCCCATCACTCCTCACCAAGACCTATGTCTAAACATAAGGCTTTTTTTACTGTGAGCCTGATCAAACACTAGAAGAGTTTGCCCAGCGAGGCTGTCAAGCCTCCATCCTTGGAGATATTCAAAACCCAGCTCAACATAGCCCTGAGCTACCTGCTCTAGGTGACCCTGCATGAGTGGGGCGGGTGGACTGCCAGCCTCAGCTCATCTTCGGTGCTGCAACACTCTCACAGCAGCTTGAGCCATGACAAATGAAGATGCTCAAGCCCAACATCTGGTTCTTGACAAGACTTCTCAGGAGTTGGCTCATAGCAAACAAGGAAGAAACTTGCTAAACCCTGGGGTATGCTGGAGCCCAGGAAAAGCACACGGGATTCAGGAGACAAACTCCTCTCATCCCTCCAATGTGGCATGGCTGAGAGCGCTTGTACGAGACAGACCCTCTCTGTTTAATGTGTCTCCACCTCTGTAAGGTCACTGGGCCTCTCCAAAGGGTTTAGAAAGGACCTCAGTGCTCAGGAATGACAGCCCACCGGATCAAGTTGGATGCGAAGCTGAAGAGCTGAAGCGTTTGACCCCACCGTGAAACCAGCCCATCTCCTGCACAGCACTGCTGCACGATGTTGCCCTCTGGTGTCTCCTCTAGCATGAGCGTTTCTCCTTCCCTGAACTGTGTATCTGGAAATTGGGGCAGGCCACCGGCAATGAGAAAGGGTTATAGCACACAAGACCATTCTGTTAAATAAAATGGGGGGGAAATTACCTACTTTTGTAAAAAAGAAAAAAAAAGGAAAAGCAAAACCAACACAAAACCCTCAGAGTATAACATTCTTCCGTGGGAGACGGCCATCCCTGGTCAGCCTCCTGAGTGCATTTCCCCCGTAGCATCTTTTCCCCTCCCCTGTTTGAAAGATGACCATACCTACCTGCCCTGCAGGCACTACATCTGCTCGCAGGAAGCTGCAGTCAGGGACAATAAGGGGGATGAGAGGCTGCTCCACTGAAGCCCCAGTGCCTAGCATCAGCATCTGAGCTGCCTCGTTCAGGCTCATCAGCCCACTTCATCTCTTTAAGCACTGCCAGTACAGCAGGAAGGCAACCTCCATGCTCAGCCCTGTTTTACGTAGCTTGGGGAGTAATCCAAAGGAGAACATCACAAAGTGGACAAAATAGGACATTGGAATAGGTCAGGTTAACAAGGGATTTCCAAGGGAAGTTGGGAAAGAGAGACATGGTCACAAGTAAGCTTAAAGACGTCTGCCCAGTGACAGAGGGGTATGTAAGCTCACCAAGCCTCCCTGTAATGCTTATCAAAGCTGCCTGGTGTCAGGCAGGTGGCTAGTCTGCACTGATGGGGTATCACTTTTGAACACTCTGTGACTGTCCCTGCGCTGTCTCTATCACCCAGCAGGCAGGCAGGGAGCAGATTACAGAAGGTAATCTTTATTGACAGCTCTTAGAAGGAGGACTCCTTAAGGCTGGCTTCCCAGTGTCACTGCTAATGTGTTGGGCTTGGCAGGTGAAAAAGGTGAAGGTGTCAAGAAGCTGTATTTAACACCGTGGTTCCTATGAAAGTCTAGGCCTTTCTGGTTCACCAGCCCCAGGAGACTAAGGAAAGTGATAAACTGAAGAGTAGTCACATTATAGTCTATACCGCAATATATACATACTATCATCAGTAGTCACATCATTGCCTAAACTGCAGTAACCACCCTTCATCCCCAGCCAAGCCCAAAGCCCCTGGGTGCTCGGTGCTTTAAAAACACATCTCTGCATTTGCACTTCCCACAAAGCAACTGGTTTCAGTTTGGTTCCTGTCCACTTTTTAGTGAGCATGAAACAGGTCAGCTCGTGCTTCCCCCGGGAGGTGTCCTGTGGGTCCTTAATATCAGGATGGCTATTCTTGCACCTAGACGGTGCTGTCCCTCAGGACCTATCACTTCTCCTACCTAAGCTACTTTGCCCTTCAAACTGCTTCCCATGGGATCCCTTGCTCCCCTGATCTAAGGCACAGCTACAGCCTGGTTCCTGAGAAACTACTTCTCCCATCTTCCCAGCACCACAGCCTCCATGGGCAGTAATGTCTTGCCAACGCTGCAAAAACACAAGCAGAGTGAAAGGGATACATAGCATCAGTTCAAGGCAGTGTTGTAGAAATCTCCATATAGGACCCATTCTCTGAAGAAGTAAAGAAGGGAATGCAACAAGGCAAATCAACCAGGGTTTATGGAAAATAGGGCTTGTCAAACAAACCTGATTTCCCTCTGTGATGAGATTACAAATCTGGTTGATAAAGGGAACTGTCCAGAGGTAATAGGCTTAAATCTTCAGAGGGCTTTTGACTTAGTATCAAATAGCATTAGGTTTTAAAGGATGTGCACCATGTAGCATCAATAAAGCATGAACTAAACAGGTTTAGAACTGCCTACCCGACAGACATCCAGCAGCAACCAGCATGAAACAGGAATAGCTCTAGTGGGGTGGCATGAGGAGCAGGTCTGTGCCCAGAATGGTTTGCTGCTTTCTGCATGGCTTTGAGGTTGATGCAGATGAAGTTGGAAAGTGATGCGAATGCCAGCAGCTCAATAGAGAGTGGTAAGGATGAGGCAGCCGTACCAAGACATCTTGGTCCCTGAGGGAGCAGGAATCACTTACCCAGAGTCAGCTTGCATAAGCAAAGTCATGTGCCTAGCAAGAAGAAACACATGAAACAGGGATTGTAGCCCAAAATGGGGGTTTCAATGGCCACAGGACTGAATGTGACCTCCCAGCATGAGGATTTGGCAAAGAGGCACAATCCTTGCCCGCCAACAGACCACATGTGACTTCATGCTGTGATGAGGAGACCAGTCCTGGTGTACCAGGAGATCAAGAAAGCACGGAAAAGTCAAAGACAGTGAGGAAAAACATTACCTAAACTACCTTGGGGCTGGGGAAAAGGGAGAGGAGTGCATTAGCAAAGTGGCTCAACCAGCTTGAGCTGCTGAGAGCTTCGTGGCGGGCCCTCACCCTATGCATCCTCATTTCTTCGGAGCACTGCCCTTCAGCTTCAAGGACTCCTCTTTCCTCCTGGTGTACAGCCAAGATGGTGAGCAAAGGCCCTGTCCACCCACAGCCCTGTGACCGTATGGAGTCTGCAGACCAGACCCAGCCTCTCCTGTATGAGCCCTCACTGCAGGTAGGGCTGGTCTGCACCCTTGCAGTGTCTCGGTGGTATTCAAGCCTCAGCAGGGCTGGGAATAACCTCTCTGTGATTTGCAGCATCGTAACCATGCAAATTTGCAATTTTCCCCAAATGAGACACTTGCACGTCAATCGTCTGCTACCAATTACAGGACAGGCAGTAAAAGCCTCAAAAAAGTAGCATCAGCCTCTATTGGGATCATTAAAAGACAGCGCTGTAATCTCAGCCAGCATTTTAGGTGCTTAACAAACCAAAAAGGGCAGACTTTCCTTAAGAAAAGCAGCAAGAAGCTGCCAAATGTGTCTTTTAACCGAGTGGAGCTTGCCAAGGTGAGTTTAGCCGTGCTACCTTGAGCCTGCCACGCTGAATTGCCTTGAAGATTTGGTTGTTTCTTTGCTTTTGTTGCTTTTCGAAGGAAAAGAAAAAAGACTAGGATAAAAGGAGAAATACAGTAAGGAAAGAGAAGGAAAACAGCAACTTCACTAGGAGAGAGATGCAGTTCCTGGCTAAAAACACAGGCAGGAAACTGCAGAGCACACAACAGCATCAGAAGCGTAGACTCTGCCAGTTGTTAAGTGCCCCTTATGGCACTCGATTCTGCTGCCCAGCTTTTCAGCTTCACTTCTCTGACACACTCTTCATGCCTCTGTGCCCTTCTGGAAGGGTTTTCCCTGACTCAAGGCCTTGAGGAGAGTGAAACAGGACCCTCTTGCTGAACGTAGCAGAACAAACTGCAAGGCAGGCAGGACGGCGCCTGCTTGGGTCATCTGCCAACACAGAGCCTGCCTGCTTTGCTTGTTCGGGATGTCGTGGCCCCTTTCTGCTAGATGAAACCTCAGCTGTGAGGAGACATCCCTCTTCCCACATGCATGGCTCTACCTAGGGAACAGCCTTCTCCATTCCCAGCTGCTGCAGAGAATAAGCCTTTGGGGTCCCCATGTGAGGTGGATCTTCTACTCCACTGGGTAGACTTCACGGACACAACACTCTGCTCCTGGACCTTTGCTCTGCCAGTGAAGATGACATAAGGGAAATTATCACCTCTGTGCTCCTCTTTACAGAAGTGGGGCACTTTATGGGTAGGGAAGCTGGTTATCAGCGCATTTGAAAGAACAGGATGATTTTTAAGAGCATCACCCATGCATGGCTGGAGCTCCTCTCACCAAAGTCATGGGCTCTGTGTCATTCCAGCTGCTCTCCCTACGGCAGTAACATTACAGTTTTCCTTTTGAATTCAACAGATGCAACACACATGCAGTAAAGCTGAACGAGCTCTCAGGCAGCACAAGCAACTGCTGCTCCAAACCGGCCCCAGCAACCAAAATGACTTGGAGCAGCCCAAAGGAGGCTGAAATAACACCAGCACAAGTGAAAGGAAAAAGGAGCATTACATAGACAAGGGGTTGCTTCTTCAGGTATTTGAGAATTAACCTCCCTGTCATAGGGCTGGACAATGGAAGAGGTGAAAGAGAAGAGGAACCTCACTACCAAGACCAACATGCCCACGTTAAGGCAGGGTTTTTAACAGCACAACCAGGGCTAAGGCTTTTCAGGAAGCTTCCTTCCCTGTCCCTTCCTCATCAGATGCCTGTTTGCCCATCCATAGCTTTGCCTCATCTCCTCCTCCAGCCCCTACACTGCAGCCAGCATTACTTATGCAGGCCATGTTTTCCAGCAGACACCGAGCCCTTGCATTGCCAAAACCCATGGCACAGCTCTTCCCTCAGAAACCCGAAAGGTACCGCTCACAACACTGGAACTCCATGTTGTCCCCTACTTCCAGAATTCTGATTAAAAACTCATCACACTGCTTACAGTGGAAATTCTGTCCCTGCCCACGGCAGGGGGGTTGGAACTAGATGATCTTAAGGTCTTTTCCAACCCTAACTATTCTATGATTCTATGATTCTATTTCACTCATTTCCTGCTTAGTTTTAAATCTAGCCAACAATATTCCCATTAGAAAAAAATCTGTAGGGCCATGTTGGAAGGAAACATTACATTTTAAAAGGTGAAAAACAAGAGGAAAATTATTCTTCTGTGCTTAATTCATCCCTAACAATGCCTGTGAAATCTATCACGCATGGAAGTCTTCAACCACTGCATGGTTCAGTGTACTTAATAGGCAGCAACAGCAGACTCTCCTGCAGGCTGGGATGGCTTTTCCAACATCTCAAAGAGAAACAGCCTGAAAACATGATAAATACCTCTGGATTCCTATAGCCTTTTAACGTACACTTCTCTTGCAAGCAGATCGCATTTACAAACATGAATAAATGCACACATCAAAAAGCCTGCGTCCTTCACGTACTGAGATTGAGCACGACCGCTTGTGAAGACACCCCACAAACGTTCCTCGGACATTTGTCAGTCACCCAGCCTGAGAGTCAGCCCAAATTTACAGTTTGAAAGTGATTCATGGGCTGCTCATAGAAGCTGAAGGCAGCAGAGTGCTAATGAAGTGTCTCTAACAGTCTGAACATCAGGTACAGCTCCAAGCGACTGCACTGCAGGCTTTTTCCCCTGCAACAGCCACATTAACACCACCTGAAAAACGCATTTCTGCCTTTGGTGGTGGTTTTGAGGTGTGCAGACCTGCAGTACGTATAAATCTGATGCTCACCTTCAAGCACACAGGGTTACAATTGCTCCTGAGCCATTGCAGAGCGATGTCCCCTGCCAGAAACAAGCAGGAGCTCTGTAGGTCTGAACTGTTATTAACAATGCAGAGGAGTCTCGTTGTGCACCGTAAGGGCTCGTTTGATCATGGCAAAGGCAGGGATGAAGGGCAGCACAGAGGCTCCCGAGCTCTGTGTGAATGCTGCACTTTAAACCAGCAGAGCAAATGAAATTCTAAGGGAAAAATGCCATAAGGCACTTGTCCAGGGTGCCCGAGCTGGAGGGTTATTTACACAGTTTCTTTCCTTCAACAAGGAAATTTTTCCGAGTGAAGCTAAGACAAAGCTTCCCTGGAGAAACTGATTTGTAGTAGATCTTGAACACCAAAGAAAAGAAGGCAGAGGAGATCAGGCTTGCCACAAAGAGATGGCTTCATCCACGTTTCAATTATTGAACCACTTGCTTCTGAATAACCTTAAGAGCAAGGTGTTCTGGAATAGCCTTCCAAGGTGACTGATGAACATAACATGGAGCTCAACATGAAGTGGATACAATGACACTGGAGATGCTCTCTGGTCCTACACCAACTCTGTGCCCATCATCAGGCCATAATATGACACCCAATACAAGGCCAAACACTCCTGGTGACCAGAGAAGACAAGGGAGAATAAAATCCAGATGTGAGACTTCTATTTGATCAGAACATCTCTCTTAGGTGCTGTTAACCACCAAGTGAGGTCCCAGAACATAAAGGAATGAGGCAGGAATAACTAGTGCTCTGATCACATGCAGCAATTCAATCTCCATCTGCTCCAGAAGAGCCCAAGGTCATTACTTAGTGTTGTCAAGGTTGCTAATGGGCTATGTACTCTGATTGGTAATACACCAGCCCACCAAAAACACAGACAGCAAAACGAATGGATCAAGACAGGCAAAACCCAGATATTTCATTTTTCTCATGCAAACCATGACAGAAACAGAAGGGAGACGGAGGAGAGCAAAGAGCTCATCAAAAATGCTTCTGTCTCCACAGAATTACAGTCTTGAGCAAAATCTCTGGCTGCCCTCGATGAATTTTTTACTAAAGAAGAAATATATTCAAATTTAAGAACGAAAAATAACAATCATTCCTACTACAGAAACTTCACGTTTCTTGTCCAGCCACAGGGAATACCGGATAAGAACAAAGCCGTGCTTTTGGACTGTAACAGATCCTGTATCTATTTTTCCAGATGAAGGTTAAAGAGGAAAGAATGCTCCAAAAGAGTGGGGAAAAAAAGTGCCTATTGGAGCTCTGGAAGATGCCTTATAAAGAAAAATGTATTCCAAAGCTCCTGCCGGTATTAAATTAATTCAGTGTGGGTTATAGAAGCTATGGAGAAGTATGAATCCTTCCGTTTCTAAAAGAAGCAAAATACAGTTCAACACTGAAAGCTGAACATACCTAACAGGGAGGGAAATCAGTCACTCAGGATGTGGTAGAATCCCCATCACCAGAGGTCTACAGCCAGCTGGCTATAGGATGCACATCCTAACTGCATCAGCAGCCATGGACTAGCTAAAGAAATTGCTGGGTGAGGCTTCAAGGCTTGAATTGTTATAGAAGGGCAGGATACTGGTTCATAATGACCCCAACCAGCCTTAACATCCATGAATAATGCCATTACTCCTGCTTTCACCTTGGCAGCAGTCATTGTCTTGGATGCAAGTGCCCCGAACTCCACTGCGCACCCTGGATCTAAGATATGGAAGCAAGGATACCAGCTGAGGATACAGCTCATAGGATGGAAATTTACAGAACTGAGATGAATACACAGCTTCCCAAGCTCTGCACTATTCATTTGGCTCTTCTGCTCTGATGTGGTGAGAACACTTGCACTTTGATGGCTGTAATTACACAGCCCCGTTCCTTGCTTCACTGCCTAGCCAGGGTTTATAGAGCCACACAAGATCTGTGGTTGTTAATCCTGGCTGTTAGTTACTGCTTTCATTTCATCTCATCCCAGTCACAACTGATGTTTATATTTACCAAGTGCTTTATGAGGGGTTTGCAGCACTTTTAAGCCCAGTTTCAGTCTGGCAGCACTGCAAGCAAACCATTGTCCTTCTTGCTTGGTAGGATCCCTCATTTTGAAGACAGATTTGGAACTGCAAGTCTGGGAGATCAGCTCCAATTGCCCATTCCTCTGGCCAGCCTTGCTGGGCAAGCAAAGGCAGTTTGCCTTCTTCCACGTATTCCAGTGTCTCTGGCATTCCCTTTGGATCCAACACAGGGATCTTTTCCTTTCACCCAGCAGTTTTACAAGGTGAACTTCAAGGCATCCAGAACTGCTTCGTCATTGCTTTGTAAATGGACACTTACCTTTTAATATAATGTGGTGATTGTACTGCAAACATGCATTACTCTTACATTATCAGCTGCCTCTGATTTATCACCACATTTATTGCAGATCCATAACGGGCTCAGATTTGTGCTTTGATTTATGTCTTAAAGACACCAGCACATTTCATTTTCCTCCTTTCCTGTTCTTCAGTTGAAGACACTCTTTGGTGCCTCCCAACCACATCCCTCTTCCAAACAAATCAGAATCTCCCTTCCTACAGGGGGAGAAAAACAGCAACACTCTCAAAGCTTTTACTTTACAACTCCCAGTCACAGCCATCCTACAGTGCCTAAGATCGGATTTGGGAGCCTTCTTAATTAACCAGACTCTTATTAGCATTAATGGCTCTATATTAGCAGCTATTTTTCCACACAGAAATCCCTACACTTCTAAACATGACAAGAAAACCCCAGCACTGAGCCGAGAAGGGGTTTCACAGCACATCTTCCTTCATGGTCTCACGTAGCTCCTAGGCATGAATTGAACCCCTGCATGTTTCCATATCCCCACAGTCTCACTTGAAACCTGGTTTCAGATAGGAGTACAAAAGAAAGCGTAAAGCAACAAAGACGTCAGCCCCTTCCTGGATGAAGCAGAGCACTGCCAGGGAAGGAGTTTCTTAGGGCTAACAACACTGCAACACCAATTCAGGTAGAGACTGCAAAGTTATCCATCTCACACTGCTACAGCACAACTGACTGTCCTTGGTAAGCAGAGGCTATGGTTAATAGACTCCTCTTTATTAAAGTACTAGATATTTGTCTTCATTTCACTTCCAAAATGGAGAATGCCTTGATTTGAGTTTCTCCTCTGGCTTTAAACACCTTAGCATCTATTTTCAAGCACAGTTTGCTCCCTCTTCCCCTAGTGATTTCTTACTTGAGAAACATCAAATGCATCCCCATTCTGCTCCCTCCATCACCTGAATCATTTTCATATTAGCATCCATCATGTCTCCCATTTGCTATATGGGTTCAAAGTCAAATGCCTGCTAGAGGATGGAACACATTTGGGCTTTTGGAGGATCATAAAATCACATAAGGGTTCAGGTTTTAAGGGATCTTAGAGTTCATCTAGTTACAAGCCCCTGCCTTGAAATCAAGCAAACTCCTGTACAACAAGGCTCAGTGGTACCCAGCCCTCAAACTTAGTTTGGAAAATGCCTTTACATGGGGGCCCAGACTGGCCACAAGCATCACCTCTGTAACAGCCCATGCCCTGCTTGAGCAGAAATGACACAGCTTGGACACATAAAACCTCCTTGCTGCTGCCAGACCATTGCCACATCTACCATGCCCCATTTAACTGGTACCATTCACTACCACTCAAATTGGTACAACTAACCCCAGCAGGACTCTATGGACCTGAGCAATCAGGACGACCCTTCTGGTTCAGTGGTCCAGGCCATACAAAACACCATGACCACAGGTCTTTTGCCTGTTCCCCATCAGCGAGCAGCTGGCTTGCTTTCTGGAGCATGGAGTATTTATAAGTCTGAGAAGGGAAAACTTCAGTGGCCTAACATTTTACACATCTGGGGCGTTGTAAAACTCTAGGCTGAAGGCTGATTGCCTCCAATCATCCTCGATGTCTATTATTGGTCCATAACAGCACACAGTGCACCGCCCCGGAGTTGCTAATAGCAGCTCAATTACGAAGGAATTTGCACTGGAAGCAGAGAATCAGTCTCATTCTTATGTGTGTCTCTACCCCAGAATTCAAGCACTTACTCCTGGAGCCCCGAATGCATTTTCTGAGGCAGCCTATTCATTGGCATCTTGCAGAAGGATTGAGAAGTGGCCTCTTCTGGGTCTTTGACTTGAACAAAGCATTCCCTCGTCCTTTCTTAAAGCGAGCTGGGACATAGGGAGCTTTCACTTGAATTAGGATAGGTTTTAAGTACAACAGATGACGTAGGGCACGCTGCCCACTCACTGAGCTGTAGAGTCCCAGCTTGTGAAAGGAGAGATGGAGAAAGCCTCACTGCAGTCCAAGGGGCAGCATGGAGGCAGCAAAGGGAAATCACAAGAAAAAAAAGGGGAAAAGAAGGCAGTAACCACCAAGGACCCCAGGGGCTGGATCATCCTGACATCCAGGCCATGTGTGCCAAGCCCAGAGGGGTGACACTCGGTGAGCAAAGGTAGGCTGAAGGCCACATTAACAGAAAGATGCAGAACACTGACTCCCAGTTCACCCCAGGCCTAAGAAAGCACCCTACTTTGCTCATCTCAAAATGACAGTAGGGAACAATATGAACAGGGGGGAGAAACACTGCTGGGTCATGCAGAGGGCTGGAAGCGTACCTGCCCCTATCTGCCCTGATCCACTGCTTGAGGAGGACAGAGGGCTTCCACCTTCTGCTCCTTCTCCTGCCTTCCCTACCTGAACAATCTTACCCTGGGTAAGGGCTGATTAAACCCTGCACACTGCACTATTTCAGATGCTGTTGCTGTGATACAAAGCTTACTTCTTCCAGAGGCAACACCTGACAAAACCAAGCAGAGATACCTAAAGCTCCTGGAGGAGGAACTTGTATTGGTCAGAAAGAGTCTAAAACATAAAAATCAATTACAAAGTCCATTTTGAAAAGCAGCCCTATGGACTGTGTTTTTCCTCACATGATCCTCTCCATTGATCAAAAATACAACCAGATGTCATTTTTCGTTGGTAGTAAGAAAAGATAACTTAATAAAGCTGCTTTGCTTATGATCTTCAGGGTTTACTGTAACTACCTAGAAATGACAGTGGATAACAAAAGAAGGGATATGGACCATTTTTGTTTACTATGCCCACTTCATAATGGCAGTACTTTGGACAAAAATAACGTAATAATCTTTTATGCATTAGATGCTTCAAGGTGAACCAACTAAATAAGCTGTAAGTACTGCTGCAGGATTTATGATCCAGAATCCTTGGGGTGGTTGCCAGGTCTGAAGGATGAATTCTTTCCTGATCTTAGGATAGCTCTATTTGCTTCTGTGGGACCACAACCAAAAGGAAAGATGAGAAGGGACAGGCTGTGCTCAGGACTGGATGAAGACAAGAAACCAATATGGAGACAAGGAGGTTAAGAGGGAAGATGGTCTCCTGTTTTATATTCTGAAAATCAAGATGTTGTTCTCTACAGCTGCTCAAAGGAGGATGGAGCCAGGAGGGGGCTGGGCTCTGCTCCCAAGGAACAAGGGATGGGACAGAGAGGAAACAGCCTCAAGCTGCACCAGGGGAGGTTTAGGCTGGATATTGGGAACAATTCCTTCCCCAGAGGGCAGTCAGGCATTGGAACAGGCTGCCCAGGGCAGTGCTGGAATCACCGTCCCTGGAAGCGTTCACAAACCGTGTAGATAAGGCCCTCAGTGCCATGGGTTTGTGGTGGCCTTGGCAGTGCTGGGAATGGTTGGACCTGATGATCTTGAAGGTCTTTTCCAACCCAGTTGATTCTATGATCTCCTATGGAACAGAAGAGTAGCTCCAGCAAGCTTCAGTTCTTGCTAGTGGGATAGCGTCCTGCTGGAGAAGCAATAGCAGAAGACCAGCTCCTCGGAATCCCAAAAGAGAATTCCATCTGTCCTACTCCTTGCACACAACTTAAGAAAATACATTAGACTATTTACATCCTCATAAGCTTTCCTTAAGTAATGACTGTCTCTTGCTGAGTATGCACAGCACTTATCACCTGCCTGCTAATGACTAGGTTTGATTTGGGTCCAAATACAGACAGTCTGGGGAGGGAAGTACTGAGTCACATTCATTTAGTTAGGTCGGCCTCTGTGAGGGGCTACAGCTCTCTCTGCTTGGGTAATTTTCCCTCTCTTCTCCCTTTAACAGTTTCATTTTGTGGAGCTACAAGACTTCTTCTTTTCTCCTGCCGAGTGCTGGGTTAACAAAATGCAGGAGGCATTAATAGTAACAGTATTCTTTGGAGACCACCTGCAGCAGTGGGATGAACAATGGGCCTCGAACCATGACTAATTTATAGCCCAGAAATACGGTGTATGAATATTTTTTTAATGTAAAACCATTAGTCACACTTAATAGTTTATTTGAACTAAACCCGTATTATTATCCCCTCATTATTTTACCTGGTGTATTTTAGACCACTTATCTCAGGGGTTGCCATAGCTACCTGCTGAGTGCCTTTGACTGGAGTGTTTGCAGTAATCAAAGTTAAAGACTCCTTATCAAAAGAAGCACGCTCTGACTAGAGAGGAACCTGGGCAAAAATTGCCCACAATTGTGTTCTTTCACTCAGTGCTGCAGCTGTGGGGTGAGCCCTACCTTGGTCTCCCAATTGGTCTCTGTACCTTAAGGTGCAGTCCTTATGCTCTCCTATAGCATCACAGGAAAATGAAGGGTTGGAAGGGCCTCTGGAGGGCTCTAGTCCAACCGCCAGCTCAAAGTGGGTCCAGCCAGGATCATGGCCTTGTCCAGACAGACGTTGGAGGGCTCTGAGGACACAGAGGGTGTAAAGAAGCACTTGTCAGTGTGCCCAGTGTCAGGACAAGAGGCAAAGGGCACAGACTGACACACAGGAGGGTATATTTGAACACCAGGAAATGCTTTTTCACTGTGAGGCTGTAGAGAAGCTCCATCCTTGGGATATTCAGAAGTCACAGGGATATGTAAGGAGCTCTAGGTGACCCTACTTGGGCAAGGAATCGGGGGGCTCCAGAGGCCCCTTCCAATCTCAACCACTCTGAAATTCAGTGAGACTTCTTGGAAGCCAACAAGACTTTGTGAAGCGCTGCTCTGCTTTCTGAACAGACAAAGCAGACATCTGATTTCCAGGAACACCTGCAGAGCAGCCTACGTGGGGCCCAGCTGCTCCCCACGTAGGGTCAGGTCAGGAGCACAGAACTAGTGAGTTATCTCCGAACAAAGGCGATGGCCTCACCAGCAAGGATGCAGTCCCACACATCCTAGTACAGCAGGTAGGACAGACCCAGTGAGAGCCTTATCTAAAAGCCAAATGCAATCAACAAGAGGAAAAGAGCCCACCTCCTCCTACAGCTCTCTTCAAAGCTGAACGCCTGCACCATACCTAAAGTGACCCTCAACCACCGCGTTGCTGAAGTGCCATCCCCTCTTCTTGCTCCCGTTGCTTCAGCCACTCGTGCGACACGAGTAGAGCCCCTTCTCCTAGATAACTACACAGCACGTTACTCATGATGGGAAGTGCTGGAGCCCAGTTTCATACACCAGGGACCAGCAGATAGCAACAACTGACCCCAAGTCCTCCACAGGAGTAAGAAGTGAGGTACCTCAGCTCTTCAGTCTATCCATCCCACAGCAGTGTTTCAGGGTACCTTAGCATGCATCCGAGTACTTAAAGAAAGAAGTAAGAGGAAGAAAGATAACACTTTTGGAAAGAAACCAGCTTTAATCAGGGGTAGAAAGCACTCTGGAGTCATTCAAATGAGCTGCAAGCAATTAAAGCCAAGGTCACGTGAAGTACACCCTCGGCAGCCATCCTGACAGAACGCTCAAGTACAGGAGAGCTGGATACTGCAATTAAAGCAGTTTGCACGAGCACAGCTCTGTTGAATTAGGGACTGACTTCTCTGAACCTTACAGGAGCAAATCAGCAAAGCAACAGGATTCACACTGGTTGTACTCAGAAGGCAGATCTCTTCCTCGCTGCGGCTAACAGCAGGTCAAGAGCTCAGTGGATTTGTGGGCCATCAGCTTCTCCCCCCTCTACACTCCCAATTCCTGCACTGCTGGAACATCATTTCCTATCTGAGAAACCTGAAAGAGGGATCTGTCCCTTCACAGCTCACCACATGGAAGAGCAGGGTGGCCTTTCAAATAAAAGGGAAGGCTGGGGATGCAGATGTTACAGAGATGCTTTATCTCAAGTTTCAGAGCAGGCACCACTCCCGTGTTTGACCAGAGCCCTTTTTCCCTTTATATATCAGGAGTGGGTAGGTAGCTGGGATAATCTGTAGAAAGAGAAAGCAGAATGAACACTGTGTAGAGTGACTGGAACTCTGCTGGAACTGCCCTAATGTGGGATTGCTGAAGCTCAGATCCAGGCATCCAAACAGCAAGAGACCACTCTACATATTCTCTTCATTCCTCTACAGATTCTCCTCATTCTGCCCTGCAAAGATCTGTCTTAATGCCCTTCTCCACCCCAGTGTGACAAAGGGCAGCCAAAGGACACTCCAGCTCCTGGTTTTGCTTGGAGCTGTTCTACGCTCCATGGAGACACCGTAGCTCCTAAGGACAGGCAGGCTTGCCAAAGGGGAATTATCACCAACACTTTTACAATTTCTTTTGCAAAATGGTTGCTTTACACTACAAAGGTCCAGTATTCCCTGAATATAAGGGAAATGAGATAATGTTCAGGCCTGAAAGCAGGAGAGGTGACTGAAGCAGCAAATCCTAGGAGAGAAAAGAGAGTGATGCTGCATGACTGCTGGAGGAGCAGAATCCCCAAAGCACTGAAGAAACAGCTCTCAAAGCAGGAGGTTTGAAAGGGAGAGCAGTTTAACACCACACGTGGCTGGTGGAGACTCATTTTGGGAGGTAGTGTCCACGGATTTTCCAGAACCAGTCCTCCTCACGCTCATGTCTTTGCTGTAAGGGCTGCACTGCTGCCCTTCTACACTCACATGTACCCCACACCCAGACCCTAGCATATGGGCTGCTTGGCTTTGCTTGGGCTCTCTCATGTCTTACAGCCTCCGTCCTCTCCCGCATCTCTTCCCCTTCTGCTGCAGACCAAGTCAGCCTTTCTCATTGTGCAAGCTTTCCTGGTGAAACACCAAGCACAGCTCATGCCGCTCTGCCTGACTAGGACAACAGCACTGGGTTAGGTTTTCAGCCTTTTCACCAAAGCAGTTTGTCCAGCATAGGCTGTAGCATGGACACGAGTACAAAAGCAGGTCTGCTAAACACTTGCCTTCAAAATCCATGCATCAAAAGTGATCTGTGATTGTTCCTCCTTCCCCACCCCATGCTGCATTCCAGGAACCTCCTAATTCACTTTTTCTTCTCTAGTCTCCTCTGCAGGCTGCGGTAAATGGAAGAGAGGGCAGCGTAAGGGGGTTTCTGGGTTATTACAGCTTTGATAACGCACAACATAACCAAATACTGAGCTGCAGAAGTGAGTAACAGACTAAAAATGAATGTGTTCATTGAACCTCAGGTCAAACTCAGTGGCTTGGTGGTCCATGCCCATGACAAGAGCACGTCCTGAAAATAAATGAAACAAGAGTCAGCAGGAAAAAAAAAACCTATGGATTTATTCCTTTCACTAAAATACACACCTTGGGCTCCCAAGGAAAAGCTCTCTTCACAGTTCAGAAATCACTCAGGCTAGCCTCATGTACCAAGAGCATAAATCAAGATTTCTCCACTTCCAGGGCTTACCCTCTTGAACCAGCTGGATTAATGGCTAATCCTTAAAGCAACCTTATACATTTCTCTTAGGACACATCACCAGAAGTACTGAAAAAATGACTTTGGAGTGAAATAGAGAGCAACTAAAATAAGAAAAAACCCAACTTTGGTAGACTGCCAGGTGACATTAGCATTACACTAGTCTAGAGAACATTAGTTTCCAGCACTACCATGACTCTCACCTCATCTTCATCTGTTTGGTTCCACCGCTTGGCTCTCAAGGACAGACACATTTCAAAGTAACTCACGTAAATGGTGATGGGAGAAGAAATACTGAGCTGTATTGAAGACAAGCATGTTTTCCAGGGATGCTTTCCAAGGACCTAAGGCTGGTCAGCTCAATGGGCTTGGGATCTGACCCCAGTAAGCACATGACATACAGTCCATATGCTATGGAGATGAGTTTCACAGCCTTGCTCATTCATTCCCACACTTCCAAACCTGCCCGTTGTGCTACACGGGCTCCCAGTCTCTCCTTAGCTCAACTGTGTGCTAGGCAATGGGCCCCTTCCTACTTACAGCACAGCAAGGCAGCCACCCCCAGGGCTCTATGGAGGAGCATGGCTTCAAACACACCTCTACCCTGAACCCCAGCTTTGCGACTCCTGCAGAAGTCTTTTACCCTTGACTTCTAGAGAGCAGTGGGCATGAGTTGGTCCTGCAAGGAGGACCAAGGAGCAGATGCTGATGGAGAAGGATGAGTCCAGGTTTTCATCTATATTTGCACCTTCACTCTCACTGTCAGGTGTCACCAGGTAGAGATAAGGAAACGGGTCCCCATCTCTGGAGGAGAGAAGAGTAGGAGTGTGATCATACATTTACATTGCCCTTCAGGTAGCTGGTGGGGGAAATCAGACCGCAGTTAGAAACTGGTGTGTATTAATAATCCTTATTACAATGACTGAACTATTCTTCACTTGTCACAGGTGAAAGCAGGGCAGGGGTTCAGGAAATAGAATTAGCCTTTGGTGAGTGAGCAGCAATTTGAAGTAGCTGAACACTGTGACAGGCAATCTGCACACACACACACACGGAGGTTTACATGTATTCAAGCATCCACTGTTGGAAACCAGTGAAATCGTATCTTCTACACAGGAGGGAGAAAAGATAAACCTGAGCAGTCTGTTATAGCACGAAAACAGCACAGAGAGGGAGATTGTTTATTTAAAACAGATTAACTGCAATACAGCTCCCAGATCTTTTTAGCTGATAATGGAAATGGCCTGGGTGTGAATCTCCATTTTAGAACATGTTTATGTCACACTTCAGAGAAAGGTCAGAATTAATGTTCTACCAAAAGAATTTCTCAAAGTGCAATTACCTTGACTCGGAGCAAAGAACATTGTTATTAGATTTACCACCTAGGGTTTAAATTCACCTGTTTTCTTTAGTATCTTCTCTTTAACCAGGTAACTCACGGATTATATCAGAAGCTGCATTAAAGAGATCTTACAGGACAGGGCTTGGAGCAACATGGTCTTGTGGGAGGTGTCCCTGCCCATTGCAGGGGGTTGGAACTGGATGAGCTTCAGGTTCCCTTCCGACCCAAACCAGTCTGGGATTCTATAGCTGCTAACTGTGATGCCCACTAGCTGCTTTTCCCTCACTAACCCACCAACCCTAATTCTCAGGGGGTTCCCACGTGACATCTCCAAAGACAATGGGGACGTTCTTTCTCTGTCTCATCAGCCTGCTGGCCTCATTGTCATGTTTCAGTTTAACTCAAGGGCTCGTCTCTCTCCTCTTGCAGGCGTTTCCCCAGAGACAGCGGGAAGGGAGCAGAGCCAAACCCCAGACTTAACCAATCTCATGAAGGCAACAGTCAGAAAAATCATCATTTTCCTACGCCCTGGAGCTTGCTATTTCCCCCCTCGTTTCCACAAGCTTCTTTGTTGATATCCTTACAGCAACCCAATGCTCTGGAAGCAGATGGCACCAAGCCTGGAGACCTTACCCACACCATGTCCCATTAAGCCCTGGCTGACTCAAAGCAGCTCCCTGAGAGATATTATTGACTTTCTCCGAGTGAGCGGTAAACCCATCCTGGGAGCTTTGCAGGTTGTATTGGCAAGAGCAAGCAAACTCATAAGCCAGGCTCCCTTGGATGCTGGTCTGCTTACAAGGAACATATCTCAACATTTTAGTTTTTCCCAGCGTGGTTCAGAGAGAAACCAGTTTACAATTCCAAGTAGACTTTTCCATTCAGTCCTCAGCCCAAAGGGTACGGTTGGCTTTCCCCTCTCGTTGTTTCCAGAAGGACTCTTCCTTCCCTGTCCTCCACCCCCCTCCTCAACCAAGTTCTCTCTTGTGTCCCTCCTCACCCCAATAGACACACAGATCATTGTGAGCCTGCTTACTCCTCAGGTCCCAGCCCTACACCTTCACCCAGCCCAGCCTTTGGGTAGTAGCCTTCACTTATCCAGCTGTCAATGTGCAGAGAAGAATGTCACTGCTCCCTCAGTTGCTGTCTGTAAAAGGCACTCACATCGATGTCAGCAAGGCCCAGGTTTGCACACGGAATAAAGCTGTTCTGGTCAGGATCCATCACAACACAGATACTTCTAAACCAGGCTCAACAAGTAGTTGAGTTAATTCAGCGCACCCCAGGCAGGAATGAACCCCTCCTTCCCCGCAGCTCTGCATGGAGCTGCTTCTTTCCCCATCAAACACCAGCTCAGATTTTGCACTTGCCTGCACTGTTTGCACAGGAGTCATCGAATGCAGTGCTCGTAGAAGCCGGGCATGCTGGAAGAAGAAAACTCCTCTGCCCTACAGCGGTTAGTGCCTTGCCAATGAGGCAGCTACAACCATGCTGTGATTGATCGAATGAGCCCTGGCCAAGGTTTTATATGCCAGATAAACATCCAGTCCTGGGCTCGCACCAATTGCACTGAAACAGAAGTGATTAAAAGGTGGTGAAGCTCCATAAACAGAGATCTACACAGCCAGGACGAGGTTGGAGGAGAACAAACCTGTGCTTTGAGTCTGACTCCTGCTCTGATTTTCACACCTCAGCTTGGGAATAAGAAAGGCTGTTCATCAATTCCACTTGGAGTCTGCGCGGTGTCACACAGCACCAAAAACTGGTCTGTGCTTCAGTAACAGAAGGTGCAAACAGATGCTCCAGTTTGCACAGAAGAGCACACAGAAGGGAGCCAAGGACAGCACATGTGTGCTCAGCAACGGTGGCGATGCCCCACAGAACACAAGCCAACGCCAACAGCAGCAGCTCCTCCTGGCACGTCAGGGGCCTCGGCACAGGCTGAGCTCCCAAGGGAGGATGCAGCAGTGCAAGATGTGCCTGGGAAACGGGAAATGGTCTTCTTACCTGCACAACAACACCTGTTGAAAAGCTGCAGAAAGAAGTGGGAAGTCTGCACAGCACATAAAAGAGGACAGTATCTTCTCCAGAACCCTATGAGAGCCTGAACACCCAACTGCACTGATGGAGGAGCATTCAGTCTGTGCTCACTAGGCTGGGAAAAGGAGACCTGCGTGATGGAAAAAGGCTGGAAGCTGGCAACTTGTAGCACCAGGAGGAAGGCTGCTGCTCCACCTGCAGACTGGCAGCTGCAGAATAGATTTGGTGCCATGGTATTAGATGAGGGGCTGGGAGCTCTGCTCAGAGCAGCATTGGAGGCAACTGAGCCTGAATCACATGGCAGCACTAGGAGAAAGCGGGGATAGCAATAGGAGGCTCCCTGCTGTGGAGGACAGAGGATGCTGCCTGGGGACATTTGATAGGATCCAGGGCAGTGAGGATAGTCTGAAGGCCAGAAAAGCCTCAGAAGTCTATTATCCCCCACTGCTCATCCATGTGGGCACCAACGCCATTGCCTTTGGAGACCTGAACAGTATCAAGCAATATGACATGTATCTGGGGATGATGGCCAAGGACATGGGTGCTGAAGCGGCATTCTCCTCAGTCTTGCCTCTAAAAGGGAGTGGTAACGGGGAAAAAGCTTGAGGAAGAATGGATTGATCCTGCAAATCAACAGCTTGTTGCAAAGGGCTTTTACAATCATGGATCCCCTCTGAAGATCAAGGGCTGCTAGAGAGGGGCTGAATCCACCTAAGTGGAACAAAAGCACCTGTGCCAATAAGCTTGTAAGATGGTGAGAAGAGCTTTGAACTAGGAAGGATTGTAAGTAAGTAAGGCTGTGGTGTGATGGGCTGGCAGCATCAGCGCGCTCTGAGGTTCCTTCATTATTAATGTATCCAAAAAGACGTGTGAGAACTTAAAAGAGCGAACACCGCAGGGCTGAAGGGACTAATTGGACACAGATGGTCAGACATCGGCTCTTAAAAGCATGCAGATCAGCTAAGAACATCAGTCATTTATCTGAAAACAGCTTGAAATGCTAGAAGAGGGAAATCGCATCTCTCACCATCAGTGCCTTGAATCCAGCTGCAGGCTCCAGCTGTAAAACCCAACGCAGCCCAGTAAATAGGAATCTGGTCATAACCAGCGTAGGACCACAGAGTTTATGTTGATCTACCAGTACAGAAGAAACTGGTGAAAGGCTCTTGTTATTCCCTGCTTAATACCTGCCTAAGGCTTCCTTCCCTTTTCTGTCAGAGTGAAGCTTTTTTTGTCCTGATCTGTTAAAAATGACTTTAAGATGAACAAAAGCCCCTGCCTCTCGCCTCCTCTGAGCCAAGCCACAGGGTGAGGAGAGCAGGGGACAGAGGAGTCACCTGGAAAAGCAGCCAGCCATGAAGTCAGCACCAGATGCAGGGCAGCAAGGCTGCCTCCAGCACGGCTCACAAGAGCCTTTGCACCGGATTTGGGTCTCCTCCAACCTGGAGTTAATGTAAGGGCACTGCCTCAGGCCTCGCATTTCTCATCTGCTGTCACCTGAACTTGCTCTCTCCCAGAAATCCAGCAACATCTTCCCACTTAAATAAAGGCAGGCACAGCCTAAGGACGCTGTGGCTTTCCAGGACTCAGAAACCAGTTGGACACAACTCTGCACGCCGGCTTGTCACTGAGCTGTACATTCTCCATGCAGTTCTCTTCTCTTTTCTTGTTCTAGGATCCAGTTAGGAGAAACACTTCGAGAGCACTTGGGGTAACCCCAGGATCCTCCTGTGAGACGCCCGTGTGAAGGATTCAGCCACTGGGATCGTGGTGCTGAGCCTTCCAATCCCTCATGCTCCTTCTGTGCTTTCCCAGAGGGGCAGCCCTGCAGCAGGGCACAGTTTTCTCTCTGTTTCCTCCTCCCTGTCCCAGTCACCCTTCTGGTCCCAGCCAGCAGCAGGAGGTTAGTGCTGTATTGAGGCCACCGTGTGGTATGCAACAGATGATCACAGAGTCATAGAATCAAGTGGGTTGGAAAAGTGATGCGAAGGGTTGAACGATGTACAGGGGAGTAGGTCAAGCGGCTTGCTTAAGTGTTACCGCTTGCTCATGCTTATCATACTTGCAGTGTACAAGGGGGTAGATCAAGCCGCTTGCTTAACAAAGTCACTACTCGTTGATGCTTATTGTACTCGCCATGTACGCGAGAACAAGATGTAAGGACGTGGCTATTGTTAGGAGGTAAGGACGGTGACTTGGTTCCCATCCTTTGGGTGCCCAGGCCGGCTGAAATTGGCTCTGCGCTTTGGACAATGACCAAGCCTCCAGGGAGCATGCGTAACGACTAAGGGTGAGAAGTTCAGGCTTGAGGATGACTCATTTACTTCGTCTTGAGACCCTCGCCCACGACCACCAGGAGGCACTGCGCAAGCACAAAGGACGTTTTAGCTCATTATAATATGAAGCGGGGATAGGACACGAATATGTATAGGCGTGTTGTGCAACCTCATGCATATGTGTAACTTTAGAGGATAAATGCAAAGGGGAAACGAGGCTGCATGCATATGTGTAACTTTAGAGGATAAATGCAAAGGGGAAACGAGGCTGAGGTGCTCATGCTTTTGGAGGAGCGATCCCCCATGCGCCTCAGCGCTGAATAAAAGCATACCTACCTTACAACTTTAATGAGTTGTGGAGTTTATCCGTGTATCAAAAGACCTTCAGGATCACCCACTCCAACCATTCCCCAGCACTGCCAAGGCCACCACTAACCCATGGCACTGAGGGCCTCATCTGTGCAGTTTGTGAACACCTCCAGGGACGGTGATTCCATCACTGCCCTGGGCAGCCTGTTCCAATGCCTGACTGCCCTTTGGGGAAGGAGTTGTTCCCAACATCCAGCCTAAATCTCCCAGTTCTAAACCCCGAGCCAGTGGAGCAGAGGGCTGACAGTGTCCCAGCAGGCACCACAGGAGGCTGCCCGTGCCCCCAGCACCATGCCCAGCTATGGGAGAGCAGGCTGCCTGCTAGCACTGCCACGCAGGCAGCTGAGGGAGTGATGCCCCACATCAGCATTACCCTCAGAGTGGGCAGACCCTCCCTGCTGCAAATGGCACCAATCTTTCACGCTGTGAAAGGGACAATCAATCTTGGGCTAATGCAGCTCGTTACAGCAGCAGCCATCACTTTGATGAAGCAGCACAGCTTGCATCCTGCATGACTCGCAGTGAGAATGTAGTTTCCTGGCTGCCACATTTAGGGAGATGAGCCCAGAGGTCCCAGGTAATGAGGCTATTACAGGAATCACACAAAGCAGCAGGCAAGCCTTACCCCAGTATCCCTGCCCACTCCCAAGGCTTTTCTCCCTCCACCTTATATTTCCCTGTCCATTTCTGTACACACACTATACCCCCTCCTTCCTTCTGCTGTGTTTAGTATAACGAGCTTTTACTCCACAGAACCATAGAATTTATGTTTGAAAAGACCTTTAACATCATCGAGTCCAACTGTTAACCTTTCCATCACAGAATTTCAGACACAGCATCTGTTAAACTCAGAAGTCAAACCCATCCTGGTGGAAATCAAGCCCTTTGTGGCACATAAGACACGCTGGAAAACCCTGTGGATTACATTACCCCCGTTATCCTATACCATGCTGAATTTAGGGAAGTGATGCTGATCCTTTGGAGCCAGGAGGGTGAAGACCCAAATAGGAGAGACACACTACTTTCAGGGAAGTACTGCCACAGCACAGGCAGGGGATGGAGTCAGAGCAAAGGATATTGGACATATAGACAGATCTTTTCTTCTTTGGTTGGGACACTGTGCCTGTGTGAAGCCAATGGCTCTGCCTCCTCTCTCTTCAGTGTTTTCCTTTTGCTCGAGACTCCCTGCCACCAGACTTCTTACAGCATGAGTTTCTTCCCAAGCACTGCTTGTCATGCTTCCTTTTGAAGCGCGTTAAGGATGTGACACAGCTCTGAACTTCTTTGTCTTTCGGGGGTGGGGGTTAATCATCAGATTTCATATCTTTGCTATTAAAACCCATCACACAAAAAATGAATCTAGGTAATGAGACAAGGCTGTCACTTTGTAGGAAATCAATGTCACGGTGTTTTAGAAGCAAGATCCATTTACAATTGCATTCCAAGAAAGAGCAAATCCGGGCCACTTATTTCAGTGTTGGCAATGCAAAACATTGCCTTCCTGAGACATGTACCATCAAACACCAGCTCTGCACCATGTGTGGAAGATGAATACGAGCACACAGGTTTGGAAGGTATGCTGCTAGACTGCGCTTCCCAAGGTTTTTGGATGAAGGCTTCCCATTCACTGTAGGTTACCAGTCAGTCAAAGCTTTAACTGGAAATGATCCATGTTTAATCTGGTTCCTCTGATCAGCCGGGCTGGCTGCCTTGCCCCATAACCACAGCAAGTTGCTGACTCTCCCTTGGACACCCTGTTCTGCAGCAATCTGCACTTCTTGCAGCAGGTCCAGTGGACACACATGGTTTCACACTCTCCCCTTCATCAGCACAAACCTCCAATGCCAGACACTGCTTCCATCCGTACTCCATACCAAGCCCATGAGCCTCACTTACCCTGTGTCCAGCCCTGGGCTTTCACATTCTGCTCTTCTACTCACCAACTGGTAGAGCCTGGAGTCTCCCAGTGAAACATTCACATACTCACATGCACTGAGATAGAGAGAGAAAGAAAAGGGAACTGAGAAATCAGGGTTAGTATGAGGCCAGGCCAGGCTGAAGCACAGACAGAGCTCACCCAGGAAAGCACCCAGCCTGCTTACACGCAGTTGCACCTTTTCATCCTCTCACCTACCCATTCTCCCATGCTTGTTTCTCCTCAGTTGGCTCTGATCCCTCCTTTCCCTGCCTCTGTTCCTTCCCTTAAACACCCCGTAATGCTTGTGCATTCCTGTAATCCCCTTCAAACATCCAACAGCAAGCTCTACACAACCCCAGAAACCTCCTGAAGCATCCCATCACAGGTTTGCTCTTTCACAGAATCCCAGACCGGTTTGGGTTGGAAGGGACCTTAAAGCTCATCCAGTTCCAACCCCTGCCATGGGCAGGGACACCTTCCACTAGAGCAGGTTGCTCCAAGCCCCATCCAACCTGGCCTTGAACACTGCCAGGGATGGGGCAGCCACAGGTTCTCTGGGCACCCTGTGCCAGCATCTCACCACCCTCACAGGGAAGAATTTCTTCCTAATGTCTCATCTCAATCTCCCCTCTGTCAGGTTAAAGCCATTCCCCCTTGTCCTGTCCCTACAGGGCCTTGTCCAAAGCCCTTCTTTGGAAGGTGAATAAAACAGCATGTGCCCCCCCGTGCTGCATGTGCCTGTGTTTAACTTCCTAGCGCTGTGTCAGCATGCCCTCACGTCTCACGAGCAGCGCATTTGTCATCTGCAGACACAGAACCATTTAGTTGCTAATGGAAGCAGTTTCTGCTCCCCTGATGCTGGTGTTCACGCAGCCAGGCACAGCCTGAGGCTCTGACAGGGCAATGCTCCATCCTGACTGCCCCAGCAGAGCAGCGCCCCTGTGAACCCAAACACCCCCAGCAGGTCCCCAGCTAAGTTCAATTAGTGCAGAGCAATGCCCCAGCAACGCTTGCTGAGCTGAGGGTCTGCAGGGACAGAGACCCACCGTGTCCACACGGGTCTGTTTGCAGCCGTGGCTCCATACTCAGCCCCACTCTGCACATCTCCTGTCCATCCTCTTTCACACCCCTCTGGGGTGCTGTCTGCATGCATCCTAGCTCTTGGTTTATCCCAGGAATGCCTACATTCATTAGAAGGGCCAGGTTGGACACAAGGGCTTGGAGCAACCCGGTCTAGTGGAAGATGTCCCTGCCCATGGCAGGGGGTTGGAACTGGATGAGCTTTAAGGCCCCTTCCATCCCAAACCGTTCCGTGTTCCTATAATGAATAGATCTTTGTCACCCTCACCTTACCAGCATGACGTCCACATGTAAAAGCTGGAGATGCTCAAGGTGCAGGTCAGGAGACTGCTTTCCTTTTCCATGCCCTCTCCCAGGAGAGAAAGGCAGGCACCTTGCAAGAACAAGCCCCAGGAAAGGCCTGAGTCTGGAGGCACCCCAAATCCCCTCCACTGGTGATAGCAGGGTGCTCACGACAAGGCTTTACAAATAAGCACTGCAATAGGTCTGCGTTTAGCATTGTAGCATCAGTCACATCATGGGGGTTGTGGTCTCCTTCTGTTCCAATGTCTTTAGACCCACCATCCTAAAGAGATGGAGTTGTTAAGAACAATCGCTACACACTTTCTTAGCCATTGGAAACAGCAGCAATTCTGTGTGCCCTATTGATAAGGGGCTCATTTATGGCCCAAGTGAGTGGAAGAGGCTTCGTATTCTCCACCCCTTGATTAAGCACTGCGCTTGAAAAGCAGGGTTAAGTGTTTACGAGCAGCACAGGACTTTTAAACTTAAACTTCTCACATTGTACCACACTTCACGGCTTCCTGAACACAGCCAGGCACAGCAATAAAAGCATTCCTGCCAGCAGCACAGACCACACGTGGAACATCGTGCATGGACAGACACAGCACTTGCACAGAGTCCCACTGCTAAATTGCTGCTGGTGTCCCCATGCTTTGGCACAGCCCCAGAGAACCCATGGATCTCAAAGGATCCTCAATGCCCCTCAGCAGAAAGCACTTATCAGAGAGATGGGGGGTGAAGGGATGTGACTGGCAAATAAATACCTCCCTGAGTTGCAGTGAACCCAATATGCCCCCAGCCACTGACATCTTAAGAGGCAGTATGTAACTAGCGAGTAAAAATAACTTCTTTCAGGTCTATCACCATGAAAAATGGGAAGGACTTTATTGACTGGTAATTAGAATCTCACTACTTTTGGTAGCATACAAGAACCAAGGAACAGGCCTTTGTGTTAAGGGTATAGAAGCCAAACTGCATTAGCAATAACCATGTTTTATCATCCTGGGAATGCACAATAAAGAAGATTCAGATCCTGTAGCTGAAGTCAGTGAAAGGCACCAGTAATCAAAAGTCAGCACAGAATCTTAGCAAACACTCGTATTTAAAGACCTGGGTTTGCATCTGTCGTTTTCATTCCGGGATGTTGTACCTGTCTCATCTTAATGAGCTGATGGTGAAATGGAGATGAAAATTCCCCAGGGTTTCTCCTGGAGCTTGCTCAGTGGGACTATCGAAAGGATGCTCTGGGCTGCATGGGCACGTGGGTCAGAGTGAGGGTTATTTTTCTCAGTGTGGATAGATCAAAAGATGAGAAAGGAAACCATGGAAGGGTTGGAAGAACTGCAATAACAAATGGTGTTCCCAGCGCATAAACAATTCCACTGAGGAAACTGCATCAGTAAGAGCCTGCTCCAAAAGCTATCAGCAACTACGCAAAGGCTCCTGCAGCACTGGAAGAGAAGGGGAAGGTCACAAATCAGGCTTGGTGACAAGGCTGAAAGAGCCACTATGCTTGGCTGTTCAAATCTCATTCCAGCTGTGCCTTACAAGGATCAGCCACATGTCCTAAACCTTCACAGACAGAAGGGTTTCATCCTGCTCTCCAGCCCCTCACAGCCTTATTGGGGAATGAATTCTGCCAGGTTCACCCAAAAGAGAGCTCTCTGCAGATGTCCAGCTTAAACCTTCCCAAATGCATTTGTACTTCTATTAAGCAAGCCTCTCCTACGGCACTGCCAGAACAGTCCAGATCTTGCATTTGCAAAGCTAAGCTATTGCTACCAATAAAAAGAAATAGATGGCAATTACTAAGGAATTATGTTTACACTGAAAAATGACTGAATTTATTATACAGCATAAAAATGGAGGTTTCTGCAGGAAGCCTGAACGCTTTCTGGTACAGCATGGGACAGGGTGACAAACAGGCACTTGCAACACACAGGAGTGTGTTCGGATCTGGTGACAAGGGTCCCAACCACCCACTTTGCTTGTATGCTGGAGAACTCTACTACAGGCTTACAAAGATATCCCCGTTGAGACTCTCAGTGAGATAGGAACTGTAGAGCACAGCTCTTGAGGAGAAAGGGAAGGCTGAAGATCCTTGATTCAGTCCCTACCTGTGCCACAGCTGAGAGACAAGCGACCAATGCATTCCAGAGGCTCTGGAGTCTGATTCAGAAGCTCTTCGCACGTAGGACTAACGATCAACGTGACTCACCGGGCTTGCCCCATTCCTTCTTGATGGGACATTTCAACACAGGATTTACCTAACCCCTTCATACAAGGAAGGGGTTTTCAGCCAGCCTCTTATGTATCACCCACGCTACCCTGCATCAGGACTTTCCTTCAGCAAGGAGGGAAGGAAAGGAGCATAGTTTGTTGTTGGAGCAACAAAAGGCAACCTTCCTCCTCGCCTGAAACAGACACATACACAGGCTGAGGTCCACCACTCTCAGCCCTGCAGTGACTTATCAGGTCATCTCCCAGTCTCCTGCATCTGGACACTGGTTATTTCAGGTCCATCACAAGGTCTGACAACAAAGCCCTTTCCCTAGACTTGCAAGCTCCTCGCTATGGGACAACCCTTCCTAGAGAGGACCTCCATGGAAACCAAGTATTGACCCTGGGGAATCCAACCCCAGAGCTGGAAAACCCTAGAAGCCACAGAGGGTCAAAGTACCCCTCTGCCAGTGTTTCTCTTGCTCTCTGGGGAGCACCTAGAGAAAACCTCACCTCCTCCGAGCCTAACACAGCCCTTTCCTGCTGTCAAAACGCCTTCTGTAAATGTGGGGCAGAGCGTTCATCTCTGCCAGCAAAACCAAAAGCCCTTGGCAACTGGCTCTGCTCCACACAGCCCCCTCGGGCAGGTACCCCTAAACATTCCTTGTCTTCCTCAACCAAGCCCCACATCTCCATGTCAGGGGAAACAAGAGAATGGGCCCATCTTCTCCATCAGGCTTCTCCTCACACAGACACCCATATACCTGACCTACTTGAAGATGTCCCTGCTCATCGCAGGGGCGCTGGACTAGATCACCTGTGAAGGTCCCTTCCAACCCAAGCTACTCTATGATTCTGTAGAATTCAAGAACAACATCCCCATGGTTCATTGCCCATTCCATAGGGATTACATTTCCCCATGAATCTTAAAGCATATGACTGGTACTCCCCTCACACACACACACACACACACACTTCCTAGTGCCACATCACACCTATCTGCCCATGCTTTTGCTTCATGATCCTCAGAGGTTGTGCAAAGTCCCTGTCTGATGCAGGGCTGGTGCTGCTGTCACCAAGCCAGAGCTTTGAGGTACGTGGTCATCGGCAGGAGACAAAGTCTGCATCAGAGCTGTGATGATTATGGGGGTTTTCCTCTTTCCTCCCAGCCAATAAGAGCACCCAGAGGCACATCTTCCCCTGCAGGAAGCAGGGCTGTCACTCCTCTTGCAGGCAGGGTCCTCATCTGAAGTGGTGGAGATGGCAGTGAACTTCACCCGCAGCTTCACCGCACTTTGCTGTGTAGCGCTCTGGAGCTTCAGCACAGCTTCAGGAGGTAAGAGTGGGAAGCAGCGTCTGTTTTCCTTGTGCTTTAGGTCCTTGAGTGCTGCTTTCTAATGCACTGGTAACTAACCACCCTTCGGCTACTGCCCATGCTGGCTCAGCACCGCAGGGCTCAGGCTGCAGCTGAAAACCCAACTGCTTGAAAGACTTTCTCCCCTTGTAGCAAACCACGTTATCCGGGGACAGCACTGAAGGATTTTAGAGATGGTTTTAAGTTATTTGTCTGTGTTTAAACTCTACACGACCTTGATTATTAAATCTAAAGACTGTGGGTAACAATTTGACTGCTAAGTGCAGATGGGCACTTGAGCGCCGATTAGCTGCCTTTAATGAAGCATTACTGTGTGACATTCCTTTCTTTGCTGAGCAAGGAAACTCTCTTGATTGCAGCTGGCCTTAAATCTTTAGAATGGGAGCTGCAGACAGGAGTGTTTCCTCTGCAGGTTTTAGCTCTAGTTCAGTTTAACTCTGGCTCCCATACACACAGTACTAAGGCACCCAGGGGCATGGTGCTTGCTTGGCTGGCAGCTTTTCTTCAGCTGTGGTTTCCTTTGGGGGTTGCGGAGGCCTGCAGGAACTCTGCTGCATCTTCAATGTAGATAAAGGCTTGCTCCTAGTAATGGGGAGGAGGTTTTGAAAGCACCTCATGGGGAAATAAAAAAAGAGCAACCTGTTGCTATCTGCCTGTTTGCTTCACTGCAGGCTGGGAGGGAGCATCCACAGGATTGCTGTCTCCTACTGCAGAAAGAGCCCCCAGAGTATTCCTCAATGAGGAAAGCACAAGAGAGAGCCTCCAAATACAACATTCAATTCATGCCTGCAAGAACAGCCTTCTCTTGCTTAATAGCAGGCAGTTGCCTGTTAACTCAGAGCAGGAGGAGTCTACCCTGCTACCACCCAACAGAAGGGGAGGGGGGCAGATTTTCTCCCGTCTCTTCCCATTTCCAAACCCAGAAGCAAAGGATGGGGTCTGAAAACACAAATGCTCTGGCTCCAAGGGCTGTTTTCCCAAGCCATGAGAGCACATCCTCTGGGCTGTTCTGCTTTGCTCCTGAAGCAGGGCCATCACCATGAACACATTCAACTTTTAAAGGTAATGGCCCCCAAAGGCTAAGCTAGGGAGGAAGGCCAAATTGAACTGGGCTTGGAGCAACCTGGTCTAGTGAAAGGTGTCCCTGCCTATGGCAGGGGGTTGGAACTGGGTGAGTTTTAAGATCCCTTCCAACCTAAACCCATCTGTGATCCTATAAGAAGCTCCCATGAAAGGTTGTGGTGAAGAGAATCAGAACTACAGGTGCCCCGCACCAGAGAGTTGCTGGGCTTTGCAAGGAGTGGTGCAAACTATTCCAAACATCAAAAGTTATTTCAGAGCAATGCAGGTACCATGGAGCAGCTGCCTTGAATAAGACTCAAGGCATATAAAGAAAAACAAAGTCCTAATCTTGAGGAATATGAATCACTAGAAGCAAGCGGGGCAGGGGAGAAGAGAGTGGTTCAGTAATGTTCTCCCATGGCTTAGTGGATTCAGTACTCACTTTACTCTGGTCTGAGTCCTTCTCAGTACCAAGTTGCAATGGGTGAAGGAGGTGCAGTGCCAGGACCCCTGGGTGAAAACCATGGCATCCACACAAGCCTACCACCTTCCTACAACATATGGTTTATTACCAGCCTGCTACATGTCTGCATGCCTACAGCATGAGCTCAGCCTCACTCACCCTGCCCCACATGCCTAAAATAGGTGCCACCATGACTCTAGAAGTGTTGAGGGATATAAAGCAGCAAAGGACCTTGTGCTGAGTTTGAAAAAGCGCATGGTTATCCCCTCCTCCTGCAAGGGACAGCTTCTGCTGTTGGCACCCCAACCACTGCCACATCTGATTCTCCAACAGGCCTAAGAGCATAGATACAAGCAAGGTCCTGCAGAGCAGGCAGAAGAGCCCAAGCCACTGAGCTGCTCTCAGCCTGGCAGGCTCTCCCAGTGCTAGGGAAGCTCAGGTTGCCGCTCTGCTCTGGTTTCTCAGTAGAAACTGGCTTAAATTCACAGTCCACATTTGGCTGTGAGTGAGAAATCTAGTTGTGAAAGAGCTGGAGGTGATAAGAACCTTAACTTTCACAGCACATTTAGCCCAAGTTCTGTGTGCACGTTTGCATGCATAGGCAGGCTCACTGCCTACACACACAGAGCATGAGCTCCAAGGGCCATGGCCTGCACTGGCAGGTCTTGGCATCAGCAGTGGTTGCACAGCAACTTACAAGCAAGAGGGAAAAATCCTCAACCTGTGTATTTCACAAGCAGGAAAATAGAAGGGAAGGCAAGTGTAAGAGGGGAGAAAGAAGAGGACATACTGTTAGCTTCAAGCTTCTTTAAAGTTATTGAAAAAACAAGCAGGGCATAGGGAAATGACCTACACAACCAAGTAAGAACATACAGTGTGTGGAAAGGAGCGCTCAAACTCAAAAGCTTATGGGTTTCCCCCCTCTAGTTTCCATCTCCTACACACCTTGCTCCTCCACTTCATGGCTGTGGTAAGAAGATGGTCCTTTGCATTTTGGTAAGGGCAGCAGCACTTCAGCACCCAAAGCAGCCTGTTCTGCAGGACAGTGAGGAGCTGGTCCAAGTTCTGCCCAGGTACTTCCCTGTGCCCAGCTGTAGAACATCCTCTCCCTCTCAAAGGGGAGGGATAACAACTCTCAGCAGGTAGAAGGAAGATACCTTTCCCTCACCTTTATCACCACCTAAATCCCCCTAAAATAAAAACTTCAAGATGTCATCAAAGCATTAAGGGGGGGTGCGAAAGACTGATCTCTGCAAGTTGAACTTGGCATGCCAGCTAAGAGCAGCAGGGCTCTGCAATCCAGGGTCTCTTAAGTTATCAAAAATCATACTCTATTCTGAGCAACATGATCTATCTTTAGATTCAAAGCTGGACTTTCTATGAGCCAGGAGTCATCATGCCAGTGATGTTCTAAATAATATTCATGATAGTATGGGGTCCTCTGAGTCACTCTTGAGCTCTGCTATCATCTTTTGATGTCACTTCATTCCACAGGGTTGTTTCACCATCTCAAACATATAAAGGAAAATGACTCGGTAACGGAGGTGAGCAGAGTCCTGAAGTACAAGTGCTTTGGACAAGTGAGGTTTAGCACTAGTTCAGAGGGCTGAGCTTCCACCGCTTCAGGCTCCTGATGTGTTTTGCACTTGTGCTTTGTGTTGTTTCAGCTACCTATGTCCTACCACCTCATTCAACCACAAAACCTGGTTTCCCTGTCCCCATGAACACTGACAACCCTGGTGTCCGCAAGGCAGCTCGCTTTGGAGTCTACAGATACAACAACAGTTCCAATGACCTCTTTCTGTTTAAGGAATCACAAATAAACAAAGCCATGGTTCAGGTAAGAAGAGCTCAGACTTCTGGTGGTCCTCCAAATCATTTATCAATTGACTCTCCTACAGAGCACCCAAGATATAGGAGCCCTGATCCTCCTCAGGACTGCTATGGATGCCTAAAGATAAACAGCTCATGTTCCTCTGTCCCCTTCAACTGCTCCACAGAGCTTGGCTACCCCATCCTTACCCTAGTAACAAAACACAAAACACTTCACTCCACACACAATTTACAGAGGTACCACTTGATTCTCAGCCAAAACTTTGGCATCCCTTTCCCCTGCCCTTACTTTAAAGGAGGAAACTGCTTTCTCTAGATCGTCAGAGGGCTGAAATATATGCTGTCTGTGGAGATTGAACGCACCGTGTGTGAGAAGAGGGAGCATTCCAGCCTGGATAGCTGTCACTTCCAGAAGGAAAAAAACCTGCAACAGGTACATGTCTAATTCCTTTGGAGTACCCAGTAGCTGCAGGGGATTCTTGGCCATCTCTAGCTGTATAGTCACCATCAGAGCAGCTCTGCCATGTCCCAGGACAGATACAAGCCTCCTCTGTGCAGGACCAGCTGGAGTGAGGCAAGGGTTATCAGTATACCAGGGCTATCATTTATCTGTCCCTGTGGCAGGTCCCTTCCAACCCAAACCATTCTGTGAATATATATGACAGGTACAGTGTAGTACCTCTCATGCATTCAGGGCCCACTCTTCTCTGTGAGGAGTCAACCCAGGCACAGCCATCTAGTCCCTGTTCCTGGGTACCAACGTGTGCCGAAATACAACAGGTTCTGAATAGAGATTTCCTGGGAGGAGGAAATCCTTACCTGGGCTTTCCAACAAAGATACCATTATCTAGCAAACTACTTTCCCTAGGATAAAGAGAGCAGACAGAAAGAGGCTGTGCTGTCCTACCTCATCACAGCCCACCACCATGCTGAGACCAACCAGCAGCCCCCTGAATTTCCTCACCAATTCTTTTATTTGCAGATGCTGAAATGCTATTTTGAGGTCTGGATAATGCCCTGGTTACATACAGCACATGTTCCCGTTGCTCTCTGTCACTGACTCACGTTTCCTCACAAGAGCCTGACTTACAAGGGATCTACCACCATGAGTTTTCTGTTTTCTCTAAAAGCACATGGTTTCTCCCTGAGAAAGATGCTCAGAAGCTACAAAGACAAGACCTGCCCTGACAGAATTCATTGCTATCCAGTTGTGTACCTGTTTTTCCAAAACTAAACTGTAGATGAGAACATGTCATTCATTCAATAGAGCCACCCATGCTCTGGCTTAACTTCCAAGACATGGAAGCTCTGTTGGACTTGCTTTATCCTGTGACAAATCTTCACGCAGCTATGATGTGAAGTCTAAACCACAGCACATGTGACTACAATATTGATGAAAGCTTTATAGTAGTGGAATAGCTTGCCTGAGGATACATACACATACCAGAAAAAGTCTTAAGAGCCTCCATTGCTAGAGAAAAAGTTAAACTTACTTGTCAGGAATGTGTGAGGTAGAATTGTTCTTTCTTCCAGACAAGAGATGGATAAGGCTTGCCTGAATCAAGTGCTTGAAAAACACCTACAGCCCACAAATGACACAGTAACTACTGCTTCTATTTAAATCATAGCTAATCTAGGCTATAAAAGGGCATCATTGCAAATGTCAAGACAAATAAACCCAACCGTATTCCCAAAGTGTATTTTCACTGAGGTTAAACAATGATGTTTCATTCAGGTTAATATGTGACATTCAGTCTCTGGCTGATCACAGCTTAGAGTCAAGTTTAGTAGACTAATGGTCTTTTCCAGGTGGGTGCCCACCCTTCCTTCAGCCTTCACTCTTCACATGTGCACAGATTCTGACTTACGGTGGACGAAAGCACTTCTTTGTCAGGATTTTGGTAACTGCTTCCTTAAAACAGGCATAAAGTCAGGGCCCTGTTGGGCTTTTTTTCCAAAAACACCCCTTTTCTTCTGACAGTTATTGCCTTTCTGCAGCAATATTGACACTCCTATTAGCAGTGACACCACCAATTGTCAGCCTTTATAACAATCGTCCAGTCAAGAAAGGCCTCTCTGTTAAATATCTCTCATATTTGACATTCTCCTTCCCCTTCCCCAAGTAAAGCAAGTTATTCCCATGACCTTTCGGTCTGCTGTACTTGCTGCTGAGCTCACAGTGAACTAAAGAAGACTCAAGAACTTTTTGGTGTGACCACAGGTTCATCAGTGTACTGAGATAGTCTTCAGCAGTGGGTAGAAGAATAGAGAAAGGATAAAAACCAGAGACAACTCTTCATACATCTTATCCTTCCTGATATCAGTAGCATTACAGCCTACTTTCTTTCCCATTTCATACCTTCATGAACAGTGTCTTAGAAGGGAATTAGTCACACAAAAGCTATCCCATTTGGCATGCCAAGGTCTCTTTCACTGCAAAAGACAGTACAAGTTGTTCAGTTAAGATACTCTGGCAAATGAATCATTAGAGGTAACTATGCACCAACAGGCAAAGCTGGGCTTGCCCCAAGGCTACTGAAGCACCAGCATGACACAAGCCCCACAACGGGCTTGGTTTTGCAACTCCAATTTAAGATCTCATCCAGCTCAAATTTCGTAGCAAGAGGGCTTGCAGCCACATGACTGCTGCAGCCTGGCAGCCACACAGAGCAAGGTGACAGAAGCACTGACAGAGAAGAAATGCTTTCATTTGCACATCCCTCCATTAATGAAGATGAGTGCAGAAGGCCAGCGATAGCAGATGACATTTTTAACGTCACCTTTCCCTTCCCTGGTGCTTTGCATTATATCTCAAGCAAATCTTATTTCCTTTTCAAAGGTGAGTAAAACAAGCAATAGTGTAGCTTTATGTTTGACTATCACCCAGTGGCAGAAAAAGAGAGCGCAGCAAAGCCTTCAGTCACAAAGCACAACTCAATCCACTAAATGACACAGATAAACAACCCCTTTAGTTCTTCGAGATGCAAACCCTCTTATTTAAAATGTAACAGCACAGCCTTTCCTTTGCAGCAGCTGTCAGAAAAGAATTCTCTGCATTTACCAAGCAGGGTACCTGTTAATAGAGGAAGTAAACAATTTCCTCTGGAGATGTCAGAAAGCATCCATGAGTTGCTACCGCATTCCAAGATATTCTACCAAAGCCTTCCTCACCTGTTATTACTGTATTTTACAGGGGCCTTTTATTCCATGCTCATCTTCAGACACTAGTTTCCCCAAAATCTTTACCAGTTCTCCATAAAACACATACTGAAGAGGATTCCTGCAGCTGGCCCTCTTCCCTCCCACATCCCTCAGGAATGCCCACCTACATCATGTACAGGAGACATACAGGACCTGGTAAACATGGAGGAAATACCACCACTGACCCCTTTTAAACCAGCTGAAACTAGTCTTTAATAACATAGAAAATGAAACTTTCATTCATCATCTGACTATACTGCTATAACGAAACACAGGAGTCCACAGACCACAGGCAAGTTGATTCTGCATCTTGATTAACAGCTAATTGTAGTGTCTGATGTTGATTACACAGGCTGGAACTGAAGAAATCCAAATTATGTAACTAGATTTCCAGGCATGTTCTGGATGTTGCTGCCTCTACCACAGCACCATGGTATGACATTAGAACATGCACTGTAATCTCTCCTGAACAGGAGGTTCTAAACCAGAAATAAACACATGCAGGACATCCTCTTCAACCTGAATCATACACAGTTACATTCCATACATCACAAATCCTCCCAGTATAAGAAAACATACAGTTACATTAAAGGTGACAGATGAGGTTTAGGACAACTCCAAACAGAGCTGGGCATGGAAAAACAACAGATTTTCTTTTAAGGAGCACATAACAGTATGAAGATGCCCCACCATACTCCTCAGATACCAACAGTGAGGCATGCCAACTCCAAAACAAGAGCAGACAAAACAAGGAAGAGGACAAGCACAGCGAGCTGTATGTTTTCCTATGGCACCAGAACAGTGCTACTGCACATGAACAGACTGTCTTTCATGTTTTGTCCTTGGTCACATGCTGGCTGAAGCACACGCTTCCCTCGTACCTCTGGAGTATTCTAGGACAGTGGCACTTTATCATGGATGGGCAGTTAAACATGCTGAAGATTCAGTCTGCAAATAAACGGAGACCGGAAGGAGCCCAGGTAAAGATATCCATTGTGCTCATGTGCCTCACTAACGTAAGCTACTGTTACCCCATTGGGATCATGAAAGCTTCTTTTGTAGGCTCCTGTCTCGCTTAGTTCAACAACAAGGCTGTATTTGGGTATAAACTTTGTCACAGTTTCCTGACTCAGCAACTAAAAGAAAAAGAGAAAAAAAGAGAATTAACAACAGAAGATTTTGTTCTCCACAATTAGATCTCAGACACTCAGACAAAGACGACTCTCCTTGGAAGAGGCAGCCAAGAACATAAGCAGACATTCTGTGTAAACAGTATTACTCTGTTCTATGTTCACCTTCTGAATTTCAACTAATGCTTTAACATATGGTGGTCTTCCTTCTGTAGGACCAGGACGGTTTCTAAAGCTGTAACTGAGGCTCTAACAGGTCAAACTGTAATTGTTCATCTAGAGCCTGGTGGGCAAAAGTAAGGATTAACCAAAGTCATTGTCTTCCCATGTACTACCTAGGCTACATTAATGCCATCTTCTTCCTCAACAGAGGCAAATGTAAGCATACGAACTTGGAAGAAAAGGATGCCAAGAGAAGACCGGGCCAAGGAAATGACCCTGTAACAGGTCTTCCTAAAGTGTCTATTCCTTCACTTTCTTTCACTGCAATGGTACCTCACTGAAAAACGTGATTTCACATTTTCAGTTTTTCAAATCTTAGAGGGGGGAAAAAAAGTTCAGTTACACCAGTCCAGGGAACACACTGAACAGTTTTCAGATGTTGTCAGATATTGCTACCAAGGACTGATATTTTCAAGCTATAACTGAAGACACATATAAATTCATGTGCCCATGTTAACTCTACTCACTCAAGCTGCTTTCTTATGGAGATGTATTTTTTCTCTCTGTAGTGAAGGCTTCAACCTATTAAAAAACCCTGTTCTTGCATTTGTTACATTCGCTTGAAATATATTTTTTGGCTTGAAAAATGCTGCATTTACTCTGAGAATGAAGAGAAGACATCTTAAAATATCAAGGAAGAATTCAGAAACTCATTCTTTTTGAGGAACAGGCCTTTTTGCCCCTTGGATTTGTCTGCCTATAGCTCAAAACCAGCCTCATACTGTCCCTCACACTTTCCACGCAGCTAAATGATTGTGCAGTTGATCACTTCCACTGGCAAAAAGGTGTGAGAACATGGATGGAGGAAATCTCACCAGACCGGTTCTGCAGCCTCTCCTCTTGGTAGGAATTAAAAAGTCTGATATTTATTTTCATTGAGAATAGGTTAATGGTTGGACCTAATGATCTTAAAAGTCTTCTCAACCCAAGTGATTCTATGATTCTATACACAGGCTTAACATGTTAACTTCCACCCTAAATATTGCTTGTTTATTTATTTGGGTGGTTTTGAGAAGTGTTTTCAAGTCCTTGTACTGTTTAAAAAGCACCATGCCATTTCTTTAGCATCAGATATTCCTTATAAAATACATTATTCTTGCTCACCCTCATCCTAAAGGGGGGATGTGACATAACAACAGGCATATTGAGTCAGCACCTAGCAGCATACCTAACATGCACACTTTCTTAAGATGCCTAGGGTCAGACCTAGAACAGGTCAGACTTTCTAAATGCACTCCAGACATCCGGCAGTTTAGGCACTTTGGGCACAAAGGTGAGGTCTTCACATATCCAACTGTAGATCCTGTCTTGGTGCATGACTACGCCAGAGACAGTCTCTTTTTCCATCAAGATGGAAAGCAACTTAAGAGGTGTGTAGCTGCTACTCAGAAGCAAATGTTAGTTTTACTTCCTATGAACACAAAAGGCTGTTCTACCTGGGGGCAACCACAACACCTTTAACCATGGCACTAAAAAAAACTGTAAAATCTTCTTGTCAAGAGGAAGAACCAGGACAAACTAAGTATTTGCCACTTCTACTCCTATAACTAAAGGTGATTTGGGGGGGGGGGGTTTACCTTAAATATCATCCTTTTAATCCATGGTTTCTCAGACAAGAAATCCAACAAAGAAAATCCAGGGTTGGGCCGGACAGCTGCCATAGCTACCCAATATCCTCCAGAGCTGCTTAACCTGATATTATCTGGAAGACCAGGCATATTCTCAACAAACATATCTGCTCCACCTTTCATCAGCCCAGACACATAATACCTGAAAGGTATAGATAGTAGGATTAGGACATCTTAACTCAAGCATGGGCTTAAACCATTACAGTAATAAATAAAAGTCCCAAAAGGAATTGACTTCAAAAAAATAAAAAGAATTTATTTTTTCCTTCTTTTGGTGCAGGGAAATACAGCACAGCCCCATCCTGCTCCCCACGAAAGGAACCTATGGTAAAAAGATTATGCAGTCCGGATGTTTACAGTGAAAGCAAAACCTTAAGTATGGAAGAAGGCCAACTTCTTTACATTAGTAACTTGGAATTAATAGAGTGTAGGGTTTCTTTTGTGATTCAATTCATTTATATAAACAGTATCTGAACAGAAAGTAGTAATAATTTCAGCAAAAACATACTCACCTCCTGATTCTAGCCATGGTTGTCTCCTGCACCAGGACAAAGTCTTCCGCAGGAGAGAGCTGGACACCATTGGGAAACCTTAGCCCCACCATTAAGACTTTCACTTCTTTTGTCACTGTGTCGTATTCCAGCAGACTAAAAAGAAAGAATGTGGTTTAGAGTGAAGATATATGTTTACTTATCCTGGCTTCCTTCTCCAGGCATCAGATCTTCTCTCACATGCACTTCACCCAAGTTAAAAAAGCAGAATAGCCAGGAAGCATTTGTCTATGAACACAGCAGAAACACTAAGGCACTTGAGATTGGCAACATTCACGAAGGATGTGCGCTGGATGTAATGCCAACATCTCCCCTTTTAAAACAAATGTTCCATGCAATTCCTCTTGATGGAAAAAGAGGAATCTCAACTATTCCACTGCAGTTTTCTTTAGCCACATCCACACCTTCTCTCACCCTCTCCTGGGCAGTGCAGGGTTTACACAGGGGGTGCATAAAGAGAAAAAAGACGACTGAGGAAGTGGTGGAGTACCTTCCTACAGCTGAGCTTACAATAAGGTAAATGCCTTAGGAAAAGATACTTGCCGCCCATCATCTGAGCCTTCCATGATCAAGTATAAGTAGTCTCGCCTTTGCCATTTGCTACTGGAGTCAGTGAAGTAGATTTTCCTCCCATCCCTGGTCACTGTAAGGTCATTCACAAATGACAGCCTCTGACCTTCAATTAGTGTTTTGGTTGACACAAGCATTTTTGTTTCACCTGGTTACAAAAAGAAGAATTAGAAGACAGAGAACAAGGTTTTTTTTATGTCCTGCCTTGGAAAGGAGTGAAATACTAACAGGAAATTAGCAGGTACTTCATATTTTTATCATTCATGCCTCTGTTAACTAACAAGATTCTGGGTTACAACAACAACAAACGTGAATGACCAGAAGAAATCATTCTTTGGAAAAATTGGAACAGTAGATGATGTTCCCTAGTGGTAAGTGCAGGACTTTTTGGGTTTCTGAAGCTCATATGAAACCAAGTACTAACCAGGCCCTAACGCTGTAAAAGGATGCAGGCAAGCCAAACACTATTGCCTCTTTCCCTGTGAAAGTGTAGGAACAAATAGTACTTTCTCAACATTAAACATCAGAAGGTTCACTAAACTGCTCTGCCACAGTCAGCTGTGACACATTACCCAGCAAATCTCTAAAAATTAACCAAAAAGCTATTAAAATCATCTTTGGGTATGAGTTTCGGGTTGGTTTGTTTTGTCATGACTGAGGCAATATGGCAGTTGTCCCATCAAAAGGGAGACCTTGATCATACACTCCCAGAGCCATACAGTCTGAGCCCTCCTGTTGCATCTCACCCAGCATTTGGCTAGCCTTCCTCTCCCTTCCTGAAGCCAATTTGGAGATGTAAACTGTCAGAAAATCAACCCTACACGAAAGCAAATCTTGCTTTCTTACAGCACAGCTCCTGAAACTGAGTTCTGGCTCAGGGACATACAAAGAAGGGCATGAAGCAATAGTGCCTTTCTCAGCAGGAACAAGTCACTTGATCTTCAGCTGCACCAAAAATACATCTTTCTTCACTTTCTATCAACTGGAGTTACAGGGAGTTAAAAGCTCCTCACTAACATACTGCAAGGTCAAGACAGAAACAAAAGTACAGCAAACATGGCAAAAAGCTTGTGTAACAGCAGTATTTTTAATTCCCTTGATGAAAAGTGAAACAGCTACATAAAGCTTTATTCATGGATCCTGAGGTACCAATTTTGACAACCAGAAAGCATATGTCACAAGAAGATAAGCCACTGGTAACTCTGATCCAGACATACGGATGGAGAGAGGAAGTGATTGCTACAAGACAATAAATACCAAGTCCTGCATGGCAAATTTCATCCAGACAGCTCCAAGGCACTCTACAAAAGCAGCAGGCATTTCTTTGCCTGCAATGCCTGACAAAACTGCAAATGAAGCCCAGGTTTGTCAGTGGAAGAGACCTTCTGAGCAGAGAAGTCATACCTGTACCAGGATTAACTTCATAGAGTCCATAATAAGCATCTGCCACAAAAAGGGTGTTATTTGGTCCCACTCTGATGCCAAGTGGTCTTCCACACGTTGGCTCATCATCACAGGTTCCTTAGGAAAGAATTTTAAAATGGTTTTCCAAATAAAATAAATACATAGCATTCAGGCTACCTACACAGGTCAAATTGTACACATAGACCCTGAAGACTTCTATGTGAGGAGGAAGGGGAACACAGCAAATCTATAGATTTTGTCTACTTGAGCGAGTCCCGAGGAACATCTGTATTTTCAAAGATCAGCAAGTGAACTTCTGGAGAAGGTAGTCAGCTTTTCCACATCCCTTCTGAACTCAAAGCAGGGCAAGATGAAGTCTACACTCCCCAATACCTCTTTGGCCCCAAAGAAATAGGACGACATAATCTTCCCACCTCTCCCAAGCTGTGAGTTTAAAAGAAAGGAACAGTGAAGAGGTAATTCTTTATATTTGTTCCAATCCACATTCATGCCTAAGCAGCAGCTGGAAGTGCAGCTGGCAGCAGACTGTTAGGCAGCCAAGAGAGTGCTTCCAAATCAGTCCAGAGTCTAATCGTAGAATCAACCAGGTTGGAAAAGACCTTCAAGATGAGAAGGCTCAGGAGTGGCCCTTCACCTCAGAATTCTGCTGACTTCAGCTTCCATAAATATTAGGCCAAGTTGCTGCCCAATTTTTTTTTTTTGTTTGCTTATTTATGACACGTACTTTTTCTAGATCAGCTAACAGGAAAAGGAATGTTATTTGTGATGTACTTCAACCTCGTCTTCCTCCCGGTGTTATAGAGGATCTTCTACCAACACATCAGGCATTTTAATGAGGCACTGGAACAGGCTGCCCAGGGCAGTGGAGTCACTGTGCCTAGAAGTGTTCACAAACCAGGTAGACAAGGCCCTTAGTGACGTGCTTTAGTGGTGGCCGTGGCAGTCCTGGGTCAGCAGCTGGACTTAAAGGTCTTTCCCAGCCTAGCTGATTCTGAGTCATCTATGCTGCAGCCTTGCAAGAGCGCAGGTCTTGTAGTCATGACATAAACCAAGTGCACCCACTCTCATTCCTTGGGCCCTTTGTTCTACTGTTCCTTCCAGTGCTCATATACATATTTCCATTCATACAAATCTATTCATATTTCTGTTATCACAGAATCATAGAATGATCAGGGTTGGAAAGGACCTTAAAATCATCTTGTTCCAATCCCCCTGCCATTATAAATATCGAGGAAGATATGCACTTGCATGAGGAATCCGGACAGAACACCAGTTTAATCAACACAAGCCTTGACCTAGACACTTTGAGGCACATGATGTTCAGGAGATGTCACTCACCACAAGGACCATGGCCAATTCTGGCTATTGTTTGTATTTCTCCATCTTCAATTTTGATAATCTTCCCATCAGCTGTCCCAGTAAACAGCACATCTGCAAAAAGCAACTGGTGTGATTAGCTTGATCACAAAACTTTAGTGGCACACATCCTTCTATACAATCCTTCTATTAGCATGTTTAAGGTAAAGGAACAGTCTTCTTCAGTCATAGCAACAGAATAAATAGGGAAGGGAAAAGATGAAGGCAAATAAGAGTATTTAGATTTTTTCCAACTGAGAAAGAAGAGGAAGGATTGAAGCCCTAGGAATTATGAGTATGGGATATGAAGCTTTTCACCCATAAGTAGTCCAAATCTTTGGTTAAAGATGCATGTAACAACTTAATGGCTAGTCACTATGTTGATCCCTCTGGGCAAATTTCTACATAAGCATCAAACTGGATCAGGCACTGCATCCATCCTACCACTCTTTAACAAGAGCCTGACTAGATAAGACTTCTCATTCTGATACAGTCCACAGGCTGCTGGACATCTGCCAATGCTCATATCGTATCAGGTCTGGAGAAGAATTGCAAAACCCACAGCAACTGAACAACCATCCAAATCCAAATCATTGCCAAATTACTAAATTCATGCCAAGTGATAGCATCAGACAGATTCACTGAATACAAACAACGCACAAACTTTTCCTTAGAACCAAATTAAACAAGAGACCACTGGATTAGAAGAGCCCACTGCTTCGACTTTTCCATCTCCAATTTAACTGATTTAGTTTTCAGTTTGCTAGTTACACCTTCAAAAGGGAATAAGAAGACTTCAACATTTATTCATACCAAGCTTATTTCCAGTCAGACTGATTGTTCCACCTATAGGTCAGTTGTCCCTTACAGGACAAGATTTCCTTCCAATTTCCAATGAGACTGACAAAACATTGAAACATTACCAGTCCAGCCACCTTGTTAAGAAACTGCTCAGAGGTGGCGTGGCACCTGTAATGCATGTACCACAAATATGTAAACACACTTTTTTTCCTCACACATAAGCAAAAATTAATGCCACAAAACTCAGCTCCCTCAGCAGCAGTGAGCATTAAAGAGTAAGCATTACCCTCTAAATATTAAGTCCCAGTTAAGAGTTAAATAAATTAAAATTGGGACCACTGCCTCCAAATATAAGTGGCCCCTGACTACCTTGTTGCTGCTTTCAGTCCTGGAATACAGGGATTTTTAATCTGTAAACAAGATTTATTTTATACTGGGTAAAGAGGAAAAAAGCAGTATCATAAAATCACAGACTGGTTTGGGTTGTTAGGGACCTTTAAGCTCATATAATTCCAACCCCCTGCCACAGGCAGGAACACCTTCCACTAGACCAGATTGCTCTAAACCCCATCCAACCCAGCCTTGAATACTGCCAGGGATGGAGCAGTATACAGCAGCCAGGTTTTGTTGCATAACACGTGTATTTCTAGAAAAACCCTGCACATTCAAAATAACTTGCAGAGTTTGTTATCTAAGAGGTGCACTGCTGAACAAACCTTGACCAATGGAGCAACGTTTTGAGACCCTTCTTTAAAGGATTATTTTGTCAGTGCTTACCCCCGATGATGGCAATGGACTCGGGTCCAAGCAGCTGATTTTCCCATAACCGCTCAGCTTTGCGCAACTTGACATTGGGCTCAAGCACACCCGTCAGGAGCGGAGGTTCCTTCAAACTGCAAAACAGAACACAGACCTCATGATCACTTAGATCTGCAAACACGCTTGAGCAACGCATTGCACCATTTTATTTTCCTGGTTTGCCAACTCCTGCAAACCTGACCTATGCCTTACTTACAGTATATTTCCAAAAAGAAAACACAGCTAACAAGCTGAGAAATTGGCTCCTGTTCATCAAAGATCATAATTTTCTGGTTCTGATCAGAAAAGTTGCAGTCATGTTTTCCTAAAACATATCTGGAAATTCATACAGCTTAAAGTCCAACAACACCTTATCGCTCCCTACAACTACCTGAAGGGAGGATGGAGCCAGGAGGTGGCTGGGCTCTGCTCCCAAGGAACAAGAGACAGGACAAAGAGGAAACAGCCTCAAGCTGCACCAGGGGAGGTTTAGGCTGGATATTGGGAACAATTCCTTCCCCAAAGGGCAGTCAGGCATTGGAACAGGCTGCCCAGAGCAGCGGTGGAATCACCATCCCTGGAAGTATTCACAAACCGTGTAGACAAGGCCCTCAGTGCTATGGGTTAGTGGTGGCCTTGGCAGTGCTGGGGCACGGATGGACTGGACAATCTTGAGAGTCTTTTCCAACCTAGCTTATTTGGTGATTCTGCGATTTCTGCACTGCCACCACACAAAGAATAGCTGCTTTCTTATTCAGCTGAACAAGCCGTTTGCACCAAAATAGTTTTCCTACGTAGAGATAAGAAAATTCCTAAGAAAAAGGGCTTTAAAAAAATTTAAAAACATGGCATTTTACAGTACACTGAGAGCCGACACTGTATGAAACAAATAAGAAAAACTGCTAGCTGTCATACAGCTAGGGAAAAAAGTGCTCCAGTACTTTGAGCACCTGCACGCACCTGCTTCTGTACCATAATATTCCTGTTTGTGACTTGAATTTATTCCCATAGAGAAAGGGCAACCCAAAGCAGTAAGTTATACAAACTTAAAGGGTATGGACTCAACTCTCAAAATAACAAAATAAGGTCAAATCTTGCAAACCTTTATTCACAAAAATAGCCATGCTCAAGCCAACTGGAGCTCCAGCTCCATACAGAGATATGGAGAAGTAGTGAGATGCTTACACAGCTTCGGCTTAAATACTAGGCTCAAAAGCACTGTGCTTCAAAAACAGCCTTAACTGTGCTGGCAAACTTCAAGACATTTGAATCTCCTAGGTTCTTAAAAACTCACACATAAGCCACTTCAGTCCCCATGAGTTATGGATTTCAAGTTACTACTAAAAACTGCACACAGGTCCAAAGTGGTAAGCTCATTAGGGGTTCATTCACAAGAGTATGCTAAAGACTCCTCACATGACCATATGCAAATGCCTTCCACCTGCAGAACCTTAAAAAGATGAGTTTTGACTCCCAGCTTTGCCCAGGTTCACAGGATCCAGGACCTATTTGTAATCGACCACGCTGCAACTCATGTGGTAAAAACCATTACAGTTTCTAAAGCTGCAGTGACTGGAGGAAGCCAACTGAAGCTGCAAACTATAAAAGCCATGACAACTAAGGAAAACAGGTTCACAACATGAAGAATTCAGAAGGAGAGAAAAGATACATACTTTTATCTGTCTGGCTACAGGCAGCAAACATTCCTTTAAGTATCTATTACTACAGTGGCAAAGCCAGATGAATTACTAGCTTTTGTCACAGGTGATTTACAGCAGAGTTGTCTTCAAAATGCTAACACAAATTCAGTTTTCATCCCTTTTTCCAAGCATTAGAGAGGTTAAGATGAGAAAAGCAGCTTTCTGATAAAGAACTCATTTGCTGGGAACTTTGGACAGCTGTGTTTGCAAGCAGAAAATCCTCCCTGAGATCAATATTACCCAAGACAGGCTCATAGAGAAAGGAAATAAACCACAGTTGCAGGAATTTCTCATGGAGTTTCACATCTGGTCTCTGTCTTCCCTCTTATTCCTCATTATTTCTAGTGGCTTACAGGAATAACATCACTACTGGCAAATGAGATTTCTCAAACATGTCCTTTCACTGAAGGGATTGATTCAGGCTGCATCCACCTCCTTGAGCTTTTTCCAAACATCTCAAACATCACACAGAATCATCCTTTCTACTGTACAGACTGGAACCACCCCTAGCAATTAAGCTAACAAGCTAATTGAGAATGTACAACAATGTAAGAGCGATTTGGGCAGGAAGAATAATTCTGTCTTATAAAAGCGACTTAAAGTAAGAAATGTAAGCATGCAGAATACTTTTACTCTGCACCAGAATCAGACCCAGCCTATATAACAGGAAAAGCATCATAGCCTTATACTACTGGCTTTCAGAATTACTGTTCAGTTGCAATGTAGTTCAGGGAATTGGGTTTTGTTAAACCAAACCACAGCAGAAAGCATTTCATTATAATTTGAAATAAGGCAGATTATGTCTAATAGCCTAGTGGCAAGTACTACCCTCCCACATTAACACTTTCTTTCAGCCCTAGAGGTATTTACAGTGGTGTTGTTCCTTTTCAGTAAGGATTTATAGAGATGATAGTAAATATCAGATTGAGCATTTTTACTTACTTCAAAATGCCAGGAACATTAAACAGCCTGACTTCACCCTATGCTAGCAGTCAAAGCACAACTCCCAAAACAGGTCACATTATCTCACATAGAGGATTCACTGTTACACTACACATTTGATACAGACCTCAATTCAGACAGAGCAGAAATCACCTAGCTGCATTACTTGATGAGATTTGCCTTTAAATATAACATTACCGTGTGGTTGTGCTGGTACAAAGCACTACATCAAACCAGTCAGGTTATCGATTTTGAACTTACATACTCAGACAAACAGTCTCTCTTTTTGCAGAACTACAGTAACAGGGGTGCAGCTTGGTCCTTAGTGAAAATGCAGTTCTTGTCTCACAGAAGGCGAGAATGCACACACACAGAAGGCAAGAGTGCACATAAGGAATCACAAGCTCCACTGACAGTTTGGACAGCATCAAGTTATTCAGCTCCTTCAGTGATCAAATGCACAAGATAGCTCAGAAACAGGGTGGGTACGCAAAGCAAGCCATGGCAGTGGATAATAACACTCCCCAATTTCTTAACCCAGTTAGAACCCCTTTACACAGTTGACTCCTGTTTGGTGAGGAAAAAAAAAAAACCCACAAACACACCAAACCATCAAAACCAGCAGCAGAACACATACAAATCACCCTTGAACATTTGTTTCAAACCAAAGGAACAATTTACCTTATAGGCTGAGGGTCTATAGGACAATCCAGGAGAACAGTTACTCCAAGCAGAGGTACAGTTAGAGATGCAGCCAAAGTCAAGAAAGTAACCCGGAACACCTTGCTGCTGTAAGCACTGCAACAGACAAGAAATAGGATTAGCATACTAAGCTGTTTTAAGATACAACAGTCTTTCCTTCAATGGCCTATTTCCCCACAAAAGGAAACAAGAACACTTTTGCCTAATCAGTACCCTGAATGACCTTTAAGGTCCATTTTGAACCCACTGAGATAATAGGGATATTTACATCTGACTGAAAAAAAAAAAAACAAACAGTAAAAACCTAGAGCAACACAAGAGTAACATAGACCTTTCCCCGACATAAGAGGGACATGGAGCTGTTGGAGCAAGTCCAGAAGAGGTGACGGAGATGCCCCAGAGGCTGGAGCAGCTCTGCTCTGGAGCCAGGCTGAGAGAGCTGGGCTGGTTCAGCCTGGGGAAGAGAACACTCCTTAAGGGGAGATCTTAGAGCAGCTTCCAGTGCCTAAAGGGGCCAACAAGAAAGCTGGAGAGGGCCTTTCGACAAGGGCCTGCAGAGGCAGGACAAGGGAGGATGGTTTTAACCTGACAGAGGGGAGATTGAGATGAGACATTAGGAAGAAATTCTTCCCTGTGAGAGTGCTGAGGCCCTGGCACAGGGTGCCCAGAGAAGCTGTGGCTGCCCCATCCCTGGCAGTGTTTCATTCTGATAACCCTGAAGTCAGGCAGAGATAAGAATCTGCAAGGTACCCAAGCTGAACAAACATAATAGATGGTGAACTAAAGAATTAAAAAATCATTAACTACTTTATTCAGTGGAAGGCAAAGCAAACACCGCCACTTCCTCACTGCAGCTACTGCATGTGGTTACAGTGAAATTCATTTTTGATAAAATTCCTAAACAGAAAATTGTAAATGAAATCTTCTTTAACTTAACCACAACCAAATAAGATTTATAAGATTATTCTACCTCAGGCATACAATGTAGTCTTTAAACCACAGATTATTCTTTAAACTACTGCCAAATATAAACAGGCTAACCAGGGTTATACAGGATTTAATCACACACACAATAAACCTGTGCAAGCCACAACGGGATAACTGCTTTTTGAGAGAGAAACCACGCTCAAACAGACCCATTGAAAAAACAAAACAAACAAACAAACCACGCCATAAATTACACTGTTTTATTTTTGCTAAAAGCTCTCCCTGCAGTGTGGCAGGTGCGCAGGCCCTGCCCCAAACACTCCTCCCTCCGTCAGCCATCCCCAGCAGAAGCTGAGCACTGGGGAGAGGAGCCTGTGCTGCAAGGTTAGGTGTACTCCCAGGCTGACACCCACGGAAGCCCCAGCACCAACCTGTGCTGCCACTCAGGAGAGGAACCATGGCCTCCCTCTAGCCCCTTTCACTGCCTCCCCAGGGCACTCTCATCCAGACCGTGGCCTCCCTCACCAGGGCCAGGCTAGGCTGGTGGAGCCTCTGCATTTCCAGCACAGACAGAATCAACTGGGTTGGAAAAGACTTTTAGAATCGCCCAGTCCAACCATTCCCCAGCACTGCCAAGGCCATCACTAACCCATGGCACTGAGGGCCTCGTCTACACGGTGTGTGAACACTTCCAGGGACGGTGATTCCAGCACTGCCCTGGGCAGCCTGTTCCAATGCCTGACTGCCCTTTGGGGAAGGAATTGTTCCCAATATCCAGTCTAAACCTCCCCTGGTGCAGCTTGAGGCCGTTTCCTCTTGTCCTATCCCTTGTTCCTTGGGAGCAGAGCCCAGCCTCCTCCTGGCTCCATCCTCCTTTCAGGCAGTTGTCGAGAGCAATAAGGTCCCCCCTGAGCCTTCTCTTCTCCAGACTGAACCCACCCCCGGTCTCACAGTGTGTTTCTCACCACACTTGTGCCCAGGCCCTGCACCAGCTCCGTTGCCATTCTCTGAACCCAAATATCTCCCTCAAGCCGGGCCCAACCACCACCCTACAACTCACCTGCTATGAACGCTCCTCCTCAGCTCCCCGGACCCTCCCCTCGGGTCAAGCCGAACACCCCCTCGCCCAGCTCCTCAGCACCCCCGACACCGGCCCTCCTCTCCCCTCAGGCTTAGGCCCAGGCCCAACTCCGCGCTCACGGCAGGCGCCTCTTCCCCGCCCACGGCGGTGGGACGGCGATAGCCCCACCTGCCCTCCTTGTCCTGCTGCGCGGGGCTGTCCTCGGTGATGACCTGCGGCCGCAGCGGCCGACGCTGCCGCAGCCCCTCCGCCTCATTCATGCCGCCGCCTCCGCCGCCTCGCACCGGCGCTGCCGCCCTGCCCCGCCTCCTCACACACCCCCGCAGGCCCCGCCTCCGCGCTCCCCTCAGGCCGCAGCCGCCCCGCGGGGTGGCGGGCACCATGGCTCCTCGTCCCTTCCCCTCCAGCGGGGCTCTGTACCTGATAATGGCTGTACCCGATAATGGCTGTACCCGGCCACCCCGGGCGGGCTCCGCCGCTGCCCCCTGGGCGGCCTGGGGCTCCCGGTGCGCGACCGTCCCCTCTCCCGGTCGCGACCAGCCAGAGCAGCCGTGGCCCGCAAGATGGCGCCAGGCAACCGCGAGGGACGGAGGGCGGGCGGGGAAATGGCGCCCGGTAGGAGGGAGAAGGCGGAGGGGCTTCGGGAAGGCAAATGCCTCTTTGGTTCCTAGGAGCGTGAGCTGCCGGACCCGCCTTTATGTCCCCCTGCCCCTTGCACCCAAGCGGTGATAACCCAGGCATGAAGGCTGACACCCAGCCGTGGGCTCCCAGCACGTCACTTGCGCTCCTCTCTTGGGTAACACCGTGTGCTCGGGTTTTACCCTTAACTTGCTCAGCAGCAGCAGTGTTCCACAAAGATCCCTGAGTGCCCGTGCCAAGATCAGCCCCGGGGCTTTGGGAACACTGCAGAACGCTTCCAGCACGTGAAACTCGAGTGCAGCTCAAGAGACAAGGGCTGGAACAGGGACTGGCCCAGCTGCCAAGGACTGGGAAAGGTTATTTGGCATCATGCCTAGGAAAAAAAACAACACGTGGGTTTTCCAGAGAAGAGCTGTGGCTGGGACGGGTGGGAACGGCTTTGCTCTCTGCTGGGTTGAATTCAGGCAACAGCAGCTGCAGGAGAGCTTAGCAGCACTGTTCCCTGCACACCCATCCCGCCCCAGGCCCTGGCAGTAGTATTCCACATGAGGCTGCTGTCGTTACTAGGGGTGCAGAGGCTGAGGCACACGGGAGTAAAATGGTATCTCCAAGGTCTAATAGGTAGAAAAAGAAATGCAGTTGAGTCTTCCTGCATGCCGGGTGCAGGATGAGCACTGACAAGCACTGGGTTTCCATTTAACAGCCACAGGGATACACACCAGAGGAACAGAAGCAAGGGCATGAAAGCTGCTGTGGTACATCACTCACCCCCAATGGTTGTAGGCTGGTAATTTGGCACAACTGTCACCATTTCTACCCCAGATGATGGTTACATCCCCAAATCCTTCCATCCACAACAAAGCAAGGCTAGGCTGTCTGCCATGAAATTTCATGCAGCCAGAAGGCAGGTCCCTGTCCAGAATTGTCTGTTCCAAGCTGAAAAAAATTAAATAAATCTTTTCCTGCTTAGTTTAAAACCAGAAACCCATTGCTGGAATCAGTGTCTGTAGCTTTAACTGGACACAGAGACAGCTGCTAAATATAATTGTGTTAGGCTGCAAAACAGCTTCCATTTTACAAGTAAATTCTCAATTAATGAGGGCAGCTGCAGTAACAAACACAAAGTGAGGATATGGGCACCTCCCTTTCTCTCCAGGCTTTTCCGTGACTTGTCAGACACTCTCCAGGAGCGGCATTGGAAGCTTTCCAGAAGCTTTAGCCAGAGGTAACAGGAGAAATGGCTAATGAGGGTGTTCAGTGTCCATCCCTGCGTTACAAGCAGGGTGCTGCTCACTTGGCACACAATCTTCCTCACTGCTTCATTGACAAGGCACACTGCAGAGGATGTGTTCCTGGCACTTCAAGTGATCCATGGCACCTGGAAACAAATTTCCTCTCATCCGCTCAGCTACGGAACAGCTAGATGCTCACTTTCTACACCATGCTGTCTCTGGTGTTCCCCACACACATCCCATTTTCACTCCTTTTCTACCAGTGCATGCTCTGTATAAGACAAGGAGATATATAGCTGAACCACCCATATTATAGGTTGGAAAAGACTGTGAAGCTCATCAAGTCCAACCATTCCCAGCACTGCCAAGGCCATCACTAACCCATGGCACTGAGGGCCTCATCTACATGGTGTGTGAACACTTCCAGGGACAGTGATTCCAGCACTGCCCTGGGCAGCCTGTTCCAATGCCTGACTGCCCTTTGGGGAAGGAATTGTTCCCAATATCCAGCCTAAACCTCCCCTGGTGCAGCTTGAGGCCGTTTCCTCTTGTCCTATCCCTTGTGCCTTGGGAGCAGAGCCCAGCGTCCTCCTGGCTCCATCCTCCTTTCAGGCAGTTGTCGAGAGCAGTAAGGTCCCCCCTGAGCCTTCTCTTCTCCAGACTAACCCCCCCCCCCCCCCCCCAAGTTCCCTCAGCCATTCCTGATCAGACTTATCAGCTAACAATAATTAATTGTTCCCACTAATTGTTCCCCCTTTGCATCAGAGGAAAATTAGTGAAGAGCAGTGGGACCTCAGAGACATGCAGCTTATTGATATGCAAACACTACTTCAACTTTAAGTTGTTACACGCAGCGGAAGTTTTCTGGTAGTAGCTCACTTCCTGTGAGCTACTGTTCAGAGCAAAGCAAAACAACAGTCTGGTCCACAAGATGACTCATCCTGACCTCAGTCTCCTTTGGCAGACTAAAATAATCAGGCAAAAGCAAGACCAAAGAACTGAGAAAGTCCCAGACCCTTTGAGGCATGGAAGGCCAGACACCTACAAGACAAAGCCAACCCATCACACAAAGAAAGGTATTTCCTTTAATGAAAATACAAATACAGAGATCATTGAAGAAACTGGTTTTGGTCAAGGACAATAAATGTGTTTAAAGCATGATTACAAATTAATCAAATTAAAGGCTTAACATTAGATCGTGCAACACACCCCTCATCTCTAGAAAGATGGACTTCCCCCTTCTAAAACCTCACCACCCCTCTCCCCATCCTACCAGATCACCTAGCTATTTCCTTCCTGCCTCCAGTTAGGTGCACAGACTGTCTTTCCAGTACACAGTCCCCCTGGAAAAGGCAGTGCTGCTCCACTTAAACCCAGCAATAAGTTGACCCTGGAAAAATAGGGCAAAACCTGGCAATTCTAACTATTACTAAGAGGTCAAAACACAGCTCCATGAAGCTAAGCAGACTGTCACCTGAGAAAGACAGAGGCAGGACTGCAAAGTTTGGAGTGACCCCAGCCACAGTGTGGCATGCTCCATGGCCCCCTCCAGCCACTCCAAACCCCTCAGCCAGCTTAAATCATATTAAGCAGTGGCAGAAGTCTCAACGATATCCATCATCTACAGGCTTCTCCATGACCTCCAGTAGCTTACTAGAGGACAGGAGACCTACTAGCAAATTCTTCCGAACAGCTCAAATATAAGGAGTACTTCAATCAAAATGTGTCCATCATAAAATGAATCCAGAAATAAACCACTTAATATATTAGCTGCAATTTTGAAAGTATATGAAAGGCAAAGGTTATTGTTCCCTTCTATTCTGAGGTTGCTGGTCTGGAATGCTATCGCTTTCTAAGGCATCTAAGAGGCACTTCTTTCTTGTGGATTGTGCAGTTTGTGGCTTCCCACCAGGCACTTGATTCTTTGGAAGATCAGCATGGCAGCATGCTGATTACTGAAACAATAAGCATTAACTCATAACTTCTGAGAGGAGAACCAGCCTACCTCCAAACTGGGTTCTTGTCTTTGTTGAAGCAGAAATCACACAGCCTGACAAGTCACAGTGAACTCTCCAGCACACCTTGCGGCGTCAAATCTCTCTCAAGCACTTCAGTACTTGTTTCCCAATGCTTCAAAGCAAACATTGTCCCTTTTCACAGTGACTTAAAGAAACAAAGGCACCTACACCAACTGGCAACAAAGACCTCCCAGTTGCAGACCACCAATCCTTATATGCAGAAGTGAACCACAGTGGACAACATCAATCCAGTTGTCATCACCAATGAGGAAGAGTCACTTTAAAAGCCAAGTTAGTGATCTCAGTTTCTCAAAGCAGAATAAAACCATGTGGAACTAGACCCTTCCTGTGCAACTGGTAATGCACTGAGGACATGCAGAGAGTCCAGCAGCAGACTTAGTGGCTCAGTTTTGCAGTGGGAAGTGCTAGTGCTGGGTTGCCTAGGTGGGACATAAAAGGACACAGGCTCACCATCTCTGGCCAGTCCCAAGACATAGAGTGGTAGGAACGAATTCTTATGAGCAAAGCAGGATGAGGTATTAGAACAACTGGGTAGATACAAGAAAGAATGATCAGACTAGCCAGGTCCTTCTCATTTCCCTAACAGCACAGGTGAAACATCTACTGGAATACCCAGCATTGCTGAAAAGGCACCACAGCTGCAGTGAGATACAGCTACTTGGACTCAGGTATCACAGCTGAAAGAAAAGCTGAAGTAGTGCATTTCAGGGCTTCTTTTAAACCAGCAAAAGTATTGTATAAAAACATTTCACTGTAAAGTAACTTTAAAATGAGAAACATGAACGTCTGCATCTTGCTTCAGCTAGTATTAAATCAGTTCATAGCTAATGGAAACCACCAGTGGCTGCTCTGTGGCAGCCCTAAAAGCAATGAAAGGGAGGTCAACCACAGAGTGCTCCTAGCTCTGTGCATCTCAGCATCCATTTTGGGGGGAGTGGAAAATCCTGTTCCCCTGGAAGGAACGGGGTTTATAAAAAAATAAAAATAGAAAACAAGAGAGAACTATGTCATTTGCCTTGTCATCTGAGACCTTCCACATTTCCAGAGGAGAGATTCCAGAGCTGCCTGTTACGAGGAGTTCTTCTCTTTGTATTTCTGGTAAGCATCCAGTATCTCCTTTATAACACTTGGATCATCAAGTGTGGTGACATCTCCTATGTTGCTTGACTGCTCAGTGACTACTTTCCTCAGCAGCCTTCTCATGATCTTCCCTGATCGGGTTTTAGGAAGACGTTTCACCACCTGCAGAGAAGGGAAAGAACCTGGGTCCTGCTGGAAATCACAAGAAAGATTGCCTGAACTGTCCTAAGCCTGTGCCAGAGTTCTTGCCAAGCACGGTGCTTTCAACACTCTCTGTACATGCTATTTAAAGAGTTGTTTAGCACAAATGGAACAGTCTCATGGTAGCCCTAAAGCAGGCTCTTGTAACAGCCCCACCAAAAAGCAGCTGTAATATTCCAGCCACCCTCTGGGTCACTGCTGATGCTCAGGCATGGAGGAAGAGCACATGCAGACCACTGCATCTGCCCTACCCTGCCTAGGGATCCCTCCAGCTACTTCTGGTTTTCTGCTGCTTCTTCTCACCAGAGAGAGACCACAGCAGCATTGCAGGCAGGAAGGTGAGGCTTGCTCAGTACAACCATTCCTGCTCCTGGTACCAGAGTTACAGTCTCCCACTTACCAGAATGTGGTCAGGCACAGCATATTTTGCTATCTTAGAAGCCACTATGGCTTTGAGCTCTTCTTTGATGCGGTCTGTATTGTCTGTCTGTTTCTTTAGCACTATGAAAGCAAAGGCACCTGGAAAACAAACAAGCAGAAGCCACATAGCTCATATTAGATCCTGGCTGGTAAGACCAGGGATGCTCATTTGAATGCCAAGGCAGGTTTCAGATCACCTCTATGCACAATCTAGGGACTGCCAAGAAAACCACAGATCCTGTTTAGAAAAGGGAGTCAGTCTCCAGTCTTCAAATGATTTCCCAGCCTTGTCTTGGCATCTGTGACAGAGACAACTCAACATAAATGACTGAAGTGTCATTGTGATCAAAAGCTGGCCAACACCAATCACTAAGGGACATCTCTGAGCACGATCCTTTTAAAGGAAGCTCTATCACATACATAAGCAGCATGTGTGAAAACAGTTTAGGGAGTAATCGTAGAATAGTTAGGGTTGGAAAGGACCTTAAGATCATCAAGTTCCAACCCCCCTGCCATGGGCAGGGACACCTCACACTAAACCATTTCCCCCAAGGCTCTGTCCAACCTGGCCTTAAACACCGCCAGGGATGGAGCATTCACAACCTCCCTGGGCAACCCATTCCAGTGCCTCACCACCCTTACAGTAAAGAACTTCCTCCTTATATCCAATCTAAACTTCCCCTGTTTAAGTTTGAACCCATTACCCCTTGTCCTACCACAACAGTCCCTAATGAAGAGTCCCTCCCCAGCATCCCTACAGGCCCACTTCAGATACTGGAAGGCTGCTATGAGGTCTCCACGCAGCCTTCTCTTCTCCAGGCTGAACAGCCCCAACTTTCTCAGCCTGTCTTCATACAGGAGGTGCTCCTTTGGGCTTGTTCCAACAGTTCCATGTCCTTTTTATATTAAGGACACTACAACTGTACACAATACAGTTGAGGTCTCACGAGAGAGACATGAGTCCACCTTAGGAACATGCAGTTAGTTTCACTGCTGGCTTTGCCTCTTGTGGCTGCAATGCTAGGCAACCTAAGGATAACTGCCCTCCCATTCCCTAGGCACCTCTTTAACACACAGCTCAGGTTAGAAACTAAGGAAAGTAGTATCCATAGGTGTCACATCAGGACACTGCTTTTCACATACCTTCACCCTTGATCTTGTGTGGATACCCAATCACAGCTGTCTCAGGGACCTCAGGGTGATCAGCCTTCACAAGAAGGGAAACAAAAATACACAGAGCATAACAACTGCTTCAAGCCTTGCAGAGTTTGCTCTAGGAGCAGAGCACCTTGCCCTGTCTCACCCTCCCCTCAGCAGATCCTGCTGGAAGCACAACAGGAAACCTGCACGCTACCTTCCTGCTCTGTGGTCAGCTGGTGGCCACGGCTGTGGCACATCTCCAGGATGTCCCTGCTTTTAAACATACAAATATGCACTTCTACACACACTGCTAAGCCCACTGCACACCAACCTGAACCTGCACCAGCTGAAAACCGGCTTTCTCTTCCTCTGCCTATGCTCTTGTGTGTGCATGGCCTTGGTCCCAGGTGGTGACTGACTAAGGCTAAATCACAAGCAAAACCAGTTCTGCATTGCTCTGTGCCACAGGGAACTGTTGCCAACAGAGCAGAAGCAAAGCTGCCAACATCACAGTCCACATTTGGCCAATGTTTGTAAGCGCCCAAAGCACACCAGGAGGCAGAAACAGTCAGGCTTCCTCACCTCCCCACAAGGGAGAAGGGTTGTTTTGCCAAATGCACATTTTTATTATTATGCTACACAAGAGTGATTTATTCTGTCACACTTCAGAGTTTAGTTTAATATTCTCTGCAGCAAGGAGGTGCAGTTTGGGTGTACAGACTGGAAGAAATCACAAATCTGAATCCCACACCAAAGACTGGATTATGCTATCCTAAATTAAATATGAAAGAAAACATCATAGAGCAATCTAAGCATATAAATGTATTTGTACATACACATACACAAACATAAATAGAGTAGTGGGAGATGGATCCTACATCTCCAGTCAGAAACCCACAGAGACACAAAATGACAGAGAAAGGATACTATGTAACATGCAAACAGAGCTTGGGCTTTATCGGGTGTTACATTTAAGTGCCATTTGCAGGCAAGGCACATAATACAGGAATAAATATTCAGGTCAAGCTTTGAAGATAAATGCTCTGAGGACTTTTTGTTTTCAATCCCCTGAGCTAATATTATTTTCTCTCGAAATGACAGGCTGGCTTTGCAGCTGACATGAACTGAGGTTACTTCATACACTGCTGAGTTCTCAGCCATTACTCAGCTAGTTCAAACAAGCAAGAATCACAGATGTGGGAACGAGAGGCTGGTTGTTAGCAGAGGGGAAGGAACAAACAGGAGAGACAAGCCCTTACAGAGACTCCACCAGCATCCAAAATGACAGCTGCAACAGGAGATCACTGAGAGGAAGCACAACCCCAACAGTCTGACTGCAATGACTGCCAATGGCGTAACCCCACTCTCACTTCCCCAGTCGCTGTTGCCTTTTGCTATTCATGATGCATCAAGCTATGTGTATGCAGGGGTAAAGGTCAGAAGGCAAGAGACCCTGTGCTTGTTTCAATTCATCAGCTTCTTTGAAAGGACCACCTTGCCCCACAGATACGTCCTGTGAAGATACCTCTACCTGCTTGGAACTTACCATTGCATCTTCTATCTCAGCCGTCCCGAGCCTGTGTCCACTGATGTTGATGACATCATCCATGCGCCCTGTTATCTGGTAATAGCCTTTCTCGGTCCTATAAGCACCATCCCCTGTGAAGTAGTAACCTACAGCAAAGACACGGTGCTGCTCAGCAGCAGGAAGTGTGCCAGCCTGGTACTTTGGGCTCCAGGACACAGAACAGGCTGTGCTCTAGGATGGTGAGTGGCTTAGGTGGACCAGGCAGCTCGTGGGGCCTCCTAAGCTACACACACCATTTCCCACCTCCCCAGCCTTTATCTGCTCTGCCTGCCCTGCGCTGGTTCCTAATAAGCACGTGAGCAGCATGAGCTCAGATCTCTGCCAAGATGGACAAAATCAAATGGGACAGCTCTGCTCTGGAGACAGGCTGAGAGAGCTGGGCTTGTTCAGCCTGGAGAAGTCTCTGTGAAGAACTTAGAGCAGCTTCCAGTGCCTGAAGGGGCCAACAAGAAAGCTGGAGAGGGGCTTTTGACAAGGGCCTAATATTGGCATATCTGGGGACAGAAGTGGCCCCAAAGAAAAGGTATTTGGATTAAAAATTAAATTTACATTTTCTAAGAAAGAAAAAAAAAAATCCCTTTAGACAGCTGCAAAGGTCAACACTAGCTCAGACCATCAGTGCAGGCTTGGAGCATGGGACACACAGCCCCAAGGAGCCCAGATCTGACTGGCGCACAAACATCATCAAGTGCTGCTGCAAACATTCAGTGTGCTTATAACTGGAGTGCAAACTGCCTTCCCCTGGCACTCCCCTTACCTGGGTAGGCTTTGAAATAGGCATCAACAAACCGCTGATGATCTCCATAGATTGTTCTTGCCATGCCAGGCCATGGATGGGCAATGCAGAGCGCACCAGACACATCATTGCCCTCAATAACCTTCCCCTGCAGGTTCAAGCACAGGAAAGATGATCAGGTGAAGCAAACAGGAATAGTGAGGGCTTCTGTGTCATCAATCTTGCAAGAGCCACCCTGCTGCTCACAGAGCCACAGTCGAGAATATTAATCCACCCACGGAGCTACTATGGCACTGTCTGTATCGTGCCTTCCTCACCCCTTGAGGCCAGCAGTGCAGCAGATCAGACTAAAAGAGAAGCGAGTCCTGTGATTCTCTGGAGGGCAATACCAGCAAAGATGTGCCAAGCAGCCAGAAGATGCCTGGACCCCCGCTTTCCACTTCTGTTAACTGCGACATTCCCTTACCAAAATGTATATGAGGGAGACTATATGTCTTGATGTTTAAGAGAGCACTGGAATGCAGATGGAGCTTTACAAACCAGCACCAGGTTTGTCACAGACTGCAGGGCCTCATGCCTTGCAGTTTCCTTGGAAAACTCCACCAGTCCTGCTGGCTGCTCCGGTCTTGCCATGCCACTGGCTACTGCACACACTGGTGCAACTGTTCAGCTCCCTAATTCCCAGGAGCTGTGTGCCTTCTGACCTTTCTCACACATGAAAGCAGCAGCAGTTAATCAGGAGCAGTGTAAGACCAAAAAGTGGTACTGAAAATGCAAATACTCCTCCAGAGATTTGCAGACAGTTTGCAGTGCCCTGTTGGCAATCCATATGGACATCTGAGATATGCTCAATACATAAATTGTTCATCCATTCTACCATTTTAATGGAGGAGCAAACATCCTCCTGGATGCTGTTCCTCTGCCATCAGAAAGGTGATTGAGGCAGAAGCCCATAGCAGCTTCTTTTGGGCACCCAGCACAACCTCAACTCACATTCTCATCCATCAGCACGGGTACAATCCCAAAGAAAGGTCTCATGGCCATAGCTGGAACGATCTCAGCTTGCTCTTCTGAAGGCCGTGGGGCAATGCAGATGCCACCAGTTTCTGGAAGAATAATGAAAAACAAAGTATGTGGGGCCCATCTAGTGTTGGATGAAAGCAAATGACAACCCTTCTTAGTTAAAGAATAGATTAGTAAAGCCACCTCACCAGAAGAAGCCACTGGGAAGGAATTACACAACACCAAGTAACACAGCCATCTAAAAGCACCATGGACCTGCTAAACTAAGAGCTCTTCATGAGCTGGGACAGCACTCACCAGACTGCTTTCCTATCCCAGATGTGGTTTTACAGGGAAACTATAAGCATGACAGGCTGAGAGAGCTGGGCTTATTCAGCCTCAGAAGAGAAGCTCCAGGGAGACCTTAGAGCAGCTCCCAGTGCCTAAAGGGGCCAACAAGAAAGCTGGAGAGGTGCTTTTGACATGGGCCTGTAGGGACAGGACAAGGGGGAATGGCTTTAACCTGACAGAGGGGAGATTGAGATGAGACATTAGGAACAAATTCTTCCCTGTGAAGGTGGTGAGGCCCTGGCACAGGGTGCCCAGAGAAGCTGTGGCTGCCCCATCCCTGGCAGTGTTCAAGGCCAGGTTGGATGTGGCTTGGAGCAACCTGCTCTAGTGGAAGGTGTCCCTGCCTGTGGCAGGGGGTTGGAATTGGATGAGCTTTAAGGTCCCTTCCAACCCAAACCGGTCTGGGATTCTATGGTTCATGTCAAGGGATTTATCTCCCAGTGTTGTTTTTACCGCTATCTCAGGTTACAACGCATTCAGGAGTCTAAATTACTTTTATTACAGAAGATGAGATTAACCAACCGCTAACAGTCAGGGAGAGCTTATCTTCTATTTAAAACTGAACCATTTAATTATCCTTTTTCCATTCCTGCTGGGATGAACATTAAATCAGATTCCAACCTTAATAAGATCTTTTCTATTCTAAACTAATTCACGAACACAAGACAGAAACAAAAACATAGGTGCATTAGGCTTTTAAAAATATGGCTCCATAAATCACAGTCATAGAATCACAGACTGGTTTGGCTTGGAAGCACGTAAGGAGGTGAAGTCACAATCCAGAGGGAGCTGCAGGGTGGCAAGGGGGATTTAAAGATTATTTGCAATGTAAAGACCAATTGTAAACTGGGCCAGCTGGGAGAAGCATGTTACCAAAACAGAAACACACTCTTTTTGGGGGGCATCAAAGCTCCAAGGCCCAAGCAGCTGCAGCACAGTACTTCACTCCTGGGAAAAGCTGCTCCCAGGCAGCCCTGCTGGTTGACAACCCCTCTCCCCTACCCCATGATGCAGAGCCAACAAAGCCTCCCCTCACTCCTTCCCAACCCATCAGAGCCATTGCATCAGGTCCCTTTGACTACACAGCTTAGTTTTCCACCCTCCCCTGACCATTCCCAAGCTGGGAAACAAAGCACACCTAAGTGGGGATTGGGGCTTCATGGTGCTGCAAGTGCATTTGCATGATAAGACCACATCAGTGTCAGTACGTCTGGAGAAATAATTGAAAACAAGGTTTCCAATTCAAGCTGCCCACTCGCAGCTTTGCTCAGAAATTCAGTCTCTGCCTCCTGTTTCTAGAACCCATTGAGATCTCCCAGCATTCAACATCTCAAAGAGCATTTACAGGGGAGAAGAAAAAAATCATTACCATTGCTTTCGTATGTTTCTACATTGCTATTATGTGCTGAAACTTCCCAGAGACCTTCAAAAGCTGATCAAAAAGCTGGTAGAGTTTTGACAGACTTGTTGGATCAAACTGAAATGTATTAATCCTTCTGCACCCACCAGCAAACTGCGAGAGGTCGGGACCTTCCATGTCCCAAGGATGCCATTTACCTGTCTGCCACCACGTGTCCACGAGGGTGCAGCGTCCTTCTCCCACCACATGGTAGAACCAGTGCCAAGCTTCGTTGTTGATGGGCTCTCCCACTAGATCAAAATGAGTAAGGAAGCAGCCTGAGGCTTCAGCTTGCACACCACATTCTCCCCTGTGGTGTGCAAGCTGATCATAATCTTTAAGAACAATGCTTAAAGAAGCTTAAAGAAGATGCTCTGAGAGCCGAAGCACCTCTGTTATGGAGGCAGGCTGGAGAGCTGGGCTTGTTCAGTCTGGAGAAGGGTCCAGGGACACCATGGAGCAGCTCCCAGTGCCTAAAGGGGCCGATAAGAAAGCTGGAGAGGGGCTTTTGACAAGGGCCTGTAGGGACAGGACAAGGGGGAATGGCTTTAACCTGACAGAGGGGAGACTGAAATGAGACATTAGGAAGAAATTCTTCCCTGTGAGGGTGGTGAGGCCCTGGCACAGGGTGCCCAGAGAAGCTGTGGCTGCCCCATCACTGTGGATGTGCATCCTGTTGGAGTAACCTCCTGCAGTGGAAGGTGTCCCTGCCCATGGCAGGGGGTTAGAACTGGATGAGCTTTAAGGTCCCTTCCAACACAAACCAGTTTTACAGCTTTTGTCTGGGATGGCACAGGATTGCAGTGGGCTCATGTAATTGAGGTCTGATTTTTTCCAAAATGGAACCAACAGATACCTCTGAAAGTAACTGATCAATGCAGGTCATGTATAAGAACCTCTAGAATCCTCGATAATGCAGGAAAATTCTGCTTGGGTCACCTATGCCAGTTAAATGCAGTGACATTATTTCCCCCTGGATAAATCATTTTAGCAAAGAGTGTGATCCTGCAAAATAAGCTAGGAAACAGGCAATCACAGTAAGGTTGAACAGCTCCAACTTCAGCTTGTTCTCCTTCTGCTGAGAAGGTACCTGAAAAGTCAGACAGTGAGCCTTCTTTATCTTCTGTTTCAAATCACATCCCATGTGGTCAGCTGAGCATCTCTGGTACCTTCATTTAAGCAGCTAGAACCACTTGTCTTTTGTAGATGAAGCATGCCCCCTACCTGATCCCAAGGTCTTCAAGGATGATCTGTCATATTTCTTCACCCACTCTTCTCCATAATTCAGCAGCAAGCGAATAGCCGTGGGTGCCCCATAAAACTGATTAATTTTCAGTCTTTCCACCATTTCCCAGTAACGACCTGCAAAAAACACAAACAGGCTTTTTATGTGTCTAGCACTGCAACTGCCCAGCAGGAAGGTTAACAGCCAAAGCTAAAGCTGTGACTACTGTGAGTCCAGAGCAAAACCAATGGCAACTTGTCTTTTTTCTTTTCACCTGGATGCAGAGATGTTCCTCAATGTCTTAGACACGTGTTCCAAGGAAATCGAGCTTACCTCCCCTACACAGGCAGGTCACACTGGGCAGGTTTCCAGATCTCTGTCACACCGCCATGTCTAGCCAAGCCTTTACCCCCACCACTTCCTCACCTGGGTCAGGGTACACTGGAGTGCTTTCGAACAGGACAGAGGTGGCTCCATTGCAGAGTGGTCCATATACAACATAGCTATGTCCTGTGATCCAGCCAATGTCAGCCACACAGCCAAAAACATCGCCTTGCTGGTAGTCAAATACATACTGCAAAGATAAATGTAAGGCCAGCTGACTTCCTGTTGGCAGGCACAAAGAGTTTAAAGGTGCTGGACTGGACATCCAAGTGGGAGCAAGCGAGCACGCAGGGCAAGTGGAGCCAGGCACGTAGGACACAGCAGCACAAGGGCTAGCCCAAGGTGAGGAAGCAAGTCGGAGGGACAAGTACCAGGGCTTCCAGGCTCCTGATTGCTTTTGCAAACATAAAGGGAGCACAGCTGTACCAGCAGCTCCTCAGACTGGAGCAACAAAACGGCAACCAAAGCCTAGAGCCCTGGATACCAAAGGTTGCCTACTCCAAGCAGTACACATGGGAGAGCTGACCCTGAACTGCAGGGAAGCTGCAGGCCTTGGAGGCTCAGACCCCTCACCAATATCAAGAGCTTGGTTGAGAGGTGGAGAAACTTGCATGAGAAAGCTGGAGGAACTGAGAGGAGCCTGTGAAATGTTTTCTGAGAAATGTTCTTAGCTGCTCAGCTTCTCTATCAGTGTTTTGCTTTCCACATGCTGCCTGCTACCCTGCTCATCAAAATCAGGATAACTATCTTGGAGAACACATCTTGTCTTTGTTATGGAAAACGCTTCCCAAAAATCTAACTCCTCTCCCTTACGGCAAAGGGGTCCTGACTCATAAGGCTTTAGGTTTTAAATGAAAGAAAGTGGATCAGAACCAAAAGAAAACCCAATGAGTGTGTAAAGACCCATAGGCCATGCAAATCGCCTGATCCCTCTACCTAGGAGAGACAGTTCTCACTTTACTTTGGCAAGTGCCTTTCCCTCTCAGGCTCTGAAGCCCCTGTAAAGGGACTGAGCTGCACACAGTGCCTCCCTGCACCTCTGCACTGGGTTCACATCTACCTTCAGGACTAAGAAAGAAAGATGCCTTGGAGATTAGTCTGTCACTTAGCAAAGCTGACATAACAAATAGCCCTCAGGCAGGGAAGGCTCACACTTGCACATTCAGATCTAAAAACTCCACTCTGTCAGTCTAAAGAAAGCAAACCTCTGCCTGAGGCGTGGGTGATGACAAACAGGGTGATACCACCACAGCCAGATGGAAATCTTTCTGTTCTCTCCACCTTTCACTGTTACCTTTTCATACACAGAGCTCAGAACAGGAGCTTCAAGAAGCAGTGCCTTGACTTTTTCTTTTCTATGAGAAAGGGGGTTAAAACATTTAGCCTGCCTCACACAGAAAAGCAGTGCAAAGGCACAGCCACAGAGCATGAACATAACTGTTGATCTTCAGACAACAAGTGCTAAACAAAGAGGTTGGTTTGAGTCCAGATCCTTTCTGAACTAAAAAAAGCCAGCACCCCACTGCAAAATACTACAGTACTATCCACAGTACCGATGCCAGTAAGATACGTATCTGCATCTCCTCACCTGCATCACTTTAATGTCTGCTGGCTGGCGACACTAGCACACTTTAAATGCAAAAGTAGCAGCACTGTGGTTTCCTTCCTTTCATAACTCAAGCTCTTATTTGCAGAGCATGACATTCCAAAGGAACAAATCCTGAAGATTAATTACACCTTTTCAGCCATTTTTCAGTTTGTTGAGACCCAATAAGCCAGCTGGGCAGCGAACACAAAATACAGCCAACCTCAGCAGTCCAACGCCCTCTCGTAAGTACTGTCAGAAGACAAATGGAAGTAAGCAAATCCACCTTTCCCAGAGGGTGCAGCTGACTTACCTTGTGCGTGAGAGCAGCATAGAGCAGGTATCCAGCCTGGGAGTGAACAATTCCTTTGGGTTTCCCAGTGCTGCCTGAGGTATACAGCATGAAAAGCATGTCTTCACTGTCCATGCTCTCTGGAGCACATACAGAAGCTGCCTTGGCCATCTCCTAAGGGAAAAAAAAGGTGGCAATAACAGAAAGACTTTGCTTAAATGTGTCCAGAGGAGGCCACAGGGCAGGAGCACCTTTGCTATGCGTAAAGGCTGAGAGAGCTGGGCTTATTCAGCCTAAAGAGAAGGCTCTGGGGAAACCTTAGAGCAGCTCTCAGTGCCTAAAGAAGCTGACATGAAAGCTGGAGAGGGGCTTTGGCTTTGAGCAACCTGGTCTAACCGAAGATGTCCCATGCTTACAGCTGAAGTATTGATTAGCACCATACAGACTCATAGAATCCCAGACTGGTTTGGGTTGGAAGGGACCTTAAAGCTCACCCAGTTCCAACCCCCTGCCACAGGCAGGGACACCTTCCACTGGACAAGGTTTCTCCAAGCCCTATTCAACCTGGCCTTGAACACTGCCAGGGATGGGGCAGCCACAGCTTCTCTGGGCACCCTGTGCCAGCGCCTCAGCACCCTCACAGAGAAGAATTTCTTCCTAATGTCTCATCTCAGTCAGGTTAAAGCCATTCCCCTCTGTCCTGTCCCTACAGGCCCTTGTCAGAAGCCCCTCTCCAGATTTCTTGTTGGCCCCTTTAGGCACTGTAAGCTGCCCTAAGGTCTGCCCGGAGCCTTCTCTAAGAACAACCCAACTTCAATTCTCCAACCTCAGTGAGATTGAACAATATTCTTATCCACATACAAACTTGGAATTATCACTTTGTGTTCCAGATGCTCAACACATGACTGCAATACAAACCCAGCTGGCTTTCTTCTCTCAGCTCTGTCCTGTCCTAGATGAATTCCTGCAAGGGTTACAAGGTGGCTCTTTGAAGGAATTTCTAGGTAGTGCCTTATTACAAGTATACACTGTGAACATGCTGCACTTACAAGTGAAGACTACCAATAGCAGGTCCAGTTGTTTAAAAGTGCCTGACAAATAAAGCTTAATGAAAAATGAAGAGCTGACAGGCTCAGATGCAATTCTTAGTCTCTGAATTATAGCACTCCTGCTCATTTCAGGTATTACATTGTGATTTCAGCAGGGCTAGTTTGGGCTTACTTGCCAGTTTTTGAAACTAAGATGGAGTTCTCTTATTGCTCAATTACAACATAAGCTTCAATTTTGCAATAAGCCATTGCACAAGAACTGAAAGCATCACTGCTCTAAAGATCAGGAACATCAGAAATAACAGCATTAATGGTTCCATTCTTGTGACGTTTCAGGCCCTACAACTAACAGTGGGCTCAGCTCAGCTCCTGGATCACCAAAGCACCTCAGCCTGCTTGCAGCCCAAGGAAAATCATTGGAATATGCTTTGTGGAGTAAGAAGCAACACAAATTCTGAATAAAACCTGCCTTCTCTAGTGTTTAACTTACCCTAGTAGCTGCTCCTGTCTCATGTGACCAGCACATGGACTCCTGAGTACGCATCATGCCTGCAGATGAGTGATTTCCAGGCATCATTACAGTGGTTTCTGTTTACTGCTGCCAGCAAACTGATAAAACTACTTCTGCCTTAGGCTGCAGTCCCGTGTGTACCAGCTAAACACATTACAATGATTGCTGTTTTCTCCCCCAGGAAGCACAGGTTCTAAATATTCCCAAGCCATGACTGTCCTTCCATCATGGGGTAACCACCACACATCCACAGGCTATCTTAAGCCTCTCCAGGAGCCTGATTATTTCTGCACTGCCTTCAACAGTGCATATGACAAACCCTTACAGAGCATCCAAACACAATATAACAGCAGCAGCAATTGTATCAGTGCACTGTGGGTCTCAGGAAACACTCCTTCCTTAAATCTCAGCACTCTTTGCAAGATTACCCAAATGGAGCAGCACACCCCATCCCCATGGTAAGATGAATCAGGCATAGACTGAGCTGCTTCAAATCACAATCCCAGAAGGCAGTAGGTACAGGCAATCTGTTAGAGGATGGAGATCCAGATGCCATAAAGGGGCATCTCCTTTTCATCTGCACAACACTGGTCCAAAAGGCACAGACGGAGAGAAAAATGATCTAGCCAACACTCAGACCTAAAAGGAGTTATCCAGAGTGCCAGTGGGTGTCTGCAGAGCAAGGTGACTGCAGGGATGTGCAGATGCTGTCACTGCGACACACCTGTATCCATTAGCCCATCAGGGTACTGTGGCAACATGGGAAGAGCACCACAAACTGAAAACCTGCTCCAGAGGCAGCATAAGGGCCAGTCATCACTGGCAGGTCTGGTGTGGATACACCAGCTGGTCCCTACTATTATTAGTGCATCATATTTCTCTCCCCCAACACAGTAAACAACACACACTTCAAGAAACACCAGGAGAAACAGGCAAGGTTTACCAACACCAACATACCTCATCAAGTGGAATATCATGGTCACCCATCTGGACTTTGTTATCTGTCCTCTGAGCCACAAAGACATGTTTGATGTTTGGACAGCTCTTCACAGCTTCATCCACAGTCATCTTCAGCTCTATGATCCGTCCTCCCCTGATGCCCTGGTTGTAGGTGATAACTGCTTTGCATCCAGCTAAAGAGAGAAAGAATTAGCAGACACACCAGCCTGCCTACCAGGCTCATATGTGCACCCAGCTCTCATTATTTTTGGGGATGATGTATAGGACAACATGTGCGACAAGCACCTGGAAATTCTACCTGTTAAAACCAGTCAGTCACTGACAAAAAACACTTTAAAACTTGAGACCTGGGTCTGCTCCAGCTATAACACTTTTGACAGCTGCTAGTCCAATCTTCCTAAACACTTCAATGGTAACTGTTATATGCTGTCCTCACCAGTCCACTCCAGTGCAGACATGCAGAGCAGTTTCTTCCCAATTACTTCTTATAGTGAATACTGACTGTTGCTTTAGCCTAACAGCTCACACACTGAAACCAGGGCAAGACTTCCTATGACCTTAGTGACCAAGCACCTTTGGCCCTTGTTCATCCTCTCTCTAGGGCTCCAGAGACCTGCTGGAGTGAGTCCAGAGGAGGCCACGGAGATGCTCCAAGGGCTGGAGCAGTTCTGCTCTGCAGACAGACTGAGAGAGCTGGGCTGGTTCAGCTGTGAAAAGAGAAGGCTCCTTAATGGGAGATGTTAGAGCAGCTCCAGTGCCTAAAGGGGCTACAAGAAATCTGGAGAGGAGCTTTTGACAAGGGCCTGTAGGGACAGGACAAGGGGGAATGGCTTTAACCTGACAGAGGGGAGATTGAGATGAGACATTAGGAAGAAATTCTTCCCTGTGAACGTGCTGAGGCCCTGGCACAGGGTGCCCAGAGAACCTGTGGCTGCCCCATCCCTGGCAGTGTTCAAGGCCAGGTTGGATCTGGCTTGGAGTAACTTGCTCTAGTGGAAGGTGTCCCTGCCTGTGGCAGGGGGTTGGAACTGGATGAGCTTTAAGGGCCCTTCCAACCCAAACCAGTCTGGGATTCTATGATAAATGTCCATTGCAAACTGAAGAGCACCAAACTCAGCGGCCTCTCAGAGGCATTTCCCTGCTCAGAGGCACCTGTAGCCTTCTAAAAGTCATACGGATCTTGAGGGGAAACCTTCTGGAAGTCAGAGCACACAGCAGCGCTCTTGCAGAGCACTTCCTATTGAGTCACACTACATTACTGCAAGAACTGTGGCTGCAGAGAAAGAGCTCTTTAGCCCATTGCCTCCAAACAAGAGGCCTAAAGTGAGGGAGAACTAAAACATGTACTTGCTTTCTATACCTTACTTCTACCAAAACAGGGAAAGAAAGCATGAAAATTGCTGTAAGACTCATTAAGTCGCACTACCCATAAAGAAACTGATGCGACTGCTAGAACATGAGCTACTTGCTATTTTGTTCTTCTGCTGGTATATTTAGTATTGCTTTTTAGCTAATCACCCTGCAAGTGCTTTGGGCTAAGAACAGCTCTGCCTGTAGATACAAAAGCTAACAGAGCAGGGGGCAGGCTGCCAACACTCCCAGTGCTACACATAAATCGCAGTGCCAGTCGAGGCTGCGCAATTAGCACTGTGCAGGAATATCAAAGGAATACTGCAATTGCACTGTGAAAGAACAAATTAGGCCCCATTCCTAAGATCTATTTTTCCCTCCAACTTCGCTCCTGTCTGGCAGTAACCCAGCACAGACTGAATGTTAAGCAACTTATAAAGTATTTTAAGGCCAGAAGATGCTGCCACTGCCACTAAGGAAGAGGCTTTGCAAGGGAGGACATACTGTCCCACCAGCTGAGAATGAACCTCTTCTCTTTCTGCTAAGAAAACATGGAACTAGGGTATGTTCTGGAGCACTGTCCAGTGGGGTTTGCTCCCAGGTCTGCATCTACTTACAGTCCATGATCCTCCCGGCCAGGGAATCCGCGCTGAATCCAGCGAAGACCACAGTGTGGACAGCACCAATCCTGGCACAAGCCAGCATGGCTGCCACTGCCAAGGGGGACACAGACATATAGATGGCCACTCTGTCCCCTTTCTGTATCCCATATTTCTTCAGGGTGTTGGCAAGACGGCAGGTCAGGTCCAGGAGTTCCCTGTGGCATGGAAGCAATGCTGTCATGTTAATGCACAACCTGATTCACGCCAGGGAGCAAAAAAAGGATGAACTTGAACTGAGTGCGGGTCACGAGGCCCTCTGGATCCTGTCATCTCAGCTTTGGCATCTTAAAGAAGCTGCTCTGCCATCAGGGAGAGAAGAAAAGTGGTGCAGAGAGCCACGCTGGCTGCAGAAGGATAAGCCAGGCTCTGGTGTAGGTAAAGCAGCCAGCAAGTCAGTGGCTGTCCTGCTGCCTCCAGGAGTCAATTTAGTCCATTTAGCCATCCTTGCTGACTTTTTCACCTATAAGGGTCAGTCAAAAGCTACTGGAAACTCCTGTGGGATAAACATGAGATGAAATGGAAGCACTGTCCCACAGCCTGCAGCACTTTTTATGTTGGGGAACTGTTGGAAGTGTTTTACAACCAGTAGCTTCTTTTTAAAGCACAAGGGTAACAAACACATTTCACAGACTGGTTTGGGTTGGAAGGGACCTTAAAGCTCACCCAGTTCCAACCCTCTGCCACAGGCAGGGACACCTTCCACTGGAGCAGCTTCCTCCAAGCCCCTGTGTCCAGCCTGGCCTTGAACACTGCCAGGGATGAGGCAGCCACAGGTTCTCTGGGCACCCTGTGCCAGGGCATCAGTACATCCCTCTTGTGTTGTTGACCCGGAGCTGGACACAGGACTGAAGGGGGGGGGTCTCACCAGCACAAAGTAGAGGGGGAGAATCCCCTCCCTCGACGTGCTGGTCACGCTCTGGGGATGCAGCCCAGGACATGGATTGGAACAGCAACTGTAAACCCCATCATCAACACACAGCATTTCTCTGATGTACGTCAGGGATGCCTGGCAGGAACATTGTCCCTAGAAGCCTGATGCTAATCTTTTCCTGCAGCGAGACAGTCTGCAGCTTTCTAAACACAGGAAGCCAGCTCCTTGTACACCAAAAAACATCAGAAAGCAGCCTATTGCAAAGTGTTTCTAGACTTTTTCCTAATACCTTCAATGCTATATATGAGCTCTGGCAGCGCCTGCTTAGGAGGCTCAGCACAAGCCAAGGTCTCTGGTGTCTCTGCTGGATTGAGTATTTCTGGCAGTGACCAGTTTATTTCCTGGAACCATCATTTGGATGAGGCTGAAATGATTTGAAAATTCAGGTCAAATGTCCCAAACAGGTTAGTGGAGGAAAAAACAGCACAACAGAAAAAAAAACCAAACCAAACAGATTTGGGCCTCTCTCAGGCCAACACCCTCCCATCTCACCTCCTAGCTGTTGCTCTACATGAATCACTGTGAGTAGCAGAGTTCAAAGGCTGCCTCTGCACCTTGTGGTCACAGAGTTATGGGCGCTGCCTTTGAAACGTCTGATTGAGAATAGCTGAAAAATATAAAGCTCAACATGAGGGTTTTTGGTTGAAGGTCATCCAGCCTTCCTGCTGACATCCTAATCCCGAGACAAGGAAAACCCTCTGTGCTCTTTTTCAGGGGAGAAGGTGAAGAGTCCTTGAGCTGCCTTGGATGGGGGAAAGCTGAAAGCCTGGGCAAGATTTAGGAGCAACTTCAGCTTAGGAAGCAAACACTGGGAAGAGGAAGAAGAGTTTGCTGCCAATGAGAAACACCTTCCGCATTGCACAGCCTGGTAAGAACCCGCACGGCTCCTGGCTGAGGTCTTCACTGTGATCTCTAACACAGTTTCAATGACTTCCTCTCAGGCTTAGGAACTACCACCCCTTGGCTTGTCAAAGGCATAGCTGCGATGTGGTTAACGAAGATGTCCAACTGCTTCTCTCCCACCCACCTAGGAGCCCTGTGGAAAGCTACTGAGGATCCTAATTTCTGGCCCTTCAGCTTCTGCTTTCCTCTTTGTGTTTTGCATTTTGAACATTCCCTCTGCCTGCAACATTTCTGGCACTGGAGGGAGATCCTTCATAAATTAAAGCCCTTCCACTGAGACCCAGCCTGCAACCCTTTCCAAAAGGGGTTAGCTAACGTGTTCTGCTGCCCACTTCACACAGCTCCCTTTGGCAGTATCCATAGGATCTTGCAGTGCTCGGAAACACTGCCTCACAGGTAGCTAACTTGTAGAGACCATGCTAAACAAGGGAACACCAGAGAGAATAAACAGCCCCACGTCAGAAAGGGGGAGGTCTGGCATAGCTTGAGCTGCTGTCTAACATTCCTTGTTGCTGAGTTTACAGAGGCTGCAACCCAGCACATCCAGCCACCAACCCCTCCTGCTTACACAAGGCACTCGGTAATAGAGTTCCCTTTAAACCCAGGCTCAGCAAGGCTTCGGGGGATTCCTCTGGAAGATTTCAAAGCTCCTGGGCCCTGACAACACGCACAGAGCAGGACAAAGCACTCCCAGCTGGGTTGGATCCTTCTGCCAGTAAATCCAGCTGGCTGTTCACTGCAGCACACTCCTGGGGCTTAACTGCTGCTTCACCACTGCCTACCAATGACTTCATGGTGGTTTGGCCTCTGGAGAGCCAGACCTCTTGATAACAGATTGGCATGATCTGTCCCCACTTGCTGACTGCAGCCACTAAGTCCCAGGAGAGCTGCAAGCCCTGTTTTCACAGAAGCAGTAAAAAACTCAAGTGTCCTGCGTTCCCATTCAAAAGTGGATGTAATTGGAAGCTTAGCTGCATTTCTACTTGATACAAACAAAACCCAGAGGCAGAGTAAACACAAACGGAGCTTTTTTCCCCCCCGAAGGCTGAGTTGCATCAGCTGGAGAGACAGGAGGAAACCCAGCAGTGAAAAAGATGATCACGACTGAGCTTGTGATGCAGCAATCGCCACTCAAGCAAAACTGAAATGTTTCACTCCTGGCTTCGTGTACCCTTGCCAATAAGGAGATGTTCAGAATTCTCTCCTAGAACAGAGCACTTGAACCCAGCTGCATTAACACAACCCGCCTTGCAGACAAGCAGGTATAGGGATGTAGGCTGACCAGTAGCACAGCCCCACCAGCCCTTCACCCACTGTGAGCAGGCAGCTAGTGTGGAGCAGCAGAGGCAAATGGGGGTTCTTATTTCCCCCATGGATGAGCAAGCTGGGACAGCACTTTCCAATGGCACTGTCTTGCCAGTGCATAGATGAGGTCCCACTGACTGAAGCTTTCTCCTTCCTCAGGGAGGAGGATGCCTGTTCCAGCCCTTTTCCTGCACAGCCACCCGCTTCCTCTGCAGTGGTGGGAATGGGGCCAGCACTCAGCTGTTTTCTCCCCAGAGGAGAAGGGGGAGTGCCCATGCCAGCAGCCAGGTCCTTCCTCATGCCACCCAGGCCTTATCTATAGGGACAAACAGCTCACAGCAGCAAGCTTTGCAAAGGAGATAATGCAAACCAACAGTCCCTTGTACCTCTCTGAACATAAGCCCTGGACACCTCCCAGCCCAGGTCCATAAGGCAGTGGCCAAAAGAAAGTTTTTACCTTCTTAGCACTTCACTTTAAAGCTGTTGTCCCATTAACAGCACATACAGATCCTAAGGAAGGAGCACATCTGTGCCAGATACCAGAGTCTGGGTCCTCTACAGAGTTAGATACCAAGACTTCCTGTGTCTCCTCTGCTTTCTAATCCAGCAGATCAAACATTTGGCTCCCTAAAACACACACTGAGGAACGTACAAGTCTGGGAAACCTTTGACTAGAGAAACAGATGATGTAAATCGCATTTTGGCAGGCATGGCTGTCTCCTGAGGGAGGGCACATAGCAGGAAGAAGATAAATATCCTTGAAAGCTGCCATATTCTAACATCCTACAACCTATAGCAGCAATTACAAGTCAGCATCATGCAGAGCAGCCTCAAGGTTACTCTAAACTGCACTGAGGATGGGGAAGAGAAACAAGATGATGCCAGATCTCAATCTGAGCCACAGCACTGGGGCTGCATGTCCAATGCTGTATCCTGCAAGAAAGCAGAGTTTGACACGTCTCTTCTCCCCACCCCACCACCAAGCATCATGAAGCCCCATAAGATGGTGCCATACCTGTAGGTGACATACACTGCAGTGCCAGGCTCATCTCTCTCCCAGATCAAAGCTACTCTGTTGGGGGACTTTTCGACATGCTGATCCAAGCAATTTACTGTAAGAAAACAGAGGTTTAAACAAAGCCTGGTCATATGCAATGTGCTCTGTAAACTTAGCTTGGTCAAGCCTAACAGCAAGCTACCCTAAGATGAAACATAACCTGCTAGCTAGCTAACTACACACTCAAGTTATGGAAGTGATAACATTTGGAGCACTGGTAAAGCTCTCCTTTGCCATACCTGTAGTATGCCAATACTACAAATATTAAACTGGTGTTCAGCTGCCTTAGGGATGGCCTCCTGATGAGGGGCCTCAGCTGATTCAGCTCAGCTTAGTTCCACCACTTAAGCTGAAACCAGCCCAAACCTCTCCACTACTCTCAGCAGCACAAAGACAAGACACTCTTAATGGTTTGTGCTCCCCAGAGCAGCTCTGCACTCCATCAATCCGACAGGCTCTCCTCTTCAGCTCATCTCATTGGAATTTTCTAATTAAAGCTCAGGTGAAACATTCTAATTCTAGGGTATAACAGAAGAGCTGAAAATACCGAAACCTTTAGGATCTAGGGTAAGCTCACAGACGTCTACATGTTACCAAGCACTTGGGAAAAGTGAACATGGCTCCAGCTGTGTCCTACACCCCCTAAAACTTCAAGGTATAAAATTACATTCTGAGGGTAAGAGAAGCTCGAATGGACTTAGGGAGAGAGAGCAAAAACCTGCCTGCACGTCCAGTAGCAGCTTGCCTGAAGGTTAGAGGTTAAAGTCTTAACTCCAAGCCCAAACCACGCTCACTCCTTATGTTCTTCCAAGTTACCCTGTTTCAATAGGCAACTATTGAAAACCAGTCATGCATGTGGCTGCATAACTCAAAGAAAAAGCCCCTAACAACAAGTGCTGAGTTTCAGATTGTGTTTCCTGGAAATGTAATACTGCAGGGGAAGGATTTTGTTGTTTTTACCCAGATAAATAAAGTGCAATAAAACCCTGCCTGAGTTTAAGTAACCTGCAGCTTGGGAGTCAGCTGAGGCTGGTCTGTGGTCACAGCTGATTTATGTAACCACACAAAGAGTGTGAGTGAGCAGTCCCTCAGAATTCAACATATTTCATTACAAGAACAACTGTCAAACTCAACAATGTGAAAAGCTCCCTTCAGCTGATGAAAGTCTTCACTTTTTCAGCAGCAATACTATAAAAATAAAGGAGATAAAGACATTTCTGAGGCCATGTTAATACAAAGCTCATCCAGTTCCAACCCCCTGCTACGGACTGGGACACTTAAGGGACACCTTCCACTAGAGCAGGGTGCTCCAAGCCCCATCCACCCTGGCCTTGAGCACTGCCAGGGATGGGGCAGCCACAGCTTCTCTGGGCACCCTGAGCCAGCGCCTCGCACGCTGCCGGGTCATGAGGAGCTTCTCACTGACCAACACCCCAAGCGCTTCTCAGGGCTGCTCCATCCATTCCCCACCCAGCCCGCGTTCGTGCTGGGACTGCCCCGTCCCCGGCTCCGCGGAGCCCCCCGCCGGGGCCTTACCGGAGACGTTGAGGCGGCCGCCGAGGAACCAGCGCACGGCAGCGGGCGGTCCGGCACCGCGGGCTGTGTGGAACGGGCGGTCCCAGCGCAGCGCGTCCCTCGCCACCTCTGCCCAGAACGCGGTGGGGTCCCGGGCCGCCCGCTCCTGCCAGACCCGGTACCCGCCTGGCGCCAGCGCCCCGGCACCGCCGCTGTCACCGCTACAGCAGCGCCGGGCGGCGACCGCGGCAGGGACATGAACGGAGACCCGTCCCGGTAGGACCGGGCGGCGAAGAGCGCGCAGCACCCGCACTCCGGCCGCCGCCAGCGCCATGGGCACGGCCCTGACCGCGGCCCCGGCACCGCCCCGGCACGGACCGCCTGCAGGGAGGGGCTGCACCGGCGGGGCGGCTCCGGGAGCTCCCACCCATCCACGGACCCGAGACAGCACCGAACCAGCACGGGAGCAGAAGAGACAGCCCCGGGCGCATCCCGCACCCCCGGGCGCATCCCGCACCAAGAGGCAACCCCCGGGAGCATCCCGCACCCCTGGGCGCATCCCGCACCAAGAGACAGCCCCGGGAAGACCCTGTACTCAGAGACAACCCTGAACACATGTGGAACATTCCATACGCAGGGACACCCCTGCATTGACAGGGTCCCAGGAGCACCCTGCATCCCAAGAGAGATGCCTGCGCCTTCACAGGCCACGCGCTGCTGCAGCACTCACACAGGTACACCCCAACCCCAGAGACACCTACCCAAAGGCAGCCAGCCCTGTGTACACACAGCCCTGGACATGCGCTAGGATACTAACAGCACAGTCATCACAGCAGTAGCACGGGCCTCAAACATGCCCAACCCTCGTGCACAGATAGTGGTTGTGCACCTGGGTATATGCCAAGCATATTGTGCCCCCATGCACTGCCACATCATACCCCTGTACCCGCTCTGCTCCAAACAGGGCAAATCTCTCTAAGTAGACACACATGCACGTTTTGCTTGGCAGCCCTGCGAGCATCCTCATTACCACAACGTGGAGCTCCTGGCTTTGGTATCACAGAATCACAGGGATGTGGAGCTGTTGGAGTGAGTCCAGAGTCCACTGAGATGCTCCGAGGGCTGGAGCAGCTCTGCTCTGGAGACAGGCTGAGAGAGCTTCCAGTGCCTAAAGGGGTGGCAAGAAATCCGGAGAGGGGCTTTTGACAAGGGCCTGTAGGGACAGGACAGGGGGAATGGCTTTAAATGGACAGAGGGGAGATTGAGATGAGACATTAGGAAGAAATTTTCCCTGTGAGGGTGGTGGGGCCCTGGCACAGGGTGCCCAGAGAAGCTGTGGCTGCCCCATCCCTGGCAGTGATCAAGGCCAGGTTGGACACAGGGGCTTCAAGCAACCTGGTCTAGTGGAAGGTGTCCCTGCCTGTGGCAGGGGCTGGAACTGGATGAGCTTTAAGGTCCCTTCCAGCCCAAACCAGTCTGTGACTTATGATTCTACAACTCACTTGCGTGAGACATTTCTGCATGTGGTGCAGTTTTGGTAGTGCCGGTGCAGTGCCCAGTTGTGGCTGCTGTGCCTGTTCCCAGCCCTGGCAGGGTAGGATGGAGACTGTGCTGGTCTTGTCAGTGCAGTGTCCGGCCCAGTGCTGCTGGTCCCAGTGCAACGTCCAGGTCAGACTATGCTGGTGCTGGCACTTACAGTGCAGTGTAGGGCACTAGACCCTTGCTGGCAGTGCCGGAGCTGGTCCTGGTCCCAGAGCACTAGAACACAAAACCGCAGACCAGTAGTTCTGGGGGTACCTCTGCTGCCAGTCCCAGTGCCATGCAATGCCCAGCCCCAGGCTCATGTGCTGACTCTGGCGCTGGTCCCATCAGTGCAGTGCCCAGCTCCACACTGTGACAGTCCCAGGCTCTGTGGAACAGTCCTGGTGAGGCAGTCCCAGGACAAGGAGTGCTGCTCCCAGTTAAAAGCACTGGTCCCAATCCTCAGACCGTGCTGTGCCCAGCTGCAAACTGGTGATGCCAGTGCAGTTCCCGACCGCTCAGAGATGAGCCTTGCACCAGTCCCCGTACTGGCAGCGCCAGTGGTCATGCTGCCAGTGCCGGTTCCAGTCCCGGTGCCAGGGAGGTGCTCAGCATCCCGTGTCCCGGCAGCTGCAGCGCCCAGCCCCGTGTGCGGTGCCCGGTGGCGGCTGCCGGTGGCTGCGGGGCGGTCCCGGGGCGGTCCCGTTGGGCGGGGGCGGCCCGCGGGTGATGTCAGGCTGATGCTGTCGGTGCGGCGCGCGGTGCATTGTGGGCAAATCCCGCCGCCCGCCGCGGCTCCAAGGGGGAGGATGCGCCCGGGGTCGTCCCGCCCCACAGCCGCAGCCGCAGCGCGCCGGGCCGGCGGCACCGAGCCCGGCGAGCCGCACTGAGGGGCGCGGGGCATGCGCTGCCCACGCCGGCCGCAGCGGGAGGCGCCGGCGGCGGCGGCGGGGCCAGGTGAGCCGGGGCCGCGGAGGCCGCTGCGATCATTGCCGCCGGGGGGGGGGGGGGCAGTCCCGGTGGCGGCTTGAGAGCTGCGGGGGCCACGGGCCGCACCGGGCCGGGCCGGGCCGAGCCTCTGCAGGTCTGCGCGCGGGGCACTGTGGGAGATGTAGTTCGTCGCCCCTCCCGCTGCCGGCTACGTAAGGGGAAGTGTCCGGAGCGCAGGACTCGGGTTCCCAGCATGCCCGCGGGGCTGGGCGGGCTCGGAGCGGAGTGACGAGCGAGCTCCGCCAATAAGAAAGCGGGACGGGGTAGGGCGAACCATCTGCCGAGAGGGGCGGTGGGGGGGCGGCGTGCCGGCAGCTGCAGTGCAGGGGCGGACGCGGCCACCTCCTCGGCGGGGGGAGGCGGGGCGGCCGGAGGTGAGGGGCAGGGTGCCGGGGGACCCGGGGTGGCGGCGGCGGCGGCGGCTTCTCTCCCCTTCCTCTCCTGCCTCCCCGTGACCTCCGCCTCCTGCCCGGGGTTGCTGCGGGCCAGCGGCTGCCGCGGCTCAGGGCGAGGCCGGGGGGTGCCCGCCGGGGGCGGGGCGGGGCGGGCGGTGTCCTCGCAGGGGTGCAGGCGGCGGCATTGCCGCGGGCGGCCTGAGCGGTGGCGTCCCGGTCCTTCGCACCTTGAGAGTCCCCACCGAGGTGGGAATGGCCCCGCCGGGTGGTTCCCCGGTGTCAGGGTGCGGGCTGAGGTGCGAAGGCGGCCGGCGGCCCTGCTGCCGGCAGGGGCCTGCGGGTACAGGTGAGGTGAACGCCTGGAGGGTGAGGGTAGGGGTGATGGGTCGAGCATCCCTCCGGGTGTCACCGAGTTAACTGAATACTGCAAAACTTCACGGGGCTTTTGGGGTGGGAACGTTTCCATTGTGTTATTTTGGGACCGCTCCTCAGTGCTCATGATTTAAGGGGCTGGGAGTTTCTCCTTGTTGAGCTTTCGCGGGTGGGTGGTTTTACTCTGGCGCGTGTTGAGGAGGCTGCTGCAGGTCTCCTGCCATTGTGTCTTTATTGCTCACGGTGTCCTAAGTTTGCGCTGGGGAATGTGACTCTAGTCGTTCTGCTTTCCCTGCACACCAGGAGAGGAGGTATCCAGTAACCTGGGTCTGACCCACTGAGAGCTTTCAAGATGAACACGGTGACCTTGAAGTGCATCTTGTATTTACCGAGGAACCAGTGCGCTGTGTGAAGCGGTGGAGTGACATTGCCACTCTGTCAGTGTTGCTGAACTCCTTGCATGCCAAGTTCAAGACTACCTGTGTGTGTTTTGAGGTGTGGAGATTTCAGTGGCTGTTTGTATTATGTTTCTGAGCGGTCCAGCCCAGCTGTATAGTAAAATTTGTCTTTTATGTTGTTGAATTTCCTTAGGCTTGCAAGGAGGAAATGTAGACAGTTTGATAGAAGGACAGGCTTCCTAACTTACCAGTGCACATGGATTTCTTTATATTCCTGTACTGCCACTGAAAATGCTGCCTTTTAGCAGCAAACTTCTCAGTGAGTCACAATAGATGTGTTCAACCTCAGAACTTCTTTGTATGAGGGAAATTTCACCCCATGTGAAATTGTATGTGAGGCAGGGTGTGCAAATGCTTCCCCACGCTAATGCGTACAGGTGCTGTATTCAGGGGCTCTGATTGATGCAGTGTGTGTCAGTACTGCCTCACCTGTAGCTGCTCACCACATTTCAGTGTATCTCTTGGTGCAAGAGGGGTAGGTGAGGAATTTGGTGTTACTTTGGAGGCTTTTTTCCCTTTGTGTGCCAGTGATCATCCAGCTCACGACATTCTTATGGCAATCTATGTGTGATCAGAAGCTTGAGCTATGATGCTCAGGAGTGATGTATGTGGTGTCCGCTGCTGTGACTTTTGTGTTCTGTGTGATTTGGCGTGCTCTAGTCTAACCTCCTTCTTCCAGGAATGAGCAGAATTATTCTTCTCCAGCTGGCAAAGAAAAACACTGTAATTACCATTCCCTTGTAGGCCTCTGGGGTTAGGAAATCTGTTTCACCTTCTCCCCAGGGTTGATGCTAATGAAGTGACATTCACATGTGGATATCCTTCTCCTTACCTCTCCATCTCAACCCCAGCATTTGGTGGCAAATGCAAGTGTATCTCTACAGTGCAACACGCAGCATAGGTCTCTGCTCTGGTGAAGTTGATGCTCTTTTTCCAAAGCAGAAGTGAGTCAGGAAGTGCTGAGTGACATGCAGGACCACCACCACAGTGCCCACACGCAGCCTGTGTCTAACACTGTTGAGACCCATGACAGTTACCCCCAAAATACAGGAAACAATTCAGCAATAGCAGTATGACTTGGAGCTCAGTGTTTCAAGTGGCTTTTACTCACATTGACTTTTCTGTTTCTTGGAGACCGGCAGATACATTAGTGTATTAGACCTGATTGGGGGGGGGGGAGAAAAAAATGCCACAGTAGCTTTATTCATCACTCAAAATCCCTTTTGGTCATTCCCACCTCCACACTCTTTTCCATTAAGTCTTCTTTACTACTCAAGAGCTGTTCACATGGGAAATGGTCTTTTTTAGTAATTGAGAAGGAAGATGTTGACAGCGTGATGGGCTGTAGAGGTAATGAGATACGATGTACTTGGAAAACCTTTCCTTTGGGTGTCAAACCATGTCATCTTTAATTTGGTGAACAATATGAAAGGGACAAACTGCAGCTTTTGGGCTGGCTCCAGCTGTAGAGGCACAATGGGAAGCAAAGATAATGCCAGTGGGTGCTGATTGCCTCTTCTCTGAAGAAATGGGGCAGTCCAGCCTCAAGAAAGGGATCCAGTGTCAGCTGTGACAGATGGAAGCAGATTCCTTGCTGCCTGTGTGACAGTAAATGTTGGGAGGCTCATGGTCATCCTGGAGGCTGTATTGTAGAAAATGTGGTGGGTTACCAGTCGGTTATGAAAAGATTGCAAAAGGGATAAGGAGACATTGATGTCTAGTGAAAAAGGTTTGATGATAGGATTATAAACCAAACTGCTCAGGCCTAAGCCCTGTATTGCTCTGGTCCTTTTCTCCCAGTGACCAAGAGATGATGCTTAAGGAAAGGCTCAGAGGACACGTACAACATGCTTGCTCTAGTTATACCTTTCGTGGTGTTGCAGTCTGCGGTTTGTCAGTCTCTTTATTTGTTATCCTGAATAATCTTGTATGTACATAAGGTGTGTTACCCCACTGGTAATAGCGCTCTGTTGTGAAACGTAGCTGTGCATTCATGTGTGTTTTCCTCTCTTGTAGCCAGTGATTAGTTTTAGGGAATCACAGAATCATCTACGTTGGAAAGGACTTTCAAGCTCATCCAGTCCAACCGTTCCCCAGCACTGCCAAGGCCACCACTAGCCCATGGCACTGAAGGCCTCATCTACACAGTTTGTGAACACTTCCAGGGACAGTGATTCCAGCACTGCCCCAGGTGGCCTGCTCCAATGCCTGACTGCCCTTTGGGGAAGGAATTGTTCCCAATATCCAGCCTAAACCTCCCCTGGTGCAGCTTGAGGCCGTTTCCTCTTGTCCCATCCCTTGTTCCTTGGGAGCAGAGCCCAGGCCCCTCCTGGCTCCATCCCCCTTTCAGGCAGTAGCAGAGAGTGATAAGGTCCCCCCTGAGCCTTCTCTTCTTCCGCCCCAGGTCCCTCAGCTGTTCCTCATCACACTTGTGCCCAGACCCTTCACCAGCTCCATTGCCTCTCTTGTAGTGAGAGGCCCAGAACTGACCACAGGATTTGAAGTGCTGCCTCATCAGTGTCTAGTACAGGGGGATGATCACGGCCCTAGCCCTACTGGCCACGCTGGTGCTGAAACAGGCCAGGATGCTGTTGGCTTTCTTGGCTACCAGGGCACAATATGGCTTAAGTTCAGTTGGCCTGCACGTGAGCCAGCAGCTGAAATGGATCTGAAGTACTGCTCCTTCACTGTCCTGGCACTTGTGTTTGACTGACCCTATGATGAACCAATTGAAGGGGCTCTAAGCCAAGGAAATAACCTTATTTATTAGGAAGAGGAATGGTTTTTCCACTGGTAAAGTCACTGAACTGCCTTGTGGTGGAATCCTGCCTGCAGAAGTTCAGGGTTTGCAGGAGAGAGGGGAACTGTTGCTCTTCATTGAAGGTAGTGTTTTATGTTGGCTAACCAGGCACCTGAAGCTGTGGATTGAGGGTCAACTTTATGTAGGCTTTATAGAGGAGGGGATGTAGGTAATGTGATGTAATGCTTCCACTGATTCTCGGCTTCAGTTCATTAGCACCCAGTCACCCAAAAATGTGACTTTTGGGTTTGGGTTTTTTGTCATTGTTTGCCATAACGTTTGCCTGTTAACTTAGTAGAGGTCAAGCTGGACATGACATTAGGGGGATTTCCTGGTGCTGAATTTTGTGCTTGGATCAAAACTTGGAGCAAAACTTGGAGCAACTCAATCAGGGAGACTGATGGAAGGTAATAGACTTTGCTGTCAATCTCTCCTCCCTGTTTCCTTAGCTTTATTGCTGAGATGTAGTTGGAGAGGATTAGGATCACACAAACTGTCAGGAGTGATGAAATTGTGTTTGGGGGGGTTGGCTTGTTTTGTTTAAGTCCTGTGCTGTTACTTGTATGTCACTGTGCAGGCATTCAGTTGGCTGTGCAGCCAGATAGCCGTAATAGCTCTTTCAGAGTGCATCTGTTACTGTATTTAATATATTTTGTGGATGTTCTGTGTTAGCAGAGAATCTGGACCTGTCTGTCTGGCTTGCAGCTTTTATTGAGGGTGTTTGGTTGGTTTGGTTTGGTTGTTCTTCCCAGTCATGGCTACGTCACTCTTTAATGGTCACAAACCTTTCAAAGGTGAAAACCAGTCCCTGTACCTTGCAACCTCACCTTTAGATGTTTTGTTTTTTACAGAAATGAAAGGCTGTGAATAGCAAATCCAGAATTTCTAAGGCTGATGATTCCCTTGCATGCCTATGAGAAGAATATCTCCTAGAGGAGACTTTAAGCTGCAGCTGCTAGGAGCTGAGCCTGCTCCCTAAGCAGGGCTGGCTACAGCAGAGGCAGGCAATGAAGGAGGAGATGTGTCTTCAAGGAACGATTCAGAACCTTGCAAGCTCCTGCTGTCAGACCTGCCCTAACACTCTATGACTTGTTTTTCATTGCTGTTTCAAGTTCAGCAGGAGGTATGGTGTATTCCAGGGCTGAGGGGCTCGTTTAGTCCATTGCACTGTATTTTTTTCTAACCAACTTGTTTTCTGTACTGTCATATGCATTTTTACCCTAATAACAGAATGCTAATGCATGGTACAACTTCTTTATACAAAGATTTAAGGGGTGTTTTTTGATTCTTTTAATGGGAGAGATTTCATTTTCATAATTGGTGTTGTGTGTTGGAAGCAAATGACATTTGTAAAACAGCGAGGGATGCCGAGTGTGTGCAGTTAATGCTGCCATTAGCTGAGCCCCAGTTCTGCTGATGTTCGGTTGCACTTGAAAACTCCACTGGTTTTCTTTCTTCCTTTGAAGCACTCTCAATCCTACTTGCTATAGTCTCCTCTTATACCCCACCCCATCTATTTCATTTTGCCTAAATGCCAGAAAAGTTCATGTTGGGAACAGCTAAGTTATGCTTAAATTCTATTTACAAGTGGTTTTTTGTTTGTTCCTCCCATGCATGTATTGGGCAGGGGGATTGATCTCATTTTTAGACTGCACTTTACTGGGGCTACTTCTTTTGTATTTGCAGATGTCCAGCTTTGTAGTTTGCATCAGCTTTCTAAAACACCACTGGGATCTGCTGTTAAGGTGGATCCTGTGTTCATGGAGGGGAATTTGATCAGGTAAAGAGAATCATGGGCTACAGCAGTCTAAATAAACTTCACTTGTTCTAATTGTTCTAATTTGTAGGCTTCCAGAGGTGAGGATGTGTCCTGAAATAAAGTGGGATATTGCAGTTCCTCCACAGTGAGATTAAGACACTTAAGATAATCCAGGACCTTTAGTAAGATGGTGAGACAGACCTTCATAGCCTTGTTCTGTTGTTTAATAACCATCCTGCCTCTTGAGTTTTCAACTTGATGTTTGTTTGGCTGTCTTTTGAGCACTGCCACTGCCGTCTGTTGGGGCTGAAGTAAGCTAACATAGGAAAGATCTCATATAGATGTTAGGAATTTCCACAGGGAATGCTCCATTTTTTTTCCAAGTTTCATTTGAAGAGTGCTATGATCCTGTTAAATTAGGAAATAATTTTTTTTCCAATAAAGCTGTTTAAAATGTTGCTTGCATGAAGGAGAACATCATAATGTAGGGAACTGGGTTGTGTATGTGAGACTTCTTGATTGATTGTTTTTTGATCTCTGACCTCCTTGAAGGGATAAAAGAGACATATCTATTATATACACACAGTCCTCTGAAAGTAACTGATAAAAACGCAAGTCTGGCAATATTGAATCATATCACAGGTCCATCTAGGCCAGTATCCTGTCCTAAGCTGGCCAAGAGTGTGTATCTAGGGTAGAGAATAAGAGTTAGGGAAAGCACATAAAATGACTCTGCAGAATGCTTTTGCCACCTTCAGTTATTTGTGGATTGAAGCTTCCTAAGCTAAACATGGAATATTTGTATGTATGTTAATGGATTTTTCTATTATTATTTTTAGTGAATTTGTGAAGTCACTTTTTGAATCTATGTAAGCTTTTAGCATCTGCAGTGAAGAATTCTTCAGCTTAACAACTTGTATGAAGTTACTTTTGCTTGGTCTGGTTTGTCTCCTGATGAACACACGTGTGAACAAGCCGTTTGATGTAAGAATCTGCCACACTAACTGCAACCTCAGGCCTTGCACTGAAATTCCTGCAGGCTTTCCTCTTAAGTTTGTTACAGTTGCCTATCCAGGTCATGCTTCTCTGCCCGGCCTTGATTTTCATGTTGGCTAAATCATAGAATCCCAGCATGGTTTGGGTTGGAAGGGACCTTAAACCTCATCCAGTTCCAACCCTTGCCACAGGCAGGGACATCTTCCACTAGACGAGGTTGCTCCAAGCTCCCGTGTCCAACCTGGCCTTGAACACTGCCAGGGATGGGGCAGCCACAGCTTCTCTGGGCACCCTGTGCCAGCGCCTCTGTATCCTCACAGGGAAGAATTTCTTCCTAATGCCTCATCTCAATCTCCCCTCTGTCAGGTTAAAGCCATTCCCCCTTGTCCTGTCCCTATAGGCCCTTGTCAAAAGCCCTTTTTGAGGTTTCTTCTAGGCTCCTGTAGGACTGTTATATGGTCTCCCCAGAGCCTTCTCCAGGCTATAGTGCATCAGGTTTTTGTAAGGTGCCTTAAAAATAAGGAGACCATTTACCTGTGGGTGCTGTTGACTGAAACTACCTTGATGCCACACAGAAGGAGGAGCTAGTAGGCCAACGTGTCAGAGTTCATAGTGGAGATTATTAACCTGTTTAAGCATGGGGGGGTTTAGATTTCTTTTCTTTTTCAAGGTCAAGACTAAATGTATAAAACTCTAAAGATTCTCCAGTATGGGCTGGAAGAGATGGCAGTATGCAGGAGCTCATTTCACACTTCTTCATGCTGAGGTTGGCCAAGAGATGGGATTTGGTCCTGTTGTCACTGTTTCTTTCTCACAGCTGCTTTCATTTCTGCTTCAATTCCTATTCCTAGGAAGTCAGTTTAAGTCTCTTAGGATTGCTCAGCTCTCTTGCCTGTTTTCATGGTATAGTCATTTCTTGACATCTTGTACATTTCCTATGGGAGAGGACAGCCTGAAAGTTCTTCTCTTCTTGGTCACTATCTTCAAAATGATGCATCTTTAATGTTTATGGTCTGTACATTTTAAAGCCAAGAGTGATGCAGATACGTCAAAGCTCATAAGCTTGGTCAGCCTTTGAATTGGGAGCAGCTTTACTGACTCCTTCCATCTCTTCTCCAGTTACCTTTAACATCAGTTAATATTTAACATGCATAAATTATGTTCTTTGCTGTGTGTTGGAGAGGAGGTGATAGTGCTTCACCTTTCCCGCACTGACCATTCTTCCCCACCTTCCTTCTGTAGCTACATTAGCCAATCCAGCTCTAGCAGGGGGCTACCTGCAGGCTTTGATGTTAGTCAAATGATATTGACACTGTATTTTATTGATTTAGAAAGTATTACAGTAATGCATAAGTTAAAAGCATAATTTAAATGTGCTGTTTATTCTGCACAAAGTAATTTCATCCTTTTTGCCCTCAGGAAAAAACTTTTGATATGTTAACACTGCTTTGTGCTGCTACTGTGATCTAAAGCAGCTTGAAATATGTCTCAAGCTGTAATTCAATTGCCTATTGGCAATTGGCTAGTTTGTTTTCACTCTGGCTATACCAGAGCATATCCATAAGCTTATGCATGTAATTCCCTATTGCCAAATGGCTGCAGTTAATGGGAGTGCCAAGGAGGATTTTGATCTGTTCCAAAGGCAGTGAAAATGTGACTCCTTTAAATAACAAACCCATTCTGTACTTTGTACACATGTACTGTAACACTGATAAAGGAACATGGAGTAGTGCACCAGGGAAAGCAGCTCTAGCTTGGATAGTGCTCACAGACTTTCATGGTGTGTTTCTCCTCTGAAGTGACTCCTTAGGATTACTGTGCACCAGCAGTCACTAGACTGAAGTCATAGAATCAAAATAGTTAGAGTTGGAAAGGACCTAAGATCATCCAGTTCCAACCTGCATCCATGGGCAGGGACACCTCCCACTAAACCATGTCACCGAAGGCTCTGTTCAACCTGGCCTTGAACACTGCCAGGGATGGAGCATTTACCACTTCTCTGGGCAACCTGTGCCAGTGCCTCACCACACTCACACTTGAGAACTTCTTCCTTATATCTAACCTGAACTTCCCCTGTTCAAGTTTAAACGCATTGCCCCTTGTCCTATTGCTAGTGTCCCTGATGAAGAGAATCACTAATGTGTACCTTGTGCATCATACATACTTTTGGGTGTTCTGCTTCAAAATGGAAAAATCATGGCAGATTTCTTCTGGAAAACTCCTAGACTTCTTTATATCTGTTTGCTGCTACTACCACTCCACATCCTGGATCTCGAGCTGCCTTTGTATCCCTTGCAGTCCAGAGCCTGCGTTGAGCTGTACTTGTCTTCATGAAGTGATGCCAAAACCCTTGTAAGAATAGGGATGCGATACATGCCTCTGTACCAGTGTGTTAACACTGAGGGCTTGGGACAGGCTGTAAATGACTTTTCTTTAAGTAACAGGAAAAAAAGCTATCCTTAAAAGAGATTTTGACAGGGGTTCTCTCTCCTGTGCAGTCTGCAGGGAGCTGCACAGCATATGCAAAACTCGCTGGTAGCTTAGGGATGCTCAGTTCAGGCATTCTGGTGAGCATAAAGTAGCCTGGGCATGGCATTAGGCTTGCTCCTTAGGAGGAAGAAGCACCAACATTGTTGCCAGACACAGCAGGTACTTTCTCATTGGAGAGCTTTGCAGTTTCTTCCTTCAGTACCTGGAGACTGAAAGGGTTGCTACAGGTGCAGAACTCTTTCTATGAGAATTGAGAGTGCTTTGCAGCACTTTTCTTCTGAATTTCTGTACTATTTATTTTCTTCTTCTTTCTCTTCTATCATTTTGATTGTCCTTTAGCAGATGTTGGATTATTTGAGCATTTCTCAGCAGCCCTCTTACTGCATTAGTCTGCTACTCCTTTATTCCATATAGTTACCTTCTATATCTAGAATGAAATCATCTTTTGTGAACATCTTTTGAGAAGATCTCTCCGAGACGACGTTTGATCATCCTCCGTCTTGCGCTTCTGACGTACTTCTGTCTGCTGCTTCCTTGTGCACGCTACGTGCTGGTCACTTTCTATCCTTCTTTCTCAGCCCTTTTATTGCTAGGGAATGAGCACTTGCTTTGAGCTCCTAATTCGCTGGTGAATTGTTCCTTTTTTGGGGGCCTGAAGAAGTGTAGTAGTTGAACAACCATCTCTAATCTTCTTTTTTTGTCTAAGTTGGCATTTATGCTGTGAATCTGATTTAAGTCTGCAATCAGTGCTACAGTAATATGCATTTTTAGGAAGGAAAATATTTCATATTGGGGGGGGGGGGGGGAGGACAACAGAACTGCCAGGAAAGCTTAATAAAGGGTCCATTCTTAAAAGATCTGGCCTACTTCTAAAGTCAGAAGAATACCTTACAGGAAGAGATGAAATGCATTGGGAAGATCTTATTAGTCCTGTTTCAATTCGGTCTCTTCCAGGAAAGTGGAGCTAGCGTGTAGCTGAAAGTCATTTTTGTAGAAGAATTATAACCAAAAAACCCTCAAAACAAAATTAATTTGCAGCATAAGCTGCCTGGAGCTCCCTCTCAAAGCAGGGAAAAGGGGTGTGAGGTAGAACACAAACCCATAGGAACAAGATGTAGCTCTGTATTTTAACTTGATCCATTTTAGCATTGTGTGTATGCTCTGAGGAAGACTAATTCATACATGGCTGAAGCCCTTTCTAACCATCCCTGTCTTCTTTGCTTGGCTCTTCATCACAGTGAGACTGTCTGTAATCCTTGCTCTGTAAAGGCCCTTCTATCCTGTTCAGATGCTTTTAGGCTTATTGAATGTAATACCTGGCAAACCTTTCTGATTTGTGTTGGATGTCGTCCAGTGGAAACCATAAAAAGTGCCTATGCAGCAGCTGCTCTGTGAAGCAAGACCTTTTTGCCTGGTAACAATAACAGCTCTTGCAGCATTTGGCATTAGATTCTCTCTGACTTGTTGGCTGTGAGGTCCAAGAGCACTGGAGTCCTGCATGGTATGGTCGGTAATTGTCACCCTTTTAGTTTGTGCTGCTGACTTGAAGCATGGTTGTGTCTGCCCAGTTTATGCATGGAGTGAGCTCAGGTGTTTGCAAGGTGAGTTTGCCTTCTTTCCCTAAGAGGCTGGATCTGATCGTGAGCAAAACATGTGGAAGTGTAGCATGTGCTTCTGCAGTGACCTGTACTAATGTTGTCATTCATTCCCTCTGCCCCTTTCTTCCCCCAGATAAATGGCTCATTTAAATTGGGAGCTACTAAAATACTCTCTGGCTGGCAAATGCAGTGCCTAGCAGCAGTCATCAAGGACGAACCAAACATGAGTGGAGGAGGGGAACAGGTCGACATTCTTCCGGCCAATTACGTGGTCAAAGATCGCTGGAAAGTGGTGAGTAGCTCCAGCTTCATGCTTCCTTTGGTGGCCCAAACAGATCTTCTCTGACTGTAGCAGGGTAGAAGCTCGTCTAGTTAATGCTGGTCTTCGGGAAGTGACGGAGGAGGGGTATGGTGGTCAAGAAGATGGTTAATAGTGCTCTAGTGGTTTTTTAGGCTGTCTGAGAAGTCTAAACCTGCTGAGGGTTTTTAGGTGGGATTGAGCTCTTGCAGCAGGCTGTCATCTTTGATTAAGAAACTTGGATTTTGAGTTACTGTGGCAAAGACGACTACAGGCATGCCTATAAGTAAGTTGCATTACAATAAAATAATCGAAAAGCAAATGTTTAAGGTTGGAATGTCACCTACTTCAGAAGTCAGGGACAACTTCTGCGTCAGTTTATTAGGCCACTTTTTGGAAGATCATCACCACATGTTGAGAGTCTTAGTTCTTCAATGGGAGAGTTGTCTCATCTGTTGTGCAAGCTGGATGGGGTACACTGAATTGGCAGCCATTTCATCTTTTATGTATTCATTGTATGGCTCCAGATCTCACAATCCACTTAAATTCATTATGTGAGTTTGCCATTTAAACTCAGCTCTGTTTCTTACTGCTGTAGTATGTGTCGGATATACGTATATTAGGGGGGTTTATTCATGCTTTTACCACGTGACACAAGAGAGAACTATTAGCTTGCTTTTACAGCTAGGATTTTAAATTGAGTTAGGTCTTGATTTTTGTTATTTCTTACAGACTGCTTAATATTTATGACCAGAGCACAACCACACTAGACATCATAAGCATCTAAGCGTCATGCTCATTACTCCTATAGATTGGACCTGTCTGTCTTGCCTTAGGCACCAAGCAGATGAGTATGTGATTAATGATGGCTTGTGAGCAGAGGCTTGAGCAGCTTGACCAGAGTCATGCAAGAATGCTGTGGAAGAGACATGGGGAAAATCTCATCCTCTGGGCATGTTTCATTGCCACCAAATTTGTTTAGAGGATGAAGTGCCTCTTATGCATAAGGCTTTCTCTTTAGTCCTAAAGTGAGGTCTTGTGGGATGGAAGGGAAGTAGCATTACATTATCACCTCAGTTAAAGAAACTGGAATATCACACGTGAAAGGATCATTTACCTTTATACTTCTTTACATTCTGCATGTGTTTTGTGAATTTTTTTGTCTTCTGGCTTTAAAAGCTTTGCTTTTAAAAAGCTGAAAACACTGTAAATCCCGTGTGTGCCATTGTGTTCATATTTAGCTTGGGTTACCAGCAGTGTCTGAATCATTAAACTCCCAGCAGACATCTTGCTAGTTTGGACTAAGTGATTTGTAGTAGTAGCACTAAGACATTTCTTTGTGCTAACTAGCTGTGGTGCAGCTCTGCAGTGAGCTGTGAAGAGCAGAGGACTAGAGAGACTCAGGCCTTTGAACTCACTTCACTTCCAGGCTGCGGGTGTTATTTTCAACAGCCCACTTCAGACAACTTATTATCTTTTTGTTAGACTCGCCTTGAGTCTGTATCTCTTTGGTGCCCTGGACAGTTCCACCCGGCTCTGTTCTTGTTACTCCCCCGTTGCCTCCCTCTCTTCTTTGTTTCTTGGAAACCGCCGAACTCTTGGAAGCACCAAAACCTCAAAATAAAGCCAAAAATAGGCTCAGTTATGGTCATAGGGGAACATTTCAAACTACTTTTGTTTGGTAGAGGCACTAACTGGGGGATTTGGTGACTTCACTGCTGCATGAATCTGTGACTGGGGAATGCTAGAAGCTGTATGCACTGATTCTGCCTTAGAAAATACAGAAGTGTGCAGATGTATTGTCAAAACCAGCTACCTCTAACTGGAGAAATCCCCTCACAGGGAAGAATTTCCTCCTAATGTCTAATCTCGCTCTCCCCTCTGTCAGGTTAAAGCCATTCCCCCTTGTCCTTTCCCTACAGGCCCTTGTCAAAAGCCCCTCTCCAGATTTCTTGTCACCCCTTTAGGCACTGGAAACTGCTCTGAAGTGTCCCCGAAGCCTTCTCTTCTCCAGGCTGAACCAGCCCAGCTCTCTCAGCCTGACTCCAGAGCAGAGGTGCTGCAGCCCTCGGAGGATCTCTGTGGCCTCCTCTGAACTCACTCCAACAGCTCCATGTCCCTCTTATGTTGTTGCCCCACAGCTGGACACAGAACTGCAGGGTGGGGGGGGTGTCACCAGAGCAGAGGGGGAGAATCCCCTCCCTTGACCTGCTGGTCAGACTCTGGGGATGCAGCCCAGCACATGGTTGATTTCTGCTGTAAGCACACAGAATTTATCAAAGGGCACTTGCACTTTATCATAGACCTTTCTGAATCTAATCCATAGCATGCAAGCTGGACAGTACAAGCTTTGCTGTGAGTGATGGCTCCTGATCAAGCAGGTGTGTGGCAGTTACGTGATGCTGGGGTTTAGCTGCCAGCAGGTTTCTTGTGTAATTTGTCTTCCCATTGTGACTGTCTCTGGCTGGGCATCTGCTTGGACCTTGTAGTTCTTAGTGCTGGCATGCTTCCAGTATTGAGCCAATTTCTAATGTCAGATTGATGTAATGTATTCCTTGAATTCCTTTCCTCCTCTTCTCCTAGATGCTGCCTGACAAAGCTTTGACAAATGAAGATGGTAGTTCTCTGCAGTTAGCCTGTTTGTAGTTCATTTTCCTGCCACTCCAAGTCAGTAAAGTTTGGCTGTCTGACAGCAATGATGTTTTTGTCCTTGCTTTTGGAAATAAACATGAACAGGAAATGCTTATTCTTTTATTGGACCTGATGTATTCTTTTGAATCATCATTCTTTACTTGCAAATATGTTTGGTGCTTTGATTGGATGAAATTTGGGGAGTCCTGGAACCATGTGGCTTTTGTTGAGACTTTAGAAGGTGAATTGATCCACCCATGCTCTGAATGATGTAAACTGCTTTGTTCAGGAGAGGGAACAAAGTCAAACTTCTCTTGTGCTTGCTTTGAACTAGGTATAGATGCCAAGGCTGAATGCATGTATCTCCATTTTTCACCTAAATGCTTTGCACTGGGGACTCATAACTAAGATTTATTAGTAAGAGAGTTGGCAGCTCCTGCTCTGAGCTTTGAAATCCAACTGGTGACCCTTGTACACATGTATGCTCTGTTGTCAGGTGCCAAACCATGCTTTGGTTTCTTCCAGGTTGCTGAGGTTCTTCAGCTAAATGTTTAGCTACCCTTCTCCTTCTGTTTGCTTTAAAAACCTTTCTAGAAGCCCCACAAACTTTTTTGGACTCTTCACCTTACCTTGGTCACGAAGACCACTTATGGTTCCAAGAGGGAACTTGTGACAAGGAAGGTGCTTGGTCAGTCTTGGGGCCTGGTTTGGTCTCACTCTGTGAAGAACTGCTTTAAGTGGTCTTTGGCAGGTCTTCAGATGATTTAGAATGTGGCTGATTGACTTCTCAGTTCATGCCTGTTGTATGCAAGTTAGCTTTCCCTTGAGATCAGTGTGACTCCAGTCCTCCTAAGCAAGCTGGGTGGACCATGGAGAGTTTGGTGAATGTAGGTCCATTCTTCTTCACCTCTTGTTAAGTGAAGTGAGGCCTTGATCAAGTTTCCTATGATTTCTGGATCAAGTAACTCATTGAGGTGGGCTGTGGGAATTGCAGTGACTATACAAGTGCTCCTAAAAGGCCACTGTTTGACCTGATCAGTGTTTGAAGTTTGTAGTGCTAGCCCTGACCCTGGCTCAGTTCACCACAGGCCACTGGCTCTGTGTCCTGGAGTGTTTTCCTGGAAAGGTTTAGCATTAATATTCCTGGAAGGCAGACTTTGGCTAGAGCAGTGGTGTCTTACATGCTTGTTGAGTAAAAGATTAAATTTGGAATTCAGTTCTATTTTTGGTTGCTTGAAGTGGGGGGTGTTGCCTTGGTTTTCTGAACTGTCCCTCTGAGATAACTGATTTCTGTTCAGTGGGAAGGCTGCGTGTTGGGGTTTTGTTGGTTTGGGTTTTAATACACTCTGGAGGATCAGGCTGCAAAGTCTTTTGAGGATAAATCCAAAATATTTCAGGATACTTAAAGGAGAATTAGAAAGGAGCCATCTGTGTCCTCTGTAGCTACTGATGCATCCAGGGGGGCTTTGGGGAATGGCTTCCCTCATCAGGACATGGCTGGGTTTGTATCAGTAGTCCCAAGAGACAGTCCAGTGTGTTGGGTTCCTGGAAGCCCCTAGTTGGAGACTGCCACACTGAGGGGTCGAGTAGAACGGCTTTTCTGTAACAGTTTTCTCCAACGTGGCATGAAACCTCTTAACATATGGGAGAAGCACTGCAAGGAGCTGTGTGGTCGTGTGGCTGTTAGTGGGATGCTGAAAGAACTCTCATGTCTGAGATGCAAGTTACTTACTTTTAGTTGTCTATGTGCAGGCCCTGTGTTTTATCAGATGAATGTTTCACTTGACTCCACAGGCTGTGATGGAAACCTGGACACTCAGCTGATGTGCAGGCTTATGCAGTTAAGTAGAATGAATCCTGCTGGTGTTGTCAGCCTGTATCCCTGTCTTAACAGTAAATTAACTGGTGGAAGGTAGGAAGCCGTGTGAGAAGAGAATATTCCTAGAGGAGTGAGGCTACTGGCTCATTATTATGAGTTAGATGATTCTTGTTAGATGTTTCCTTCTCTTTCTTGACTTTGTGTTTAAGGGTTTCATTACTCATTTACTTTCTTGAGTGGTATATGCCCATCTCTCCTTTGTGTCCAGCAGAAGGCTGTGCTGAGTTCACCTTAGACAGTGAACTCCCAGAGTACCTGAGCAATGAGTGGTAAGCCCCTGACCTCAGCCAAGACCTGGACTTGCAAGGTATCTTGCTCTGCAACAAAGGGCTTTTGACGTTGCTGAAAATTCAAGGAGAACGGCAATGCTGGTGGTAATGATGAATAGGACCATCTGGTGTGCTGGGAAAAGTATGCCAGAGAGTAATTTCCATAAGAGGGTGTGAAAGGATGTGAGGAAGGAGAGGCAGCTGGAGGGCTCTTGGGCAGTGAGGTGCATCCGTTGGCTGGAATGTGTGTATTCAGCAGAAGCTCTGATCTTGATCTCATTAGCAACCCAGCAAGATGTTTTGGTTGCCTCTTTCTTTTCCATCCCAGCTCTGCTGTGTTACATTTATTACTATTGACTTCTCCTTGATCTGTTACAATTTTCCCACTGAGACTTTTTTAAATCTTCCTCAAAGTTCTTCTAGATCCCAACTATTCTGCCTTCTGCAGCTTTTTGTGTCCTTTTCCTTTTCCCTTCTGTGTCACTCATACCTCTGGCAACAGAAGATCTTGTGTGCTGAGTGCTGAGGTATTAGCTGGCATGTTGTTGCTATGCTGAATGCAGCATTGTTTTGCTAGGGAGATTTGTGATAGCCATTTCAGTGTAAATTTCCAAGTAGAAGTAGGGCTGCACTGTAATGACTTACGAATAATATGTGGTGACCCAGTTATTGGACTGTTTACTGCATGAATATTCCTGTTTAGCCTACTGCAAGGTTGTGAGGAAACATACCAAGCTAAAGGAGAAGGATGACCCTGGACAGCGCCTTTTAAAGGGTTATTGAGAAATAGCTTTAGAGATGAGAGTCGAGTTGTTCATGCCTGCGTCATGCAGAGCTGATCTTCTTGACCTGGGAGCCTAAAAAGCAAATGGCTTTGGTCACCTTAAGAGGAAGAAAACCCTGCCCTTGAAAGGCAGGGCCTTTTGTTCAGCAAACAGGGCAGATGCACACGGCAAGCCTTCTGTGGTACCGAAAACACTGTTATCTAAACCTCATTAAATGTTGTCAAAGATACATGTTTGACTATCTGCCTGATTTAAACTTCTTTTCTTCTTCAGGTGTTAGTGCTGTTTTGGAAAGGAGCAGTGCTTAGGGCTTCCTGAGCAGTTGTTAACAGAGGGAACACGACATGCTGAAAGGAAGGGGTGCAGCTATGTTCAGTGACAAAGTGCTAATCAGATCAAAGGAGCCCTGATCTAGCTCTGCTGTAAACCTGAATTTGTTCCTGAGCAGCATAGTATGCTTTAAATATATCCAAGAGAAACAAATATAAAATGCTTTTCCTGGTGTAGACGTTGACACTTGCAGCGTGTTGGGAGTCTGCCGTATACATGCATATGTGGAACTATATGTGCATGTGCTGTCAAGTCTCTGCAAAAAGAGAATCAAGGAATCACCTTCCAGGAAAGGCAGAGAATCCCAGCTTGCTCTCTGGAGGGGTGGCTGCTCTAGAACAGGCAGAGGACCTACCTCTAGTAGGTGCCTATCAAATATGCTGAGACTTGGACATCTTTAGCTTTGAGTTTGTCAATTGAAATGGTTTTGATTTCTGTGTAGTGAGACCCTTCCATTGTGAAACAGTCTTTAAATCAGCTCAGAGACATAAAGGGCATTATTTGCTGCAGTTTAAGGTTTTTAAAAAGAGAATGAGAAACAATGGAGATGTATTTGTGGCTTATACATGACTTGAGGTAGTGCATTGGGTGGTTTGTAGTTCTCTGGAATGTGGCAATGCAATACTCTCAATAACAGAGCAGGTCAAGCATCTTGTTAGATATTCCAGTGGATGTTTGGTTCTATATTTAAAATCCTGTGAATGAGATGTAAACTGCATTTAACTTATTTCTTGAAAGCGTTAGTTCCAACACCATGGTTGTGTTCTACTGCAGAGATGTGTTTGCTGAGAGGGAATGACAGTTTTTATCTGCCAAGGTCTGAATAGGGGTGCTACCATCTCCTTTAAGGGTCTTGCCTTGAATTTTGGCAAGAGCATTATTGGGGTATTATCATTTGCTTGTAAACGTATCACATGTCATCACTTGCTAGGCTTATTCTTTGTTGTTACAGCAAAGAATTTATACATAGCACAGTCAAGTGGGTAGCTGGAATTTTGCCTAGGTTTGCGGTGAAGGGATTCAGGCACAGCACAGACTGGGATCTGAGTTTGTTCTCCCCATGCAGTAACGGAGCTAGTGACTGGCTCTGTGAGAGCCAGTTTGATGTCTCTCATGTGCATCATAGCAAACCTCTTTGTCCTTTTCTAGTTGAAGAAGATTGGTGGTGGTGGCTTTGGGGAGATCTACGAGGCGATGGATCTGCTGACCCGTGAGAACGTGGCCTTGAAGGTGGAATCAGCCCAGCAGCCCAAGCAAGTTCTCAAGATGGAAGTGGCCGTCCTGAAAAAGCTGCAAGGTAAAGCAGAAAACTCCTCAGAAGTGCTAAAGGTCACTGTGCATGTTGACAATTAGAATCAGAAGTCGCAGATGTTAATGATTTTTCTCTTCGGCTTCCACCTATATGTTGTGCTACCTTAAGTCCTTCAGCTCCAAAAGTTATTACATTCTGCAGAACATCCAGCTGCTCTCTGTAGTGAGATCCAACTACAGGGAGTATTTTTGTCTGCCAGGCTATAGGAACAATGGGGAGACTCAAACTGCACTTGTGGAACGCTGGTCTGTGCAGTCTAGTGACGATGATGAGGTAGTAAGGACTAGAGCAAGCAACGTGTGATGGAAAAATGAGAGTAACTGATTACCTCCCAGGGCACCAGGACAGTGTTTGTGGCTGTAGCACTGGGAGAATGACAGAGTATCCAAGTGGAAATGGTTGACTGCCTAATAGAGGAGTGCAAGAAGTGGATAACATGAAGTACAAGGAAGCTGGCATTTAGTTGATTTTTTTGTCTACCTGACTTCTGAAGGAGGAGGTGAAGTAATTTTAGGTCTTTTAGTTTGGGGGGGTTGAATTATGTGAATTTAAATTATATGACTGTTCTTAAGTTTCCCTAACACAGCCTTCTATCAGTTTGGATGTGGAAGTCAGCCCTGGGAGCATCAGTTTCTGTAGCTGAACCTGGCAAAGCTTATAAGCAGGTTTCAAACTGACTGGGAAGCAGCAAAATGAGAGTCTGCCTTGACTTGTGTCCAACCCTGCTTCCACTTAGCAATCACACTGAAGGGAGACTTGCTTTATGCCAGATGCTGTTTGCTTGGTTGAAACCATAAATAAGGCTCAAAGTTGAAACTTCCTATGCAGACCTTTAAAGTCTTCACAGTCACAGTTACTCTCAGCGAGCTGGTAGAACAGTGTGAAGGAAGCCAGCCACTATCCTTAAGGCATTTGCAATGCTCATGAGCTACAGTTTAACGCCAAAGGGTACAACAGGTCTTGCTGCAGTTGTTCCTGGCTGAAGGAACGTTGAGGGGGCTTTTACTAAAAACTGATCACTAGAGGAGGATGTAAACCAGGAATTCCCAAATCAGTCTTTGAGGAACAGAGAACTGATCTTTGCTAAAGCGCATTTTGCATGGATTTCCTTGTGATGGCAAGGGCAGCTCTTGACAGGTATAGTTACATATTCTAGTATATGCCTTTGAAGGGATGTTCCTTTTTTGCAGGCTTCCTGTTTGGGATGAGGAAACACCTTCCCATGCATTAGTATCCTTATCACCAGGGCTTATCCTTCAGAGATAGTGCTGTGGACCTGTGTCCGTTTCTATACTTCTGCCCTTGTATGAAACCCCCAGGGATCTGGTTGAATTAGAGGATGAGATTGTTTCAGGTCTTGTGAAACGGGTTACTCAATGGTTGTGGCAGATTGCCTCTAGCTAAGAGTCAGTGAATTATTCTTGAAGGTCAGATGACTTCCCACAGTTCAGCCCTGCTAAGAGGAGGACTAGTAAGGCCTTTCTGAATACACTGGATTGTAATAAATGCAGCTGAGCTGGTAAAGAGAATTGAAACAAAGGAGAAATCAACCCATATCATTAGGAGGCAGCTTGATCTGTGACAGGCCTGGAGACACAGAGCTCTCAGAACAGCAGAGAAGGTGGCAAGGCAGAGATTTTGACTTTTGAGTTTGGTTGTGCACTTGGAAATGCTCTGAATTGAGTGAGGGTGTGACTGGGTAAAACAGCAGATCATTAGAACACCAAGAGTCAATGCTGCCATGCTGGCTGGTGTCACTGTGTGGTACACCTGCAGCAGGCAATGCTTGAACAGCATGTCACCAAATCAGAGCTGTGATGCCCCATCCTTGGCAGTGTTCAAGGCCAGGCTGGATGGGGCTTGGAGCAAGCTGGTCTAGTGGAAGGTGTCCCTGCCTGTGGCAGGGGGTTGGAACTGGATGAGTTTCAGAGTCCCTTCTAACCTAAACCAGTCTGGGATTCTATGAACTAGCATCAGAAAATGCGTGATGAGTTGACTTATACGCATGTTTTGCCATCAGTGTTTATGTCTGAAAAACTGAGAATATCAAATGCTTCAGAAAACACCCACCAGTGTACACTGTGTGATCCTGGGCACTGGGGAGAGGGAGCGGTGGCGTGTGGCAATAGTGAAGTCCCTTGGCAAAGCAGTTAGCAAATATTAAGGGACAGGAAAGACAGAAGCAGCAGAATTGGTTCTGCATCAACTATACTGCATCTGAGAACAACAGATTACTTCAGCCATGTTTTTACAAATCAAGCTGTTCTGTGAAGAATTCAGCTTTTTTGGTTCAAGGTTAATCCCCAAATGCCTTCCTGAAATAAACGCTGGAGTTAAAATAAGAAATTGGGTTAAGAGAGTTGGGAATCATGTATTGTGTATGTTTTCACAGTGAGCTGATGCAAAGAGGTAAAAAACATTCCAGAAAGGGAGAGACTGACTTTACAAACAGCTGGATGGAGGAGGTTGGTGTTACCATAGGTTATGTGTTTGGTTCATGTTTTCCAGGTGAAAAACAATGGAACAGTGTTGTCTAAAATTCCTCTCTACTTTTATGTTTGAACTGAACATTGCAGTCCTCTTAAATAGTACAGCTGCATTGTTTTCTATTTAGGTGCCACACCAACATTAAAGGACTCACGAGCTACTGCTTCTCAGAGCTTGTGATCAGGATCTTGCAAGTTGCTAGAGCTTCACCGAGTTTGAGATAAAGCAGGCTGACCATTAGCCCATATTGCAGACCTGCATCAGGACCTGATTTGGGTGCAGCCTGATCTCTCAGTGCAGTAGTTCTTTATTGGTTTGGACTGCAGGCTGTTGCCAACAGTGAGACTTTCTGGGACACTTCCTGGAATAGTCACATAATGAACACAGCCGCAGGTCTCTCACAGTGTCCTTTCTGAGCTGGCCGTCACAGAATCATAGAGTACCAGATTGAATCATAGTCCATGCAGAACAACTGGGGAACTAATCAGTTAATGACTGTTCTAGAGATTCTCTGTACCTTCTAATAACCACTGTGTGGAGTTTTCCACTGTGAGGGTGGTCCAGCGCTGGCACAAGTTGCTGAGAGAGGTTGGGTAGTCTCCATCCTTGGAGATCTTCAAAACCCAAGTGGATGCTGACCTGGAAAACCTTCTGTGCTGTCTGTGCTTGAAGTGGGGGTGCGTGGACTAGATGATCTAAAGAGGTCCCTTCCAACATCAATGGTTCTGTGATATTTGTGCTTGGTGTGTGCGAGATCACTGCCACTTCAGTGTCCCTCAGCTGCCCTGCAGAGCTGTTCTGTTCTGCTCTTACTTGGTTTGATTGTTTTAGCTGCATAGTGCTTTTTCTTTGTTTGGATATTAATGCCTTTGCCAAAGGCAGAGTTCTTTCTGACTTGTATAGTTACTTCAAAGGATCGTAGATCATCTTCTGACCAACCTTCCAAACCTTTATACTGTCTTGGGGCTGGGAAACACCAGCAATGGTGCCCTTTTAGGCTTTGGGTGAAACGTGATGGAGAAGTCAGCTTAGAGTTTCTTGTTCAAGAAGGTGACAAGCTGAAGCTCTCGGTCTGCCTGTTGTTACACATTTACCCAAAAAGTTTCTACCAGATTTCTGTCCTTTTTTTGCCTTCTATGGACTATTTTAGTCCTTGGCACTGTTGAACCAAAGCCATTTTCTCAGTGTGCGTTGGTTATCTTGCTTGGGGAACAGTGAAATCGCATTCTCTTTTTGGTACCATTAGGAATGTTGACCTTGGTATTACATTGTGTATTATTGTCTTTCATGGTCAGGAGGCCTGCAGCCTCAACAGTGCCTGGTTTTACCCATGTCATCATTGTAGATGGCATCCTTCATGGGGTCCTTCGTGATGCATAAGGTCTCTTGCATGAGGAGTCACCATCTGAAAGCAAGTCTGTATTTCCAGGTCCTCACCCTTTGGTGCACGCAGGCAACCCCACCTTGTAGAACCAGTGGCCACTATAGATTATGACCTTAGAACTCTTTTTACTTCAGATCCACCATGGGTTTACCTACTGTCTGCTGTAGGTGAAGTTCTCTGCTGTTTATCAATACCAGCCTGAGCAGCTCTTTTGTCCTGACTACTGGAGTTGCTCACCACTTCTTTCAGGCTTGCTTATCTCTGGCTTATCTGTCCCTTCCATGGATGAAGGAGTAAGCAGGACTAACCTTACATGTAGGGTCAGGAACTTTCCCTTCCTTGAAGAAGGCTGCTGTGCAGTCTGAGCTGCTGGGTGTCATGGAGAGTCCAAGGAACCACATCAGAGAGTAGACTCTGCTGCAGTAATATATAGTAATATATATTTATCTCTAAAATTTTCCATAAGTAACAAGTAATATGGAAATGATGAATGAAAAATTCATAGCATACAGGGAGAAGAAATGTGTGTATGTAGTTGGCAAGTATAAGGGTAATAAATCTAAGTAACACTATAAAAAAAGATGGTAAGAAACATTACCATGTAGACAGCTAATAGAGAATTACCCTACTAGGGACAAATAACAAATTCAGAAAGCATTTCAGGGATAGTTTGGCACATCTGCCCAGGGAAATTCTGCATGAATACAGCTCCTCTGTCAGAAGAATACTATTTTAGTGCCAAGCCCTCACTTTATTACCTTAATCACTGCTGTAAAATTATCTTGAAGTGAGATAACTGTGTATGATTGTACCATTTGCGCATCATTTTAACCTACTGGGCTTTTCTACTTTGCAGTCAGGCATTTTGAAACCAAGCTAAGCTGCATTGGCAAAATACTTGCAGATACAGCAGGGATCCAGCAGAGAAGGTGGCTGCTTTAGTTGTATCTGCAAGTGTTTTGCTGTGTAGACAAGCCTTCTGGCCACATGTGTTAAAGAGCGAGTGGAAATAAGATCTGCATGGCTGAGTGAATTAGCAGTTTATCCAGAGAGCAAGAAGGGCCTTTGCAAGGTTTTATCTGCTTGACCCTTTTAAGCTCTGTCTACATTAGTGAGCAGTGTAGTACCAGCAGATTAGTTGTTAGAAGCACTTGCTCAGACCACTGCATCTCTAGCATATATAGCTTGGGGATTTTACACTATAAACAACATGTGTTTGGGGGGATTTTGCTTTGGGTTAGCTTTAATCTGGTTTCCCTTGTCTAAGGGGCCAGTTGTTAATTTGGACTGTCTCCTTTAGGGTTTGGGGACTCTTTGGTGTGTATGTGGAGCTGAGCTCCTGGGTCTGTTTGCTGAGGAAAGTTAACATGACCCAAAGGCACCCAGTGAACAGCACATGGTAATTGCAGTGATGTACAGCAGTATGGAGGCTTGCTTTAAAAACTTACTGCCATTATAAACCAGGAGTCTGGGACTCTCATTCTTTGGATTCATGGGGAGAAAAGAATGGGATGGTTTGCTGTCACTGAACACATGGAAGAGTCCTGTCACCTCTAGAAGCGCAGATGTTTTTCTTTATCTTCAATACTTGTCTAACCCTTTGGAATACAGACAGATGGAAACCTGCCTGCTCTCTATGTGACTTTTTGTCCCCCACCTTGGATTTGCTGTGGAGGAGCATTCAGGAGGCAGAGGAGCATCTGTGAAATACTGTCCGGACTCTGTTTCCCACTTCTGAGGTCTTTGAGTTTAATCAAAACACAATGGCTCTGTTAGAACAGCTCTGCCACAGCTTTTGAGGTCCTTGGTATGGGCTGTCTCAGCGTCAGTTTGCCTTTCCAGTGGCAGCCTTAGTTGCACAAATAGTAATCCAGTATCCCTGATTAAATCCGGTGGGTTATTTGCTCCACATTTGCTCCACCTTTATGGGCTGCTGCAGAGAGGGATGTGGAAACCATCTGCACATGTGAAACCAGGTACTGTGTCTGCTCTAGATGCTCACCTGGGGCTGTGTGACGCCCAGCAGCAAATGCTTGAATTCAGAAATATCTTCCCTGTCCTTGAGGGTTCTCTCTCAGAGCACTCTGAAGGCATATGAGACCTGGATAGTGCAAAAAGCTCTCATATGAGTCGTACAGTCCAGATGCCTTCTGGTCCGCAGGCTCCCCAGAATACAGATGTGGCCACAGCATTCAGTTTCCTTGGCTGGGATTCTCTTTGGAACAGTCAGATGAAAAGGGCAGGTTAGTTTGGTGCTGGGCACTGCTCTGTGTCACTGTGGTGGCAGTTTTGCCCTGGTGTGAGGCCCCGTGTGCCTGCCTTTGACCTCACTCACAGCCGGACGCTCCTTGGCTCTCCGTAGCGTGTCACTCGCTCTGTCAAGGCAGCTTTTCAGCGGAACCAATCTCATTGCGTAGGACTCTGATTAATTTTATTCTGCAGTGCAGAGATCTTCTGCATATTGAGTAGCTGTGCAAGATGCAGCCTGGTCACAGGCACTGTTGGGGTTTGAGTACCTGACTTTATTACAGCAGATAGGGAGGTAGGGCTGTGTTGCTTGGTCTCCCTTACTGCCAGGGGTTGGAAAGGGAAGGATTTCCTGTCAAAATAAGGGAAGAAAAGGGATCTTGCTTGGTTTTTTTTTTTTCTCATTTGCCAGTCCTAGTCTCTTCTTTTTGCTTACGTGAGTTTTTCACGCTCAAGTGGTGCCTTAACTCTCTATGGTTCAATTTGTTACTTTTGTATACGTGTTTTATGTGTCTCTTGTATTTTGCTGCTTGATGTAACTATCTGGAAAGCAGGGTCATTTACCCTTGGCAGGTTTTTAGGCTGTCACAGAATGGCAGATTCAGACACTTGATGCAGCTCTGCCTAGCACTGCGTTTTTCCATGCGGAAGAATCAAATGAACTGTCATTTTGGGCCACATGTTTTCTGCATCAGCTGTGATGTCAAGGGAAAGGTGAGGATTTAAAACACACTTTTCTTCGAGGTTGGGTTGAATTTTTGCTCCTTCAGTATTCTGCCTTGCCCTGTGTGGGATCTATTATCAGCTGCTCATCTTAAATATTTTAGTGGGCTTGGGAAAGGAGATGAGGAACCATGCCATGCAAGGCCAGGCAGCTTTACCTTTTACTGTTTGATTAGAAGGTGACAACCAGTCTTTTGTTGTTATGCCCATTAGTTCATTAATTTATTTAGTCCATTCATTTACTACAGAAGCACTAGCACAGTTGGTTAAATACTAGTTAACTACTGTCAGATATCATTATTTAAGCCTTTACTTCCAGCACAGAATTTGTTTTCTTTCATGTTCAAAACTCCTTGTCTCCAGCTGGGTTGACGAGTCCCTGAAGTCAGCTAGTTTGTCTGGCCAGAGGTAAAACTAACTGCAAAGGAAAGAAAACTGTATGCAGGTCAGCTTTGCCAAGCTACAGACACTGTTTCCAAGCAAGTTGGATAATGATAACTCTCATCTCATTTTCTAGTCCTGATGGATCATCTATTTCTTTAGACTGTTTGTAAAGAAGTGAGTCCAGTATCTGTGATAAGCTGATAAACCTGATTCTGATGTGGACAGGCAAGAGGATAGCTGTATAATGTACATTGCATCTCTAATGTAGGAGTATGAAAAATAGACACAGCTTCCCAAATGCTGGTGAAAGCAGTAGTGTAGCTGGTTGTCCACAACTGTGCATATTACAGAGACCCTGGCAGTGCCAAGTGCTCACTATGGACTTGGGCTTTTCCTCTGCAGCTTTCTTCAGGGTTGAGCTGCTGGGTGGCTGTGCCATGGTGGTTATTTTTGACCACCAGTATTCTGTTGGGTTTGGTACTTCCTGTATTAACTGAATAAAAAGAACTTTGACTGATTCTAGAAATAAGCTGAGTTTGTGATTAGAGGGGTCAGAGGCCACTGCTGACGTGAGAGGCAGGCCTTGAAGAAAATGAGTGCCTGACATGGATAGATTGAGGGGATGATTTGGGCTGGGAGTGGGAGCTCTGGATGTCTCTAGTACAACCTCCTGCTCCAAGGAATAGATCAGACTCTTATAGGCAGTTACTGTATATCTTTGTGTTCCTCCTTTTTTAATTGTAAAACTGGGAAGTATCAAACAATAAGCTTTGGTTGGAAAACTAATTAAAATCACCATTGCTCAAGTGCTGCAAAGACATACAGGGCAAAGTTCTGCAATGATACTCGCTCCCTTTCCTGCTTAGAAACCCCACAAGGAACCGCAGTGTTCACCACTGTGGTGTGTATGAACCTTTACTCTGTTATCAACAGTCTGCTGTTAGAGGAACTTGTGCAGCATACAGAAACCACACCATCACAACTCCATTACAGGTCAGGATCTGAAACCCCAGCCTCTGCTCCCCCTGCATTTTGTAACACAGAGAATGACCATGGAGGACTACCTGAGTGTTGTGGGGTGGCTGATTGGTTTTGATTTTGCCTGACTAGATGTAATTCATAGCTCTAGCACCATGCCAGAGCTCAACATGCAACTGCCCAGGTTTATTTCCTTCTTTTATTATGAAATTGCTTTAATGGGTCCATGGAGGTTTTTTCCATAAGCATCTTTTTTTTCCATATGCTTCTGACTATTAAAATCAGGGTTTGTCCATGCTGATGTAGGCTTAGTTTAGTTGTTGCAGGGTATGCAGTACTGGCAGGCAAATGTAGTAGTGCTACCACACAGGGATGGTGGTGGCTGTGGCGGTGTTGCCTGCATGTGGTGGTGGTATAAACTGCACTTCGTCACACTCTCACTTGTGCCCTCTGTCAGTTTGAGGATTTGAGAATCCCTGACACAGATTTCTGCTCATGGCTATTTCACAGGCAGTTTTCTTGATGAATGGCGTTACTTTCCTGAGCTATGAGACTGGGAAGTAGAAATAAAATCAGTCTGTTCTGCAGAACTCCCTGCCTGATGCCTCTTGCAGTTACAAGCCCTTGATCAGAAACCACCTTTCCAACAATCATGACCACGTCTTCCATTTTGTGTGTTTCTGTTTCCTTTCAGGGAAAGATCATGTTTGCAGATTTATTGGCTGTGGAAGGAATGAAAAATTTAATTACGTGGTCATGCAGCTTCAGGTGAGTTCTGGGCTTCCCCTCAGCCCCCATCCTATGCAGATGGCACCACAGTGAAGGATTCACAGTGACAGCAGACAGCCAAGCACTGGTGTAGAGACTTCGTTGTACAGAGAAAGTGGGTGGAATGGGAGACAGTGAGACTGGGGGGGGGGGGGGGGTGGTGGTGTTGCTGTGATACCCTCCCTTGGGATAGCTCCACTTGTCAGGATGTGCTAAGATATTTCACAATACACAGTTTGAGGCAGTGCTGTCCATGCCGTGCCTGTTTCCCAAACAGTACGTCAGCTGATTTCCCAGTGTAATGGTCTGCTATCTTCTTATGAGTCAACACAGCAGTTGAAAGTTAAAATGAAGCATTGGAAGATCTTGTACAAGAAATAAAGCAGACATAAAGTGTCTGAGGAGCATTTCTGCTTTTGGGGGGGATGACGCACGTTAGAACTTGGAGCTGTGAAATGCTGTGTGTGATGGTTTAAGTGTTTTATTGATTGTTTCAGGGCCGGAATCTGGCAGATCTCAGGAGGAGTCAGCCTCGAGGGACTTTCACGCTGAGCACCACGCTGCGATTAGGCAAACAGATTCTGGAATCAATAGAAGCCATTCACTCTGTGGGATTCCTGCATCGAGACATCAAGCCTGTATGTTGGTTTGGAAATATGGGGTTTGCTTGTGTCTCTCTGTTCTGCTTGAGCCAAAGACAGTCTGAGTATGGGCAGATCTCAGTGGAGGCACTTAGTTCTTGCACATTCACACTGTCTGACACGTTGGCTGTTTTCTGCAAGTACAGACTAGTAATATAGTATTGTCATTCCTTTAAGTGCATAGAAAACTAGTTAGTATGGGCAGAGGCTGCTCCGTGGTGGCTTAGTAGCTGTCAGTCATACTTGTACCAGTTAAGATCACATAACGAAGCAATCTAATTCCAAACAATCATTTGGAGTCCAACCATTTATTCCTATAAAAGGGGTTCAGAAACGATGTCTTGCTCTGTGACCCATCACTTGAATAAATGCTGTTTCATGTATTTGACTCAGCTAAATAATCCTCTTAATCTTTTCTGAGCAATTGCCAAAAAAACTGGAGCAGAGGTTCCAGTGTCAGAAACACAGCCACGATGGTGGGCATCTGCCTTGGTGAGGCACAGTAATTCCAACTCGCATTGTAGGAGCCAGTCTTCTTCCAGCTCTTCACTATTTGACTTCAACACTTGTTGGTCCCTAAGACCACCCTCCTTCCAGCAAAATCATTTGCTGCTTTTAAAATCAGGTGGGTTTGGCTGGTCAGATTCAGGTGAAAGTCAGTCATTAATGTAACTGCCCACAGATCCTTTATGGTAAAAGATATGTTTAAGATGGGGAGTTAAAAAAGAGCTGCTCTATTTGCTTCTTAGTTTATTTACTAAGAACCAAACCAAGTGATTTTTAGTTGTCTGAACATTTAGATCAGTTGAGGTAATGCAGTATAGTGGATGGAGATTCTGGGGGTTATGGCAGCATAAAGCATGCTGGCAGCTGAATGATCAGAAGTATTTGTCTGCAGTAACTCCAGCCTGGTATGCATGCGATGGAGCTCTCGCTTTTTCTTGTAGCAGCTGAAATTTAGTTAAGCTAATGTGAAATTTAGTTACTTTGAAACTCCACAGTCATTTGTTTGCAAAGTTAACCTCTTAACATGGCAGCGATGGGCTAATCAGGAGTTTAAGATGCATCTTGAAATTCTTCTCTTTGACTTATGTTTCCACCAGAGGCATGTGGGGTTATGTGACAAAGTTTTGTTATTAAATGGTCACTCTTACCCGGGTTTCTGGTATCAAACTGATTTGGTTTTCTTTCTTTATCTAGTCCAATTTTGCCATGGGCCGCTTGCCTTCAACGTACAGGAAGTGCTACATGTTAGACTTTGGTCTGGCCCGTCAGTATACCAACACCACTGGTGAAGTTCGGCCAGTAAGTACATTTGAAGTAATTTTTTTCCACTTCTGCAGCTGCTTAGGCGTGGAAAGCTTTGGGATTGTGTTTGGTTTGTGGTGGTTCTGCTCAGTCATTCTATATGACTGCATTTTCTGCAAGGTGAGATGCAGGCACATAGCTTCAGCTGAGTTGAGAATCTAAGAAGGGGATGCTTGGTGTTGTCTTACAAGGCATTTGGCTTTGTTTTTTTCTTTTCAAATAAGATAATAATGTTTTCCACAGGCTTGCAATACTTCTTGAGTACATAATGGCCAAGCAAAGAGGGTGAGCCCAGTGCTGGCCGTGTAACTTTTGTATTGCCAGAGGACTGCTCTAGTTGAGTCCTTTGTGATCTGGGGAACAAGGTTGGTGTGTTCTTAAAGCTTTTTATGACAAAATTAAAATGCTGGAAGTTAGAGGCTGACTTGGTCTCTGAGGCTGAGCTCACTGTGAACTGCAACCTGTAATGCTTTTCCAGCCTTCCCTGGCTTTGGTTTTGTGTACATTGCTCCCTGACAAGATTTCTTAGCAGGCGGATTTCAGTGTGCCTGCTTGGAGGGGAGGTAAGGGCAGAGGGCATAATTGCAGCACATGACATGTGGTGTTATCTTTATCAGCACTGTGTTATGTGGGGTCACCCATAAGGATACATTAAGCTTCAGGTGCTCTAGGTATCATTTAGAGCATTCCTAGATTTATTTTGGAACGCAGCTCAAGCAGGGAGGGCTAAAGGCAATCTCTGTTTATCATCCTAAGCCTGTACCTTTGGGGTCTGCACATCTTTTCCATCTGCAAGATAACTGTTGTTCTGGAAAACATGGACAATGTGAGAGCTAAATTCAGAGATTCTGTAGCACAGGATATGACTGGGGAGGGGGAAGAAAGCAAAGATCAGTGAACAGATTCTGTGTCTTTTTTTCTTTTTATCTCCCCCCCCCCCATCTTTTCAGTTGGACATTAAAAGCCTTTTCTTTTTAGCTGTAGATGGGAGCAGCTCCAAAGCTTGTGTTTACATCTTAAGGAGAAACACACCATGTACTACCGGTCTTCCTTGTTCATGCTGTTGAGTTTAAGGATAACCCTCCTCCATACTGCCCTTTGCAAAATGCAGCCCCACTCCTTTCCTCTTTCTGCAGTTAGAATTCTAGCCCACTATGGGTTGAAACAGGGTTTCTGCAAAATTTCTACATTGTTTCAGTGAAGCAATGAGTACATATGTATTTCAGGTCCTGTTGTTTGATCAGTGTTTTGTCTTGACAACGAAAGAAGCCAGTTGTTATAGATGTCTCTTCTTTTGGATCCTCTTTTTTTCTTCTTTTCTCCCAGTAAAATTACTTTGCTTTCATTTTGCTACATCCTTAGAACAATACTCCCAGGCCCTGGTTTTGGAAAAGCACTCCATCCAGCCTTGATGTATTTCAGGGCAAAAGACTTCTGTGTATCTTGCAGGCTGTGTCCTGCCTGGGTTGGTGTGGGTGAGGTGGGGTTTGGTTAGGATGCAGGGCTCTGAGAAGGTTGGTCTTAATGCTGGTTGCTTGCTTGCCACAGATGAGTCTTGTGGAAGAACTAGTAACACATAATCTTGTCTTGAAAAAAGACAAAAGGATCCCCAGAGGGGTGGGAGCAATAATAAAAAAAATAACAAAAAATACTGACTTCAGTTCCCTTGTTTCATTTTTTTAATTATTATTATTTAAGGAACTTTATCATTTATTTCACCAAAGAGTATTTCAAGCCAGTAGGTAGTCTTATGTCTCCATTCTCTTTCAGTTTCTTTATCCATGAAGAGCCATAGAATCCCAGACTGGTTTGGGTTGGAAGGGACTTTAAAGCTCATCCCGTTCCAATCCCCTGCTATGGGCAGGAACACCTGGACCATGGTAATGTAGGGCAGGTTTGGGACCATAACTCCTTGATCATTACTGGTCTTTATTCAGGCCTGCCAGTTGTGTCCTGAACATGCAGTACAGACAGCTTTATTCTTTCCCTCTGCCTGCGACACCCTGCTTTCAGAGACATGTTCCCTGTGGCTCCACAAATAGCAATTGAAAATGGTCCAGCATTTAACAGCTTGGTCTTGATTATTTATTTGGAAACAGAGGCGAAGCCATGTTTTTCCTGGAGCCTCTCTCCTGTTGCAGGAGCTGACACTGGGCTGTTCTGCTCAGCCAGCATCTTTTTTGCTTAGTCAGCTGCAGCCCATTGATCAGCTCTTGATCTCCTCGTGGCTCCAACTGCAGTGCAGCACTTTGCAGCGCTGTGCTGAAGGCACCGCTCAGCTGTGAGGGCGGCTCTGTGAGTCAGGGAGCAGAAGGAAGATGCTGTAGGCAGGACAGGGCATAGCCTGTTCAGACGAGCGTGATGAAGGCTGCAGAAATGTGTCAGCTAACTGAGAAAAAGGTATTTCTTTTCCACAATATATGCCTTGTGTTAAAAATAGACCTTGCTGCAGTGAACAAGGTATTAGAAGAGGAGAGTGTGATATGTGATATGTTTCTCTACGAAGTAGTTTTCCCCCCAGTGGAAAACGAGCTGTAAAATAACATAAAGGATATGAACTCCTGTATCGTAAGAACCCAGATGTTCAAACATAGAAGCCCAGAAGCTTTTACACTTGTTTAGTACTTGAAATATATGTAAAGCTGTAAAGTTATGTTGGAGATGATCATTTTGCAGTCAAATAAATGGATCTGTGGAGCTATAGTACTCTGCTTAAGAAGAGATCATTTTTGTCCTGGGCTTCATATAGTTAAAAGGTAATTGAAGAAAAGGCTGAAAACACAGCAGTCACATAGGTTTAGCAGAGATGGGGAAAGGGAACAAAATGGACCTTTGTCTTTAAAAATATCTCACATTTAATATATTTACAGAAATGCCGTTTCTGTGGGAATGGGTCAGTTATAAAACAGATTGTGGAAATTACATAAAGGTTCTTGCTGTTACTTTTATTGTTGGTGCAGCAAATTTGGACTTGAGAAGGGAGTTCGTGTTCCAGTTTAAAACACTGCAACTACAGAAAGGCAGTGCAGTTGACATTAAATGTATGTAAAGCAGGCTAGCTGATGGGTTTTGAAATCTATTAGCAAGCAGGGACTCTTGTATCTTGTTACAACTAGTTGTTTCTCTACTTTTCCTCCCCTGGTTCAGTGAGGGTGACCTCCGATCATCCACATCAGGTTGTTGGTGGTTTGATTTTATGTAGCAGGTCTCTGATTAGAGCTCTTGTGCTGTAGGGGTGAGGGAAACAGAAGGAAATCTCCGGCTCAAATCCCATATATACCTGCAGGGAACTGTGATCGCATTTTCCATTTCCAAGTGCTTTTGCTGCCAAGCTGCAGGGGGGATCTATCTGGATGTATCATTCCTTCTGGTCAGTGCTGTTCCACTTGAAGCGTTGATTATTTTTCCCATGGGACTGCAGACAAAGGAACAGGAAACTATTATTATGTCTGGTGGTAAGGGAACAGGGACTTCACCCGCTGGGCAAGTGAATGTTGAATTGGATTGCAGGTTAGGTCTCCCCTCAGTCAGGTAAGTGTATTTGCTGCCAGGTTGCAGAGTGCCTATGTTTCTCTCTCTTTTGAATAAATACTCAATTATTCTGTGCAAAAGGGGTCCGTGCCAGCAGGGATGCTCTTAGACTTGCGTCTCAAAGCACCTTGTGGTGTAGGGGTGAGGTTGTGCTCTAGAAGGAGGGTGGTGTGGTTTTCATTTCTGTGCGAGGGGTGGAGAGATTTGAACTTAGCTCTGCTGCATCCTGGTGATTGCCACAACTCTCTCTTGTCTTGCTGTTACTAGAAAATGGTCATCTTCTTCACCTGACTCCAGGAAAGCATTATGAGCTGTAAATCCCCAAAGAAATGTGATTAACGCTTTACAACAGTCCAAAATACTTCAATTTCAGTGGTCCCTCAGCTCTGTGATACAGCTCATGAAGAACTTCTCTTCCTTATTCAGCATTCGGCATGCTTTCCATAGAGACATTCAGTACTGCATGTTCCCCAGTGGGACCATGCCTGTAAGAAACAAGTGCAGCTCTGCGGCCAAAATTCTCTTGTTAAAAATTGGATAATAATTGAATAATAGGGTTATAGCTGGAATAAGCCTTTGAGTAAGGAAAAATGCTCATTATTAGCCATGTTTCTAATGTGAGAAAGGCATCCTCATCTCCAGTGCAGGTTCTGGAGCAGGCATTGCATGATGAGGTGGTTCATGTTTGCTGTCTGGAAACACAAAATTATTACCCTGGTCTCTTCTGATGATAAAATCCATTGGTAATTTTGATTCTCCTGAAGTAAAGAAGGGAAGGTGTCATTTTAACTCATCTCCTTCAGGTCTTTTGCTTTGAAAAGAATAGTAGGAGACTGTCTCAAAACTGAAGTCAATGCAAAATCTACAGAGTTCCTGGAACTTGCACATTTTTAGGGAAGAGGAATAGTAAGACTCAGAAGAAACACCACTGAGCTGATTGCTCCAGATTGGTTGGTTTCTGTTGGTATCTGTGTCTCCCAGCTGAGATCTTTCCTCAGTTTACTGAATTGAGTTTTAAGGCTGTATAATACATAATACTAGCTCTTGCCTCTGATCAGTGTGGCCCTCATGTTTTCACACTGTGCAGTTTACATCTTAAGATACAGTGACTGCTCATGTGGCCTAAAAGCGGCACTGACTTTCATTCTGCTCTCTTTCAAACTGCCATATAATCATAGAATCAGATTGGTTTGGGTTGGAAGGGACCTTAAAGTTCATCCAGTTCCAACCCCCTGCCACCAGCAGGGACACCTTCCACTAGAGCAGGTTGCTCCAAGCCCTGTCCAATGTGGCCTTGAACGCTGCCAGGGATGGGGCAGCCACAGCTTCTCAGGGCACCCTGTGCCAGGGCCTCAGCACCCTCCCAGGGAAGAATTTCTTCCTAATGTCTCATCTCAATCTCCCCTCTGTCAGGTTAAAGCCATTCCCCCTTGTCCTGTCCCTACAGGCCCTTGTCAGAAGCCCCTCTCCAGATTTCTTGTTGGCCCCAGATAACTTTAGGAAGGGAAATCACAGTAGAATCATACAACTGGTGTGTGGTTAGGATGTATGCATCTCTCCTCTCAGCTTGGGGTTTTTATACTGTTAGGTGTGATCTATGAGCAGGGGGAAATCGTCTCTAGAGGGACCCCTTTCACCACTTGACAACACACACACCACAGGCTCACCCAAAGCCTGGGATCTAGATGAAGCTAAATTCAGCATGGACCAACAGCCCTGGGGAGGATGCTGGGAGATGGCAACAGCTACACAGGAGACCCAGGTTTCTGGAGGGATACAATATTGAATCGTTTTTTAATTCATTTCTGTTTAATTTTTTTCTCATTTTGTTGTTTTTTATCATGTTTTTCTTTGGGTTTCTCTCTGTTTTACAGTTCTTTTGGGCTCTTCTTTTGAGGCTGTGTTTGATGCGTTGGCTTCCCATCCGCTGCTCGTAACCATCTCTGCTATGAGTTGTGAGTGAGCCATCACCATGCTTCTGGGTTTTCATTTTGTTTTGTGCTTTTGTTATATACCAAAGTCCGAATGACACCTGGTTTTCTTTTTTCCCCTCATGATATGTTTGTCTTTCAGCAGGATCGTGACAGCCACCTAAATGTGCTGCAGAGGCATAGAACACTTGGGATGCTGCCTGAGGGGCTGGCAGGCATTTGGGTGGTGCCCAGGGACTGTGGTTTTGTCACTTCTGTTGTTGCAGAGGCCAGGGGAGGGGAGTTCTGTCCTCTTACAGTTTTGGCTCCAGCTTCCTCTAAGTCCTTTCTGACTCCCCGTTGGGATAAAAAAGTGCTGCTGTTTAAATTAGTGTAAAACGTGTTTAAGAGGTGCAGAATTTGCCTTCACAGAAGAGGTGGAAATGCATATCCCTGCGTCTCCTCCATGAGCCTGGTGGAAGCAGAAGATTGCTAGAAGTCACAGAGATACTTCCTCTTAGTGCAGTTAAAGCTTCCTTTCACTTTTCTTTCTTATCACAATTTTTCCAATGGGTCATTTCAATCCAAGATGTATCTCCAAACGCTTACCATGATCTGTGGCATTTCCTCTCTCCCGTTACCACCTTCTCTTCGATCTGCGCTCTCTTCTCATTTTCTTACTGCTGGAAATCCTTTCCCTGTTTCCTGGAGAGGTGGGTCAGTAACCTTAGATGACAGCAGGCCTGCCAGTGGCAAAGGTGGTGGATCTCATGGGGTGTTTGTACCTCAGGCTTCCAGACGTTGGGGGAGAACCAGCAGATACGTTCCATGAGGATAAATACCACAGGCATAAGAAACAGCAGGAGGAAAATACTGACATCCAAGCATAAGTTTTTAAGCTGGAAACTGGGACATCCAAAATACCAATCTAGGAAACACTGAGAGATGAGGAAAGATTCAGATTAATGAGGAAATATGAGCACTCCTGGCATAAAGGGAGTATATCTTGGAAAGACATTTCCCATGAATCATAAGGGTTGACACTTAAAATACAGATGATCATGAGTGGAGAATGATGAAAAGCTGATGAGTGCCAAAGGGCACAGTTTGGAGCAATGCATCTACTTCCTATAGGATTTTATTACCTAATTCTGCCTTTGTCTGTGAGGTAGCGTTTATTGCTAATGTACTAAAAGAAACGCAGAGTGTAATTTTTGCTCTGTGGTAGTGATCTAACACATTCTCCCAAGCTAAAACTCATTTTTAAACCAAGCTTCCAACAGTGCAATATACTTCATATCTTGATCATCTTCCTAACAGCACTGTATAATAAATTACTTTAGCTTTCTGCTAGACACAGTCTGAATGCAGGATTAGATGCACTTTACCCCAAGTAACGTTTTTGATGGCAATACTGATGTGGAAAAATGAAAGAAAAAATCCTGTATGGTTTTAAGTTGTATTTCAGTTTATTACTTTCTTACAATCTGAGGGATTCAAATAGGTTGGGTTAAATATTATTCCATAGTCTGAAGTTCCTAACTTCTGCACTTTCAGTTCTGTGTCAAATGTGGACTGATCTGGACAGCAAGGATGCTTTATCAAGGCTCTTTTTCCATTGCTGGACAATGCAGTGGTGGCATGAAATTTATTAACTGGAAGAAATGAAGCATGTAAAGAAATCATCTGGAAAATTAATGTTGATGAGTTCAGAAAAGAAGTCAATAACAGTTGGGTAGGCATCATGTCCTACAATAGAAGCTCAGACAGGAGCTGTTTGTTTGGATGGAAAACGAAGTATCTCCATAGCCATGGAAATATTTGATTGCCATGATCAGTGACACAGTCAGCAAGCATGACTGACTGCCTTGTGACTGCCTGGGCAGTCAGATATGGTTAAAAGAGGTGAAACCTTTATGAGAAGATGTTGTTCACACAGCATCTGCCTGGTTTATTGAAAGCTCTAAACGTCCTGTCAGATAAATTGCATAGTCTTGCTCAGCTGCAGTGAGGTACCCTACGAGAAAAGACTGGGGAGAGCCCCTTATCCTCAGCTGCAGGACTGGCTTGGTGAAGTGTCCTGTGTTGGCTGTGGGACATGCTCAGTTAAAAGATGGCTGGGCTTCTGGCTTGCTTCTAAAAGAGGAGGGGAATACATTTGCAAGCTGCTTAGAGTTGGTTTCAGAATAGATCTAATTAAAGACTGCAGAGATAGCCTGTCTGCCAGAAATAGTGAGTATTGATCTAAAAAGGTTTTCAGAGACATTGCCAACCGTGCTGAAACCAGCACATGTGGTACTGGCCTCAGGATATACACAGCTGATAACCGAAGACCCTGAAATAGGGAAAGAACATGAAAGGCAAACTCCCATGGACTGCAAACACTGAACAATGTTTGTTCTGAAAGCGTCAGGGGTTACATATTAGAATTGCTCATAATACACTCATGGCCCATGGAAAGTATCCAAACACACTGTCTTCTACTTGTAATGGGAAAGAGGAATGTCCTCTTGCTTTTGAGTATGTAGAGGACGTTTACAGTGATGCTGACTCTAACAGATGTACTCCACTGGCCAGCATTCTGCTTTTCAGGAGCTCACATCAGTGAAATCACAGGAACTCAGAAAACTATTTTGCAGTCGTTTGTCAGTAGGAATCCTAAAATATGTGCTCCAGGAGGGATGAGGTTCATGGATCATGAATAGAATATCTTGACTATTACCTGCTGCTGAATAAGTAGCTTATAGTTCAAGCTGGAGTACTGCAAGATTAAAGGCTGCATTAAGTGCATGGGGTATGCATATGGGTTCTCCTCGTGGAGTGTTTGGTTAGCATAAAGGAGCTGTAAAACAGATGTAATTCTTTTTTGCTTGGAGTCACTATAGAGAGCTGCATTATGCACCATTCAGGAGTGTGCTAGTAGCATGGTATGGTGAACTTGCTTAAAAACCATTTTCTTTTTTCTGAGAGTACTGAAAGAGCAACTTCCCTGTATGCAGCTGAAGTGACTGAATTGTATGTATTTAAACTGATAGAAGGGTGCCTTAGAATAAAACTGCAGAGCTTTAGGCTTAGTTCTGGAAGCATAGGCACAGATACAAGAACAGACATGGACCAACTGACCTAAGTGGGACAAGTTACCTAGTTAGGGTAGTTACTAATGTGCTCAGATTCTTGCTAGAGTAGGATCTTTATTATGAGTCCCTTTAGTTCTTTGCCCATGCTTAGCCCAGTGGTGGCTGGGCCTGACCCCAGTTTTGCCACATGAATTTTGAAAGCACTGCTGTTAACGCTGGTGCTTCTTAGCTAAGATGGAAAGATTTTGTGGATGTCTTTATTTAAAAAGCATATTTTTTTTCAGAACAATGACATCTTCAGTAAAGGAACTCATATGGTATGATGTTCTTGTGGAAGCAGCAATGGAAAGAGTTGGAAGTGTTACTCAGCCCCCAGAACAGAGAAAGCCTCCAGCACAGAGGAACAGTCGCAGAAGCACTGCCTTCTTCCCAAGGCTGCTATATCAAGCTGAGAATGGAAGGAACAGGAGAGTCAGACAAAGCAAAAATAGATACCTGGTTTAGAATATACAGGGAAGAACTCTGAAAGTTGGAGGTTCTTGATTTGAGTCTCACAGAGGATCTTGACAGCAGTGCCATCAAATGCCTATGGCTCTGTGTCAGAGTAGGGATCCTTGTTCCTGTCCCAACCAGGCTGCCCTCAGACTTTGCTCAGCTCACGTTATTCCCAACTCCGTTTTGCACTTGCACTTCTTTTATCTGCTTTTCCCTTAATCTGGAATTTAAAAAGGAAAATACAATCTCAGATCATGTTCTTAGCTCTGTGCCTAGGCTCTTACTGTTCTAATCTATCACTGTCACCACCTTGCCCTCTCTGTAAAATCAGCCTTTCTAGAAATGCACAATTGGAGAATGCTGGCTGCTAGAGCAGATGGAGGCAAGTAGGAGCTTTTTATTCCTTGGGTGCATATGAAATAGCAGTATAGAGGAGGAGTTCTCAGGAATTAGCTGCACAAGGGGGTTAGTAATCTGCTCTGTCCCTGAGATGTTTCTCGTCTCCTTCAGCCCCGCAACGTCGCTGGTTTTCGAGGAACGGTCCGCTACGCCTCGGTGAACGCACACAAAAACCGAGTGAGTATTTGGGGTTATAAGGAGCTAACAGCAACGCTGTTTCTCCTCAGAAACCTGTTTTCAGGAGCAGAGGAGTAAGAGGTGCGAGTTCTGGTTTGTTCCTTTTACAGAATTTAGTATATCGGATGATTTCCATGAGGTGGTCAAGGCTGTTGGCTGTAAAATCAACGTTACGATTCAGTTATTGGGTCCTCTCTAGATAGCAGCCTGAATAATTGCATTATCAGACACTTCAAGGGGAAAAAAAACCAAACCACACTAAAGCAGAAACCAGGTTAAGTGCCCGGCTGCTTTCTGCTAGTTTCTAGCAGAACTTGGCTGTGAATTACCAGGTGCCAGGTCCCCAGATCCATTCTCCACCTGGAATACGTAACATTAACATCATACCATCAGGTGAAGGGCCACATAGTGAAAGCTAGGTTTATATTTCCCTGAAAATATCCATTATTTACCCAGTGTCTGGCCTGTTTAATTCTAAACACTTCCAGAAGTCTCATTCAACATTCTTCTCAAAACACTTACTCATCCTGTTTGTTCAGTTTATATTTCTGTGTAGACAATAAACAGGAAGTTCTCTGGTTCTGTAGCTAAGTGCTTGCAAGATGGAAACTCAGCCTTCCTGATTTACCTCCAGGTTTCCAGCCTCATTTGGGATGACTATAGGATGACCTGTGATACAGGAGAAGGTTTCAAGTTTTTTTTAGGGAAAGAAGTTCTTGGCTGCAGAACATAGAAAGTGTGATGTGTGGAGGGCAGTTGAACACCATCATGAATTCATTTTGTTTCCTGAGAGACAGTGAGAAACTTGAGGTACCATTTTTGGAAGAGCTGAATAGTGCCAGCTGTAGCTGGCATCAGCTGAAGGTATATTTAGACACAAAAATGGCTGTATAATGCATGCTATTCTGAGAAATCACATTCTAGACATTGGATGTTGCGCACCAAAAATCACTTCATGTACTTTGACGATTTCAGCCTTAATCCCTGTGTTTCAATTTCCCATTTGCTGAAGACTTTCTACACAGTTTGGGGTTTTGTTGGTTTGGGGTTTGTTTTCCTTAATCCGGGTTATTTCACATCCCATTAATAAATATTCCCTGTTGTGCACTCAGTGAGGGAGAGTCCTATGGAAAACTTGGGCTTTGCTGCATAGATAAAAAACTTTTCACAACAAACAAATGAGGTTATTCAGGTGATTTTATTGACATTGCCAAGTTTAATAAATGCTTGGGTTTGCATCTTTAGTCTTTAATCTGGCTTTTTTAATCACTGAATGGGAAGTATGACTTCTCTTCCTGCTTTCTAAAATGAGGTAGCTCATCTGGCGAGCACAACCGGACTCCTGAGCAGCAGGGAACTTTGCTCCTCAGTCTTCATCTCTCTCTTCTCCAGGAGATGGGTAGACATGATGATCTGTGGTCCCTCTTTTACATGTTGGTGGAGTTCGCAGTTGGTCAGCTTCCATGGAGGAAGATCAAAGATAAGGTAGGAAACCTCACCCCTGTGCTTACGATAGGCTGCTATATGTTTTATTATCATGACTCTTTATCATTCCTCTTGCAGCTAAGTGCAGCTTTTTGCTAAAGGAAAGCCAGAGCCTGCTTTTCATCAGATACCACTGCAGGATGCTAACCTGCTTTTGTGTGTTCTGATGCACAGTGTAGAGCTTGTCTTACTTGGAGTAGCTAGGTACTTTCTTACACATGTTGTTAATCCCATTCGGTCAGGTAACTTTGACTCTGTTCTCAAAAAGCAAACGATAAAAGTGGAAAGGCTGACAAATAAACAGGAGAGGTGTGTAGACACAGTGCTCAGTCTAAGAACAGGCAGTGTTCCAGGAATGATAAGACTGTATGAATATGAAGCAATAGAAGAGATTTTGGCTCTGAGATATCTTCTTTTTTCCAGGAGCAGGTTGGCATGATAAAAGAAAAGTATGAACACCGAATGCTGCTAAAACACATGCCTTCAGAGTTCCACCTTTTTCTGGATCATATTGCAAGCCTAGACTACTTCACCAAGCCAGACTATCAGGTAGGAACTTTCGTTTGTTACCAGTGTGATACATGGCACTGTGGATTGGCATTTGGATTTTCTAACATTTCCATGCACGTGTTTATATCTGTCTGAGGAATATCTTTCCTAGGACCAGGAGCAAAAGATTGGACAGTACAGTTCCTCAACAGCTCAAAAGCTTTTTCTTCTCTTTCCACCAGCCTGTCCAGAATAATCCCATACTCCAGACCAGAAAGCATCAGAGTACTTTTGGCTTTCATTAAAACACAAAAGTCTTGAGATACTCTAAATGTAACAGAATTTTAGCACAGTTTGCCAAATGCAAAGAGCCTATGCGACCAGCTCAACGGTCATAGAATCAATAAATCCCAGACTGGTTTGGGCTGGAAGGGACCTTAAAACTCACCCAGTTTCCACCCCCTGCCACAGGCAGGGACACCTTCCACTAGACCAGGTTGCTCCATGCCCAGTCCAACCTGGCCTTGAACACTGCCAGGGATGGGGCAGCCACAGCTTCTCTGGGCACCCTGTGCCAGGGCCTCAGTACCCTCACAGGGAAGAATTTCTTCCTAATGTCTCATCTCAATCTCCCCTCTGTCAGGTTAAAGCCATTCCCCCTTGTCCTGTCCCTACAGGCCCTTGTCAAAAACCCCTCTCCAGATTTCTTGTTGGCCCCTTTAGGCACTGGAAGCTGCTCTAAGGTGTTCCTGGAGCCTTCTCTTCTGCAGGCTGAACCAGCCCAGCTCTCTCAGCCTGTCTCCAGAGCAGAAGTGCTCCAGCCCTCAAAGCATCTTCATGGCCCTCCACTCATCTTTATGACATTTGCTTTCATTTCTTGGTACCTTCCATAGGCAATATGGAGATTATAAGCTGTACCTGGTCCTTATGCTCATACTTCAGATTTTTTGAGAGCCACCCTCAACTACTTCACATAAATTGTCTTTTTTGTAAATTTATTCCAGCTAATCATGTCCGTTTTCGAGAACAGCATGAAAGAAAGAGGTATCACTGAAAATGAAGCCTTTGACTGGGAGAAGGCTGGTACAGATGTCTTGTTGTCCACTAGCACCTCTACTCCACCGCAGCAAAACACCAGGCAAACAGCAGCCATGTTTGGGTGAGTGTTGCAGTTGCACAAGTCAGACTATTGACATCCTCAATGATAAGCTCAGTATCAGCTTGGTTTTTGAAATGTTTCAAGGCCTCTATGATCCTGGGAAGTTTGAGCTGCGTGGCAGCCACTAGTTGTTTTGACTTCATGTATACTGACATGTATGTGGTGGAACCCAGTTTCAGACCCTTGCTGTCCTGCAAACAGGTTTTCCACTGGGGTTGAGGGTATGGGTTGGAATCACATTAAGGGATGTCTGAAGGTCTTTGGCCAGACATATGCTTGTATATTTTGCATGTTATATGGCGTACATGGCTGGAGCTTCTGGGAGAGTGCTCCCTGTGAGGCAATTGTTGCCTTGCTGTGGGGTGGGTTTATGGTTGATAGTGAGCTGAATCCAGCAGAATGCATGCACTCGTCACACCTTGACACAGCTCATCGACCTCTACAGGGTGTTTCATGTGCTGCTGCAAAGGTACACAGAGCTTGGTGCTCAGAGATGGAGATGAGTCCAAACAAAAGTTGATAAGGCTTAGTTCACTGATCTGTCTTGGTGCTTTTGAGGGGGCTGACATTAAGGAATAATGATAATCCTTAGTAGTATTATAGAAGATAAAAGCTTAATATTTTAGAAAATAAAAGCTATAAGGCCTTTTAAGCCTCATTTACTCATGCAAAGAGGGGAAGTTTCTTCTAACCTAAATCCTGTGTAATTGGCATATATGAAGTTTTTAGCCTGCATATAAAGGGTCTCAAGATGCTTTCACTGATCCATCCCACTGTCTTTGTGGCTGTATGTTAGGTGGAATCCTCCTGTTCTGTTTCAGGTTGTCTTTTCTGTGATGATGCTGGCCTACCTGTTATTTCAACCCTAAAAGCTGCTGAGGAATTTCTTTGGGCAGAGTGGTGAGCCTCCTTCATTAAGTACAAATAATCTTACTTCTTGTCTCTACCACAGGGTGGTTAATGTCACTCCAGTGCCTGGGGACTTGCTGCGTGAGAACACTGAGGATGTCCTGCAGGGTGAACATCTGAGTGATCAAGAGAATGCTCCTCCCATCCTGTCAGGCCGGCCAGCAGAAGGTCTTGGTCAGGCTCCAAACACTGCGTTCAATGAGGGGGAAGTTTGGGAAGAGACAGATGTGAATCGCAACAAACTCAGGATCAGCATCAGCAAAGTAAAGAACATCTCTTTACCTCCGGTGGCTGTTGGATTTAGGGATAGACTGCTAGAAGCTGCTTGGATCCACTGCATCCAGTGTGGTGCAGCCCAAAAAGCACTGTAGAATTTCCTTGTGGAAACTGGAAATTACAAACAATTTTTCCACGAAGCCATTGGGATTAATTTGGATCGTCATGCAAATTACATTTGGGGAGCCAGTAATAATGGAGCCAATCGTTTGTACAATCATTATGTCAATAGCTAGGATCTTGCTAACTCAAGCGGCGGAATTCTAGTCCTTGCATAGCTGATACAATATCAGAAACGTCCCAGGTTTGGAAATTATAAACCAAGATTTTATTGTGTCCTGAGCTCTTGGTTAAATACCTTTCATCAGAGATGTCTTCATAAGCCATGTTTTTCTCCATTATGAATCATTACTAGTTTTTCTCTTCCGATTTTTAACTTTCTATTCTAACGTTAGCCCAATTTATAAAGAGCATCTGATGGTGTTTTCACCCCTGTGAAGAGCCAGAGAAACTATCGCTTAATATTTTCCTCATTCCAGGATCATATTAGACTTTTTAGCTTGCAGGAAGTATATATACTTCAGTTGGGTTTCCTCACAATCCCTATGCTGTTTGTCAGTCGTTTCTTGTAAGCGTTACCCAATTTCCTGGAGGCATCCCCACTGAGTTATGATTTCTTACTAGATGTTACGTACACGAAATCTGCCAGTTAGTTTATTTATGAGATCATTTTACATATTGCAAGCAAATTAGTATTTGTTGTGTTAATTCTGATTTAAAAATCAGCATGTCACATGGCATGATGCGAGGTAGAAACAGAGTCTGTTAACAGAGAAACCTCACCAAACAGGCTTAACATATTATCAGGGTGTATCAGATGCACTTCACAAACCTGTCTTTAATGGGCTAGCATGTTAAATCTACCAGACTTCTGTATCTGACAAGAATTTACTTCGGTCTCCACTGGCACAAAGTTACTCCTTTCAGCCCTTTAGGTATCTCGATATCCTTAGTCTTATTAGGAAACATTATTCTTGGACAAGAAATAATCTCATCTAACTTGCTTAAAATTCTCCAATGCAAATCACTTGGATCAAGATGTTATCTGTATGGAACATTACCAGTGACATCCCCCCAGTTCTTCATTTCTATCAGGGAAACTGTGTGCATTCCCAGAAGTTCTCATTCAAAGGCACATATAATAAGATCAGGCTGGCAGAATGGAACAGTTCTGTTTCCCCAACATACCCCCCTAAAAATTAGTATTACAGAGAAGTCCTAGTAACCCCTATGTGTTTTCCTGTTCTTTTGAACCGCCAGCTGCCTTGATGCTCTTCAGTCCAAGTGAGGTGTTGACAAGGGAGTCCCAAATGTCCTTTCTGCGTGCTAGTTGTACATTATGGCTTAGCTACCAGGTGCTGTCATTCACAAGCCCTGTCATAACAACAGCTAGAGACAAGAGAGGTTTCTACAACATCCACAGCATGACCAGGTGATTCTTCTTGTCAGTGTACTGGCAAAGAAGCTTAGGGAGTTAGTCAGCGTGGCAATGAGCACTTCAATTCTGACAACTTCTGTAGCCACACAGCAGTCTGTGAAATAGAGCCCAGGGCATCATGCTCTCCAAAGCTGAAGAAGTCTGTCCTTTCTCTCTGTGAGGGTTATCTTTAGTGTGACTGTTCTCTGAGAGAGAATCAGGTTTTACTTTTTATTCACAGTCACCACATAGAGAAGAAGAAGGAGGCTGCAGATTTGATCTGTATGGGCAGAGCCCCACCTCTGTTTGTGATCTCAGGCATCCCTTGTGTCTTTCAGGACTGCAAAGGCAGCTGGTGTGTAAAGCACCCTTCTGCTATTTACAGCTTAATCATCCTTCATCTTCCAGTCTTGTAGCACTAGAAGTAACTCTGGCTCTCCCTGTCTTGCTCTTTGTATTTAGGTGAGGAGTGGATCTTGCTATGATTTTTCTCCCCAGTACCTCTCCAAGGTCTTCCTTATTTCTCTGTTCACACAGTTCAAATGTCCTCCTATCCCGCTTCTCCCATTTCTGTGCTAAGGACAGTTTTTCCTTGCTTACTGTCACTGACTTAAGTCTTCCTTCTGGTTCTCCTTCCTCCAGTGGATCAAAGTTCTCATTCTGTGTTTCTCAGAAGCCTCTTCTTTCCCTCCCACACCCTCCCCCAGTTCTCTGCTCTTGGATATTACCAAGTTGCTTGTTACCCTACAGTTACATCAGCACTTTGCTCCTCTCACTAATACATTTGACCATCATTAACCTTCTCCTGGCCTGGATGGGTTACAGATTAAATCATTGGCATCTATTCTGCTTTTCCTACAATGCCTGAAAGTTCTTTACCTTCCTTACCTGCAAAGGCTTTTTAGTTATACATTCCAAACCCAGCCTGGATGGTTTTGATCTGCTTGTTCATGGACAGTGACTGACTTGCCATATACACAGTACATGTACAAAGGCAACTTGTCTTATCAGCAGCATTTTGCTGGGAAGCCTGCTTACATTCAGAGCCTCTGGCATTAATAGAGGACAAGTGAATGTAGGGCATGCTGCAGAGAAGGGTAAACACTCTCCACACTAGGAACTTGCACTGGCACCTCAATGCACATCCCCACCCAGAGGCAGCATGTGGCTGTCGTGTTCAAGCAGCACAGCAGGGTTGAATGTAAATCCTAGACTGCTGCTGCAGCCCATGGACCATTCTGCCTCTATGCTTTTGCTTAAGCAGGCCTTCTCTTCTAAGGGGAAGCAGCACAGTGGAAGGCAGAAGGCAGCTGTGTTAGTCACCTACTTTTGCTCCTTAACCTATCAAGTTCCCTAAGGCCATATGAAAACAGAAAATATGTACTAGTAGAGTATGAACACACAATGCTCACAAGTGACCTCGAGCATGTTCAGGTTTCTGCATGCCCTTGGGTCTCTGGAAAGCTCTTACGCACCGTATGGATGAGTGTATGTCCTGGAGGACTTTGTTTAGAGGACCAAGATTAAAACAAGAAACAAAACCACAAAAATCCCAAACCACCCTGGGAATTAAGAGATGCCCGAGTCATATCAAGTTCATCAAAAGTGAAAGTATGTGCATTGCATTATAATGCATAGAGAAGTATTGACGAACCTGGGCTCTTAGGCATCTGGGATAAGCAGGGTTTGCGTGTGAAGTAGGTAAGCCCACGAGAACACTTTGGATTGACTGTTCAGCGTAACTGCAATGCAAAGGCTACTTTATAAAGATGTTTAAATATTTGAATGGATTTAAAATCCATACCTTGTTTGATACTGGATGATTGCCTATGGGCCCTTGCATTCCTTCAGTGTAGATCGTGAAAATGCAGCTGGAACTGTGTCCTAGAAGAAAGCACAAAGCAACAGTGAAGGATGGGAGGTAAATGTCCTTGGTCAGAGTTTGAGGTTGTCCTGTGTTTACCCCCTACAGACTCAGTGCATGGTGGAAGAGGAGCAGAGAAACGGTGTCTGCCCCAGCTCCCCTGTCCGAGTGCCTCCAGAGTCCCCCACCGCCCAAGCACGCTCCCTGCGGTACCGCCGTGTGAACAGCCCGGAGTCGGAACGCCTCTCCACCGCTGATGGCAAAGCAGATCCACATGAAAGAAGGTTTGCTCACCCTCTGTAGCCTCATGGCTTTTAGCAGTGTTGTGAGGAATGACTGTTGAGACCGACGCAACTACTAGATCCAGGCACTGGAAGTTCTTTTCTTGTGGGAGGTGTTCATGAGCTTCATGATCTTTCTGATGAAACACTCATGTCTCTTAATAAGGAGAGGTAGTGGGAATGATTCTTAATCTGTCCCTGGATGGGAAGAACTCCAGAGATGGAGGGGGCAACATTTGTCAAAGGGAAGGCAAAGCATCAGATCAGAGATAATGGGAATAGTCACAGAGCTTTTGGGTGGCCTGAGATGGGAGCAAAAACCGGATCTTAGGGTACGTACAGGGATGCATGTATTCTGGGAGCTAGCTGGCAGATCCTGATCTGGTGGGTTTCATTATTTCATTATTTTCCAGTAATAGTGCTAATAGTATTCATTCTTCAGCATATAGCATTGTACTTATTTGCATGTGAGAAGTACACATCACACCCAGGTTTTCAGGGTCATGGGAATACCTTGTCTCAGATCCACAGCAAAGAAACAAAAAAGCAAGCTTAGGGAAAGCAGCTTTTAAAGTATTGTGTGTTGGAGAAGATGTGTTACAAGATGAAAGCACTTGGTGCTGGTAACTCCCTTCACACCCTTTGTTACTCTGTCTTCCTCCTCCCATTGGAAGTCAGGGCATGGGCTGTGGTTGCAGGGTGTACTGGTAAAATGGCCCCTGTAGAAGAGATAGAGGAGAGACAGGTCTTCTTCTTGGAGACAAACTGTCACACTTCAGCCAAGAGGGAAAGCCCCAAGGAGACAGTAGCTGAAAGTGAAGGAGGATCAAAAAGAACTAGAGAGAAGATGTGCCTCTTAGCATTACCCCTGTCTGTTAGGTAGTGGTTTATCCTGGGTGGCTGTGGGAAGCTGCAATGCTTCTCTGTAATTCAGGAAAGATTGATTGTGTTGCTATTAATAATTTAGGGTTTAAATAATAAATCTTGGGTCTTGCTACCTCTTCCTTTTCTTGCTCAGAAGAAAGGCCATTTAAAATAGGAAGGGAAAAGAGCCATTTATAACAGTCAGTGACGCTAGTCCTGTATATTCACTGAATATATATATATATATGAATAGCTCTTAAGCCCTTCCTTTATTTCTCCCACTCTTCCTTGTCTACTCAGCATCATGCTAGCTCAATATAGAAAATGTGTGTTCTCCAAAACACGTCCCTTTCTCCTGTGTTCTTCCTTTAGCTCCTGTTTTTCAAATCAAAATACTTTTTCGTCTTCCAAGTAGCCTGCACCAAGCATGGTGCAAATACAGCCTCACTCTGCCACACAGTCTTCCCTTTATCCTGGTTTTGTCTTTTCACAACACAGACCTGAATCCCAGCACAGGGAAATTCTTCCACTCCAGGAGCCTCTCCTCTGCTGCAGAACAGATGAAAACATTGGCTGAATCCAGAGTTTATTCATTTCTTTTAGCAACAGCTCTTTAAAATCCAGTTCCTCACACACACAATATAGGTCATTTTTCATTCTTTGCATATTTAGTGTTCCCTACTCACAATGATATATTTGTAAGACTTTAAGAAATGCAGCCCTGCTTCTTTCAGATCCATCAGATGGCTTTGTTTTTACTTACAGCTTCCTCTGTATCACCCTTCGGTTCACCTCCTTGTCTAATTCCTCTTTCTTTATAACAAATATTTCATTTGCTTGTAATTCTTTCCATCTCGGCTCTGGCCTTCCGCATTGTTAAAGGTGCCAGTTTTGCTTAGCAGCCCTCACTCAGTGGTCCCTCACTTCCCTGTTGCCCCTCATGCTTTCTCACACACAGAAGAGTGTGCAAGGCTCTTGCATGGTCCTTGTTGAAATCCTTTCATAAAGCACACTGCAGCTGTCTTTTGCTGGGCAGCAGACGCTGGTTTGTGCGGCAAGCTGCTAGCCTCTGGGATAGGGAAGTAAAGCGAGTGCAGGCCAAATGAGAAGCATGGATCGTGACACAGAGCAGAAAGACAAGTGCCTCAGTGGCCACTACAGAGACAACACAGTGCAGTTGAAGAGGTCATAGGAGCTCAGCAGAGGCACTGTTAAGCCAGACAGTAGATTTAGTATTTAGAATCACAGAATGGTTTGGGTTGGAAGGGACCTTAAAGATCATCCAGTTCCAACCCCCTGCCACACACAGGGACACCTTCCACTAGACCAGGTTGCTCCAAGCCCTGTCCAGCCTGGCCTTGAACACTGCCAGGGATGGGGCAGCCACAGCTTCTGTCATCTACAAGGAAGGAAGATGCCAAACTGGCTGCCCCACTGAAGCACTTTAGGGCAAATACCCTTATGCCTCATAGGTTCTAAAGAAATACTTTTGCTTAAGCTTGTATTTCTGAAGCATACCAAGAAACGTGTGGGAAGGACTATACAGCTCTTACGATCCCTAACTTTAACACAAACCCGATGTATTTTTAATGGCTTCGTGTTCTGTCTTTAGATCTCGAATGGATTTACCTGGCTCTCCATCACGGCTCGTGTGCTCCTCCCAGCCAGCCCAGATGCTGTCCATTGATACTGGCCAGGCTGACCGGCAGGCAAGTGGTCGGATGGATGTGTCTGCTTCGGTGGAACATGAAGCCCTCAGCAATGCTTTCCGCTCAGTGCCACTTGCAGAGGAGGAGGACTTTGACAGCAAGGAGTGGGTTATCATAGATAAGGAGACAGAGCTGAAGGACTTCCACCCAGGTGCTGAGCCAAGCACCTCTGGGACCACAGATGAGGAGCCTGAGGAGCTAAGACCGATTGAAGATGGTGAGGAGAGAAGGCGCCTGGGGGCAGATGCTGCTGTCAGGCCGAAAACGCATGATGGGCGAAGTCGGGGCATGCAGCCTGTGACTGAGGAGGACAGTTCCCACAGACATGAGGGACCTTCTCAAACAGTATCTGACAGTAAACATGAACAGCAGACAGGAAGTCCAGCCCACTCCCCCCTACATTCAGCACCAGCTATCCGACAAAGGAGACGAGAATCTGAACCTACTGGTCCTCAGAGACAGGTAAGATCCCTGGGTCTGTATCTTGTTGCCTAGCATATCATCATCTTAGGAGACCTCAGCTGTGCTGGAGAAGTCTGTGATTCCAAGCATGGATGCTCTTGTGAAACTCTTTCTGGCAGCGCTTGCAAATGTTGTGAGCACCTTAGAAGTGCTCCCTATAGCTAGTACCATTGTCCCCTACCGAGGACACACTGTTATCAAGATCTTTAAGCCATTTTGGCACAGGCACAAGAGGAGAGCACTGTTGTGGTTGTGGATATCCTTAATCAGTTCTCTTATTGCTCTCCCACAGTGTTAATAACTGCTTAGTTCCGTGAAGGTGTTGCTAGTAAATCTTCTCCACATAGTTTCTCATCAGCAACAGCAGTGTGTGGCAAGAGAATGCCCTCTAATCTAATTGTCCATCAGCACTGGGCAGGCCTGCAGCAGTGCAGATAACAAAAGAACTCCCTGAAATGAAACTTTCTTCTAAATACATAATAAAGCTCCGAGTAACCGGCACACACATCCCATCAACCTTGCTTCAGTGACTGGCATTGCCGTTACCAGGTATTTACTCACTTGACCTACTGTCTTTTTTCCAGATAGTTGTAGAGGGCTTTTTTTTCTTCCTGCTTTGCCTTTTATTTTTCTCTTGTGGTCATCTGTGATATAAAGAAGTTCAGTTTTTAGTGGGAGGTAGTTTATTAGATTACCTGAAAAAACATGGTATACTTTTAGGTTCAAAGTTCCTCTATCATATCTAATCGTCACTTCTCAGACATTCAAAAGAAAGGCTGTCACAGAGTGTCCACTGCAAGAGACAATAAAATTGCTCTCCTGAGGGCTTATTGTATTTGTGTGTTAACGAAGATCTCTCATCCACCTGGGATCTACAAGTGCAGCAAGGAGCAGGCGAGTCTCAGGTCATGTACAGGGTGATACCCATCTGCAGTAGGCCTTTGTGCAGTCTGGAAGATAGGTAACTCCATCTCCCATTCCCTGTTGTGCTTGCTAATGTGTATGAGGCTGCAGCATTTACAGGAAGGATAGAAATACTGACAGCAGCACTAGTGGGACTGGCCTGCTAAGCACGAAATCCTAGCAGTATGTACTTCTCATGGGGCTGCATCCAGTGGCAAGGTTCCTAGGTGGAGGTGTTTGCTGTATAAAGTCAATATGTTGGATAACCCAGTTATCTAGGGGTTGCATAGGCAAGATCAGAGATTTGGGAGGGTCTGTGTATGAATTTGCTCTGGACACTTACAATGCTGGTCAGTGCAAGATGAGCTGCAAGATGCAGTGAACGTGGCAAGAACCAGCTGTAAGAATCAGCAGAGACACTTCACTGACATATTTAGTGTAGCTGAAGTAGGCTGGAGCTACCTTCTTGGCTATGGCACCTAACACTGCTGTGTGAACTGACTGGGGGAGTTGGGTATGATGCAGTAGGGAGGCTGCTTATCACTGCACAGGGATGTTTGCAAATCAAGCAGAAAAAGGGGAATGAGTGGGATCGTGGGGTTCACTGCTAATGCATTAGACAGCCTTGGTTCTCCTGTAGATGTGCATTTTGTAACTGCTGTGTTCTGAAATACCCTCTAGTTTCTCCTTTGTAGCTCTGTACGTATGGACCAGCAGTGGCCTTTTTTTGGCTGGCCGGGATTTAGTTGTGCTTCTGTTGCCTGTCGGGATCCTTCAGGTGCCTCTGTGTACACAGCTTTGCAGTGACATTCGTGGTTTTCCATTTGCTGCCACATAACTGGTCTCTGACTCTCAAAGGAAAAGTGACTTGGTGCCTACAGGAAAAGCAGAAGTCTTGGGTACAGCAGAGGTGGAGGGACAGTTGATTGGGACATGAATAAGTTCATAGAATCATAGAGTGGTTAGGGTTGGAAAGGACCTTAAGATCATCCAGTTCCAGCCCTTCTGCTTCTCTGGGCAACCTGTGCCAGGGCCTCACCTCCCTTGTAGTAAAGAATTCCTTCCTAAGATCTCATCTAAATCTCCCCTCTTCAGTTTAAACCGTTCCCCCTTAAACCCTTCCTGTCCCTACAGGCCCTTGTCAAAAGCCCCTCTCCAGATTTTCTGTTGGCTCCTTCAGGCACTGGAAGCTGCTCTAAGGTGTCCCCAGAGCTTTCTCTTCTCCAGGCTGAGCAAGCCCAGCTCTCTCAGCCTGACTCTGTAGACATGTCTTCATATTTCCATGCTAACTGCTTTCAGCCACCTTCTCCTTCATGTGTTTGGAAACAGCTTCCAAGAGGATTTGCTCTGTGGCCTTTCCAGCCTGCACAACCTGTAGTTGCCCAGGTTACCCTCATGTAGAGCTCACATGTTTGTTCAACTGAATGAACCTGTTGGAAGAAAGATATTGTAGTGCGTGTGTGAGGGATGGTCGTGTCCTCTTGAAACTGTGGGTGTAAGAGGGAGCACAGTAGGATCAAATGCTGCTGTGGGCAAGTGAAGTGCAGAGGAGGCTTTGAATAGCCTGGGGACATTTCTGACCCAAAGATTCTTACATCTTAGTTGTCTCCCAGTTTCAGCTGACAAGAAGGCAGCTCCACTGGAGCGCAGACTCCAGGGGAAGCCGTGATATAGGAGAATAGATCTGTCATGAAACTATATCCTGTTCAAGCCTTTCTGTCTGTGCAGCACTGAGCACCCAGCAAGCTGTTCAGAAAGCTCTTGGAGTTTACTTTGATGTGTGTGTGTCAGGAATGTACTAATAAATCTCTGCTTGCTTTTATGCACTGATGTGCAGATAGAGCTATAGAAATAGCTAAAACTGAGGGGAAAAAGCAATTGAGCCTGCACTTCTGTTTACATATTCATCATGACATAGGATTGCTGTTATTGATGGAAGTAATTTATAGCAATATCATTTAAGTCATGTTCTTAAAGACATTGAGTAAATTCACTGACACTTGGCAGGAATGGCAACTTGCTGCTGTGTTCTCTGTTGGAAAGAAATATAAATCATCATACATTGATGAATTTTAGCAATTACTCCTGACAGTAGGTCTGTGCTCATAGGTATTTCTTGACTCGGGATCTCCCTTGCTGCTGCCATAGTTGGCACTGTAAAAAAGGGTTTGAGGCTTGCCTGCCTAAAGCATGCCTGACCACAATAAAAAACACAAGTGATAGTGGAAGATGATGTTAACTCTTCCTTACCTATTCTTGGATATATTCTGCACAGTTCAGAGCATTTTACTGGACGCTCTGTCTTACAGTCCTGTCTACCAAGAATTCATCTTTTAGAAGAGGTCCCAGCGTGAAGAGGCACCGGTGTATTTCCTTACCAACTTAGCTGGGTAGTTAGAATCACTCTATAAAATCTCCCTTGGTGCTACATTAGCCTGTTTTCCCTCACAGCCAGGGAATGCCACAAACGGACTCACTGTTCTAATTTTCCATGTCTTGACCCTGAGATGGAGGCAGGTGGAACCCACCCCACCATGGGTGTTTTTGCTGAGAGATCACACAAGGATGCTCAGTGGGAAGACCTCTGCTGGTAAATACCCCCTGTGGGTAAGACAAGAGGCAGGCAGCAGCACATTGCACAGGCTGCCTGGGTGAGCTTCACCTGGGAGCCAGCTTTGCCCAGAATCACTGGTTTCTGTGGAAAACTGTGCTTAGACCCTCACTGAGCCAAGAAAACATTCCCTGTTTTGGTGCTGAGCCCATGGGTGGCCCTGTGCTCTGAACCTCATTATTGTCTCATCTGAGGGATGCTACAGTCATGATGATGGCTGCTACCCTTGGGAGCAGTACAGCTCAACTAAATTCAGTCATTTCTAAAGCTCAAATTTAGATTCAGGTCAGGGAATGACAACTTCAGAGACCCCCCTATGCTGTTCTCTTCCTCCTTTGATTTGAGTTGGTGATGTTTATCCCTTTGGAAGGGACACAAGAGAGGACTGCCCCACGACAAGGAAAGGGCTGTAGTGCTCTGTGCGTGATCTGTACTGCCTCTCTGATTCATGTGGAGCAGACACCCGGGTTGCCCTGGGTCTGTTACCTTCAAGAACTAAGTGTGATTTGGACCGAGGACTGAAGGCTGAGCAGGGCTTGGTCTAGGTTATAGTTTGGACCCTGGAGTAGTGATGAGGGAAATCCTTGTCAGTGCCAGAGTGCCTATAGACAGCAAGTGGGTAGGACAGAAACTACATTTTCTCTGGCTCCGAGGCAGAAGGAAGGAAGGCTATGCTGAAATCATCAAGCAGTGGGTAGAAGCAAAGCACAGAAGGCTCTCAGGTTTATAACCCCAGGATTATAAACCTGAGAGAAGAGGTGGGCTGGGAAAGGAAGGCAGCAGGAAAGATGAGGTATGAAAAGGTGCTGTGTGTCTTGGTTTCCTTTCCCTCCTACAGCATCGTCTGTGAGCTGCTCTGAGGGACCATTTCTCCGTGGGCATTTCCATTTGCAGAAGAGGGGCAGGCTCATTGCCCCTCACTGGGTGTAATTCCCATTGAGCTCCACATGGTGCCTGTTGTAGATTATGTGATTCTTTGACATTCAGCTCCTCTGGCTTCCCTCCATGTGAGAAGAGCTTACCAGATGATGGAGAAAGGTGTATGTAGAGTGGCCTCTCTGCCTTATGGTCTTCAGATTCAAAGTCCCTATCCATCCATGTGTTGGGAAAAAAGGATCAGCAAAAAGGTGCTATTTTAAAAGCATCATCAGGTCTGCTCATTTTATATGTTTATGTATAACACATAGGTCATAACTATCAAAACCTTAAGCTCAGTAGAAATCCCTAATTACATTTTATAACTTTCAAATGTATTGAGCTTTATCAACATCACATTTTTCTGGGACTTCACATGAGAGGTGTCCTGTCCAAACAGAACAGAATAGGCCTGATGGAAGGTGGTCCAGCCTGATTGCTGCCAATGGCATGGGAATAAAGGGGCAGAATCTCCAGCACTGACTGTCATTTAAGCATTAGGGCATCAGTGAAGATAAATGATATGTCTGTAACCTCAGCTTTAGCCAGGAGGCAGCAATACCAGAGTCTGCTTGCTGCTGGGGTGCAATGTGCTTGGTCGTGTGCTGTAAAGGAGGTTCATCTGGGTAGCTGGAGTGATCTTTTTTGATCTGAGAAGTCTCTACCATGTAGGAATGATGTATGCATCGGAAACCATACAACATGCTGAGCCCAAACATGGAGGAAAAAGTAATAATATGAATTCCAGTACACTTAGCTGAGCAGCCTCCAACCAGTACACCCAGGACTGAAAGTCTGCACCATCTACACAAAGAAGAGATGGTTGTCTCTATGAGAAATCAGAGCTGCTGACTAGAATCTCTTTTTCTCTCAAATACTCTGTGTGACAGCATTATATTATTATTATCTGAAAGTCTGATCCATGCAGTGACACGCAGCACATTTAGGACTGTGAATAATTCCTTTTCACATTTAATGCCCACCACAAGCTAAGTAGTTCTCAGATGCTTATGAAGATAAGGTGCCTTCCTCAAAGCACTGCAGAGATATTGAAGGTGACAGGAAGGAGATGAGACTGGAAGAAGTTTAGCTCTTTTTCTTATATCATTTGCAAGGGCAGCATCTCTAGTAAGGTAAGGAGAGCAGTGCTGGCATAAGAAAATACAATACTGCCTTTTCACATCTGCCAATTACATTGTGAAACCTGCAGAGACTTCCTGAGAAGGAATGCAGTACAAGGAAGGGAGTGGATTTGAAAGGGAAAATGTAATTCCAGGAAAAATGACCTGGTTTTGGAAGCTGAGGTTGCTGGCAGCTGCGAAAGCCCTCGTTTCACAGCAGAGGTAGAAAGCAGAGGAAGGGCTTAGTGTTTTCAGGGTGAAGAATCTGAAGTCATTCCTGTAATGCCTCTCTCTTCCATTCAGTGTGTAAAGGGAAGGTAGGGACTACGATCTCATCCTGGCACAAGGTGTCCTCTGTAAGTATACTTTCCTCCCTCTCCTGGCCATCCCAGGATCACAGAAGCTGAGAAGGGGCCTAAGAGCGCATCTTCTCCTCATTTCCTCCTGTGGTTTGAATTTCTCACTGCAAGGAGAATTGTGCCTGCCTTTCCAGCCGCTGCCTGTCCTCCAGACTGGAAGCATTAACACTCCCCCTGCAGGGACTCGATAGAAAAGTGTATCGGGAGCCCAGCAGCGTGAGAAAGGGAAAGTCCACTAACAAACAGCCCCCAGAGTTGCCTTTACGAATCCATGGAGTGAGTTTTAGTAAGAGCCATTGAAAGAGCCCCTGAGAATCCCTCACTTTTAAATAGATAGAATCATATTAGCCCGGGTGTTTCACCTTTTCTCGTACACGTGGTTTCCAGGTGGGTTTGCCTCCTGTATGCAAGGGGTATGAGTAGCCTTATGAGGAGCTGAGTGATGCCAGAGGAACAGAGAGGTGAGGCCAGCGAAGGGGACTGACTTAGCAGAGGCTGACGCTGCTGGTGTCACTTGCGTCTGCGCATGGCTGGGGAGACCAAGGCAGGCCCCTCGTAGAGGCAGATCCCTGGGAAGGTGTAGGCACAGAGCAGTAAGTAGAGCCCCACGTAGGGCAGAAAGGCATTTTTCATCCGCCGGCGAAGATGTCCGCAGCATGCGCATCACAAACCAGGGGCGAGTCAAGTCTTTGCCTGACACCTTTTCCTCCACTCTTCTTGGTCTTTTTCAGTTGGAGGAGGACAGGCCTTCTCAGCACTCCCTCCCGAGGTACAGCCCCCTGAGAAGACTGGCGTCCTCCGTTTTCTCCTCCTCAACCCTGGAGACAGAACACTACCCTCACGTTGGTGGCACTTTCATACAGCGCAGCCGTTCGGCGGAGAGCAGCCCCGTGCGCATGCCCCACCGCAGGCACATGCCCCTCACGGCAGGAAACCACAGACTCATGCCTTCCGTCCTCCGCATTTCCAGGTCCCAGCTCCAGCAGGTGTGGGCCCGCTTCACACACAAAACATAGCCTGGTCAGGGAAGCAGCAGCCTCCATAATGCAATAATAGATCCCACCTGCCCACAATGTGTCACCACTTAATGCAATATTGAATCCCAGACAACACTGGACTGAGGTACCTGTAACTTCCAAAGCCCCTGCAACCAGACCCCACCGAGACTGAAAACATCTGCCTTTCTAAACCTCCCAGCACCCTGGGCGAGGGGCGGCAGCATGGCCGAAGAGGAGAACGCAGAAGGGGAACGTGTGATGTGTGAAAGAGGTGGATGCCAGGGCTCATCTCAGAGACTCCCTCGCGCGTCCTGCAGCCTTGGGGTAGGAAGTGCAGGGCTGCCTCGCTGAACACGGGCAATCAATGCCTAATTGTGACTGGAGGGGAGAGACTGTGGAGGTATCGGCGAGCGTTGTCTTCCCCGGGGCGAGTTGGTTCAAGCATCTTTGTTGGTGTCTTACACTAGGACAAACCTATAGGTGGTTTTACTCCATTTAGATACAGGCAGACTCCCACTGGAAGCTCATCTGAGGCAGGACCTCAGGATCTGCCCCTCTTGTGGAGTTAGGGTTACGTAGCTCTTTGTTTCTTTGCTTTTGTTGCAGTTTGGTTTCCATACAGCGACCATCTATTTCCATCCCTTTGACTTTGCCTCTGTTCCATGGCAGTGGACCTGTTTGTCTGCTCTCCACTCCTAAGCTGCTCCAAATCTGCCTGCCTTCCCCCAGAGGCGCTGACTGTCAAGAGGTGGACAGCAAGGATTTTCCTGCTGATCCAGCTGCATATTCCACTTTTTCTAAATCCCAGAACTTTCAGGCACCTGCAGCTTTTCAGTGGCAGAGCAGCCCTGCCTCTTGGCCTTGCTTTGAAATGTCTGTGGAACAGATCTCACTTGAGAAATAAACCGGCCTCAGCACTTGTTATGCAGAGCCCCTGAAAGCCTTTGTCCAAACCTGACTTGAACCTCGAAAGAATAGGGGGGGTCAAAGTTACATTGTCATAAGTATCCTTATTTCCTGAGTTTTCAGGGATATATTGCCCTTTCAGTATAGCTGCAGTGCGGAACACCAGACTGCACAAAGCCGTTCTGTGAAGTGAGTGTGGTAACTGTCTTCTATTGAAATGAGCCTTGGGTCTGGTCCTCTGGGAGAAGAGACAGCATGGATGTTAAGGTTAATGATGAAAGGGTCATTGCTGGTGCTCAGTGCTTTAGGAAAGTGGAGGTCTGAAGTAATATACTCTGCAGAATGTATATAAACACAGGATACTGAGAAGGAAAGCATATGGAGAGCTCAGACAGATGTGGGTTTAACCTGACAGGAGAGATTTAGGTGAGACATTAGGAAGAAATTCTTCCCTGTGAGGGTGCTGAGGCCCTGGCACAGGGTGCCCAGAGAAGCTGTGGCTGCCCCATCCCTGGCAGTGTTCAAGGCCAGGTTGGATGGGGCTTGGAGCAACCTGGTCCAATGGGAGGTGTCCCTGCCTGTGGCAGGGGGTTGGAACTGGATGAGCGTTAAGGTCCCTTCCAACCCAAACCAGTCTGGGATTTTTATGTGAAAATGGGTGTTGGAAGAAAGCTGTGACACTGAGGTATTACTGCATAGGTAGGGTGTTCCCAGTGGAGTTACAATGAATGCTTCTTTCCAAATACGTATTTTTGTAGGTGTATCTGCCCTGCCTGAGGCTCTCTTAATGTCATTCACTCTTCTATAAGCCACCTATGGTCCTTCCTGAAGCTTATAGGACCTGCCCCAGTGGGTCTGCATGCTGCAGGACATGCTCAGGCAGGCTGGGTGTGTGCTGCCTGCCCACAGAGCATCCTGGTGGGATGGAGGTGGAGGGGGCAGCACGCTCTCCTTGCGAAAACGCAGCATGAGCATGACCAGTCTCTTCCCACAGTCCTTCTTGAATCAGTGACATCAATTTCTATTGATTTGCCCCAAGAACATCAGCGAACAGGACACTTCTCTGCCCAGCCAAAATGTGTATCTGCAAGTTTTTGATCAGTTTTATTTTTGCCAGAAATACATGGACTGAATTGGCCAGTTGCCTAATCCTGTTTCCAATTCTTTTGTTGTCAGGTCCAGAAACCACAGAGAGCAATGCTTTGCTTTTGCCAGAGTGACATGAGAAGGGAATGACTCCCTTTGGTAGACTGTACTCTGGTGTTATTTTTAACATGTTCAGTAGAGACTTTACCATTGCAGAGAAAATGGAATTTGTGAAAGAAGTAGATTTAAAAATCAGTAGCTCCTGATAATTTGTAGCTGATGGTCACTTTTCAAGGTCAGCTTTAGGAATGAAAATTTCTATTGTTCTATTAAGTAATAGCATCATTTTCTCAGTGAGAAGAGGGAACAACAGGGTCTTGGCAAACTCTAGCCTGCCCCTTTCAGACAAAACCAATGACTAGCTGATCAGGAGCTCCATACAGAGATTTTAAAGGGCAGTAACGTACCACCACTCATCATGGTTATATATAGATCTGTTCTTGCCAAGTAAGCTTTAAAGTTCAAGAGTGTGATTGATAAAGATGGTTGATTTATACAGACTTTTTATGAGATTTTCTTCTAGATAAAATTATTACTCAATTGAAAACCAACTAACCAAACAAAGTATGTTTATATGCTGGTGTCTCTTACGCGAGGAGATGGTTCTCCTTAGGACTCCTGATCTCCTGCCCTTAGCTCAGCACTATGCCATGCCTTTAGTGGCTGTCCAGAAGAGAAATCACTGAGGAAGAAAGCTTGCAGTGACAGGAAGATGGGTGGCTTAATAAGATAAGTGATGTGATTGCTGCTAGGAGCACCTCTCTGAAGAGAGCAGGATGGGTTTTTTGTCTGCCAGGTAAAGATAAGGCTCTGGGTGCTGGAAGATAAAGTAACAGAGGTCAAACTAGAAGTAAGATGCTCATTCTAAAGTCATAGGTGGGTGGTAAACCTCTGAAACATGTTGTTACGAGACACTGAATTCTTTGCTGTTCTGATTCTGTAAGGTGGGATATTGATCTTTAAACCAGTCATGTTAAACCATCAAATTTGGGCTCTATACCAGAATAACTGGACATGCTGCTGTCGCCTGGGTTTTATGGGAAGTTTTTCATGCTCAATATGTCTTTTACAGTTTAATTCTGAACAAATTAATTGGTGCTAATGACTGGAATCCTGATGTTACAGTAGTATGCAAAGAGTATTAAAAATAGTCAATTTGCAGAATTTTTTTTTCTAACATCTTCATCTAATGCTGTAATTACTGTGGAATCCACACATTGTTGAGGACCAGTTGGCAAATGGAAGAAATGTGAAAATAGCTCTTTTTATATCTCTGGAAATGTAATAAATTAATATTAAAACTAGTTACAGTGCCATTTTAAAGAAAAACCTTGGTAGATTACATTTATATTGCATTTATTTCTTTTTCATTCATAATGACTGCAATTATAAATGTAAATACGTCCAAAATCAAAACAAAAAACCCCAAAACCTTCAACTAGAAAACTCAAGGGAGGTGGCAGGCAGCCATTTCCCATTGAAAGCTGCACTTCCATAGTCAAGGTGGGGAAGCAGTTCTCTAAGAGGTACCCTCTACTCCCACCCCATCCCAGCCATCCCTTTGAGCCTTCCCCCTGTGCCAGTGCCCGTGTTCACGGGACTCACGGACCTGCAGAAGGAAAGTTGTTCATTGGTTCATTTCCTGCTTTGTTTCACTGTCCATTTGCACAGCTGACAGCACTGGCAAGCCAGGGTCAGTGGGGAAAAGAACAACTGATGGAGGGCTGTCAGTCCTCATGGGGTGATGATGGAGTTAATGGGCTGAAAAGTTAGGTGCCCTAGTTATGTGTCCTTTTATGTTTGATAAAGCTTACTTAAATTCTTCAGCTGGGGTCACTCAGTGCAAATCAATCTCAGTGCAAGTCAATCCCAGTGCAATAAAAATCCCTTTCAGCATCAGACTCTTAGGCAAATTGTGTCCATCAGAAGGGTCCAAGAGCAGGCTTTGCATCTTGAAAGAGATGTTCTTGCTTCCCATTGTACATAGCACTTGTTCTCCTCAGATCCAAAATGAGGATTGAAATGAGCATTTGCTACTCCTTTATGATAGAGTCCATTAGCGTCAGAAGGACAGGTAGCTGCTGCTAGGATCTCATGCTCTACTTCAGTGAGCAAATGCACATCAATTGTATATACATACAAAAGCCATCTTTTTATATCTTGGTTCCTTGCACTTTCTTTCTATGCAGAATGGGAAATGTTTCTAACTGATAACTCTCTTCCCACCCTCCTTCCCACAGGAGACAGGATTCCTGTGAAGATGTTACTGTAAATGCTTGGGTTAAGCTGGCATGAGTTGGGTAAATGCAGTTATGCAGCACACATTCACTTTCAGTGGAGAAGGCTGTAGTGGGAGGGGGTTGGCTCCAAGTAAGTGAAGGGCAGGTAAGTGGCAGAGTTATGTTGCATCACCTCTTTCACTGTTTAAAGTCTCTCTTGTTGCAGTGAATACAGAATGTAAAATAGAAATGCCCTGTAAAACAGCCATATGGTGATATAATCCCATCCCTATGCTACCTCTTCATGATGAAAAGCATCTCTTGCTCTTCCACTCTTTCTCTATGTTGTGGGTCTGAGCCTGGACATTGTGGTGGTCAAGCCTGTTGCTCTGAAAGGGACAGACTGGTTCAAAAGTTGTATTTGTTGGGCTAAGTGTCTTTGTGGTTCCTAGAGACTTCCAACCTGCACTAATGCTTTCCTTTCCATGTGACAGATATTGACTTGAAGACCTTTCCTTCAGCCCTTTTCTTTAGTTCAGGTAGGAACACTTTAAGGGTCCCCAAGGACAGACACAGATCAGCCCACCTCTGCAATCCTGTGTCCAAGTGACTTCTGAGGAGTTCGTAGGAAGGAAGGTGCTCTAGCTGCCTTTCTGTTATGAGGTACTCAGAGTTTGAGCGTACCTTCTTCATTTCAGTGCTGGGAGGCAGCTGGCACCACCTGAGATGTGCAGGATGGTGGCAGCTGACACCTCTCAAGCCCAGGATGAATAAACTGTACTTGGACAGCTGGCCTCCAGACTGGATTGAGAGGAGGCAGCTGACTTACCTGCTGACATTCTCCTCTGGAGTCTCCTGGATTGCTCTATAAGCAGAGATACTGCTGCTTAGCTGTCACCCAATTAGTTTATGTTTAAATCTGAATTTCAATGCAAGAACAGCAGGGAGCTGCAGCCCTGGGCTGTTAGTAGGCTTCACGTACCTTCACCTCACTGCTTGAGAAGCTCTCTTAGATCTAGCTGCCTCTTTGCTCCCCTTTGCCTATTGTGTATTTTCCTTGTATGACAAAACTCTTACTCCAGCCTGGTTGCCAGTGCATCTTCCACTCCACATCCACCTGCCCCATTGTTGATTTACGTGGGCATTTATGGTATCTCATCCCTTGCATCCTTATTGTGTCCCTGGATACCTGCACTACCTGCTGCCTTTGCTGTTCCCAAGAATATGGGAACCTTGCCTCCTGCACCAGTTTCCTACATGTTGCATATCTCATGTTGTACCGTATAGTCCCAGTAGCACTTTGATCAACCTCTTGCCTTCCCTCCCTTCCTTTCCTTGGAGGAAACAGTGAAAAATGACACATTTGGCACGTGGAGCAATCTCGGCTCTTCATGGAGTCTGTGTGAGGAATAGTGATCACGTTGTTTAAAGGCTGTTTGATTTCAAAGATGATAATGGAAGATACCTTCCATTTTCAGGAGAGGTTCACAAGTTTCAAATCCTGGAATCCTCAGGGCTTAGAAACTCCCCAGAATGACTGTGTACATGAGGAGGTAAATTTAGAGAGCTGGCAATGCTTTTTCCCTGAAGGCAGAGCTGCCATCTGATTGCAACCCATGTAAATGCCCGGTTTAACACCATTTCTGTTGCTGGGAGCTTGTCTCTTCAGTTCCATTTAAATTGGTGCCTGGTCTCTGCAAGTGAGAAAATGCCTCAACTCCAGCTGCAAATTGTACAAGTTCCTCAGCTTCTGGATGTCTTCTGGGCTGGCCAAAGTGTCTGTGCCCGTTCTGCAGCCTAGGAGCTGGGGAGGAGTTCCAGATAAAACCAGAAATAAGCAGAGTATTTCAATCAGCCAGGACAGGGCAATTTTAAGTGCAACAGAGCTGACACTTTGGTCACGTATTCTAAACTTTAACTCGCTGATGTTCCCTCTCATTGCCTGTCCTATCTGGAGGTATCACAGAGTGGTGGATGTTTTTCCCTGAGGATGGGTATTCTTCACTTGGGCACATACCATGCCGGTTCTTCCCTTACCTAACCTGTGCCACTGCTATTAGGCTGTCAAAGGATCTCGTTGCTTTAAAGCATCTCTGTGTTTCTTATGCCATCCCGGTTTTCACCATATCTCCCATGCCGTTTCTGCTGCATTACATGAGAAGGCAGCGCGTCTTTGAGAATCAGTCACAAATCTTCTTTTTTGCCTTTTTGAGGTGAAAAAAAAATCAACTTTTGATCTATTTTTTGCATACAGGACCTCTGCCAAAAGGCCTGTTGTTTCAAACTGGTCAGTTAATAAGGAAACGTGTCCTCAGCAGCTTCTCCTGCCCACTCATGAGGCAGAGAGGACTGAGTGACTCTTCAGTCATTGGGTTTTCTTCTCCAAAGGTGACTCCATAGCCAGTTAGCATCCACCTTCTTTTCTGTCTCCTCTAGGCTGTGAGCCTTTCAAGATGAGAAACAACACAGGTGTTGTTTGGGACATTTCTCTGCTCCCTGCATCAAACATTTCTTCCAAAGGGTTTCCTTTCAGAGCAACTCCAAAAGGCTTTGGAGTGTTGAACTACCTCATTTGTCTTTTACTTCAGTAGCATCCCCAGGCTTTGATACCATCTTTATCACTCACGACACTGCCCCAAGTTTTATGGCCTCTTCTGAGAGACTTAGAAGTTGTTTTATAGTAGAAGCCTTCTGCAGTCGGATGGGAACCCTCATCTCAATTTAGCCTTTCCAGAGTTTATTCAGAAACAGTACTAATAGTCACAGCCCTCATATCTTCCTATGGCCTCTTAATCCAAAAGATTCCCAAGTGCTTTATTTTTCCTGTGAGTCACTTCCCTGCTGTTTGAGGAAGCCAGCAGCAAATCAAGCCATTTCAGAACACGTCAGGATGAAGCCAGATGTGAGAGTTTGATTGCACAAAGCGAATTCAGGAGGCAGAATGCCATTTCGTGATCTGGAGAGCGGGCGGGACCTATATACCAAATATAACCTAATAGCATTGAGGTATTTCCTTGACTGCGAATCACCAGGAGCTTCACTCGCTCTCTCCTGTGGAAGTGCACTGTTTGACGCTGGTGCTGTGATCCTATGTAAATAAAATTAAGGCAAGGAAATATAACCCCTGCTGCTTTAGTCCTGTATTGTGAAATAGCTCAACGATAGGATGCACTGTGAGACTGAAGATCGGAAAGCATGGAAAAATGTGTTCAGTCCTTTCCCTGTTTTCTAATGCCCTTCCCTCTCACGCCTCCATCTGCCGTGATGTGTATATGTGGAACCTCAAAGTGTTTGGCAGTGGCACAAGATTGTTCTTGAAAACAGAGAGAGATTTTTCTGCTGCTCATCTGGAGGGATTGCTGATGCCCACTGCGTTTGTTCAGGGGATCTAGAATCTTTTCCTTGAGCTACACAGAATCTCTGTGCTATCCAGTCGCATAATACTGCATCAATGACCTTCGTTATTCTTACTGTAATTGTAAAGGGTTGGGTTACATGAACGATGCGTTTTATTAATGGTTGGTTGTCAGTGGAGATTTATTCGCGCCGCTCTCAGAACTCAACCTGGAGCTGAGATCGGTTTCACATTGAAGAAGAAAGGGCTCTTTTATCCCAATCTGTTCAAAAGGGAAGCTTTCATTTTTATTTTTCCTTTTCTGTTTTTCCCAAATGGGAAAGAACTGTTTGGAGATAGCTGCAGTGTATTTATGGAGCTCTGTTGGCAGTAACAGATGGGCTTCAAGGGGCAAGATATAAAAAACTACATTACCTAGCAAACAAGGTCTGAAGCCTTGAAAATCATGGATGATTTGCAAATCCCTAAACTCCTGTTACTGACTGTAGTGAATAAACTGCCCCAGGTGTTTGTCAGCTGGAGCACTTTGGGTGCTTTCTTCTTGACCTGCTTCCCCTCTAGTTGACAGAGTGAGAGGTTCTGGAGCGGTTGACCAAAGTAAGCCAGATGTGCTTCCTGAGTTCACTTTTGTCCCCAGGGTGGTGTTGGGATGCTTTTTGCTGGAGCTTCCATTTCTGATTGTATGTATGTTTCTATGTGTTCATGACCCACACGTGGCGTGTGAATGGCCATGTGTGGTCATGCCTTACAAAAGCGTTCCCATGCCGGTCATGGGCCACTTTGCACACATCCAAGCGCTCAAAAGGCTGTTGCAGAGGATGGATCTCGGTCAGTATCCCCGTGGTGTCTGGTTCAGGTGGCACACTGGCCTCCTTTGCTTGTGGCAGAGCTGATTTTGGCAACCTGGCCCAGCGCGGTTTCTTAATGCAGTGTCCTGTAGCACACATACCCCTCCATTCGCCATCAGCTGGTGGCAGGTGCTGCCACTCAGGATGTAATGTACTGGTATGCAAACACCTATTTTGGGTAACGTTAAACCTTTAAATGCATACTGATCCCTGCGGTACTAACTTCCTTTTGATTGCGTCGTTATACCGTGAGGTTTGTGTTTGGGCGGCTGGAACACGCAGACCTGCTCTTGCAGTTCCATGGGCCAGCAACAAGATTAACTTCTTGGAAATGTCTCTAAGGATTATTTGATGTATTGCAACTCCTTTGTCTTAAACCTGCTGTTGGGAGAACGGTGTCACAATGAATGTACGTTTTAAACAAGCTGCTAACCGTGTAAGCCGGGGGTTGGGAGCGATCCCCACTTTACGTTCACCTGCATGTCTCTCGGTGTTTGAACAGGGAATTGCTTTGTGGTTGGAGGTTTTCTTTTTCTGTATGCAAAGGGTTTCAAGTTGGTTACCTCACCTCGTGCACTTGCGCCATAAGGATCCCCAGGGCTTCCTCCGACACGTTGCTCTGCTTCATTCTGAGTGCAATTAATTCATCTAGCAACGTGAAACTTCCTCCAAACAAGTCTGATAAGGAGGATTTCCATGGGACTCCTTCCCCTCCAGCTTGGTCCTTCCTAAGCTAAAAAAAGCCAGATCAGGTTCTTCCTCAGCATTGCTAACTTCTGGTTATTTTTATGGCTAAGGAAGATGTTTAGCTTTCAGAATTCCCTTCTTCTTCTTTCTTGCTGCTATTAAGTTGCCTTTACAATTAGGGGCTAGGACAACTTTTGGGTTATCATTTCCTTCCACTTTGCTCACCATTTCCTGAGCCTCTTACGAGTGATAAGAATGAGGTGGGCCCCGTGTCTGCTCAGACCAGGAGCTCTGCTTTGACTCTTGCTGGAGACACTGGTGGGGGCAGAGGTGGGAAGCAAAAGGGCAGGTATTCCACCTTCACGGAGCTGTTGCTTCCATCCAAGACACTAGGAAAACTGGCACAAACCTAAACATCTGAAAGCACAAATAGGGAGGAGCAGAGCATTTCTGCAGCATGGGACTGGGCTGTCCTTGGTATAAAGGAAGAGAAAGGCTGTGGAGCATTTGATGCTGGAAAGAACAACATCTCTCTTGACATTTATGGTGCTGATTCTTGGAACGCGGAGGTCCTGCAAGCAAGCATGGCAGCTCTAAGACCCCTGCTCCTTTTACCTCATCTGATGCTGGGTTGAAGAAAGAGCTGCTTCAGAAACTCAGATGCTAGGGTTTTTCCCACTCACTGTTGTCAGTCCTGCCCGATCTCCCAGTCCCAAACAAGCTTAGTCTATGTTGGCAGAGGATAATGTCACTTCCAGGATATGCTAAGGTCCTGATAATATCCAAATCAAAGCCGTTACAGGGAAGACCGGACTACGGCTCTTGCTGCCTGTGTGCCACCTGCATCTCTCAGGACTAAGGCCTCTTCCCATTCCCAATGGAACAATTACCGTCATGTTGGGAACTTGATTTCTGCTTCTCTGACTTTTCCAGCTCCCATCGAGAATCTCAGGGACCAGCATATCCTTCCTTTGCATTACCTTGTGTCACCTTGCTAGACTTCTGTTGCTGCTAAGCAGGAGAGAGTCCAAACCATATTGAACCAACTGCTATTCGAAGTAGGAGATGACTGTGGGTTTCTGTAGTCCCTTCTGCTGGGAGGACACAAAAGCTGTAGGTAACCTGCCGTGCTTCCTGGTTTGCTTGAGAACCTTCATCTGCTGGGACTTGAGTTTGCTGGAAGCAGTGGATCTCAGGGAAGTCCCCTTCGGGCAGGTCTCCGGCATTCGGAGCGCAGCAGAAGGGCTTCCTCAAGTTGCCAGAAGTCCTCCTCAGTGGCCAGGGATGGGAGGTTTGGAGAAGCTGGGGAAGTTCGTCTCAGGGGGAGGGCAGCAGGGAGACGAGGGAAATGCTGGAGCTTTAAAGGCCGTACTGAGCAGGGATCCACTTGGGAGGACGTAGTTGACTAAAGGGATCCAAAGCTTGTTTTCCTTGGGTCTTTTTATTCTTCCTGTATCTAACCCCTTTAGAGCCTAAGGTCGACCCCTTTTTGTACTGCAATAACACTGTAAGATATGCTTGCACTAATTCTTCTGGCACACCGAGCATGCAAGACCAATTTAAAGCTTTTTTTCAGAAGAAAACCACTGTATTATTGTGTATATAGAAATACTGAGAGAGAATCGGAATTCTGTCTCCTGTATAAAAGCATGCATTGATTACCTGTATGTAGACCATGCTGTAAATGCTGCAGAGTACTGTAAAATCCTACACTTGAAACCACAAGGAACAGGCAATGTCATCAAAAACAAACAAAACAGAAGCTGTGCAATGGATTTTGTGCCTTTTTTAAATCCATGTATGTTAATCCAGACAATCGGAAAAGAAAGGAAAGCAAACAAAAAGCTTGTATACTACCAAAACCTTATTAAAGAATCAAAGGCAGCACCCTGGTGATGGCTGGGTTGTTTGTTTGCTTGCTGGCTTCGTTTTTCTCTTCCCGTTGTTTTCCAGCTCTGGGAGGCATTCCCTGCTCGTCCTTAGGAATGTGGGAGCACCAGGCAGGCAGATGAAGGAGCTCTGGTAGTACAGTGAGGGTTTCATTATCGTTTACTGATGTGATGGCTGAAAACTTGCTGTTAAGACTGATCTGGGAATAGAAACAAAGGTCTGGACTCCTGGAGATGTGTTCCATGTACTTTGGGAAGGCCACGCTGGGAGTGCAATATACACCAGTTTAGGCTAGTACCAGTTTGACTGACCGGAACCCAGTCACAGTGCAGCAGCATGTTACGATTAAATCCAAGTTACGTGAGTTTTTACAGCTCCGCCTTGGTGGTTGCCAGCATCCAAACTGGCTGAGTGTGAGCTGGTCCAATCCAACACCTCCAGACCCAGCACAAACAGCTCACCATGTGTCTCTTGGTTTCCTGCGCTGCACATCTTCCCCTGGCTGGCAGCAGAGGGTGGATGGATGGCTGCCTCCCATCGGACATTCAACAAGGTGTCCAGGAACATCTGGTAAACGTCCAGCCCTTCCACCCCCAAAACCCCAGGGAGGCAATGCAAAATTGTGGCTGTCCTGAAAGTCATGTCCTGCCTGAGCCGCTCAGGGATGCGACCGTGCTCGCCTGTCATCAGCACTCTGCTTTGAGAGCAGTCCCTGCTGCAGAGCAGCACGCGGCTCAACCCCAATTGCTGTTGGTCTGCCTGGGATCAGGTTGGAAGAGGAAATGCCCCATCCCTGGCAGTGTTCAAGGCCAGGTTGGACACAGGGGCTTGGAGCCACCTGGTCTAGTGGAAGGTGTCCCTGCCCATGGCAGGGGGTTGGAACTGGGTGAGCTTTAAGGTCCCTTCCAACCCAAACCAGTCTGGGATTCTATGAAATATGGTGCTGGACCCTGTCTGGTTTGGTGCGAGGTGCACAATTAGTAATTCAGTGCTTTCCTGCAAGTGGCTGAGAGGGAAACTGCAGACAGTAGGTGCATGCAAAGGCTCTGGTACCTGTGGAGAGGCTGGTGCAAACTTTCCCCCTTGCAGAAGATGCACAAGACCCCAGCTCCTCAAAGGCAGAGAGCAGTTTGTGCAGGCAGGTGAGCAAGGATTTGGCTGTGGTCTCTGACTTTCCAGGTCGTACAGTGTATGAGCCCCTTTTTTTCTCCTGGAAACCGTATGGAGGCTCAGGATTCTTCTCTAGCCCTGAAGATACTCAAAACTCATCCAGACAGGGCCCAGAGCAGCCAGCTTTAAGTTGGTTTTGCTTTGAGGGGTGGTTGGAGCAGAGACCTCCAGAAATTCCTTGCACTTTTGATATTCTACAGTTTTAAGCTGCAGCCTAAGCCTTTCCACTCCTGAACTCCTGTTCCTTCCATTGGTACAGCAGAGCACCAAAGTTCTCCAGCCTCTGGGGAATAGTCCTAAAGCAGCTGGGTGTGCTGTGGTACAAAAGATACACGATGGCAGTCAAGACAGGACACAAACATCTCTAGTGAGAGCTTCCAACAGGGAGCAGCTTGTCCAGCAGGATGCCTGCCTGCAGCTAGCTGCTGATCACAGTAACAGTGGCCACTTTGATGCCCTAGGACAGTGTTGCTTGTTAACAACTTCAGGTGATGATAGGAACGAAAGGTAAGAATTTATGTGTTAAAATAATATTTGACCCAGGAGACATTTCAACTGTGTCCTTTTTTTTTTTTTCATTGGGTTTGGAGGTAACTTCTGTGCTCCACATTTTTGGCATATTTATGCTCTTTGGATTTTCTCCACGGTGCATTTACAGTGGCAAAACAACGGCTTTAAGGAATGGTGTCTGGCAGCTCTGGGGTACTGCACGCAACAGGTTAAGCAGTCCAAGTCTCACAAAGGTAGGTGGAAGCTAAGCAATCACTGTTGTGCTTAGGGTGCAGTGTCCACGAAGGGAAATGGAAAAGACATGAGAAATGAAATGACAGGCAGAAAGGCAGTCCATTTGCTAAAGAACACAATGAATTTGTACAGCCAGAGGTGGAAGTACATGAGGTTAGGAAGATATTGCAGGCTAACTGTAAGGGTGGTGAGGCACTGGAATGGGTTGCCCAGGGAGGTTGTGAATGCTCCATCCCTGGCAGTGTTCAAGGCCAGGTTGGACAGAGCCTTGGGTGCCATGGTTTAGTGTGAGGTGTCCCTGCCCATGGCAGGGGGGTTGGAACTGGATGATCTTAAGGTCCTTTCCAACCCTAACTATTCTATGATCCTATGACTCAATGACAGCAAAGGGGGACCAGAGCAGCAGGAGAACCATTATTTCTATTACACAATGTCATGCTGTCCTGCTCGCTGTCATCCAGCTTAGTGCAGTCTTATCCCAGAAAATCTTGAGTGGTTGCTGGAGACAGGGCTGCTGGTGGGACAGACTGCAGGGCATGGAAACCATATCTCTGGCCTATCTAGGATGTACATTGCAGGACTGGATTCAGTTCTCCTTGACCAGAAAGCAGATGAGATGGCACAGGCTCCTAAGATCTGAGAGGAGATTTGAAGGTTTACACAGGCAAAGAGGAACCAGTGATCCTCCAACCGTACCATCAACCACAGCATCTAGAAGACAGGGTGAAGTAGTTAGGGACGGGGTATTCTTTCCAGGGGGAGGCTCAGGTGTTGGTGAGGGCTTCTTTATAAGGTCCTGGTCCCACTGGGGGAGCACATCTGTGTGATCAGGACTCAAGGGATACCACTGTGTGTGTATTTTTGGGGAAAACCAAATCCAGCCAGCAGGCAGAATCCAATCGTGGGCTGCTGCATGGGCTTATTTCCAAGAAATGCCTGAGGGAGGAAGCCAGATGTGTAATTTCCTTTCCAAAGGGTGGTAAGTATCTTAGCAGTCTGAGTTCCACATCTGGCATCCTGATACAAAAGGTGGAGTGGGTCAGTGAGAGCCCAGATCAGGCTAATACAGGGCCAATTTCAGGGCTAGGCTTCAGCTTTAATTGAAGAGAAGCAGCTTTGGACTCCAGAGGCATTGCCAAAGTCAGCCTGTGTTTAAATCTATAAGATACAGAAAGAAATACTAAACAGATGACACCTTATCCCCATACCTAACAACCTGATGGTGCCCACCCATCTATTTGAAATGTCTCTCTTTATACATGAGCATACAGTGCTTACACTTTCTTAGGCATACTAATAGGGCAGTTGCTCTGCACAGGATAACGTGGAGATCCTCAGCACAATCTGAAGTCCTGTCATTGGACTGAAAAGCTGTTGAGGACTTTTTTTACACCCCCCAGAGATAAACAGACACGTTCCCATCACCAGAGGGACGTGCTAGCTGTTGGCTGCTCTGTACCCCATGCAGTTAAATGAGTGCTTGTTTAGCCATGTAGCCTAAATGCCCCCTGACACTGTCAAATGCTGCTTGAAAATGCAGATGTTTGGTGCCCCAGATGGCTTTTTTTAAACCCATTTTGCAGAGCGGTGCTGCTGTGGTTTTTCATTTATTAGGCCAAACTTCAGTGGCCATTTCCTATTTATTCTGCCTGGTTTGCTTGGTTGGCGAAGTGTGCGCACGTGTGTGTGAGCTGCTGCTTTTCTGCTCCTGTTATCTGTCATCATTTCACAGCCCCTTCCTGGTGCCTTACAGGCAGCCTCTCCACACCAGCCTGCTGCTCGAGGACCACTGCCTCCACCAGCTGTCCTCTCCTCCCGTTGCTCTGCATGCTTGGACACCCCAGGGTCTCATAATGGTACTTTGTGTGTCAGCCTCCATGGCTTGCTGAGCAGCTGAGTGAAAGCAGGAGCCTGTAGGAAGCAGGATTAGGAGTTGCCCGAGTGAAGGAGCACAGCAGGGAACGCGGGAGCTCTGCAAAGATTCCACAGCAGTGGATGGTAACTGGAAAGTGATCAGGAAATCAGAGAGGCCCCTTGAGCAAACTGTGGCCTGGGCATAAAAGATGGTTGCTGAATGGTTGCAGTAAGGAACGAGTGAAGATGTGAATATATACATGGAGCTAGATGACTTTTAAGGTGCTTTCCAACCCAAATATGCTGAATACTGAAATCAATATATAAGTACTGAAGAAGATTGGGAAGTGTGAAGAAATCCTGAGGAACTGCTTGCACACGGCTCTTTTAGGTCCAGGTTAAAGGCTGCAGCTTAGCAAAGAAGGCACATGTTTTTGCCTTCGTTGGTAACTGCCTGTGAGTCTCTCTGAGGTTTGTACAAATGGAATGATCAAGCGATCACTGCTCAGGCTTGTATTCTGGAAGCTCGATGGACTTGGTGCTTTCCACTGATGCTTCCCACTGCTGTTGATCCTGATGTCGTCTGTGTCGATGTCATGTCTGAATATTGACCCTTTTGTCACATCTCTCTTCTTGCAGGCCCTTATGCTGAAGTCCTTTGAAATGAATGGTCTGCCCAAGGCGGTGCCTTTAAGTTTGCCTTACCAAGACTTCAGAAGGGATGTGTGCAACTACTGGGAAAAGCCTAAGGTGTCCCAGCGGATAAAGAGAGTTGATTTCTCAAATGTTGTCCTGACTGCTCCTTGCAAGCCTCTGGAACCTTACCTGAAAATTAATGGAAAAGAGGAGGAAGAGGAAGATGAGGAGGAAGAGGACGAGGAGGAGGAAGATGAAGAGGAGGAGGTGGAAGAGGAAGGGGATGAGATTGACATGCACAGCGGTTCCAGCAGTGACCTGAGTCAGAAAAGCACGGAGCGCAGCCAGGAGTGTGCCCCGTCCACGCTCCTGGCTGATGACCAGAAGGGATCCAGGGGTCGAGCATCCACTGCTGATGGGGACCTGGAGCTGGAGGAAGGCTCAAAGACCCTCGTGCTGTTTTCACCAGGTGATCTGAAGAAATCGCCGGTGACCACAGACTTGCCTCCAGAAGTTGATCTGGGCACTCTTGCTGCACTTACACCTCAGAGCGAGCGGCCACAGCCTATGGGGAGCCAGCTGGATGTATCTGAGCCAGGGACCCTGTCCTCAGTCCTTAAATCGGAACCAAAGCCTCCCGTGGCAGTGGCTACAGCTTCCTCCCCCTTTACCAAAGTAGAGCGCACGTTTGTTCACATCGCCGAGAAGACCCACCTAAACGTCATGTCCTCCGGCGGCCAGCTGATGAGGCATGAGGAGTACTGCCCTCCGGGCCAGTTTGAGGGGGTCATCATCGAGGAAGAGCTGGAGGACAACCTGGTGCTGGTAGAGAACGGGAGCATACATTCGGGGCTGGAAGGGGCAGAGACGGAGAGCTGCGCGCTCTCCGCTAACCCCATTGAAACCACCTCGGAGACAGTGGGGGAGCAGTTGGCCCTTCCCAGTGTAGCAAAGCCTCCCGAGGACAAGCCGGAGCTCTCTGACAAAGCGGTGCTCCCGGTGGATGTGGAAGAGCCTGGCAAGGCGGGTACAAGGGAGCCTGACCTGGAGAAGTCAGCACCGGTGGCAGAGCCCCTTAAGCGAGCTGAGAGCATCCTTGACACCCTGCAGCAGGGCCCCCAGAGACCTCTGGGCTCCCGGTACAGGAGCCGGATACCCATCTTGTTCTCGGAGGAGGACACTGGCTCAGACCTCTCAACTTCACTCTCAGCCAAAGAGAGGCTTTATAAGAGAGCAAAGCAACCAGACCTGGCTCGCCTGGTGATGGAGAAGAGGCAGAGCCGCCTCCTCCGCCTGGCCTCGGGGGCCTCCTCCTCAGCATCCTCCAGCGAGGAGCAGCGCCGAGCCTCAGAAACGCTCTCGGCCACTGGCTCCGAGGAGGACACCCATGACTCGGATGACTCCATCCCAAGGAAGGCAGGGAAGGAGAGGGCGGCCCTCCTGGGGAAAGAAGAGAGACCCACAAGCACAAAGAGCAGGATTCCTCGGCCCATCACCCCGGTGAAAGCGCTGCTGGAGGCAGCCAAGGTTGAGAGCTCCATGGCTGCTGCAACAGCGGCACTGTGCAGCTCCACGCAGGATGCGGCTGTTGCCCACAGGTAAGACCGAAACAGTGAGCAATGTGAAATGTTGGACTGGTTAAGGAGGTGCAGCCAGGGCTCTGCTCATCTCTTGCTGCTTTAGCCTTCCCTTGGCTTGAGCACATGGTCCATCCCTGTTTCCTGCAGTCATTTCAGCTCATGGTGTGTGAAATTCCCACCCCTCTGTCTTCTCCAGCTCAGTTTGGCCGAAGGGCTGAGCTCCTTTTCACTTGCCCTGGCTTTGAGGCCACCTCCTCTTCCTCAGGCTCTTCCATGTGGTCTAATCCTGTTGACAGGAGGCCCCTCCAGCACTGAGCAGGTTTGCAGCATGTTGGGTACGGCTGTGTCTCTGCAGGGAGACCTGGCCTGGCTGCTGTGATTAGAGCTACAAGGGCTGTGGGGTGGGCACTTGTGATTGCCTCAGATGATGGCCAGCATGTGAAGAGCTGGGTAGGAGGTGCACAAGAGTGGGCTCTGCAGAGCACGGGCCACCACCACATGCTCTGAATTCCCTACATCCCTATGCCTTGAGTTTCTTTGGAGGTACCTGCCTCTCTATCAGACAAACACAGAGCTGTAACTGGAGGCAGACCTGAATTCACCCGTGTTTGGCTTTCCTGCCTGGCCTTGAGGCTGGTGGTCCAGCCCAGGAGCACAGCTGCTGCCGTGGCTCTGCCACCCGGCCAGCACACTGTGCTCTTTCAGATACATGAGGTGAAAGGAAGGAATCCCTGTGGGCTGGTTTGAGCCAGCTCATTCCCAGATTGTATCTCCAGCCTCAGAAGAGGCTGCTGCATGCATGCTGCGTGTTAAGAAGAGTCCCAGATACACGCTATCAGCCAGACATGCCCGTGCATCACCCCAGAGGGTGCCGCAGGATCAGGGCAAACACTACTTAACAGCATCAGGAGTCAGAGGGGGGTGTTCAAACCAGCGCCCATCTTCCTCACAGCACAGCTCCTGTCATCCTGGTGCCAGAGACTCCTTGTAATTGCCCAGCAAGGTTCACGTCAGATGTGCCAGGAGCCCCAGAGCCCCTTGCAGAACCACCCCTTCATCCTGCCTCTTCTCTTCCCCTGCAGGCTTCAGGCACAGAGACCCACTGGGAGCATCCCCACCGAGTGCCGAGCAGCGCAGATACAAAGCCGGCTCCCTCCTTCGCCGAGCTCCACGTCCCTTCCCGCACGGAGCAGCTCGCGGAGGTCCAGCTGTGCCTCTCCTCGGAGCCCCGTCCTTCCTTCCAGGAACCCCAGCGCTTCCCCCAGAAGCCAGCTGCCCCCTCGGAGGGAAAGCCCTTCTCCCTGCCGGCAGCATAAGCCAGGGACTGCAGCTCCTCAGCGAGTTCCTCCTTCCCCCCGACCCCAGCCCCCAGCTCAGGCCCTGGGGCCGACAGGAGATTCCCTGCCCTCTCCTGGCGTGGCCAAAAAACGACAGAGAGGAAAAACCCAGACTCAGAGTCCAGCAACCAAAGGAAAGCAGGTGTCCCTGGAAAGCAAGGCAGCTGCCAGATAATGATCTTCTGCCAGCCCAACAGACTGGGTAACTTCTGCATATAGTCTACACTTGAGATGCTGCAGCACAGCCTTCCACGCTGGACCCACGAGTGTATAGCAGTAGCTGTTCTTCAAAGCTTCACTCACTCTCACCCCACACCGTCGCGATCAGCTCCCACAGGCCTGAGAGCCTCCGAGCCACGGAGCCTTCTCCAAGGGAGACCCCAGCCCGCAGCTCACGCTTGCTAACGCACAGCACCAAGCAGTGACCCAGGCAGCCTGCCCAGTGCCTGTCCCTCCGCCCCCCCGGCAGCCCCTCTCCCTGTTAGCAATACCAGTTGCCAATGCCAGTGGCTGTAGAAAGAGGAGCAGAGGTGTGGAGAGCAAGGCCTGTTGGAGAGGAAGCTCCCGTCCTGCAGGCAGCTCCCTCCTCTCTCCTTGCTGGGAAAACACCAGCCTTGGCCATCACTATCTACCTTGAGCGTTGGCTCACCTCCTGCCACCTGTGTTAGCAAGGGATGGTCACCAGCTTAGCCAGGAGGGATGGATGCATCCTCGTGTGCAGAGATCTTCCAGAGGGGGCTCTTCTCTCCTTTGCCAGAGATGCCTCTGCAGGGGGGAATGGAATATAGGCAGGTCTTGCTGGATGCTCCTACCCGCTCCGGTGTGTCCCGCAGAGGAAGCTGTGTGGCACTGCTGCTGTTCCAGCAGATGCCAGTGTGCTGGGTGTTTAAATGGAAGTAGGGATGTATTGGCAGCTTGCTGGGAAATCAAGAGCCCTTGCTAATTGATGTAAAGGGAGCACCCTGCAGCCACTTCTGTCTCAAGTACCAGACTGTGATCTGTGGAGACCGCATCTCCCAACATGGGTGGTTCTTGTCAACCTGGATGTGGTTGGTGCCACAGACCCACAGCCCACCAAACACAGCTCCAGCCTGAAGATGTAAAGAGTCACTGGATGCCTTTAGCTTGGGTGCCCCTTGCACCTGAATTCCTTGTGCTTTCTTGTCACGCTCTCGGTGTTTGTGAATTTTGGCACCGTGGTTGAGAGTTCCCTTACGTGGCAGGGTGGGAAATGATTGTCTTGTCCTATACTCAAGAGCTGCTGCTTTGTGAGGAGAGGTTTGTCAGCACATGGGTACCTTGCACCTTTCTGCCTGAGAGTACAGAGGGTTCAGTTGCAGAGGTTCGTGTCTTTCTCGTGCTCAGCTCTTCCACACGTGTGAGAACTGACAACGTGAAGGTAAAAGCAGGGGTTGTGCTCCTCAAGTAGCAGTATCAGAGCAGAAGCTTAGCCCTCAGCTAGAACTAAATCAACCAACTTTTTAGCCCCAGACTAATCAGGAAGGCTTGAAAGTGAAGCCAGGAGGACTGATGCATGATGAGATCTTAAAGCAATCACAGAATTTCACACACCTCACAGGGGGAAATGCTCCAGACCCAAATACTTGGGGCTTCACACCATTGTCATGCCTAAATAGGCTCTGCATGAGGCAGAACGAAAACACAGCTGCTCCATGCACCCATTCCCATATCTGCAACTAGCTGCAAGCATTCACTGTTTGCAGGCAAAACCTTGATAGAGGAACCTGGACAGTTATAGTCTTGGTTCATTTGAACACGAATGCAACAGTCACACTGATGGCCATTGACCATCAGTCAAATCCTGAAGTCATTCACATCTACAGGAAAGGAAAGGAGCAAGAGAGCTGTGACAGGGTGGCTGGGAGAACAGGGTACTCCTTGGACAGCTGAATAGGGAAATGTCTAGGAATGGGTGACAGGAATTACCTCTACATGACCATCTCAGTGTTGCCAATGCCAAGGATGTATTTCATCTGGCTCAGTGCTGACTGTTTCTACTGATGTTGTTCAGGTAAGAAGCACAGCTTGTGCTCTACAAACATGCCCTCACTTTTGCAGAGAAGCATGGGGAGCATTTAGTCACACAGCAGAAGCGGGGCAAGGAGAGGACAGAGGGTGACCACTTCTTCTGGTGGCACTTCATATGGATTTGACTTGGGAGGGGGTGTTGAACTGCCACCTGAATGTGCCCTGTGTGTTTAGAAACTAGAAACAGAATGAATGCAAAGACAGATTCTTCCCAGAGATATAAACTGTACTGGCACTTGCTTTAGTTTGTTGGGGGACTGTTCAGTTTGGAGTGCTCAGAGGGTAAGACTTGGAGGTGAAGCCTTTACCAGGAGCTCCACCCAGGTTTAGATAGAATCAAAGAATAGTTAGGGTTGGAAAGGACCTTAAGATCATCAAGTTCCAACCCACCTGCCATGGGCAGGGACACCTCACACTAAACCATCTCACCCAAGGCTTCATCCAACCTGGCCTTGAACACCGCCAGGGATGGAGCATTCACAACCTCCCTGGGCAACCCATTCCAGTGCCTCACCACCCTAACAGGAAAGAACTTCCTCCTTATATCCAATCTAAACTTCCCCTGTTTAAGTTTGAACCCGTTACCCCTTGTCCTATCACTACAGTCCCTAATGAAGAGTCCCTCCCCAGCATCCCTACAGGCCCACTTCAGATACTGGAAGGCTGCTATGAGGTCTCCACGCAGCCTTCTCTTCCCCAGGCTGAACAGCCCCAGCTTTCTCAGCCTGTCTTCATACGGGAGGTGCTCCAGTCCCCTGATCATCCTCATGGCCCTTCTCTGGACTTGTTCCAACAGTTCCATGTCCTTTTTATGTTGAGGATGCACATGCCGAACCTTAAAAGAGCTTGGGGAGAGGGTACAGGACTATTCACGGGGTTAGCAAAGCTGCCTTAGCACGGGAGGCCGATAAAGCACAATCAGTGTATCTGTTCAAGAGGAAGTTTAGAGTTTTCCATGGCCCAGCATCTGTTGTTGGTGTGTGGCTGCTTCCTTGCTTCGCTGCAAAGAGATCCAAGAGAAGATGTAGCTGAGCGATCAGAGGAAATGGCTAGGAAGGATAAAGAAGGTTGGAGTCACGAGGAGAAGCAGGATTCCCAGCACTTCCCCATGTTCACAGGAACTTCTAGGAACAGCCTCACACTGCCTGGGTCCCCATCAGTGTCTGCTGCAAGGTCTGTCCTACAAGCTGCAGACGGTGGTTGTGCCCATGTGTGTGTTTTGAGGGGACTCCTGGAGCAGGCTGCCACCGAGCCTGCATTTGTGTGGTGGGGACAGGACTTATTCAGGAGAGCGTATGTGTGTTGGGACCATAAGTGTCTTTGGGACTGCTTGGTACTGTGAGATAAAGCAAATGCTCTGCTGAGAGCCTTTGCTTTGCTGGGGTCTGTGAAGTCCCAGCTCTTTGTTGTCTGCCAGCTGAGAAGGTGGCTGGTAAAAATGAGTCAAAGGATGCTGTATGGCCAGGAGGTGCTCGCAGAGAAACAAGGATAGAGGGAAGGAGGCATGCCAAGTGGTGAATCTGACAGGTCCCAGTGCTGAGCCAGGATGACAACCGATGATCTGAGCAGAGAGAGCAGAAGGACCGATGGCACCGGTCAGACTAATGCCATGTAGGGGCTTGAACACACGGGTGGAGATGCTTAACCCATCGGTCTGGTTGGCAGCACAAACAGTTGTGGTTGTCTTGGTGCAAAAGGGGTTTGAGCAGCAGACAGCTCTGAATCAGTTGTGCTTGGAATCTGTGGGGGGCAGGAGATTGCCCTTCAAAGTAAAGAGTATTATAATATATATATTATTATAACAATATAATATAAGTAGTGCCCTTACTAGATAGTGGCTAAGGGTTGTAAAGGATCCTGCTACCTTCAAAGAAGTGCCCGGATGCTACATGACCTGTGATGTGTGCAGGACTGCCTGCTGTGGGCGGTGCATGTGGATGAACAGGGTAACGCTCAGCCAAAGTCCATGTGAGCCTTGAGGCTCCCCTTGCCTGGGGGCAGAACAACCCAGCTTGGATGGTGGCCATCAGAGCTGCAGTAGGTGCTGGGCTGCCACACATCTCCGTGTGCCATGGACCAGGGTCTGGTGGCTGCCCTTGGTTAACACAAGCATGGTTTGCTCGCTAGTGAAACTGCAATCCAAAGTAAGTTGTGTTGGGGCAAGAAAAGCTTTGAAGGTTCTCCTTCCCAACAGGAGGTATTTGCTCAGGATAGATCCTCTCTAAGAAGATGCCTGAGGATCTGTTGACACCCTGACCAGCTCCAGTAGCAGCTCAGTGGTCCCTTAGCACTCTTCTTTCTTCTCTGTACTGACCCATGGCACGATCCCACCAGTATTCCATGTGCACCGATGCTCACCAAAGGCCTTTTCCAGCACATCAGTCAACTGTAGTTTAATCTTGAGAACACACTGAAAGTCCCATGCGGACACAATGAGTTTGGTATCAGATGAGGTTTTTTTCTGGCTTAACTGGAACGTTCCCTTTTATTTCGAAGCTGCAAATGTCTGAACAGCAAGGTTTGAAGCATGCATTGGTGCCCTTTGTGCCAAAAGGGAGCTACCACAGCAGATCCAGAGGTGGGTTCCTGGTAGGGACCAAGGTGAGAACTCCTCTTAGCTCCCAGAGCAGAGGGCTGCAGGGGTGAGATGTCTCTTTGGCAAGGGTACTGCTGGGCTGGCATCAGCATGGGGCTGGCCAGGAGCCGCTCTGCCCTGCCCCGAGCACAGGGGGGTCTGGCACAGGGTGTCTGGAGGAAGCAAAGGCTGATGTTTGCTGCTGAGACACCAGGCAGTCTCAGCCCGTCGCCTGCAGGTGATGGGTGCGATGGGCTCTGCGGGACGCGGGGCTTTAGGTGAAGTCCAGGTGCAACAGAGTGTGAAACCAGTGTCAGCAACACTGCTGTGCCAAGGGACCTGGGCTGCTGCTGCTGCTGCTCCGGATGGGAATTGGAGCTGGAAACGCAGATGATTTTGTATATCTCCTTTTAGCATGTGACTCTACACTCAGACATTGTACCTGGCGCACCAACGTTGTTCTTCTTTGCCTCTGGCACGGTCTGACAAAGTCTTTTGGCCTGGAGACAGGACTTCCGCTCCTTGGAACCGCCTGCCTGGAAGCGCGAGCAGGTCCCAAGGCTGAACCTCTCCACATATCCTCTTTGCATTCTTTAGGAAAGCAGCTGGAGAATGTTTACACACTGCAGACAGAATGTACGGCTCCGACCGAGGAACCACAATCCGGTTCGACTGCATGGCAAGTTCTTGGCCATCAAATCCGGCATGCATCGCAGAGGCCCCGTCTGCGGACAGCCCCACTGGCATCCGTCGTCACTTCGGATCACGTCTTGGAAACAAATAAATGATGATGCCATCTCTTGTTCATATCAGACACAGCTGTCATTAGGTTTGTTATTTCCAGGGGATTCTCGATCATGCCATTAAAAGCCTGTCTACCTTTTCATTGGTGTTTTCTCCCATTTCTTAGCGTTGCCACGCGCGAAGCAGAAATGCTCCCTGAATCGCTGGCAAGGGACCTCGGCTACAGTTGTGCTTGGGTTTCATTCCAGTTTTGTGCCAGCTGTGGCTGCAGCTGGACTTGCACATTAACACGTGCTTGGTTTCATTCCAGCTCTGTGCCAGCTGTGGCTGCAGCTGGACCGGCACATTGACATATGCTTGGGTTTCATTCCAGTTGTGGCTGCAGCTGGACCGGCACATTGACATGTGCTTGGATTTCATTCCAGCTGTGGCTGCAGCTGGACCGGCACATTGACATGTGCTTGGATTTCATTCCAGCTGTGGCTGCAGCTGGACCGGCACATTGACATGTGCTTGGGTTTCATTCCAGCTGTGGCTGCAGCTGGACCGGCACATTGACATGTGCTTGGGTTTCATTCCAGCTGTGGCTGCAGCTGGACCGGCACATTGACATGTGCTTGGGTTTCATTCCAGCTGTGTGCCAGCTGTGGCTGCAGCTGGACCGGCACATTGACATATGCTTGGGTTTCATTCCAGCTGTGGCTGCAGCTGGACCGGCACATTGACATGTGCTTGGGTTTCATTCCAGCTGTGGCTGCAGCTGGACCGGCACATTGACATGTGCTTGGGTTTCATTTCAGCTGTGTGCCAGCTGTGGCTGCAGCTGGACCGGCACATTGACATATGCTTGGGTTTCATTCCAGCTGTGGCTGCAGCTGGACCGGCACATTGACATGTGCTTGGGTTTCATTCCAGCTGTGGCTGCAGCTGGACTGGCACATTGACATATGCTTGGGTTTCATTCCAGCTGTGGCTGCAGCTGGACCGGCACATTGACATGTGCTTGGGTTTCATTTCAGCTGTGTGCCAGCTGTGGCTGCAGCTGGACTGGCACATTGACATATGCTTGGGTTTCATTCCAGCTGTGGCTGCAGCTGGACCGGCACATTGACATATGCTTGGGTTTCATTCCAGCTGTGGCTGCAGCTGGACCGGCACATTGACATGTGCTTGGGTTTCATTTCAGCTGTGTGCCAGCTGTGGCTGCAGCTGGACCGGCACATTGACATATGCTTGGGTTTCATTCCAGCTGTGGCTGCAGCTGAACCGGCACATTGACATGTGCTTGGGTTTCATTCCAGCTGTGGCTGCAGCTGGACCGGCACATTGACATGTGCTTGGGTTTCATTCCAGCTGTGGCTGCAGCTGGACCGGCACATTGACATGTGCTTGGGTTTCATTCCAGCTGTGGCTGCAGCTGGACCGGCACATGGACATGTGCTTGGGTTTCATTCCAGCTGTGGCTGCAGCTGGACCAGCACATTGACATGTGCTTGGGTTTCATTTCAGCTGTGTGCCAGCTGTGGCTGCAGCTGGACTGGCACATTGACATGCTGGAAGTGGAGCAGAAGCAAACCACCGGGGACAGTTTTACTTTGAATACGCTACCTGTTGGTGCCACCATCGATGGGGAGGGGGGGCAGCCACTTTCTCACTGGTGTGTTTATGCTTTGTAAATGAGGGATAACAGCTGTGGGGCAGGCTGCTCAGGGGCTGCGGGTCTTGCACAAGGAACAGAGGAGTGAAATGTTCCCATCACTCCTCTCCACCAGCTGAGGCAGCATGAAGGTCACTCCACCAGGAGCCCATCGCCCCTACCAGGGGGGGTTATAACTCATTAATCCCTTCACTATCTATCTCATAGCCCCAGCCTCCTTCCTGCACCAGAGGAGCAGCTCTCCACCCAGGTAAGGCTGATGATAGGAGCAGCCCAGCAAGAGCTGGATGGGCTGGGCATGGTGCAGGCAGCTCATGGTCCCCCATCCTCAGCCACCCCCTCTGGAACCGCAGCGACTGCTTAAGGGGGTGTCTTGTGAGCAGGAGGGCACTGAGCTGGTGAGGGCAGGAGGAACATTCCGGAAGTTCTTAAACACTGCCAGGGATGGGGCAGCCACAGCTTCTCTGGGCACCCTGTGCCAGGGCCTCAGCACCCTCACAGGGAAGAACTTCTGCCTAATGCCCCATCTCAGTCTCCCCTCTGTCAGGTTAAAGACATTCCCTTTGTCCTGTCCCTACAGGCCCTTGTCAAAAGCCCCTCTCCAGGTTTCCTGGAGGCTCTCCACAAGTATTTGGCATCCTCACAAAGAGAAGAAAGAAAGATTGCAGAAGAAAAGCGGACACACGTGAAGGAAGAAGCAAAGTCTTCTTTCCAGCTCTACAGCAGCAGCAGAGGCAGGTCCTGGGTCTAATTGACCACATGGCAGGGAGCAGCCAGTCACAGCACCTGCACACATGCTGCTCATTAACTACATCTGATGACTGGTAAAATGAACACGTTTGGGTGAGAGAAATGCAGTCACCTGCTGCTGCACACGTGAAACAGGAGCCCCAGGAGCTGCAGAGCGCTGGCCCCTATCCCCATCTCTGACGGGGAGGCTGGAGCTGCTCTGCAGTTCAAATCTGCAGCCGGATGTCAATGGCAGCTCCTGTTCCTTGCTCTTAGAAGACCAGTGGGGAAGAAAAGTAACTTGTCCTTTAGTTGGACTTCAGCTTAAACTGTAACCCCGGAGGCACAGTGCTGTCAGATGTCCCTGCTTCACTCCTGCAGGCTTCCTCCTTGCTCGTCCCAGGGTAACACCAAAATGGTTTGCAGCGTTGGTTATTCATGGGTGACCAGGAATGCTGCTCAAAAGAGCAAAGATCAACTCAGGTCACAGCAGGGTGTCCTCTTCCTGCCAAGTGTGAGCCCATGGTGTTGCCTTGCTCAGCGTGCTTTGTGCCCTTGACACTCAGCCTGTGCTGTGTGAAGTACAGCTGTGTGATGTACAGCAGTGATGTACAGCTGTGATGTACAGCTCTGTGATGCACAGCTGTGTGATGTACACCAGTGATGTACAGCTGTGTGAGGTACACCAGTGATATACAGCTGTGTGATGCACAGCAGTGATGCACAGCTGTGTCATGCACAGTAGTGATGTACAGCAGTGTGATGTACAGCTGTGTGATGTACAGCAGTGTGATGTACAGCTGTGATGTACAGCAGTGATGTACAGCTGTGTGATGCACAGCTGTGTGATGTACAGCTCTGTGATGTACAGCTGTGATGTACAGCAGTGATGTACAGCTGTGTGATGCACAGCTGTGTGATGTACAGCAGTGATGTACAGCAGTGATGCACAGCTGTGTGATGTACAGCTCTGTGATGTACAGCTCTGTGATGTACAGCTGTGATGTACAGCTGTGATGTACAGCTGTGTGTTACACACCATTGATGACCTCTCTTTCGTCCTCTCAGATGCATCTTCCCTGCTTTCATCTTCCTTTCCTAACGTGGATCTCACTCTCAGATACCCCAACAGAAGGAGATGACTCTATAAAGAGCAGGCACTTGGTGCTGGGTACACTTGAAGCGGATGTTGTGTGCACACAGAATCATTCCTTTGGCTCTACCCCAACTGGAGAGTTTCACTGTGACTTTTGACAACCTTTCAGCAAGGTCTCAAAGTCCAGTGAAGAGGCTGTATGAAAACCATGGGAAGTTGAGCTCCAAGGACAGAGACCGCTTTCCAAGCTCATGTTGCTGCTCCTTGGCACGTAGCTGAATGAGAAACCTCCATGGAAGAGATGAAATTTGAGGATCTCTTCCTGGAAATCGGCGGTTTCGGCAGATTCCAGATTTGGGTTCTGTTTATCCTCTGCCTCCCGAGAATCAACCTTCCCATGCACTTTCTGCTGCACAACTTTCTCGCTGCCACCCCCCCTCACCACTGTGCAATTCCAGCCCAAGAGGCGTTCGAGAACCTCACCACGGAGGAAGTTCTGCTTGTCAGCATCCCCCGGGATCCCGACGGCACCTTCAGCTCCTGCGAGATGTTCTCGCAGCCCCAGTTTCAGCTGCTGCTCAACTCCTCTCTGCAGCCCGAGAACAGCTCCATCATCCAGCACTGCCAGCACGGATGGGTCTATGACCACTCGCAGTTCACCTCTACCATCGCCACACAGGTAACGCCAGGCCTGGGGTCTAGCTGATAATGATGTTAGCTCAGTGCTTGCAGGAGCAGATGGAGAGGTGATCGCTGGGTGCACAGAATCGAAGGGGAAGCTTTGCGTTTTAACCAGTGGAAATTACTTGGACGGGGAAGCTCTGAAGCGCTTAGAATCCAACATTATCATTATTATCATTGTTATTATCATCTTGCTTAGATTTATAGTTAGGAGCCAGCATTTCTCATTATAAGCATCTTCATTTCTCCGGGTGATGGAGAGATGGGTTGGTGAGGGAAGGAAACACACAGAGGTTGTTCTCTGGGCCATGTGGCATTCACACAGGATTGCACCTGTCAGGATTTCATGAGCCCATGAGTCGCTTTCTGGATTTTCCAGGCACTCTGTAACTTCTATTCCCTTGGCCACCCCTCCTCACTGATGTCCATCTTCCTCCTCTTCTCCCCAAATCAGTGCTGCTTCTCTTCTATCACCAGTGCCTCTTGCTGTCAAGCCAGGCGTGCTCCCCAAGGGGCTCCCACTGAGATGGACCACATGGAGTTAAATGTTACATGGGTACATAAATACCGCTGGATTCAATGATCTTAAAGGTCTCTTCCAACCTATATGATGCCATGATTCTATGCTGACTGGCCATAACCTTGAGCCTGCCCAAGGTCCCTGCCCATCAAACATTAACCACCCCCCTTCTGAAGCCCTGTGCTAGGGCTGACAGTGAGACCTCTGGGTGTTAATGCTTTACATTCCTTGAGAAGTGGCCCAAATCACAGCAGGTCTTGGGGAAGGGGATGAATTGGTCAGACAGAAGGGACATGGTTGGGTTAGAAACAGCAGTGCCGGCTGTCCCAGTGAGAGCAGGGCCGAGTTTTAACCTCCCCACCACCACTACCCCTGCTTTTGGCAGCGTAGAGGTGAGGGTGCACCAGGTCCGTACCTCACTTCTGCACTGCTTCAGGGAGAAAGGAGCAGAGCACCCTTGGTGGGAAAGGAAGAGGAGGTTCCCTGCAACACAGATCCTGAGCACGGAGCCTCGTGATGCTGCACCCACAGTGCACGAGCAAGGGGACAGGGCTTCCTCTGGGGTCCCCTGCTCTCGCAGCAAGAAAGGTTGCTCAAGGTCTGGCCTCGGCAGACCCAACCCTGGGGCTGGGTTGATGATTAAATCCAGTTTTGCCAAGTCTGCACACAGAGAAGTCTCACTCTGCAGCTTGGCCGCAGCGTTCAGTAATGATTAGCGACATTCACACCCCCAAGAAAGCAGAGTGATGCTCATTAAGTTAATGAGGAAGAACGTGTAGAGCAACCTCTTAGTGAGCAATCAGTAAGTTGGCATCAACAGCAAGTATCTGGTCTGAGTCCCTCTCTGGCCCCCGTCCTCCCTGCATGCACAACTGCAAATGAAACCGGTCAGGGCAACAGTAACTGGGTATCAACAGGACATTCTCTAACTGCAGGCTGAAGCTCATCTTGCAGCTCACTGCAAACGCCCATCTCACCAGGGCAGCCCCCAAAGCATGACGGAGGGAGCTGGGTGAGACATGCACCAGGGGAGGAGGAGAGCAGCTATTGCAGGAGCTCCATGACGAGTGGTACCCAGGGGACCTTCCTGCTGCCCCACAAGTGTTGATGGAGAGGCTGACACCGTGTCTGAGTCCTGTAAGATGCAGCTTTACGTGTATCAGGACTCTGGCACTGTCCTTTGTGCAGTTTAGTGCGGGGCTCTACCCCTCAATCAGATTTGGGTGACCTAAATCGCAAGGCACGACGGCTGACCACCAGAGGGAAGGGATGTGAACAGGCAACAGAGACTGAACTAAGTGTCGCTCTGGCCTTGTGTTTCAGTGGGACCTCGTGTGTGAGCAGCGTGGACTGAACCAGGCGACCGCAACCTTCTTCTTCATCGGCGTGACGATAGGCGCCGTGATATTCGGATACCTTTCAGACAGGTTTGATCCCTTCCAGGCTGTTCCTCCAGAGCTTCAGTTTCACAAAGGCCAGGTTGGACGGGGCTCGGAGCAACCTGGTCTGGTGGAAGGTGTCCCTGCCCATGGCAGGGGGGTGGAACTAGAGAAGCAGGGTGAAGGAGGCTCTGGTAAGCAGGGAGGCATTCCCCAATGGAGGCAATGAGGAAAACCAGAGCTCTCTCTGGCTACATGTGACATGTGATAATATGAACCTTAAAACCAGTAACCTAGGAAGGGCACCAATTAAGAAACCAAATACAGCAGGAGCAGGAAACCTACCGGCGAGTGCGTGGTGCAGGCACACAGTCAGGATGTGCTCTGTACTGCAGGCTATTCATTATTCAATGCCTGAGTTTCCTCTGCAGGAAACTGCTTCCCAATTTCCTTCCTCTGGGAGCAAGCAAGCGTTAGTGTGCATCAGGCTACAGAATCACTGCCCAGCAAAGGGGAAGCAGCTCCGCAGTATGAAGCACCTGGAGACTCGGTGCTAAACATGGGGGGTTTACATCCGTATCTTTGCATGTGGGTACGCTGATATACTTCTACAAGGACCTGGCTGATCTTCAGGCTGCGTGTCCTGGCTTTGTGTCTACAGCAGGTCGATAGCAGAGCTGGGGGGAATTAATTCAGGATCAGGAAAAGGAGAGGGACAAAGTAAGGCGAGGGGGGGTGCAGAAGACTCCTGCCTTGCAAACAAATTGGATTGATCTGAACGTGCTGTAAACAGAGCATGTGAACAGAGAAGATCCCATCTACATGGGCTGCAGGAAGTTTCCGTCCCAAAGGCTCCTAAAGAAGCTGAGCTGTCCTAGGGTAAGAACAAAGGTCTCTGTGTGATTAAATAAGTGATTAAAAGCCAGGAAGGAGAGCGGAGATGGAAGTGTTCACGTGTGACAATGGAGGGAGACCTGTGCTCGGGCTTGGGTGCTCTTCAGCACATTCATAAGTTAGCATAGAATCATACAACCAAATAGGTTGGAAAAGAGCTTCGAGATCCAACCTTTACCCCAAGTCCACCACTAACCCGTGTCCCTAAGGGCCTCATTACCTGGAAAAGGAGCAAGCGAGGGAGGAGGTGATGCTGAGTGACCAGCTGGTAGAGATGAGATCTGAGTCTGTTGAGAGACCTGCAGGAGGAGCTCAAAGAGCGCTGTGACTGGGTGGGAGCAGCAGAAGACAAAGCTTCACGCGGATTAATCTAAAACAGAGAAACAGTTCTAACTTCTCACTTAAAATGGAGGCCTCTGAGCTGGCAACGGCTGCTCAGGAGCAAGACTTCGGGTTATGACGGACAGCTTGAGGCAAGCATAGAACCATAGAATAGTTAGGGTTGGAAAGGACCTTAAGATCATCCAGCTCCAACCCCCCTGCCACGGGCAGGGACACCTCACACTAAACCATGGCACCCAAGGCTCTGTCCAACCTGGCCTTGAACACCACCAGGGATGGAGCATTCACAGCCTCCCTGGGCAACCCATTCCAGTGCCTCACCACCCTTACAGTAAAGAATTTCCTCCTTATATCCAATCTAAACTTCCCGTTTAAGTTTGAACCCATTACCCAGCAATGAGTAGCTGCTGGGGAAGTAAATGGAAAAGTAAGAATTATTAGGAAAGGAATATAAAATGAAAGAGAATATCACTATGCAGTAACATGTAAATGCACGGTGACCCATCTTGAATACAGTGTGTATGTCCCTTCACTCTCCTTCCCCACCTCAAAAAGATACAAGAGAAATCATAGAATGGTCAGTCAGGGTTGGAATGGACATTGAGATCATCCAGTTCCAAACGGAGAAAGCTTGGAGAAACTAACAAAGACCAAGTTATGGCTTGAGCAGGACCCTAAAAGGACCCTTTGGTCTGCTCACATGGCCTATAACAAGCCTGGAGCAGAGCTGACTGCACTGCCCACCCCAGCTCCCTGGCACTGGGCACACAGCTCCCCTAAGGCCCCATAAGGGGACCCCCCCCTTAGCAACCTCCCTTTTCTCTAATAGAGATGAGGACACACTTACTTGCTCTGACAGTAATGCAGGGATGTCATCTCCAGTGCTCCACACTGAAAACCATCTGCTCCTGGGATTTTGCTCCAGTTCAGGTTTGCTTCCTTCGAAGCCAACGCAGACGTTTGGATATGAGAACGTCTCTTGGCAAATTTCACCCTGGTAAATCCTCCAACAACCTAAACTGTGAATGTATATATGCAAATATATATATATATATATGTTGTTTCTGTTATTGCCTGCTCTGTTTGTACCTTGTCCTTGCACAGAACCAGCTGTATGATGCTTTGGCTGCCTTCCAGACTGGGATATTACTGAAAACAGCTTTTTCATTCCTTTTCTGCGTTTGCAGTTTGCTCCTGTTGTATTTTCTGCATTTAATCTTTCAGAGGTTGTGCTTTCCCACCTCTCCCTTTGAAGACAATTTTAACAGCATTATTCCTAGCGCAACAGGGAGCCTGAGGTTCAATCCTGCCTCTGCTCTGCCCGGCTGGTGGTGTGCTTTAGCTGAGGGAGCCCAGAAATGGGTCCATAAATAGCACCCTGCAGGGAACCTCGTGGATTTATATTCTTCTTATTGTATTGTCCAGAAAAGTCTCCATTGAATACAAGCATCTTCTTTCTTAGGCAGGTCCCTACTGGAAACAGGAGCCAGCTCTGGGGTGTATCTGGGTAGATTCATTAGCTACCTGCTGCAGGGAGTCATTTGTGGTCACCTTTAGGAATGTTACCGTGGCACTATATCCCAGCACATCACCTTTTCCCCTGGAGCAACTGTTCTTGCCATCGTCCTTCTCAGGTGGCCACGGAGAGAGCCCTAATGCCAGAACTGGACTGGGATTTCAGACCCTATAGACTGAACACTACCTGCTGACAGGGTTGACGTGCTACTCCAGTTCGAACCTCAGCTTTGTTCACATGCAGGGCTGATGCTCGTCAGAAGGTTGATGCCTGGTGCTCCATTACAAACACACACATTTATCTGTGTGTGTGTGTACATATGGATCTGTGTGTATTTGATTTTCTGTGTTCCTCCACACTCTCTACACAAGGCTTTGCACCAGGAGTAAGAGATGCTACAGCTTCCAAACCCCGTGGGGAATGACTTCCTCACAGACCCCTCAGGACATCAGGGCTATTTGCACACGTGGGCTGACATCTGGATCCCTTCAATTTTCCTTTGGGATCTTTGTTTTCCTTTCCAAAGCTGAGGGGGAAGTGTCATGGTTCTCTCTCTCCTCCTTGAGAGCAGTGGCAGTGGCTGGTCCTGAGTGAGCCACAGGAGAAGGAATTGCTGAGCCAGGCACAGGGACAGCCATTGGAGATATCAGTGTGTCACCAGCATGATGGCCAGTCATGCTGAATACCTTCATTGATGACACGAATGGAGTGCACCCGCAGTAGATGTGATGAGCAATGGCTGAGGGACCTGGGGGGGTTCAGTCTGGAGAAGAGAAGGCTCAGGGAGGACCTTATCGCTCTCTACAACTGCCTGAAAGGAGGATGGAGCCAGGAGGGGGCTGGGCTCTGCTCCCAAGGCACAAGGGATGGGACAAGAGGAAACGGCCTCAAGCTGCACCAGGGGAGGTTTAGGCTGGATATTGGGAACAATTCCTTCCCCAAAGGGCAGTCAGGCATTGGAACAGGCTGCCCAGGGCAGTGCTGGAATCACCATCCCTGGAAGTGTTCACAGACCGTGTAGACGAGGCCCTCAGTGCCATGGGTTAGTGGTGGCCTTGGCAGTGCTGGGGTAGGTTGGACAAAATGATCTTAAAGGTCTTTTCCGACCCAGTTGATGGTTCTGTGCGGTTTCAAGCTGACATCCCTGGTTTTGATGATGGTGATGAAGAGAGGAGGGTGATATACTGTTTTGATCAGTGCTTCTTTTCCCATTGGAGAGCTCTGGGGGCAGGCTGGCCCTCTGGATGGTGTCACACCGCAGTGGCACTGGCTACATCCAGAGCCCCTTTGCAGAGCAGGCAATGTTTTCCATTCCCTTCCCAAGTCCCTGCTTGCCCCATGCCAACCCCTGCTCCTGGGGCAGGTTTTCACTGCTGTAACCCACCTTGTGCTCGTGGCAGGTTCGGCCGCAAAGCCATGCTCCAGCTGTCACTCGTGTGCTCGGTCATGTTTGGGATGCTGAGCGCGGCCTCCGTGTCCTACAGCATGCTGGCCATCACACGGACCCTCACCGGCGTGGCCCTGAGCGGCGTCTCCCTTATTGTGTTGCCTCTGGGTAAGTACAGTGGGGTCTGTGGACACCGATGCACAGGGGGACTTGTCTAATAGGCAGGGTAGAGCTAGTACAGGAGCCTGAAACTCAGTGTGTATGCAGTAGCACCACAGACAGCCATAAGGACATCCCTCCTGGGAGGATCCAGGAATTACAATGCCCTGTTCCTCTAATTAATGGTTGAACAGTCTTCTCTAAATATAACACCCACTTATGAGTACTTCCGTTGCAACGTTAACACTTGCAATCCACGCAGCATCATTCCTGTTCAGGATCATGAGTAGCACAATAACAGACATAAACCCAAGTATCTGCCCCTTTCCTCTGACACCGAGTTCTCACCCCTCAAACACGTTGTTAAGACAATCCATCAGCACGATGATGCCTGCAGCAGCAGGAGGATGGTGTGTCATCCGCAGGGTATTCCCACCTCCCCAGTCCTGAGTTTGCTCACAGCTTTCCCGAGCTCCCAATCCGGACTTTTAGTAAGAATATGGGGAAAGAACCCCCCAAAAAACCAAAACCATGCGGAGCTCGGCAAACCTGAGGCTGAGGAATTGAGGTATTTATGCCGTAAAACCACGTTCCAAACTCCGGGGTACCCAACAGAGCACTGGGTGATTCTGTAGACAGAGTTGGGATGTCCTAGGCAAGACTCATTGTATCCAAGAGCAAGTTACAGGTACAGCAAAAAAATACCCAGCCTTTTTGCAGCTATAGCCAAAAATCAAGCCAAAATGGCTCCAGTACTGGACAAGCTCACAGGAGACCTGACCCCAAGGGTTGCTGTGGTTATTATTGTTATAAAGGTTGATGCCTGCAAGACAAAGCGGAGCTTGGGAGGGACATTTCTGGTTGTTAGAGGCTGCAGCACGATGTCAAGATCTTTGGGGGGAAAGTGGCTTTTATTTCACACACACAAGAAGAAGACCACTATCTGTTATGGCTTCACATGTGCATTGGTATCTACCCTGGATGGATTCCACATGAATCCATCTTCATACATTTCTTTAATCTGGATTAACAAGTGGGCAGAGAAATGGGAAAGCGTGCACTGTGGGTAGGGGAAAAGGGTATTTGATAAAGACAACCATTTAAATGCTATTGAATGGGATTTAAAACCACCGAATGTGTTTTTCACACTGTTTCTTACTGTGTGTCCAGTATTTCTTCTTCGAAGGCTTTCTTTCAGCTGCTCACAGCTTTGCCAGAGGTTAAGCGTTGTGGATGAACGTTTTTAATGTGCCAAATGTCAGCCAACCAGTGGAGCTTTCCTGGAGGAGAACACCAGGGATGTCACCTCGCTTTGCCCTTCTTTAAAGCCCTGCAGACCCCTTCCTGGAGGAGCCCTGTGTGTCCCAGCTGAACGCTGCCTCCCTCTTGCAGGGATGGAGTGGGTGGACATTCAGCACCGCACTTTCTCCGGGATCCTGACTAGCATCTTCTGGAGCATTGGGAACATGCTGCTGGCCATGGTAGCGTACTTGGTGCGGGAATGGCACTGGCTACTAGTAGCTGTCACAGGACCTTGTCTTCTGAGCATTGTCTGCCTGTGGTGAGTGCAGCCAGATGGCTGGTGGGGATGGGAGCGGGCTTTGGGGACAAGGAGGAGGCAGGACGAAGGCATTTGGGGACAGGTTGCGGCGCAAAGGAGCAGGATTTGGTGCTGTAAGCACTGTCAGTCATGGCTTAGAGCAAGAAAAGAGAGCCCAATAAATGCAGACAGGACCAGGTCAGATCCCTGGGTTTAATCCCTGGTAGACTCAAGATAGATCATTTATTCACCCTCTGTCCCCACCTCATCTGGGAGGATACCTTTGGTACCAGTTCTTCCATATCAGCCTATAACATCTGCAGGCTGGGCCACATGCACTTCCCATGGCTTTTCTCAGCTGTGGAGCCATCCCGATGGGTCAAATAATACATCTGCTTTCTGTGGGCTACTTCCCTCTTGTAGCATTATTTAAGCAATACTTTACATCTCTTATGCCTTAAAATGGGACGTGGTTCATTTAATCAAGGAAACTGATTTTCCTCCTCTTTTTATTTTTTCATGTAGTAATACAGGTAGAATAGAGGGTCGATCCACTGACACTGTGACTAACATAAAGTTTATTGCATTGGTTTATTCAATGATCCAAAGCGGTTCCATTTCCTGGCTGGACAAAAGTCCCCTGTCAAAATAATAAGCAGGTATTCCCACAAGAACAGCTCTGCAGCAGAACAGCATCCCCTGTCGCTCAGGGACTAACATGGATGCTTCACCGGGGGCCACAGCCTCAAGGATTTAGACCCCAGTTGACTGCCTTGTGCAGAAGGCTTTGATAATGGCGAGACCCAAATGATTTTAGCAATGAACAAAGTAAATGTAGAGCTCACTAAAGCCTTTTCTACAGAGTAGTATTTTTATATCCTACAATTTCAGCATTTACAGCAGCCTGTACTCATTTAAGGGTAGAACAGCATGCACGTGTGACAGGGGTGTCCCGTTACTGCATCGCAGCTGCTATTTGTAGCTGAGGTGGAAGGCTCATAGAGAAGACCCCCTGTCTTTGGCCAGGGGTGGAAAACACGGAGCACCAACAGGAGCCCTGTCCTCTCGCACCAGGTGGGTCCCGGAGTCTGCCCGGTGGCTCATAGCCAATGGCCAAGTGAAACAAGCTCACAGGAATCTGCTCAGATGTGCAAGAATGAACGGGAGGAAGGACTTCACTGTCTCACCACAGGTGAGAAACTGGAGATCCAGACACACGTTCTTCCTCCCCCATCTTCTCTCTGTTTTACATCCATTTGATACCTGGAGCAATGCTCAGCCTGCAGTGTCATCTGTGGGCACTGTGGTCCCCAGTGTGCTGTTTCACTCTAGAAAGCAGCTACATCCACTCCTAAAATAAAGCAGCAGTTCTGCTCCCATAAGGCCAGCAATCCCCTTCATTCAATGAGGTGTCTTTTCAGTCATTATTGCCATGACAAGAAGCCTCAATGCACTGGATGATGGACTAAATACACAGCAAGACAGGAGCATAGCCTGATAAAATAAGGCAGAGGCATCTCTCCCAGAACAGAGCATGCAGATGCATGAGCAGTTTGTGCAGCTCGGTGTTTGCCTTCTTGGTTGCTTTAGTGTTTGCCAAGTACAATGCTAGCAGAAAGCAAACACACATTGATAGCATGTAGTTGGCATAGTTTCTCTCACATTGCACTTCAGATGCATGTGGTGTTACCCAGAAATGCACAAGCTAGTCCACTTTAGGCTGCCTTCAGTGTACGTGTGAACCTGTCAGCCATAGTGCAGGGATGCAAAGGATGTAGCAAAGCTGCTCAGCTAGGTGCTAAATAAAGGGCAAGAACCCTAAAAACTGGCCACCTACCTTCAACTCCTCATACCTTTTACCAGGGTCGAGGTACAAGACAGATCTGGAAATCTTCATCTTGTGCTGAGTTCTGTCTTAAAAACATGTGTTTTGCAGTTAGACTCACAAATGGTGACACCTTGGTCCATGGTGCTTTTCTAAGGACACTGTTGGCTCCAGTTGGATGTGATGGCCCAGTTCTAGGCAGGACTCAAATGCCAGGCAGAAGCTGGTCTCTCCCTTTGGAGAAAGACCAGAGCATAGTCTGTGATCACACCAAACCTCCACAGCCAGGCGTGGATGGCTGTGTGTCTGACACCTCTAATCACATTTGGTCCACATGATGTATCTTGACCTTCCCAAGAGCAACAAAGCTCAGCTGTGAAATCCAGTGGGCACACAAGTTTGTGGCTCATTAAACATTGATCTCTTCTTTCATGTCCATTGGTTTTCCTCTCACTAAAAGACGAAGATAGGAAACCCTAGGCACCAGCATGTGAGCCCTGTGCATGGTCCTGCTGCATCTCTGTGTTCACCCACTGCTCCTGCATCCACACCACTTCCTTACCCTGGCCAGCATGTCATTTATTAAAAGCAGTTTCTTAATATCTATTGAAGAAGCAATTTGCCCTTTTGATTTACAACACAAAACTGGTGTTTAATCATGTGGGGAATGATGAGTGTGGCAGACAGGAGCTGAGTGTGACTCTGCCTTGCCTTTAATCAAGCCAGTAACTCTGACTAAATATGTAACAATAAAATGTTATATCCTTTTCCATTCAGCCTTGGCTGAAGACTCTGTATTCCAGAGCACATTGGCGCACCCTCATCCTATTGCAGGGTTAGGAAATATAGCTGGGACTTCCCCACCACACTGTGGCCACTGGACCACAATCAGGAAAGGCTTGCAGTTAGGACACCTTGAGGTTTATAAGAACACACTTGTTTTTTCTTGTTCATATCCAAACATGACTTGTCTGACTCAAGTTTGCTTTATTGATTTGACCAGGCACCAGTGTGTTTTGATGACTTATAAGGGGAATAACTGATTCTCCTTAGCTCAGAAGACTTTGATTGTGAAAGATGTATGATCTCGGGGTAGTTGCACAGCACGTTACTGACATACTCTTAGGTTTAATGGCGTTGTCTTATAGAACTGATTAAGGAATTTCCCAGCGTGATGGTTTTTTCAATAGGAAAAGCTTTATCACTCATCCAGGAACTGCAAGGAATAGTATGCAATTAGAAATAAAATCCTAGCTCTTTCATAGAGAAACAGGCTGTGACTTACAGCTATCCTCTTCCTAACACTTGCTTTCATTTAGCACAATTCTTTTAACCAGAGAGCTCTTTGGGCTGGGATTTCTCTTTTATTAGACATTTCCACAAGTCTCCAGCCCCTGGACCTGTTCAGCATCATCTTAACTGTAGGTGATGCTCTAGGCCTGCAGATGCCCTCACCCTTCTCCCTCCCCAGCCATCACTGAATTATGTGCATTTTAAGCTTCTTGTGGTTCTCACCATTCTGCCTCTCTCAGTTGTCCTTCCACATGCCAAGAAATCTGGCTAACATGCCACACCGGACAATGTATGCCCAGAGAATTGTTCTGCAGTGGAAACCTATGGGAAATCCAAGGTGGGGATGGGAAAGGCAAAGGCCCCAGCCTGTGTAGGGTTTCCTAAAAGTACAGCAGCTGAGCTATCTTCTTCTTCCCACCTGCCCCAGGCCCTCAGAAAGATGGCAACAGACAAGAAGCCAGGAGGGAGTTACTCCTACATCAGCTTGTTCAGGACACCAGTCCTGCGGAAGATCTCCCTGTGTTCAGGGGCTGTGTGGTAAGCAGCATCACTTCACATGGCGGAGGGAGGTTCCTCAGTTCTCCAGCTGGATTTCCCTAACCCCCATCTCTACACTCTCTCCCTACAGGTTTGGTGTTGCCTTCTCTTATTATGGCATGAGCATGAACCTTACAGGCTTTGGGCTCAACATGTACCTCTCCCAGTTTGTCTTCGGTGTCATCGAGATTCCAGCCAAGATGATCATGTATGTGCTGGTGAATCGCATCGGACGGCGGCAGAGCCAGGCGTGGTCGCTCATCCTGACTGGACTGTGCATAGGAGCCAACATCATCATTCCCAAGCGTGAGACCTCCGTCCAGTTCTTGCTAAAGGGGAGGGATCCGTCCTGTGCTGCCCTAGAGAACCATAGAACTCGGGTCACAGGCAACTCTGTATAGACTTGGTCTCCACCTCAAGGCCACCTGTGGGATAGGGTTGCTACTGCGGGCTAGCCCTAACATCTAGTGGCAAGATGGTCTCGAGTCCCTGTGAAGTGGCTAGTGAAGGGCACAGTGATAGCAAGGTGAAGTGCCTGTCTTTATTATAGACATTGTAAAATGGGAAATGTCAGAATCTATCCTTTCATCGGTGCAAGCTCCCACTTGGGCTAACACTTACCAAACTTACTGATCCAGACTTTGGACACAGCAGCTCCAGACCTATGAAGCTCCCTGTTTTTTTCTGTAGGAGCACTGAACCTTCTTCCTTCTTGTATCTGAGGCCAAAGGAAACTTCTTCCTAGAGGCTGTTATTGCACCACTGTCTTAAATGTCTTCTCTTTCCTTCTAGCCTTCACCGCCTTGCGCTCTGTAGTAGCCATTATGGGCAAAGGTTTCTCAGAGTCTGCATTCACTACCGTCTTCTTGTACACCTCTGAGCTCTACCCCACCATACTGAGGTAAGAGATGCTACCTGCCTGAGTGCACAAGCACATAGATGGGATGCCACCTTCAGATCTTCGCCATCAGCACCAGGATGTGCTGTTGGCAAGAATGCAAGTATGATGCCTTGCCTCTAGAAGTAGCAGGTTCTAGGGATTACACATACTCACTCATCCTAGGAGGAGAATCATAGAATGGCTTGGGCGGGATCCAGTTCCAACCCAGTGGCATCCTCTGGACTCACTCCACCAGCTCCATGTCCCTCAGTGCTGGGGGCAATTATCGTTGTATGAAGATACAAATATAGAAAACAAAACAACAAAACAACCCAGAAAAAAAAACTGGCAGAGGGAAAACCAGGGAAGGGGGAAAAGCCTCAGCACTTATAGAAAAATATGGGGAAGGAGCAGAGGGTCTGCACTTTCTCCCAAGTCTTGCTATGAAAGAAGTCACCATCTGTTCCTTGTGGCATTCTGCACCTCCTCGGTGCCCTCCCTTTCCAGGCAGAACGGGATGGGGTACACCTCCTTCGTGGCACGCCTCGGTGGGGCTTTGGCCCCACTTGTGTTTCTGCTGGATGAGGTGTGGAGGTCTCTGCCCGAGGTGACCTACTGCGGTGTCGCCGTGTGCTGCGGCTTGGTGGCCTTCCTGCTCCCAGAGACCCTCAACGTGTGCCTGCCTGAGGGCATCGAGGACGTCGAGAAGACACAGTGAGTCAGCTCCATCCTGCCCTGCACACGGAACCTGCTGAGACAGGCAGGGGACCCTCTCTCTGCCACCCGTAACTCCGCATCTGCAGGTGGCAGCGCAGTGGAGATGGGGGCTGTCAGCCTTCCTGTTCGTCTCTCCATCTGCCCAAATCTGCCTTCTTTTCTTCCAGGGTGAAAGGGCCACCGCAGATCAGTGCTCCCGAGAGCATGCCGCCTCTGCTGAAGTGACCCCATGGGCCAGCCACTGCGTAGGACTGCAAAGCCAAGCTGTGCTCTGACCTGTCAATGAAAGAACCTTTACTGTGCACCTAGTCTCTCCCTGCAGGGAAAAGGGACTGAGAACACTGGAGGAAGGAGGTGGATCAGGAAAGCAGCTGGAGGGAGCTAACCCACTCTGCAGCGTGACCAGGAGCAAGAATGCAGAGGTCTAAAACGGTGTGGAAATAAAGTGCTAAGCTCTTCCAGTCTTTGCCCTTGTTGGACAAGCAGCACCTTTCAGATCCATTCTAGAAACTACCATCCACTGCTTTACACACCACAAGGAACACAGTGCAGCAAGAAACAATAGTGTGAATTGTACAAACCCAAGTCATCTCCTATACATCTGACTGGGTGGTGGATAAACCATCAGCTGTAGAGACAAGTGTCTCTTGAGTTTGGAAACCGGGCATTTCTCACTCTGAGGCTCAACACCTGCAAAAAACACACGCAGGAATCTCACTGAGAACGGGAAAACTTCAAGTATTTGTCCCAAATACACAAAGACGAAAACAAGATTTTGCAGATTGCTTAAATGTAGTGTGTGTAAGCACCCTTTAGCTAAAAAAACCCAAACCCAACAGAACAAAACATACCACACTGATAAAAGAACCTTCGCATGGCATATTTACTAATCCATTATTGAACTTCATTCTGCTTACTGGTCTAAACATTGATCCTAAATTTATGTAATGCCTTTGCATTTTGCCCTTCCTTCTCCAAACAATGACATGAGCCATCAACTTATCTACAGATCTGGAAGCCTGACAAACAGCACTTTCCCTAAATTGGGAAGAGGGAATGGCCTCAGCATTTAAGTCCCAGGGGCACTGTGACTCTCTGGGCTGTGAGGGGTTTAAAGCACAGGGGTAACACAAACCAAGGATGAATCTGGAAGCGGGTGCAGACCCATCCCAGGTCAACAAGCACCTCCTAATACAGACAAGCTGCTGGCTTCAATAGACTCCCAGACTGGTTTGGGTTGGAAGGGACCTTAAAGCTCATCCAGTTCCAACCCCTGCCACGGGCAGGGACACCTTCCACTAGAGCAGGTTGCTCCAGGCCCCTGTGTCCAACCTGGCCTCGAACACTGCCAGGGATGGGGCAGCCACAGCTTCTCTGGGCACCCTGTGCCAGGGCCTCAGCACCCTCACAGGGAAGAATTTCTCCCTAATGTCCCATCTCAATCTCCCCTCCGTCAGGTTAAAGCCATTCCCCCTTGCCCTGTCCCTTATCGGGAGCCCTGCTCACGCTGCCGGTGACGCAGCGCAGGACACGGCCGGTGCCTGTGCCGCGGGTTCCGCAGCAGCACGGGCGGTGCGCGCCGCACCGGAGCCTGGGCGAGGACAGGCCCGGGGGTGATCTCCCCGCACGGTGCCGGACGCGGACGGGCGGTACCGGAGCACACCGGGGAGCCCCGGCCTGCGGACGGGCGGTGCCCGGTAACGTCAGGGGGCGTTCCGCTCCACTTCCGGGTCACCCCCCCTCCCCCCGCGGCGGGCCGGGCCATGCTGAGGGGGGCCGGGCGGCGCCGGGCCCTGCCTGGGCAGCGGCGGGGCCCCATGGGGCTGGGTCGCGCCCGGGGCCGCCGCGGGTAGGGAGGGGAGTCCCGGCGCCATGTACACGTTCGTGGTGCGGGACGAGGGCAGCAGCGTGTACGCCGAGGTGAGCCGGCTGCTGCTGGCCAGCGGGCAGTGGCGGCGCCTGCGGAGGGACAACCCGCGCTTCAACCTGATGTTGGGCGAGAGGAACCGGCTCCCCTTCGGCAGGCTGGGTAAGGCCGTGCCCCGCGCACCCCCGCTGCAGCCCGGCCGTGCCCGTCCCGCTCGGTGGGCTCCGCCGTCCGCCCCGGGCAGGGCGTGCCAGGGTTGGGAGGGGGGTGTCCCCGGTCTGTCTCCCCGCTGGCGCCGTGTGCCGGGCTCCCTGTCACGGGCACCCGGTGCAAGCCCCCGGGTGCGTCGCTCAGAACAAAGAGCAGGAGCCGGGAGGGTCTCGGTGCAGCCGCTTCCCGGGCAGGGCTCTCCGCAGAGCCGGGTCCCGGGCATCGGCTGCATCAGGGCTTAGAGGATCCCCCCCTCGCAAGCTCTCGGAGGGTGGTTTCACCAGTGCCTCCCCCGCCAGAACACACAGCCCATCTTGGGGGTGCGGGGGGCAGAGGGCCCTTGGAGACCCCCCTCTTGTATGCCACAGACCCTCGGGGTCCCAGCACCCATGGGTGCAGCCCCCACCTCCTGCCCTGCCTGCTTTGTACTGCAGCAACACGCCTGGGGACACCCCTGCAGGGGCTTTCCCCCCAGTCGCAGGGGCTCTGGTCACCCAGCGCGGGGCTGTGGGTAAGGCGGTGGTGCCTGGTGCAGGGCAGGGGCGTTGCAGTGCTAAGCTTCCATGTTATGGGGGTGTTGCTATTGTTTGGGACTGGTGAGGGAACGGGTCTGAGCCAAGCACGATCAAACCTTTGCACTGGAGCTGAAGCTGGTGGGGGTGTGCCTCTGCAGGGGATGACAGCATGTATAGTGCCTGCTTGAAGCAGGATGAGGGTTATTCCAGAGGTTCTCTGTGGGTGTAGGCCCAGGCCAGCCTCCCTCCCCACCTTTCCCCCTCCTTCCTGAGTCCCTGGGTCACACTGTCAACATGCAAGGTCCTGGGAGCTTCCCTCTGCAAGGTTGTCCCCTGCCTGCCATGCACACTGCCTGTCCAGGGCACAGCCACCTGGTCCTCTGCCCCATGGATGAGGAAGAGCCCAGGAGTAGGCAGGGAGTGTGCCATGCACTGCCTGCAAGTGAGGAGAGCTGAGCCAGGCGCTGGCAGCACTGTAAGGACCAGAGATGCACTGTCATTGCCCACGGCTGGCAGGTCTCCGTGCATGGTGCCAATTGCTGCTCTGGCTCCTGTCACCAGGCCTGTTGGAGCAGGTTTGAGATGAGAACACTGCAGACCCCAGCTGTTTCCCTCCCACAGTCCCCCATGCCTGCATCCATTGGCTGGCAGGACCCTCCTGGTCTCCCTCCCTGCTCTTGGACCTGGTTTCTTCCTTTCTGGGGTGAGTTTGCAGCACTGCTTCGGGCTGCAGAAACATCAGAGCAGGAGGAGCTCCCTTGCCCCAGCAGCTCCAGGGCAGGATGGCTTTTGCAGCCCTTTTCTTGCAGTTCAGACCCAGCGCTGACTGTTCTTTCAGACTGCAAGTCACCAGCTCCAGCACCTTTTCCCTTGTCTCCTCATGTGTTTATGAGTGACAAGTCCATATCACATGGCAATGCCATCTGGTCACCTCCCAGCATCATGGTGTCTGCAGCAGGCAGGGAAGCACCAGGGGAGGCTTAAAACAGTAAGGATGCTCACACGCAGTGTAGCCAGGCTCTAATGTGGCCAGCAGGTCGTGCCTTGGCACTGGCTTCTTTAACCCATCCTTCTGTAGCCGAAGCTGGTTGCCTGAAATCAGTAGATTCAAACCAAAAATAATGTGGTTATTTTGGTGCATCTTCCAAAAAGCTGTATCTTCTCTGTAACATTTTCCTAAAGCTGTCGCCCTGAGCAACTGTTGCATCAAAGCTGGGTTGGTTTGGTTTTCCTAAAGTCTTTGCTCAGTGGAAGGAGACATTAATTCACAGGACTGTAGGTATTCGCATTACTTGGGGTTGTACTAGTGGGCACCATGTGAGTAAAATTAGGTGAGACATGAGGAAGAAGCTCTTCCCTGTGAGGGTGCTGAGGCGCTGGCACAGGGTGCCCAGAGAAGCTGTGGCTGTCCCATCCCTGGCAGTGTTCGAGGCCAGATTGGACACAGGGGCTTGGAGCAACCTGGTCTAGTGGAAGGTGTCCCTGCCCATGGCAGGGATTAGAACTGGATGAGCTTTACGGTCCTTTCTGACCCAAACCATTCTATAGCTTTATTCTATGTCTTGCTCTCAGCTGGAAGCTGGACAGGATGGCAGCAGTTGTCTGTAGTGTAACATAAATCTGGGCATCACCATGCAGTCTCTCCCACACAGCCACTGCCGCTGAACATAGATGTGCAGGAGGCGAGTGATACCTGGGGCAGTACCTGGGTCTACCTCTGCAGACTGCCAGAGTGAAGTAAGACACACATCCTTTAACATTTCCCAGTGTCCTACAGAGAATCCTGCTGTCCACAAAGAAAGAAATGAGGCCCTGTCCTAAGCTGTGTTCTTTGTATTGTGGTGTGCTTCCCTGCATCCTCCTGCTGCATTTAAAAGTAGCTGAAATCTTTGCTTATAAAAACTGCCACCAGGAAATGGAGAACATTCTTTGGGTGATGTTGTCAGTTCCTAGCATGAATTAGGAAATCATTCTTTTCCATTGGAATATTGAAGTGTCAAGTTTATGTAATTAAAAGAGAGGAAACACAGGAGCTAATACCAGCTTAGAGTCTGTTTCTGTGACACAGAGCAAGGAAACAGCCTCCATTCTCTGCCCTCCTGCGCAGGTCCTTTCCACCAAGCACATGTGTTTCCTTTATTAATAGAGAAGTTTGTCTGATGTCTTTGTTTCCCCTTTTTAGGCCATGAACCCGGTCTCATGCAGCTGGTGAATTACTACAGGGGAGCAGACAAGCTGTGCCGCAAAGCATCTCTAGTGAAGTAAGACATGCACCGAAACGTTATATGGGTTGGGCAGAAATTCTTCTGAGCATGGTTGAGCGTTGAAGCTCTTGAGAAGGTATTTCACAGAACAGCTGCCCTGGGAGTGTCCCAGCACGTGCTGTCTTCAGGCTCCTGTGCTGGTCTCTGGAGCTATCTGAGTGCATAAAGACTTCTCTGTAACTTCAGGGGAAATGCTGTTTCCACTGAATTACATCTGCTTGAAACCAGAGAGTGCATTGAATCAGATTAGAGCCAAATCAAAAGAGAGATAAAAAAAAAAAAACCAAACAACCCATATCTGCTGTTTTTCCTTGTGACATTTAATTCAAAGTTACCCCTTTTATTCTGTTTCGTACAGAGATGAGACACTAATATGCCTTCAGCTAATGAGATTTGTTGGTCAAACAAATGCTTGAAAACATCTCCAGGCAGAGCTCTGGGGGTTGTTTCTGCATGGCCAGCCATGCCAGGGTCTCCTGGGGAAATGTGGATGAGCTTTCATTGTAGATAAGCTCTTCCGTCTGCAAACTCTGCAGCCATTAGGGCATCTTCGTGTCAGAGCTCTTGATCTCCTTCAAGCGTTTGATTCCACATTAGTGCTTGTGCTGCCTCTTGCTGATGCAGTCCTGCAGACTGGGTGTGCTGATCCAAGGTCTCTCTTTCCCCTGTTAAGAACCTGGTCCCAGTCTCTTCACAATTGTGGTGGTGTTTGTCAGGAGCTAGCAGAGTGTTCTTTACACAAGCACTTGCGGTGCTCCCCAGCTGGATTTCTCTGGCCCACGGTCTAGAGGCAGTGCTGAAAGTGCTTGCATACCTCTTTTTCTCTCCTGGAGCTCGGCTGACCTTTCTAACTGTGGGTGAACCATGCATACAGCTACTTAGGAACCCAAGGGACCACAGATGGCATTCCTCAAGGCAAGCAGGATGTCACTGACTGCCAGTCATTCTCTCACAGAGAGAATAAGCAAGTCATGAGCTCTGCTTTTGGCCTTCAGCAAGCTCAGAGTGAGCATTAAGAGAGGCAGGCAGCAGCCTTGACTCTGAAAGAAAATGGGCCTGGGCTCTGCTACCAGGAATTTACTGGAAGGAGAGATGTGCCAGAGACATCCAAGACACCTTGGGACATGAAACGTGTAACTGTGTCCTTGCTTTCAGTGGGTTCCCAGTGGCCTTCATTGGGCACTGCTATTCACCACCAAGCAAAAGAGCCCAGTTCATGATGGTTTTTACTTAAATGTTGCCCATGCAGGTGGGGACTCTCTGGAGATTAACAACCTGTCTCTGTTCACCCAGGCTAATCAAGACAAGCCCTGAACTATCGGAGTCCTGCACGTGGTTCCCCGAGTCGTACGTGATTTACCCAACAAACTTGAAGACCCCTGTGGCTCCAGCCCAGAATGGAATTCGCCACCTCATCAACAACACAAGGACGGATGAGCGGGAAGTCTTCTTGGCAGCCTACAACAGGCGGCGGGAAGGCAATGAAGGCAACGTCTGGATCGCCAAGTCCTCAGCTGGTGCCAAAGGTTCATTCCACAACAAAATGAGCCACCTTCTCGTTATTCCTTACTCTTGACCAGTAGAGTCCCAGGGTTTGGCTAAGCCCAGCTGATATTTAGCGTGTTTATGAAAGGCTTCACCTTCCAACTTTATGCCAGTCAAGCCAGCACAGTGCTCTTCTTTGTCTGCTTGGTGGCATGGCTCCTGACAAGCATTGTAACATGCACACAATGCTTAGGATGGCAGTGAAAGGAGCACCCGTTTTCTGTGTTTGTGTCTCAAAATACAGGAAAGTTTGCTGCAGGGAGAAGGCAGCAGGCACCAGGAGGCAAGGGAAATACATAGAGCAGGAGATAACAGAGAGCAAAATGGGATACGGGGAGGAAGGCAGCAGGCAGGACAGCAGCCTTCAAGGGCAAGGATCCCAGCTGTCCGTGCTGTAGCTAAGCCTGCTGCAAGGAGTCTGCATGATAAAACTGTGCCTCATGCTAGCATCCTTCACTGCTCTGCTCTCTTGGCTGTGTTTCTGAGAAGCAGCAGCAGAATATGCTTATGTTTGTCAGGGAGGAGGAGAGATGAGTCATGTTAATCTTCTAGAGGAAGTTTTAAATGTCTGGGGATTACTTCTAATGAAGAGGAAAGCTTGTCAGTATTAATTGCCAAGGCAGGTCCAGCTCAGGCACAGCTGTTGACCTGGGACAGGTCTAGTGGAAGCTTGGTTGTCTATCAGTGAAAGGAAAATTAGAGGTTTAGGATGTCACTTAAAAATTGAGGAATTTTTCATCTGTGGCTAGAGGTTTTGATCCTTTCTTTGGGAGAAGGGTCAGCTGGCCCATGTAAGCTGCTTTGCTGCCTCACTGGGTACTCAGTTAAGCTAACCTCACCCTTGATTCGCCGTCTGTCCAGTGCAGAGACTTACAGAGGTGGTGTTTCCCTCTTTCCCCCAGTGCACAGCCTGTGGTTGTACCAATGCCAGACAAGTGTTAGATAATTTTACCTGAGCTGGTTTATCCCTCATGTGGCACGGTGCCATCTTTTTATCAGATCCCAGAAGGGATACGTTTTCTCTTCATTCCTCTGCAACAGTGGCTTCAGATCTGGGCTCCTGCAAGAAATACACGGTGACAGCTTCAGCCATAACGTGGCAGTATTTGAACAGCACATCTAACTTTGTTAATGAAGATCCTCCACAGCAGGGAAAACACTGTCTGTACGGATGAGCGTTTTGAAATGGTGCTTTTCCTAATTCAGCAATGATTTTAATAGTAGCTGAAATGAATTTGGTGAGCAGGGCGATGCTGTGCAAGCGGGCATGCCTCTTCTCTGGCAGCCAGAGAAGCCAGGCAGGGGTATAAAGTCAGTTTGCCATCACAGGTACCTTTGTTTCCCATTTGCTTTAGCTCTGGTTACTGGGGAGAGAGATCCCTGTACTGTGGTAACAGCCACGTGGCTTTGTGGGCAAATGAGCCATGGTCCACATGAGCCCTGAAAAAGCTCCAGCAAAGGCAGAAGGATCCTCAGCCTGATTTTGCCTTTGTCTTTCTGTGCCAGGGGAAGGGATCCTGATTTCTTCAGAGGCTGCAGAGCTCCTGGACTTCATCGATGAGCAGGGACAAGTGCATGTGATTCAGAAATACCTGGAAAAGCCTCTGCTTTTAGAGCCAGGGCATCGCAAGTTTGACATCAGGTAACCTTTTCTGCTCTTGTAACACCGGTTTCCATTTTCGTGCTCTTTTTCTTTTTAAGCCACTGTGACTTGTTCTCTTGCCCCTCAGGAGCTGGGTTCTTGTGGATCATCAATATAATATCTACCTCTACAGAGAGGGTGTCCTGCGGACCTCTTCCGAACCATATAACAGTGCTAATTTCCAGGACAAAACCTGCCATTTGACCAATCACTGCATTCAGAAGGAGTATTCCAAAAACTACGGGCGGTATGAGGAAGGGAATGAAATGTTCTTTGAAGAGTTCAACCAGTATCTGATGGATGCCCTGAACACAACGCTTGAGAATAGCATCTTACTGCAAATCAAACACATAATAAGGTAGCCAGCTGCCTGTTGCACAGGGGAGCATAACCCTTCAGTGACAGGGAATGTGTACGGACACAGCTGGGGAAGCAGACAGACTGACTGACAAGGGAAGGGTTTCAATTGTGTAAATGTAAGATAAAGCCATAAACACCCCAGTGTCACTGCTCAGTGAAGATGGACTTCCATAGGTGCTGCTCTCTCAAGGGTATGTGTCAATGTGTCTGCAGTTTGCTAGTTGTGGCTGGAGAAGGATGCAGTGAGATCACTTGGTAAGGGAAGAGGGTAGGTCAAAAGACAGGTCTGGGAGAGGCTGAGGTTAAAATAAGGTGTGAGAGGAGAAATGAAGCGAGACTCAAGTCTGGGGGATCTCACTACTTCCCCCACTATTAGGAAGCAGCATCAAATCGCATTGGTGTAGGTTGTCTTAGTCCACACAGAGCCACCTACCTCCTGGGCACAGAAACTGCCTGGAAGGAGATCTTAGAGATCATGGCACCGCAGAGAATCCAGGTCTTCGCAGTGCTCCTTCATGATGGAATTTACTTTCGAGTTCCCTACTGCTGTTACTTACATGATGTTTGAGGAACTCTGAGGCAAACAAGCTCTCAGTGGCAATTCCTTGGGGACCTGGTGTAGCCCTTTCTGCCTCTGACTTCTGCTCCAGGCTCTAATTGCACATTATGTTCTTCAGCTTCCCTAATTCAGTAGTGAGTGTGGCTGCTTCTCTCCAGCTCTTTGGGAGTTAACTCAGGGGTGTCCCACATGTTTTTTGATGGTTGCAGGTTGTCACTTGTCAGGGACCTGGTTACCATGACGTGTGTTGGATATGGCTTGTAATTTGGGGCAGGCCCAGAGCAACAGGGGACCAGTTAACTGTGCTATACGTGTGCCCTCAGAAACTGCAGTGTGACACATGTCTGCAGGGCTATTAATCTTGAGTTTCTGTTTTTCCCTTCACAGAAGCTGCCTTACGTGTATAGAGCCTGCAATCAGCACAAAGCATCTTCACTACCAGAGCTTCCAGCTCTTTGGTTTTGACTTCATGGTGGATGAGGAGCTGAAGGTCTGGCTGATAGAAGTCAATGGGGCCCCAGCCTGTGCCCAGTGAGTACTCAGTTTCTGTAGTACCCTTGTGATGCCACTGTTCATGTGCCTTACCCAAAACGTGGCTGTGTCCCAGGTGGAAGAAAGTGAATGGCAGGGAAGTTTCCTAGGCACCAGACACTAGTTAGTGCCATTTGATTTAAGTTCATTGCTCCTGTGTTTGGGATCTTGCAGCTTCTTTCCTATGTGAGATGGAGAACTAGCCTTACGTTTTGGACATAAGGGTTTGAATATAACTTGGGTCATCTTTATTGATGCTATTGGGTTGAAGTTCTGTTGCAGAATTAATGCTTCAGGGGTCAAGTAGTTTTTCAGTCTCCCTTGTGGAGCCACTGGTGGCTGGTCTTTACGTGAACAGATGATAAATGAATAGCATTAAGGGCAGCAGCTGGGAGTGAGTGAATGGATTTGCAGGCAGCAGGACCCCAGAGCACACTATGAATGCTGCAGACATCGGATGAAAGCCTCCAGCAGCTGCAGGGAGGCTGGGGCAGCCAAACAGCTGTGCCCATGAACATCTCTGCATAGACACAGCAGGAGGTGGTGTATTATGTGATGGAGATGACTGCAGAAGACTGAAAATCTTTGCTAAATGGGCACTGTATCGTGCACAAGCCTGGCAAAACAGAACAGACTGTACATCACTACATTAGAAGTTGATTAGATTAGATACAGATTAGATTAGATGTAGATTAGATTAGAACATCACCAACAGTAGTCAAAAAATACAGGTCAGACCTGCCTGTTCAGCAGCTTTTTCAGAGCTAAGGCTTAGGGAGCTTTCTGAGTTCAGGATGCCCCTTCACCATGTGCACTGTGATGCAGTACTGCCTTGCACACCCTTGTGTTGCTGTATGGGCAGAATTTGGCTGTTGTTGGGTGGATTTGGGTTGCAGCAATGCCCTGTTTGCTTTGTGCCCCTATGGCAAACTGCATGTCTACATAAAAATTAGTCAGGGGGTTGCTGGTTTGTCCCCCCTTCGTATCTCATCCTGTCTCTCTCTCATCTCTTAGGAAGCTGTATGCAGAGCTCTGCCAAGGAATTGTGGATGTAGCCATCTCTAGTGTGTTTCCCCTCAGTGACACTGGGCAGAAGACAAGCCAGTCATCATCGATCTTTATCAAGCTGTGACAACAACAGGAATTGCCTCTGCTGTGCACAGGGATAGACTGCACCCGTCGGGTCAGCACAGTGCAGTGGCTTATCTCAGTATCATGCCAAAAAGTGATAAAGACAGGCCACCTATATTCTGGGAAATCATGGAGGAAAACAACAAATCCAGGCATCCACACAAGAGCTGCAATGAGCCAGAGCTCTGGCCAAATAACTCTGCCTGCATTCACCAAAATCCACTTTAGAAACAGCTCGTGTGACTTTGATACCTGAAACAAATCTCTGGGAGAACAACAAAATAACCTTAAAATGAAACCCCAACAGGGATACTATAATACTGTATTAGCTCCTTCTTTTCTATAGAGATAACATTGGGTTTTTTAAAGGAATTGAGTGAAGAGAACGATGATCTCCCAGGACGTCGTGGCTGGGAAGTTGTCCTCCTCCCGCTGTGTTTCCTCTTTCCTCACCTACTGCATCATTAGTGCCTTAGCTCAGCTCCAAATAGGTGACTCCTTTACTTTGTTCCTGATATATTTTGTAGAAAGGAGCAAGCTCTTTTGCATCGCAGGATGCCTAAAACCAGGAACACCAAGAAGTCAGTTTCCTTAAGTCATGTTTCAAGCTGGTTGGCTGAACACCCAGGCAACGGCTGGCAAAAGGGTGCTGAACTGCAGGTGGTGAATTAACCCAAGCAAGGAAGGCAGTTTTGTTTATTTATAGCTATCCCGTTTCCTAATGAGATTTGAATCAGTGTCCGTCCCAGTCTGGTGCAGTTGGATTCAGTTTAAAAGAGGTAGAGACACCCCCTCGGGGCTCACTGGCAGGCTGTAGGATTTCTAGCATCACTTTTGTGCTGAGAGTGTTTCAAACAGCAGAAACCCAACCTCCTCAGTTTCTTCTGAGACACTGCAGTGGACTCAGCCTCTTCTCTCAGCTTTCACCTTCATGCATATGAGCCTCAAATCTGAAACCTTTCAACCCAAAAATGCTGTCATTTTCTGCCTTGAACGCAGTCCACAACTCAGTCCCAGCTCTGGGGAAGGTGGGTGAGGTTTTGCAGACCAGGAAGGGCGTTCCCTGTGTACAGGTTTGCTACACACCTGGGAAGCCATGTGTTTTGGTGGGGAAGGGGAGGTGAAAATCCTTGAGGTCCCTGAATTTCAAAGCTAACATCTACTAAATCCTTGGCTTATTGTCTACCCTGTGAAGTGCATCTGAATTTTCACTAAGCCCAGCACATCCCTCCTAAGGGCAGAGCTCAGTGGGTGGTGGTCAGGGCTGTGTTCTGCTGCCTCTGGCAGGAAAGATGCTTGGCACCCAAATAAGCCAATTCCTGTTACCCAAACCAACCAAACAAGAAGAGGTTGTGGAGGTTACAAGCTGCCTGTGTGTAATGTGAAATGAATTGAGCAATGGGATTTCTGCCTCCCTCAGAAGATCCTACTGCTTTGGTGTACTTGTCTTGGCTCCTGATGGAGACTTCAGAGATCTTTGTGCCAGGAAGATAATCCTGCCACCTTTCTGAAGGCAGGACTGAAGTGCTCAGGCCTCCTTGGAATGATGCATTTTGATGGTGCTGTCATGGGATGGACATTCATTGTGGACATGCTGTGAATGTGCGAGTGGCATCATTTCACACAAGATGAAGAGGGACCGTGAATGCATCACTTCATGAGGTGGGGAGCACTGGGTGAGAAGCTGGGAGAGGACTGGGGAGGAAGAATTTGTTGGGCTTTTTAACCTTATGGTAGCACATCGCTGTCAAAATGTCACTGGAGGCCAGGTAAAAGCATAGTTGTAACACTCCCAAGGTAGAATGTAGGCTGTAATGGTTGTCGCTCAACTTGTGAAGTTCACCACATCTCTATTGGCATTTTCAGATTAGCTTATGTGAGCCTAAATATCACACCTTTGTGCCCAGCAAAGGGAAGATCTAATAGCATTGCTCTGGTCCAGAATGTTCCTGGGGTGACAGAGGAGAGGCTGGGTTCTCCCGAGTTCTAGGGCAGACAAGAGCAGAGCGCAAACTGAGAAGGCAAAAATGTTCCCCATCGTGAAATGAGAAATGCTGATTTTCTGGAGTGCTCAACCCATCCTTCTTTTCTTCCCAAAAGGGAAATCCCTCCCTTAGTGCACAGTAATGTGAGATTCCTGCCCCTTGCGTGAGGATAAAGGCAAGGAAGCTGCCTGGATGCAAGCAAAAGCAGCTAGTGCTGCCAAGAGGAGACAAGAGCCTCTGTCTAACCCAAGGCCTGTTCCACCCCGGATTGCATTGTGGTGTATCTGCAGCCAGGCATTTTTTGCTGCTCAGTTGAAAGTGGGACTTCAACTGAATGGTAGAGCCATGAGCACAGGCAATGCAGCAATTCATACCCTGCCCATAACCAAGCTGGGCTTGGGGGAGATGGCAGGTCGGTGTTGCTTTGATCGTTACCTTGTCCACTGAGATTTTTAGGAATAGGCAACAGCCTCTGGAGGAGAACAGCAGGTCTATGTGTGTTTACCCCCTGCTCCCAAAGTCCTCCCCAGGGTAGGGCACAGGAGGTGGATGATGAAGGACAGAGAGCACAGTGCCTAAGGCCTTGCACAAAATACTAGCTGCAAGGTGGAGTAGAGGATGTGTGTGTGGCTGAGGCACATATTGCAGCCATGGGTGCACCTTGGGATGCTTAAGCAGCAAGGGATGCTCACAAGCCCTTGTGAAACTTGGTTTTTTTTTTAGGAATACACAACAATAAATGTTTCCTAGCTTATTTCAGCTAAAAGGTCAATAGGAAAACGTATTGCTCCCTTTCCTGAGCTTTCACAGAGAGTGGTGCTGGGTTTCCAGAAGACACCTCCTGTATTGCAGAATGTCTCTAGTCTTAGTTGTATCCCTTCATGTCAGGCTTGAAGGACTTCAGGCCCAGGTGCTCTGGCTGTGTTTTCCAGCAGGGTCTGGTCCCGCTGGACGCTGGGTTTCAGGTGACTCCCACGTGGCTTGTTTCATACCAGGTTAGTCGTGGTTACCGCGCAGCAGCTATTGTGCTCCTGCTGAAATCCAGTGGCTGCCCGCAGAGGATGCTGGAGAAGTCGAAGAAGGGCTCAAAAAGCTGCTTCATCCCAGCGCTGCTGTGCCCATGCATGTCCCCGCTCCCGGCATTTCTTGTCCTCTGCGTGGAGCTCTTCCCCAGGAGAGCAGTGCTGTGCCATCCGTAGGTTCATACCCATGTCTCATTGCCAGTGTCCGCTATGGCAGCCCTCGGAAGACCGTGGTGCTGAGAGGATGGTGGGGTACGTCTGGCACTGCCACCCAGCTCCGGTTCGTGTCCCCATGTCAGCATGTGCGTGTGGGGCCGGTGGGTCTCCGGTGACTCTTTCCCACGTCTCTCCTAAACCATCATTAAAACATGTGAACCCCATGGCCTGCAGTGTTCCTTTGGGGGGTATTGCCCCTTTGCATGGAGGTTTCCTCACCTCAGGGTGACAAGTGTGAGGCGGCAGCACGGCGCTGAGGGGCTGGCCTCACACGCCAAGGCTGTGCCAGCACCCATAGGAGATGGAGGGGAGGCGGTTTGAGGGTCAGGGGTGCAGAGGCAACGAGGGGGGAGTGTGTCAGACTAGCAGGAACATGGTGCTGGGGGGAGCAGAGCTCTGGGGGACGTGGCTGGGGCTGACTGAGGGGGGCAGCAATGGGGGGACGGCTGAGGGGGACGGCGATGGGAGGACACAGCGACAGGTGGCGCTAGAGCACCGCAGGGGCGCTGCCTGCGCTGCCTTGCGCGGACGGGCTTCCGCACCACCGAGCTGCGGTGTGAGCGCAGCAGCGCCCCCTAGTGGCCCGGCGGAATCCCAGCCGCTGTACGCGGCGCGGTGCGGTCCGGTCCTCGCGGTCCCGCCCCGCCGCTTCCCGTGAGGCGGCGCGCGGCCGGGCGGCATGGCGGAGTGCGGCGGGCAGGACCCGCACAGGCTGCGGCCGAGGCCGGCGGTGCGCAGCGCGCCCCGGCGGGACCTCACCGGCGCCCACATCGAGTCCTTCAACTACGCCGTCAGCGAGGGGGTGTACCGCGCCGTGCAGGTCTGCGGGGGGGGGCGGCGGCGGCGGCGGCGGGAGGGGTCCCCGGGGGTCTCCCGCCGCGCCTCACCCGGTGCCGTTGCAGGATCTGCTGCCGCTGGAGTTCGCGCTGAAGGACAGGCGGGTGTCGCTGGCCGTGGATGGGGTGTCCATCGCCCCCCCCGCCGTGCCCCCGGGGACCGTGTGCCAGGAGAGGAAGGTGTTCCCCGCCGAGTGCCGCGGCCTGCGCAGCACCTACCGCGGTAGGATCACTGTAAGTGTCCGGCTGCCGGGGCCCGCCCGCCCTCCCGGTCCGCGTATTCCTGCCGCTCGGGGTAGCCCCACGCCGCCGGTCCCGGTCAAAGCCGGCTGAGTCTGAAGTTAAAGACCCCTCTATGTAAAGTCCTTTTCCCGGGCTCACCTGCCCCGGGGGATTCTGAAGAGCTCCCTCTTAGTCTGAGTGTTGGTGAAGTGTGAGCTCACTGCGCAAACCTCCCTTCAAACCGAGCTCCTCATGGGCCCCATCTCCACTGTCCGTGTGTTCATGGAGTCATAGGATTAGAGAATCAGTCAGGTTGGAAAAGACCCTCAAGATCACCCAGTCCAACCGTGCCCCAGCACTACCAAGGCCACCACTAACCCATGGCACTGAGGGCCTCGTCTATGCTGTTTGTGAACTCTTCCAGGGACGGTGATTCCAGCACTGCCCTGGGCAGCCTGTTCCAATGCCTGACTGCCCTTTGGGGAAGGAATTGTTCCCAGTATCCAGCCTAAGCCTCCTCTGATGCAGCTGAGCTCAGCCCCCTCCTGGCTCCATCCTCCTTTCAGGCAGTTGTAGAGAGTGATAAGGTCCCCCCTGAGCCTTCTCTTCTCCAGACTAAACCACCCCCAGGTCCCTCAGCCATTCCCCATCACACTTGTGCTCCAGGCCCTGCACCAGCTCCATTGCCTTTCTCTGGCCCTGCTCCAGCACCTCAATGTCTGTATTTTAGTGAGGGGCCCAGAACTGAACACAGGATTCAAGGTGCGACCTCACCAGTGCTCAGTACAGAGGAATGGTCACTGCCCTGGCCCTGCTGCCACACTGGTGCTGATACAGGCCAGGATGCTGTTGGACTTCTTGGCTGCCTTGGCACAAGCTGCTCATGTTCAGTTCCATCAGTCAGCACACCCAGGTCCTTTTCTGCTGAGCAGCTTTCCAGCCACTCTGCCCCAAGCCTGGAGCATTCCATGTGGTTAGTGTGGCCCAGGGGCAGAAACCGGCGCTGAGCTTTGTTGAACCTCACACCAGTGGCCACAGCCCATGGATCCAGCCTGTGCAGATCCCTCTGTGGATCCTTCCTACCCTCCAGCAGATCAATACTCCCAGGCAGCTTGGTGTTGTCAGTGGCTTTCCACAGGACCTTACCTGTGTTCTTTTCTGTCAGATTTGCTTTGCCATCAGCCAGTCTGTTTGGAAGACCTTGGAAGAAGACCTGTGTCATCCCAGCGAATGTGATAATCCCAGTCTTGTTTCTGCAGGAATCGGGGTTTCAGAAGCCGCAGTGGTGTTCCCATATTGTAGTTCAGAGCTATAAACTCAAATCGTATCTTCACCATTTTTCTGAATTGCTCTGAAGTTTGTGCAGAGGAGAAGCAGCATCCCCAGCAAATATTTTCCTTTGCACCCAGTTGTTTGAATTTTTCTCTGTCAAAGCATTACAGTGATAAAAGCAGCTGCAAGTGCAGGATCTTATCTGAACATGAGAATGGAGCAGTTACAGGTTGTTCAGAGTCTTTCCCATGGCTCTTAGATTTTTCTGAGCTAGAGATGCGTTGTTTTCCATACCTGAATTATTTCCTATCTTTTATTTTTTTCCCCAATGTCTGTTTAATTCGTTTGGGTTTGTTGTTTTTTTTTTAATGAACCTGTGTGCAATAGTTGGAACAAAACTTTTTGCTCCCGCTCTGTTTTATCACCTTGTTATGTGCAATCCGGGAGTCCTGCAGAGCCACTGCCAGATCTTGTTACTGTAAATATATCATTTCCTTTCAGACATGTGAAAGATCATTTGCGAACGTGTGAAGTGAACAAGTCTTAGCAAGGGTCTGCAGGCTGCAGTGTGGATGGCCTCCCATTGAGCACTGTTTTTTTCTGCTTTTAACTGTGTGTTAATTTCAGAGGTTTCCTTTCCTATCCCGTGGCTGCCTTTTTCATTTAGGCTGCTCTCTTGGGGGGGTCTGAAAGGCTGAATGGATTGTACCAACACTTTACTAGCAGCTTCTTTACCTAGTTCTAGACTCGTATGATCTTCTGTAAACCCATGTTGGCTGTTTTCCAGAGTGCAGTCTTTCTGCCTGTATCTAGTAATTCTGCTTTTTATTGTATATCGTTACTACCATTTTTACAGTGATGGAAGTTAATAGATTGTGGTTACACTAAACATACAGTTAATACAGCAGGAAAGATTAAACTCAATTTGCTCATTGTTTGCTTTATGTCGTTTCAGGCTGACATCAGCTGGTCAGTGAATGACATGCCGCAAGGGACGATTAAATATCTCCTGGGGTATATTCCAATCATGGTCAAGTCCAAGCTATGCAACCTCTATGATCTGTCTCCACAAGAGCTCATGCAGCACCATGAGGAGGAAGAGGTAACAGGGATTTGTGGGTCAGGAAAATCTGCATTTTCAGTTGTCCTCTACAGCTTTTTTTCCACACCCCCTCCCAGTAGCACATCAGCTGCTGGTGATTGAATACTCAATTATTTAGTGCTATATCACTCACGAAAGAGTGAGCAAACTATGAAACACAATCTACAATGGCACACTGTTGCTGCCCCCTTGGTGTTCCGCTTGTAACTTTACTCAGAGTATTACTTGCTAGCGAAACACTTTGTGTCTAATGACATACTCTTTGGGGAGCTATAAATTTATCAGTGTTAAGTCTTTACGTGCCCAGAAAGAGGTTTTCTGCACTGAAGATTCCTCTCATTTGAGAACTTCAGAGTATTTATTTAAATAGTAGTTCATGTCAGCTCTACAAAGCTGTTCAGTTGACCACACAGGTTTGATGCATTTTTCTTACTTCCTTTAAATTATGGAACATAAAATACGGAACATCCCTTTCCTTTCACTGTCTACTATGTTTAAACTTAATAGTCACTGGCAAGGAGTGCAGCCTTTCCAAATGCAATGCTGAAACCCATGTCTTGTTATGTGTTTCATAGTTAAAACATTAGTTTGTTTTTGCTGTATGATTCAGGCATTTTTGCCTTTTAATTAAAAGGCTGGGTTATGAATTTCTAAGCATATTAAAATAATTCTTCTTCCCCTGCCAGGAAATGGGAGGCTACTTTATAATTAATGGCTTAGAAAAGGTTATTAGGATGCTGATTATGCCCAGGCGAAACTTCCCTCTTGCAATGACAAGACACAAATGGAAAAACAGAGGCCCTGGTTTCACAGAGTACGGTAAGCTGAGCAGTGTCCTGCAGCATCCTGCTTCTAACTACTTGAGGACAAAGAGGAGTGACCATCTAAAGCTGACTTGTGTTAGTTTGGCTTATTGTAGCTCTTGTATGATGTTAATCTTTTTTACTACATAATACTGCAAGCATGAGGCTGGTGCTTGCCTTGTGGGAGCTGTCTGATCTCCCCATGCTGAGCAAGGCAACTGTATTGCAGTGCATGTAGCCTTTTGTTTATGTGGAAGGTGACTTCAGTAGAAGTTAGTGTAAACTACTGTGTTTGTCTCACTGAATTTGCTTATCCATACTTTGAGATGGCAGATTTAAGTGATGCAAAGGAGATGAACCAGATTCTTGGCTGTCCCATTCCTGTGTCATGTATACTCAGTAAAAGGAGTTTAAAGTTGAATTAAGCCAGAAATTCACAGTTTAAACTTGGGTGTTACCAGCTGCTGATTTGACTGGACTGTGCTGCTGAAGCACATGCTGTAATTCCAGGGTAATGAATTCTGAGGCACTGCCAATTCAAATGGTCTCATTTGGTTTTATTTTGTCCTGCAGTGGTACAGGGCCAAGCATGGGACAAGACCAGGAAATGCTGCCTCAGTGGTACCACCCGGGCTCAGAGATGTAAAAACTTCACCCACAGGGCAATTAGGAAGATTACTTATGCATTGCTGAATCTTACAGCAGAGGTTACAGACAGATTAATTGAGGTTTGGGTATTGGATTTTCTCTTTATGCATCTTCCAAGCTTTTCAGTGAGTGTGCTGGACATACTGAGGTATTTGTCCACTAAGAGCTGAATTGAGCTGGTGTATTTCTTTGAAATGCTAGACTGATGATGAAACTAGTGATCTGCCTTGTATTCTCAGCCACCAAGTACCAAAGTTTCTCTGATGGATTGTCTCATACCTGCTCAGACATACCACAGCAATGCAGCCAGTGAGGTTTGTACAGCTCACATTGGTCTTTGCTTGTGTTCATTTTTGCAGGAGTGGTGATGCACTGTGTTAAGGATGAGCACACTGCAATAAATATGAACCTTCACTACTTAGAAAATGGCTGTGTCATGGTAAACTTCATTTTTCAGAAAGAGTTGTTCTTCCTTCCCTTGGGATTTGCTCTGAAGGTAAACAATTAATGCTCGTATTTTCTGTGTTGTGTAAATATGGAAGTTTTGCTAAGCATTTTTATTTAAGTAATGGGAAGAAGCTAATTCCATAATAAGTATGTTTACTCATCTTTGCTATACTGGCTGAAGAACTGTAGTTCAAGCTAAGCCTATGCCTGCAATGTAACACTTGGCTGCAGCAGAGGAAGTGTGCGCAGTGTCAGGAGAAGAGAGGGTGCATAGATTTTGCTGATTAACACTGCATGAATAGCTCTTGGAGGGTGAAAGAGTTTGCCACCTAATATGAGAGATCTCCCAATATAAGAGGATGTGGAGCTGTTAGAGCGAGAGCACAGGAGGCCACCCAGATGCTCCAAGGGCTGGAGCAGCTCTGCTCTGGAGACAGGCTGAGAGAGCTGGGCTGGTTCAGCCTGGAGAGGAGAAGGCTCCTTAAAGGGAGACCTTAGAGCAGCTCCAGTGCCTAAAGGGGCTGACAAGAAATCTGGAGAGGGGCTTTGGACAAGGGCCTGTGGGGACAGGACAAGGGGGAATGGCTTTAAACTGACAGAGGGGAGATTGAGGTGAGACATTGGGAAGAAATTCTTCCCTGTGAGGGTACTGAGGCCCTGGCACAGGGTGCCCAGAGAAGCTGTGGCTGCCCCATCCCTGGCAGTGTTCAAGGCCAGGTTGGACAGGGTTTGGAGCATTCTGGTCTACTGGAACATGTCCCTGCCTGTGCCAGGGGGTTGGAACTGGATGAGCTTTAAGGTCCCTTCCAACCCAAACCCATCTGGGATTCTTTAAACCTGCTGTATTCATTTCACTGTTGCATAATGCATTGCACTTTTTCTTCACTGCTTTCCTTCAACTTCTGTTTCAACAAAGGTAGTTACCAAAAGTAGCTGATTACCTGTCGTGTTAACATGCCAGAAGATTTGTACTGATTTTCTAGTAGTTCGCAAGATCTCTGGCTAAGCAGGCCCTGTTGTCTGAAGTTCAAAATCTTCTGTAAGTAGTCACTCTGTGGGTGTGCATCCCAGCATCAATCAGGCTCAGTTCTGTTCTGGTTTCTTGTGGCAAGTCCAGGTCCCACTGAGGCAGACTGCTGCTACTGCAGCCCCACTGCTCCTCTGTTGTGGCTAGAATTCTGGTTTCTTCTTGTCTAATCATCCCAGTTCTTTCCTCTTGTTCCTGTTGGACAAGAAGTAGCATGTGCTGGACAAGAGGCAATATGTGCCCTAGCAGTTTCCTGGTTATATATGTCATGATCAAGCAGCAGAACTGGGTTTACATTGCTCCCTTTCTGCCTTAAAAATCTATTTGAAGACGAGGCACATTTGTCAGTAAATACAGAATTAAGTGATGGACGAGATACTTGCTTAACCCTGGTGTCAAGATATTAGGAAGCCATTGTAACAGCAAGAGGATGTTGGAGGCTGCAAGTTTGGGTTTATTTTTCCCAAGGGTCTCATTGGATTGAGAGTACTTGTAATCGTCATCAGGGTGTGAATATCCCCTGCATTACTCACAGTCTAAGCACCTCACCCCCACAGCATTTTTCACTCTGCATGTGGAAGGTTGTTTCCAGAGGACTGAAAACCTAAATCAGTGGGGTGCCCTTGTTGTTTTACTGTCTTTTATGGACAGGTATTGCTATGCCTTTTTTTTTTCTGATCCAATACACTTCTGTCTTTCAGGCATTAGTTAATTTCCCAGACTACCAGATTTTTGAAGAGTTGGTCAAGGGAAAGGAAGATGACACCTTTTATGTGAACTGCGTTACTGAGATGATGAGAGCCGTGGTGGATGCAGGCTGTTACACACAGCAAAATGTCCTCGAATACCTGGGAAGGAGCTTCAGAATAAAACTCAACCTCCCTGAGTGGTACAGCAATGAACAGGCTGCAGATTTCATTTTGAAGTATGTTTGTATGCATGTAGGAGTGTGTGATTTGGTGTAATTGTATTGAAATTACAAGCAGATTTAAAAGTTCTCTGCCATATTACTTCGGTACAGTTTTCATGTGCGTTTGTAAAACCAGTGGCCAGTTTCTGATGGCACTTCAGGATGCTGATAATCTGTACTTGTGGTGTTCAGAAATATGTATTTTAATGGATTGACACGAGTATCCCCAAAATAGTTTTGGGAGAGGGTGTCAGTTGTTATTTAGAGGTGATTTTCTGATGTATTTGATGAAAAATGTTAAGGAAGAGAAGGTAGGAGACTGAGGCCCTATTTGTTGAACAGAAATGCACTTCATCAGTTTCACACAGTTGCTGACAACTCTGATGACAGTTACATCGATCTTTTAAAATGGTAGAAATTAGACGCTTTAAAGTCTTGTTTCTTCCGTGGAATAAGTTAGAAGGGAATGGAAGAGCTGGCTTTGAACCTGTCGGTGTGGCAGGCATTCAGCTAGTTTCTTTTTCTGGTAAAAGTAGGTGTAAGCTTTTTGAGAGGTTCTTTTAGCACATGAAAAGGATCATTTGGGAGGATGTACTTGAAAATAGGGGGTGGTCATGTGGCTGGAAACCCAAAGGCAGCCTTCAGGTGCCTCAGAGGTTGCTTAAATATCCAGGGACCAGTTGATGAAGACCAGCAGTGGAGATGCAGACTTTCTGTGGCAGGGCACTGATAGAGTAAACAGTAATGTTTTGTGATTTGCTGCTAGTTGCCAGCTCAGATTTCGGTGCATGTGTGTGAATATGTGCATGTATATGATTAATGTCATAGCTACTGTAAAATAACATTCAAACCTCATCCTTTGACTGGTCCTGACTGCAATACCTGCTACATAAACTGTATACTTACAAGGGCATCTAACATGGAAGTACGTAAAACCAACTTTTCACAAAGTTTACCTATATCCTTAACAAAACTAGCACCTTAAGATAAGAGGATCATTTTTTGGCTCAGTCTCTGGGGGTTTTTATATTATTTCTTGGTATTTTCATACAATACTAAGGGCAGCTGGAAAAGCCTGGGCTTTGTTGGGCATTTTAGCAAAAAAAAAAGCCAACTTGGTTTATGATAGTTGAGGAGAAACTTGAAAACCAGCTAGCATGAAGAGATGGTGTTAGTTATCTTCCTCTTTCCCTCCAGCAAGTGTATCTGCATCCATCTGACAAACAGAACAGAAAAGTTCTACCTGCTCTGCATGATGACCCAGAAGCTGTATGCCTTTGCCAAAGGGGAGTGCATGGAGGATAATCCAGACAGTCTGATGAATCAAGAAGTGCTTACCCCAGGACAGCTTTTCCTTATGTTCTTGAAGGTAAGGTCTTACAGGGTTTAAGCCTGTGTATATCATGGTCATCTGGTCCAGGCATGACAGTGACCATGGGGACAGGAGAAGTGCAGGAGCCAGACTGAAGAGCAGGGAGCCTGGGTATGCTATGTAGGCTTGGGAGAGTGCTGGATGTAGTGTAGGCAGGCAGTGAGTTGAGGAAGGCTTGTGTGTCTCAGTGTAAGGTACTCAATATGCTGAAGAAAAGCCTGTACAAAACCCCCATTGAAGAGCTTTGTAGCATTCCAAAGCAAATCAAAGTGCCCCATTCAGAGTAGGGGTCTGAGGAAAGAGGAATACTGATCCCTCCAGCGCTTTAAGAGGCTTTTGAAACAGCATGCTCCTGTTGCATCATTTCATACAGGAGTGGTAAAGCTCTGTCTGGTTCTGGTGTCGCTGCTGTTTCATGTGGCAAATGTGCAAGAGAATAACTTTTCCCATCTTCCAGAAGTGATGATTCATAAGATTGTCATCACTGTCCCATCTTGAAATTCCTTTACAGATCAGGAAGTTGATAGCAGGCTTCTGACTTACACAGTGAATTTCTTACTGGTCATGTAAACGTGGTTTCCTGGTCTATTTTAATTCGATATTAATTCAGTTTATTTCTAGGGATTCCTCATTTTAGGATGCTGGGAGGAAAATGTGCTTGTTCAGAAGCTAGACTCTCCCATGAAAATCATTGTGGAATAGTAGTACATGTAACTGATGTGGAGTTCTAAATTGAGCCTTTATTTTCCTGTTTTAAATGCGAATCTCTCACTTTTCAACCACAGGAGAGGCTTGAAAGCTGGCTGCAATCTGTTAAGTTCGTTTTGGAGAAAAAAGCAGAAAAGGCTGATGTCAGCATAAACGCAGACAACTTGGTGAAGGCTTTCAGCCTGGCCACAGACTTTACCAAGCCATTTGAGTACCTTCTTGCAACTGGTAACCTGCGATCTAAAACAGGTAAATCTTCAGGCTTAAGAAGCCATTTTCCCTTCTAAACAGAAACAACATAAAACTGAGCTCTTAACTCAAAACAACTGCTTGCATGCAGTTATTGTGTTATGTTTGCAGACTGAATTACGGGAAGTGGTTAAGGAAGATGATAGTTGAGGAAAAAGGCAAGATTTCTCCTCAAGCGTAGACCTCATGGATGGTATAAAAAGCCTCTATGCAAATAAATAGTTGAAATTAAATTTAGCACCATTTAAAAGAGCAACCATATTAAGATTTGTTTCCCCAAGCATTATCTCCTCTTAGAAGGTGCGGTGTAAGACAGAGAAGGGGCATTTGTTTTATCAGGACTGCCCCACTGATCATGTGAGAGAAACTGCTTTGCTAATGTGTATTTCAAATTTACCTGGTGCTTCCCTGAAGTGTCCGGTGTGATGCTGTTGGGCTGGAATGCCCACTAGAAAATGAGATGAGAAGACCATGGAATTCCAGTAAAACATATACCAGCTGCAGATCCTCAGGTTGCTTCCCTTGTGATGACTTTCCCATGTTCCTGAAAGGAGTTAGGTTTTGAGCAATAGCTTGGAATTTAAACTCTCTCAGCCTGTGCTGAGTTGCACTGAATCGCCTCTGCGCAAGTAGCAGCATGTGTGCCTTCTGCTGCTGGGATCTTGTGTGAGGGCTTGTAGGGCTTGTCAGTGAAAACCAAGACACTGCTTTGTAACATCACACTCTGTGATAAAGCTGGCTGTCACCTGCCATAAATCTCCCTTCTGTTCCCAAGGCCTGGGCATGTTACAGGACAGCGGTCTGTGTGTGGTGGGAGACAAGCTGAATTTCGTCCGGTACCTCTCCCACTTCCGCTGCGTACACAGAGGAGCTGCCTTTTCCCAGATGAGAACTACAACCGTCCGCAAGCTGCTGCCCGAGTCCTGGGGCTTCCTGTGCCCTGTGGACACTCCAGATGGGGAACCCTGCGGGCTCATGAACCACATGACAGCTCTGTGCGAAATAGTGACCGAGATGGTGCCCGTGAGGGACATCCCACCTTTGTTATGTTCCCTGGGTATGTTTTACTGGCTTGATCATTTAGTGCAGCTAGCTTCCTTTATACCTTTCTGCCCTGCACACCTGTATGTGGGAAAGCTTCTCCAGCTTTCACCAGGGAAGGTGAAATCAACTTAAACCTGTACTTACTGTGCTGCTTCTTAGTGATAAGTAGCACATTGATTTTAGAGGCGTGTTGACCTCTTGGAGAGTGTAAAGTTCAATGTAAATATCTCTTAACTGCCTCTCGTGGAGCGAGGATGTTCATGAAGCACAAAGAATTGCACAATACAAGCTCTGAGGAACTGGACCAAGCAGGCAATTTCTAATGCTGCTGGTGACTTGAATTAAACTGTAGCTCACTTGTGTTCACCAATAACGGGAATCCCTATTCCAGTCAGGAAAACAGGCAGGGCAATTGCATTCTTAGTTGTGCATGTCTTGTATTTTCCATCTGCAACTTTGCCCTGTAGGGCTGAATTTTTGGATGTCTCTGAAAGCTCTTTGGTGCAACCTGGGGCTTCCTGCAGACACAGTTCCTGTGTTCTGCCTGCTTTTCTGGGCTGTTCCTTCTACCAAACCCTCTTCCCACAGGTGTCACCCCACTGGATGCGACTCCAAGCAAGCCTTACGCTGAGTGCTACAGAGTTGTGTTGGATGGCTCTGTGGTGGGCTGGGTAGAGTGGGACCTGGCTCCTGAGATCGCAGAAACCCTCCGCCGGTTCAAGGTTGTCTTGTTTAGAATGCTTTTTAGCTAAGCGTGCTCAATATGCAGCAGTCAAAAATAGGCATGTCTGGGACTCTTCTTTCCTGTTTGAATGTGACCCAACGCGTTATCTTTGGCATTATGTTGGTACTGGAGTGGGCTTTTCTGTTTTTCTTGTTTATATCCATATGTTTGGTCTGTTGCTTTGTGAAGTCATGATTTTGGAGAAAGAATTCTTCTCAAAGATGGACAGACTTTGTCCTTTTCTTGAAGTATTTGTAAAATCTTCTCTCCACCATTTTATATCAGCAGCTACACCTGTGGTTGGCATTTGCATTGTGTATCCTGTGGGATGCAGCTTAACTTAAACCAGTGTTGGTTTGTGTTTCTAAATTGATGTTTCTTTGCACAAACAGATGACACAAGAGAAGAGATTTCCTGCGCGGGCAGAAGTGGTCCTTATCCCAATGACAGGAAAACCCAGTCTGTATCCTGGGTTGTTCATTTTTACTACCCCTTGCCGGCTGGTGCGGCCTGTCAGGAACCTGTTCTATGGAAGGAATGAATGGATTGGTACTCTGGAACAGGTGGGGATTGAATATTTCCTTTATAATGCACTGGTTGTTACAGAGGTACCTGGCATCAAAAACAGAGTTTTGGAAAACACTTGTGAAGGGAACTGAAGATGGGACATGAGGAGCTTGTGTTGAAGAGCTGGCATAGAGCCAGAAATTCCTGCTAATTGGCTTCTTGTAGGTGTTGTAGCTGGGCTGTAGGAATCTTCTTGAGAGACTGAAATCTGCTCTTAGTGAAGCTTTGGAGATGAAGGATTGCTGTCTTGCATGTACTGTCTCATCTCATTTTACATCATGTTCTTCAAATTGCCCCTAGGTGGGCAAGCCGTGGATGGTGGGGAACTGGCCCATTTGGAACAATTAAAATGGGAGACGGGAAGGAGGACACATTACTGCAGTTTTGTATTTCCAGACTTGCTTTCCTTGCAGCTGGTCTGTGATTGTGGTGGGCAGTTTAACAGCTGTCATATTTGTCTTGCCTGCTAATACTCTGAGATGCAGGCAATGACCACAGCTAAAACTGAAGTGCATAAAAAGACATCAGAGGCAGCATTGTGTTGCTTCCTTTCCTTTCAAAGAAGGAAGTGAATGAGCATTGTCCAATTTGATGCTTGCAGATCTTCATGAATGTGGCCACAGTAGAGTCAGAGGTGATACCTGAAATAACCACTCACCTGGAGCTCTTCCCTCACAGCATTCTGAGTGTGGTGGCCAACCTCATTCCCTTTTCTGACCACAACCAAAGTCCTCGAAACATGTACCAGTGCCAGATGGGTAAGTGCTATAGTTCCTAATGCTGCAAGTCCCTGGGCAAGAAAGAGGGTAAAAAAAAAGTCTTATGTGTCTATTTCAGTGTGTCTTCCTGCATTCCCAAATAAAAGCTCTTTCCAGCTGCTGTTTCAACATTAAGGTTGATGAACAGCCTTTTTTTTTTCATGGCAAAGTTAATGAAGTCAAGTTTATCATTCTAGCTGCCTTCTGGTGGGCATTCTAGGTTGTTGCAGCCATAGAATAATACCATTAGCTAGGCTGGAAAAGACCTTCAAGATCTTCAGGTCCAACCATTCCCCAGCACTGCCAAGGCCACCACTAACCCATGTCATTAGGGGCCTCGTCTACACGGTTTGTGAGCACTTCCAGGGACGGTGATTCCAGCACTGCCCTGGGCAGCCTGTTCCAATGCCTGACTGTTCTCTGGGGAAGAAATAGTTCCCAATATCCAGTCTAAACTGCTTGAGGCAGTTGCTTGAGGCTGCCTGGTGCAGCTTGAGGTCATTTCCTCTTGTACTATCCCTTGTTCCTTGGGAGAAGAGCCCAGCCACCTCCTGGCTCCATCCTCCTGTCAGTCGTAGAGAGCGATAAGGTCCCACCTGAGCCCTCTCCAGGCTAAACCCCCTAGGTCCCTCAGCCATTCCCCATCACACTTGTTCTCCAGGCCCTTCACCAGCTCCGTTGCCCTTCAGTAAGTTCTGTTTGTTTTTCCTTACTTTGATATTGTTGATCACACAGACAAGCAAAGGGCACTGCACCAGCTGTGTCGTGTGTTAGTGTCTGACAGCTGTGCTGCCAGCAGTCCTCTCTTCCCCACAGCCAACAGAGGTTAACTGACTTCTGACTGGTGGGTACAGTAGATGCTCTGCAGTGCTCAGGGTGAGGTTTCCTTGCCACCTGTCTTCACTGAGCAACTGCTGTCTTGGTACTGCAACTGTTGAGAGGACAGTTGCCAGGCATCTGTTGCAAGAGAATACAGCACTGTGGCAACACAGGAGGGGTTTTTCTCCTGACAAATATTTGACAAAGATTTAAACTGACTGATTTGGTTGTCTGAAAGAAGTTGGGATAGGATCTGAGGCCCTTAGAGACACAGTTTAGTGGTGGGCTTGGCAGTCCTGGGGTAAGGGTTGGACTTGCAGGTCTTTTCCAACCCAACTGATTCTATATAGTAGGGTTTCAGTCAGGTGAGGTGCAAGTGATGTGCAAGAAGCTTATTAAAGCCAAAAAAAGTCAGGCTGAGAGAAAGTGTGTGGGTAGGGAATTCAGGAGAACAGATCTCATTACTTTGGGTATTACATCCCTGACAATATTAGCAGAAAGATGTCCTTAAACTGCTACTACTTTTTCGTACTTTTCTGAAGTAGCAATGTGACTGTTGCTCAAAACTTGCTTTCCGTGCCAGTACATTTATACTGTCTAGCCTGGACATATGTAAGGTGTGCCTCACCATGGGAAACTCTGGGAGCAAAAACCTCATTGGAGATTTTGGAATTGCAGGAAAGACACAAAATTACAACTAGTCCTTAGGAAATTCTACGAAAGGAATTGAGTGTTGTGGTTCACAGAACCTTTTATAGCTGGATTTTGGGCAGTTATTAAATTCCAAGAGTTTTAAGATTGGTTACCCCTTTACATTGTAAGTATTTCCAGCTTTCTTCTTAACCAGATATATGGGGGATGAAACAGATTAACTTTGAGTTGATCCTGGATAAATCTAACTTTCTTTATAGGAAAGCAAACCATGGGGTTTCCAGTTTATAACTACAAGGATCGCTCAGATAACAAGCTGTACCACCTTCACACTCCCCAGAGCCCCCTGGTGCGGCCCAGCATGTATGACTATTATGGGATGGACAGCTATCCAGTTGGCACCAATTCGATTGTGGCTGTCATCTCCTACAGTGGCTATGACATGGAAGATGCAATGGTAAGGCACTGAAGGAGAACTCATGCTGTCCTGTAGAGGATGCTGGGGACTTGGGAGGAAGGGTGGTACCTCACTGAGGAGAGCCTGTTTTCTGCTTCTGCTAGTCCACAGACTCTCTAAATACAGATGTAGGAGCACAGTGGTTAAGTGTTACATCAGGTAATGCTGGAAGTACTGAGAATAGAGTGGAGCTCCCTTGGGCAAGGCATTGAGAAATCCTGGGGTTCCAGGAGGTTTGGGCCTTTTGGAACAGTGACTTGCTGGGAGGCTTTGTTTAGGGAAACAATGTTAAAAAGGTGAGCATCAGATCAGAATGGAAATGCTTTTTGTGTTGCAATTACCACCAAGTCTTTAACAAGCCTTTGTTGTTTCTTTGTAGATCGTGAACAAGTCTTCCTGGCAGAGAGGGTTTGCCTATGGAAGCGTTATCAAGATGGAGAGCATTGACCTTTCCCTTAAAGCCAGCAGGGCAGGCGATAATTTAGTCTTTGGCATCAAGCCTGGTGACCTGAACGTTACGGAGAAGTTGGATGCTGATGGACTGCCTTTTGTTGGCTCCATCCTACAGCCTGGGGACCCCTTCTACAGCTTCATGAACCTCACCACAGGGGAGACCTTCACTGTGTACTATTCGTAAGTACAGCTTGTCCCTCTTGGCTCCACACACCAGTCTGAGAGCAGTTGGTCCTGATGAGCTGCAGTGTCTTCTCCTCCAGATGTTCCCTTCCCTCCTCACGTCATAGTGTCCATGTCCTGACAGAGAGAGTGTGAAGTTCATGTTGTAGGTGACTCCCATGCATGTGTCACGGCTTTTCTCTAAGCCAATGTATGCTGCAGAGCTTCTTATCCCAGGAGGAGAATCTGAGGCCGGTAAAGAGCTTGCAGAAATGTCTCACAGTCTCCAAGGACTGTTCCCCTGCCCAACGCCTGTAGTAATTTTCTGTAGCTTCTTATGAATTGATTCACAAGAGGGCTTCTGTTTAACAAGAAACAGCCAAAAAACCACCAAACAGAAAACCAAAACAAAGTGCCTGATCCCAGAGACTCGCCAGAAAAAACTTGGAAGCAAAGTTAGATTAGATATTAGGAAGAAATTCTTCTGAGGGTGGTGAGGCTCTGGCACAGGGTGCCCAGAGAAGCTGTGGCTGCCCCATCCCTGGCAGTGTTCAAGGCCAGATTGGACAGGGCTTGGAGCAACCTGGTCTAGTGTGAGGTGTCCCTGCCCGTGGCAGGGGGTTGGAACCAGATGAGTTTTAAGGTTCCTTCCAGCCCAAACCATTCTAGGATTCTAAGTTGTTACAGCATTAGGAGCTTTCTATTAACACTGCAGCTTCCAAACTGCTCGTGTATTAAAATGCATCAGCTACATCCCTTCCTCTGCCCTGGAATATTTCAGGGATAAGCTCTGTCAGATTGTTCTTGAACTTCCACTGACTGAGGGAAGGCTGCTGAGGCTTTCATTTAAACTCTTAATTCTTTCAGGAAAGGGAAACAAAAACATTGACAAACCCATATATTTAAGTGCATCCTGCGCTCTGTACAACTTCAGGCCTTATATGTGTCTCTGTAGCATTGATAGAGTGAGGATAATGCTGTGTAGCGTTAGGGAGGCGAATCAGTTTGAGAAGAACTTGAGCAACACACGGAGTGGTCTTACTGGAAAAGCTGTTTGTTGCTCTAACAGTGCCTTAAGTGCCCAGGAGACTGCTGTGGATGACTGCTCAGTCATCCTGGTTGTAGAGCAGAGCAAGGAAATTCAGCACATGGTAGTGGGGATGTGGAAGCTCAGCTTTGTCCTTGCCCTTGTGGAGCCCTTTAGCTTTCTCACCCTACGCTTCTGCTCCCAGCTGTCTTGTGGCAGCCCAGCCTTAGTTCAGGTTCCTTATCCAGAGAGACTTTTTACTTCTGCTATCCAGCTTTTGTTCATTCGTGGTCCAAATCTGATTATTATTTAGAATTCCTATAAAAGCATGAGGTTCCCAGCTCTCAGTGCTGGCTCCTGTCCCCCATTTGCCAAAAAAATCCCCCAGCTCCTTCAGGGAGAAGGGCTGCTGCCTTAACACAAAGCACATGGCACTGGGATGCAGTTTGTCAGATAAAGTAGGATACAGATAAACCAGGTTCAAATGAGCTTTATTTTAAATCACCTGGAAGTTGTAGCTGTGCTTATAGTATGAGAAAAAGCAATTTCATGGCACTTGTGTAGATGCCACTGAACTGCTTCCTTGCCCTCATGCTCATGCAGTCTGATTTCCCTGGCTACTGAGTCGTACTCTTCCAGAACGGTCAATCAGCTCCCTGACCCCTTTGCTGTGGTTGTTTTTCCCACCTACACAGGAGTAAGGAAGTCGGCATTGTGGACAACGTCAGGTTATGCAGCAACGACCGTGGCACTGGGAAGTTCAAGAAGGCCTGCATCACCGTGAGGGTTCCCCGGAACCCAACCATTGGAGACAAATTCGCCAGCCGTCACGGACAGAAAGGTATCCTGAGCCAGCTCTGGCCAGTGGAGGACATGCCCTTCACGGAGAACGGGATGGTTCCAGACATCCTCTTCAACCCTCACGGCTTTCCCTCCCGCATGACCATTGGGATGCTAATCGAGAGCATGGCGGGGAAGTCAGCAGCGCTGCACGGCGTCTCCTATGATGCCACTCCCTTCACCTTCACGGAGAAGAACTCTGCCCTGAAGTACTTCGGTGAGACTTTAGTGAGTGCTGGTTATAACTTCTTTGGGACGGAAAAGATGTACAGTGGCATCAGCGGCCTGGAGCTGGAGGCAGAGATCTTTGTGGGAGTGGTGTACTACCAGCGCCTGCGCCACATGGTCTCAGACAAGTTCCAGGTGAGGACAACGGGGCCCCGAGACGCTGTCACCAACCAGCCTGTCAAGGGGAGGAACGTGGAAGGTGGGATTCGCTTCGGTGAGATGGAACGAGACGCTTTGCTGGCTCATGGCACCTCCTTCTTGCTGCAAGACCGGCTGTTCAACTGCTCCGATGGCTCCATCGCCTACATCTGCACGAGCTGCAGCAGCATGACATCTCCTGTGCTGGAGAAACAGCCCCAGTCCTCCATGCCAAGCAGCAGGAGGTACTCCTGCTCTGTCTGCAGCGGGGTGGACTCCATCGAGGTGGTCCCTGTGCCCCACGTCTTCCGGTACTTCGTGGCAGAGCTGGCAGCCATGAACATAAAAACAAAGCTCAACGTGGAGTAGCGCTGTCCCCAGGCACGGCGATGCTGCTGCTGGCAGGGAGGAAGCACAGGTCGGTCCTGCCTCTGCCCCAGTGCGGGTTTCAAGTGTTAAGTCAGTTCTCAGGTTCTTCAACGTTTGCAAGATTAATTTGGTGTTGGTATTGCGACGGGGCGGTCGCTGAGCTGTGTGGTGAGGCAACACAGCTCTGCTGAAGTTCATTTGCACTTCCTAAAGGATCACGGGCACCAGGCATAAGGAAATCAAGCAATATCACTGCTCCCACCAGGCTGCTGCGTTGAGAGCGGTGCGGGTTCTTCGTTCTCTGAGCGCTGGCTGCAGCTGCAAAAATGAAGAAGTCATAAAATGGCATGAAGTGAATGCTGGAAATTATGGGAAAAAAAGAGATAAACTTTTGGTTTTCGGAGAAAAATCCTTGCAAAACGTATGCCTGAATGATGGGTATGTGTTAAAGTGATCAGACATGTTTTACTTTGCTTTATTTCAACACCATGTGCCTTGAAACTCATGAAGAAGAAGAAGGCACCGACTTTAACCGCATGAAGCTGCAGCCTTGACCCCAAGAGACCAGCATGGCCAAGCCAGGCCTGACCCGAGGAGCATTTGGTGTCGCTGAGCCCAGCGCCTGGCTTGGTGCAGCACCGCAGGCGGCTTTTTGGTGCGTTGGCTGAAGCAGCAGCAAGCAGAGGGCTTTCCAGCCTGGCTGGAACGCATGGACACGGTGGGACAGGAGCTCGCCGCGTCCCCTGCTGCAGCTGCTTTCCCGGCGGCCGCCGGCCCCGGAGCTGTGTGCCCGTTAAAGAGTTCTTTTGTACGTTTCTAATCACCTGTGTGCCGAGCCGTGCTGGGGGCCGCGGGTGAGGGCGGGCTCCGCGGGGCGCCCTTCCCAGGGCTTGGCGGGCGGCGGCAGGCGGGAGGCGGTGGGGGTGTCCCCGGTGGGCGAGGCCCGGGGCCGCCGCACCCCCGGCGGCTCCTGCCCGCTCTGCACCAGCCGCAGCACCTCGGCGAAGGACGGGGAGGGCGGCGGCGCGGCGGGGAGCGGACCCGGGGCCTGCTCCATGGCGTGGAGACGGTGCGGATGGACCGTACCACCGGGGCGGGGGAAGCGGGCGCTACCATTGCAGGAGAGGCGGGAGCGGCGGTACCACTGCTGCTGGAGGGGAGGCAGGCGGTGCCATTGCAGGGGAGGCGGGGGACAGCAGCCAGTCCCCGCAGCCCCGGGGGCCGCCCCGCCGCGATGCCAGGTGATGGGCGGTGGTTGGGGGCTGAGCCCTCGGCAGCCCGCTGCGGCTGCCATGGAGGTGCCCTGGGTGCTGGTGGCTGCCGCTCTGCTCCTGCTGTTGCCCTGTGAGTACCCCCGGGAGGGACAGCCAGGCAGGGAGTGAAGGGCGAGTGTGGTGGGTGGGATGTGCAGGGGACACGGTGCCCCCTGACACCTGTCCCTACAGCTGGCAGGGCTGCTGGGCCGCTGCCCACCCTGGCCCCACCGCTGAGCATGGAGGTGGCCGGGCAGCACCGGCGGCTGGTGGTCTGCGTGGTGAGCGAGCTGACCCCTGGCTCCGGCCATGCCGTCTGGATCTCCGGTGGGAATGGCAGCATCCTGCAGTCGTTTTCCTACGGGGCCTCCCAGGAGGACGGTGGAACCATCTGCACTGTCTCCCTCCTCCCTGATGACCTCCCAGCTGAGGGGGATCTCGCCTGCCATGTGGGGCCCACCACGACCTCCCCGGCCCAGAGCTCCAGCCCCATCCCCATCACGGGTATGCCCCCCCCCCCCGATACCCCATCTGCTTGCCTTGGTGCTGCTGCCCAGCACCATGGTGCCCTCCAAGGATGCGGGATCCAGGAGCAGGTGTGAGGCCCCACAAGCCAACGTTGCTGCCTCAGCGAAGAGGCACAGGAAGGGGTTTGCGGTGGGCCCTGCCTCACACCTGGTGCCTCCCCAGCTGCTCTCTCATCCCCCAGGCAATGAAGAGGTGGCAGAGCTGTGTCCCAGCAACATGGCTGGTGAGTCTCCAGTCCATGTAATGGTGGGGACGTCTGTTGTCACAGAGGAAACCCGTTGGGCTATTGGCAGGGACCCAGCTGGGATCATAGGGTGGGTCCCCATAGTGTGGTGGGGCTGGGGAAGAGGGGGTGAAGCTCTTAGTGAGGAGGAGGGAGAAAGTGGCTCAGAGGGACAGTGTGAGGGTGTCACAAGGTGTCTTAGGGAATTGTGAGGGTGGGCAAAAGCCCATGACAGGCCCTGGGGAGGCTGCTGGGCCTGAAGTCTTGGGGACACTGGCCCCACTGCAGCCCTGGAGGGGATGTTGAGGGGCAGCAGTGTGCCTGTGGGAGGCATCACCCTGCCCCTTCCATTGCAGTGCCGCTGCTCCACGCCTCAACAGCCCTGCTCGTGGCTGTGCGGGTGGTGCTGCTGAAGGTCGCGCTCTCCAGTGCCCTCTTCACCTCCGTTCTCCTTGCCCAGAGCTGACAGGTGAGTGCTGGGTTGGCCTTTGGAGCACCCCCAGTCGGGGGAGGGAGGGACCCCGTGTTCTGGGGGGGAACCATGGGGCTGGGGAAGAGAAAGGGGCTGCCGTGGTGCTGCGGGTGGCGGGGACCGTAGCGGCACCGCCGCCAGCCACGTGGAGCCCGGCGGCGCGTCTACGGCGGCCGGGAGGGCCCCGCTCTGTGCGCGCTGGGCTTGGCGCCCGGAATGGCGGGACGGGATTGGCCGGTCCGACCACGCGCAGCGCTGCGATTGGCTGGCGCCGCGCGGTTGCTATGGTTACCTTGAGGGGTGGGCGCAGTGCGCCCGGAAGCGCGGTCCCCGGAAGTGGAGCCATGGCGGCGGCGGCGGTGGCCGCAGCGCTGCTGCTGATGGTGGCGGCGGCGGGAGGCGACGACTCGGACTGGGTGCGGCTGCCCAGCAAGTGCGAGGGTAAGCGGGGCCAGGGCAGGCCGCATGGCACCGGCTCGGTGCTCCGGCCGGGGGGGTTCCCTGCGCGGAGGCTGCGGGCTGCCCCTCTGCCCTGCCCCGCCGATGGGGGAGACGGGTGAGCCATGGGGCCGCTGCTGCTGCGTGCCCACCGGTGCCCCCGCGGCGGGGCAGAGCTGAGCCTCCCTCGGCCTGTCCCTGCTGGCGGGTGTCTGCTGCCCTTCCGCCGGTTAGAGGGTGCTCCCGGTAGGCACTGGCCGCAGGGCGGCGTGTAACGGGGCTGGTGGTGTCTTCCACTCATCGCTCGGACTCGGTGGTGCTTTCTCCCTGGACAGTCAAAGGCTTCACAGGCAATGCGGGGCAGGGCATGGCGGACCTTCGTTGTCTGCCGTGGTTTACTCTGTCTTTGCCGTGTAGGGGCGTGCGGAGGTTGGCAGCAAAGAGAAATGAACCTCTGGAGCTCTTTGCAAAGCTTTCCCTGCCACGGAAGCGGCTCTGGGGACAGGGATGTGGGAGCCGTGTGGTGGCACCAGCATAACCTCAGAGGAGCACCACAGTGGGTGCTGAGCGCACTGCTCCTCTTCCTGCCCAGGCTGGAGCCTGTCAGCACACGGTGATGGCGGCAGCAGCACCTGGATAACCGGACCCAGCAGCAAGTGCTCCTGGCACACATGGTGTGATGGGGAGAGGGGTGACCTTGAGGCCAGAGGAGCTGCATGAAGGAGCACTTGTCCCACCTCAGAAATGGCTGCAGTCACCTCCAGCCCCTAGCGCCTGCAGAGAAAGGGAAGTGCAAGAGGTGCACACAGGGCATCCATTATGTGGTGGCAGCCTGGAGAAGCTACCTCGCTGTCTTCCTTCCTTCTCTATTCACATCACGGCCTGGGAGAAGATCTGGCAGCTGGCTGCTGGTGACTGTTCCTCCTGGGACTCGGGCCTTCTCCCAAAGCAGGACTGGAAGAAGAGGCAGCTCCTGGCAAACAGGAGTCTGCAGCATAGGACAAAGGTTTCTCCAGCCTCCTGGGAGCCCAGCTTTGGGGAACGAAGAACCACAACATTCCTGGCTTCCATCCCTCCACATTTCCACTTGTAAATCACCAGGATATTTCTCTTCTGGTTTCTGTTTCTAGGGCTCTGTTTGACTCTGGTACAGAAGAAATAAAACTTTTGTTCTTTTTAATGTTGTGTAAAAGAAAACCTGCTCTATGTTATAAAGCTGTTGGTGCTGTGGTCTCAGCTGCCGGCAGTGCCGCAGGCAGTGTGGATGGACCTGACCCCCCCCCCGCAGTCCTGTGTCCATCTCTGGGGGCAACAATACGAGGGATGTGGAGCTGCTGGAGCGTGTCCAGAGGAGGCCATGGAGATGCTGCAAGGGCTGGAGCAGCTCTGCTATGGAGCCAGGCTGGGAGAGCTGGGCTGGTTCAGCCTGGAGAAGAAGGCTCCTGAAGGGGAGACCTCAGAGCAGCTCCAGTGCCTAAAGGGGTGACAAGAAATCTGGAGAGGGGCTTTTGACAAGGGCCTGTAAGGACAGGACAAGGGGGAATGGCTTTAACCTGACAGAGGGGAGACTGAGATAAGCTCTTAGGCAGAAGCTCTTCCCTGTGAGGTTGCTGAGGCCCTGGCACAGGGTGCCCAGAGAAGCTGTGGCTGCCCCATCCCTGGCAGTGTTCAAGGCCAGGTTGGATGGGGCTTGGAGCAACCTGGTCTAGTGGAAGGTGTCCTTGCCTGTGGCAGGGGTTGGAACTGGATGAGCTTTAAGGTCCCTTCCAACCCAAACCAGTCTGGGATTCTGAGACAGCCCTTTGGTAACACAGTCCATAGCCACCATCTTGTCCTGCTACTTGGTCCCCAACACTGCCCTTATGACCCCAAGGCGCTAGGAGAACTGTTACGGGATGGGATACCCTGGTGTCATGAGGAGGAGCTGAGGCTTGTGTTGCCAAAAGACCCCGTCCTCTTCCAGGAGGAAGGGAGCAGCTTTTAGTGCAAAGGCTTTGATGGCTGAGCAGTGGAGCTGTTTGGCAGCCAGCAGGCAGAATGGGCTCTGCCTTCCAGTTGTGCCATAGCTTACACATTCAGGTGCTCCTGCTTCAGTGGAGCTCCAGTGGAATTGGTTGGGCCATTCCCAGTTATTTATTCCAGTGGCTGAGGCTTCTTTCTGCTCATAGTGGCTTCAGTGTGCCTGACTCCCGTGCTTGTTTCTGCTGCTGTGTCACACTCCAGACCCCTCCTAACCCCTGCTTTCCTTCCCACAGTGTGCAAGTACGTGGCAGTGGAGCTGAAATCTGCTTTCGAGGAGACCGGCAAGACCAAGGAAGTGATTGACACCAAGTACGGCTTCCTGGACGGGAAGGGCGCTGCCGTCAAGTACACACAGTCGTAAGTGAGAGCAGGATGGGGGTTCTCCTGCAGTCACTGCTGCAGAAGGCAGAGCAGGGGCTTGGGCAGCCTGTGGAGGGGCTGAGGAAGCTAAACTGTGCCAGGCTATGGGGAGCTCCCCATCACCTGTGCCGTGCTTGGTTCTGGGGGGCTGTGCTGAGCCCGAGCCCTCCCTCCTCTCCATGCAGGGACATCCGGTTAATCGAGGTGACAGAGAACATCTGCAAGCGGCTCTTGGATTACAACCTGCACAAGGAGCGGAGCGGCAGCAACAGGTTTGCAAAGGTGAGGGCTGTGCTCCAGTCCCCAGTAGTCCCCTTGCCTGCCGGGTGCTGCACAGGAGCTCCTTCCCATCCCCTGGCAGTGCCTGGCATGCGGTGCTGTGCTCCCCCCAGGTGAGGTGTGGGTGCTGCACAGGGGGAGCCAGGGGCTGTCTTGCCCTGCCTGTGTCTTCCTGTTGGTTTGGGGACTGGGTTTGCAGATGGGGACTCCCTCCTGACAACGCTGATGCCCCAGGACCCTGATTTTGGCAGGTCTGCAGGGAAGTGTTGGGGTTTCTGTGGATGAGCGGGTTTGCTGTATTGCTCAGGTGTTTCTGGTCGAGGCAAGTAGTGCCATGATAAGGACAGTATCTTCAATTGGGTTGTAAAGCACGGCTTGAAGGGCTGTTGTGTTAGCTTCTGCGCAGCCGTGCCATCTGCCCATGAGAGGAGTGATGTGATTCTGACTCAGCCTATGGTTAGGAGAAATAGGTTGTTTACAGTGGTTGATTTTAGTTACAGCTACAAGGAAAAAGACATTGTTGTGTATGGTTCTGATGCTGTGTCTCATGTTGCAAACAGTGCAATGAGGAGGACTAATGAGTATTACTGGTCTATTTTGAAGCTAAGTGGGATTTTGAAATGTATGATGAATTGTCATCCTCGGTGGGAGGCGATGCTTTCTGACTCCAAGTGCATAAGTAGTGCTATTGGTACTAGGCTGGTTAGAAAGGCTGCTCTAACAGCGAGAGTGGTGGTAGCTGGGGAGGTTTGGAAGTGTCTTGGTAGCAGGGGGAGGAGTCTTGGTGTGAGAATAATTGTTAGTGTAAGGAGTACGGAGCTGTTAAGGAGCACTGTGGTTTCCATCACTTTTACTCGGGAGGGAGTGATGGGAGGAGCGAGGTTTGACCAAGCACCGCTGCTCCTCCAGGGCATGTCAGAGACCTTCGAGACCCTGCACAACCTGGTGCACAAGGGCGTCAAGGTGGTGATGGACATCCCCTATGAGCTGTGGAACGAGACCTCCGCCGAGGTGGCTGACCTCAAAAAGCAGGTACCCTGGCTCAGTGGGATTGACCCTGGCCTTGAGGGTCTGGGAATGGGGGTGTCACCAGGCCCTGCTGCCCTGGTCCTGCCGTGGTGGCACGTGGCTGGAGCCAGGTTCTTCTCTGCGCTAGTGCGATGTGCTGGTGGAGGAGTACGAAGACGTGATCGAGGACTGGTACAGGCACCACCAGGCAGAGGACCTTTCCCAGTTCCTTTGTGCCAACCACGTGTTGAAAGGGAAGGACACAAGTAAGTCCTGCCTGGTGCCCTGGGCAGCACAGGGCTGCTAGGGGGAGGGCAGGGGAACCCCGCTAGGGCACGGGGATCCCCGCTACTCCCTCAGCGCCCCCCCCTCCCCGCTCCTCTTCTTCCCAGGCTGCCTGGCAGAGAAGTGGACTGGCAAGAAGGGCGACTTGGCAAGCGTGGGGGAGAGGCAGGGCAAGAAAAAGAGCGGGAAGAAGAAGAAGAAGGGCCGGAAGGATGAGAGCGAGGGAGCTGATGGCCTCCCACCCCCAGGGGAAGCCCCGGAGGAGAGCGGGGTGCAGGAGGAGGCTCCGCTCACCCACAGCCCAGCCGACGAGCTGTAGGGATGCAGCCGCAGCCCGATGCTGCAGCCCCAGCCGCCGGGGCTGCCTGCTCCGCGGCCTCACCGAACGAGAAGGGACTTGAGCCACGGCGTGAGCGACCCTGTGCCGGCCGGGTGCCGGCCGGTGAGAAGCCGCCCACCCAGACCCGCTGCCTGCGGGGAGGCCGCGAGTGCTGCCCCGGGACCGGCTCCGCGCCCTGCCCGCGCTGCCCGCACCCCGCCGGGACTGTAAATAAAGACGTTTTTTTGCTCCCTGGAGCCGCTGCTGCCGCTGCCGCTGCTGCTTCACCGGCGGTGTCCGGACAAGCGCGGCCCCGCTGCTGCCGCCCGCCCGGCTCCACCGGGGGCACCGAGCCGAGCGCCAGCCGGAGAACAGGCCCTGGCCCCGCCCCCTGGTTCAATCCCAGCCAATGGGCTGGGAGGCGTGGTAGGAGAGAGCGGCGATTGGCGGGTCCGCAGGGGGGCGGGGACGATGGGGATTGGTGCAGGCGCGTGTTGGAGGCGGGGCGGTGGGGGGGTGTGTATCAGGACGCAGGGGCGATTGGCGGGTTACGGAGGGCGGAGCCGGCTGGGATTGGCTGTGCGCGTGGAGGCGTTGGAGGCGCCGGCAGCACCGCTGCCGCTCCGTCCTCGACGTGGCCTGCGGCACCGGGTGAGGCTCCGCGCCCGCCCGCTCGCCGCACAAGTCCCCGCTCCCGCGGGCCCCTCCGGTGCCCCCGCTGACAGCCGTGTTCCCAGGGTGGACTCCATCATGCTGCTGGAGGAGGGCTTCCAGGTGACCAGCGTCGACGCCAGCGACAAGATGCTCAAGTACGCGCTGAAGGAGCGCTGGGAGCGGCGCAAGGAGGAGCCCTTCGACCGATGGGGTGCGGGGGCCGGGGGGGGGTGGCCGGGAGGGGCGTGCGGACACCAACACCTACCCCGGCGCTGGGCGCCCGGAACCCTTCCCGCGGCTCCCCCGGGTGCCGCTGCCCGGGTGGCCTCGCTGCAGGGACGGGCAGGGCCCTGCCGGTGCTGCCTGCTCAGCAAGCACAGGCCATGGCCCTCACCTGCCCGCTGGCCCCAGGCCAGGTCCAGTACGCACAGGGCCCAAGGAAGGGGTGGGTGATGCTGGGGTAGGGTTTGGGGTGCAGGGGAGGCTGTTGGTTAGGTGGGGGGTGTCCCTGTCCCCCTCAGCTGCTCCCCTGTGCTGCAGTCATTGAGGAGGCCAACTGGCTGACACTGGAGAAGGACCTAGAGAAGCCCGGGGATGGGTTTGATGCAGTCATCTGCCTGGGGAATTCCTTTGCTCACCTGCCTGATTTCAAAGGTGAGTTTTTGGGGGGGGGGGGGGGTGGACCTGTGCACATCTGAGAGCGTGCCCTAACTCATGCCATGAGTGGGGCAGGGGGTTACGCACAGTGGAGCTGCTGTGTCATGGCTGAGAACATGCCTCAGTTCATGGCACAAGTGGGGCCATTGGGTCCTATCTGTGTGCATCTCTTGTCACATCTCTGGCAAGGCTGGAGGCACACCCAGACTCGTGCCACGAGCAGGGTGGTGGGTTCCCCATATGCTCTGTCCCAGTGAGGCCGAGAACGTGCCTGAGCTTATAGCATGGGGTGGGGCTGTGCCTGCTCCAAGCTGAGACTGGAAAGAGGAAGAGGGGGGCAAGATGAACCCCCACGGGCTGTGCCATGGGGTGCAACCAGTGCCTGAGGATGCCACGGTTTCCTCTCCAGGGGACCAGAGCGACCACAAGCTGGCCCTGCGGAACATCGCCAGCATGGTGCGGCCCGGGGGTGTCCTGGTCATTGACCACCGCAACTACGACCACATCCTGGCCACAGGCTGCGCGCCACCAGGCAAGAACATCTACTACAAGGTGAGTGCCTGATGGACCCTGGCCCGTCCCTCTCCCCTCCACCCAACCCCAGCGCTGAGGCAAGGCCAAGGAGAAGGGCTGTGCCCAGGGAGCCACCACACAGCCATCCTCCTGCGGTCCCCAGAGCGACTTAACTAAGGACATCACCACCTCGGTGCTGCTGGTGAACAACAAGGCTCACATGGTGACCCTGGACTACACAGTGCAGGTCCCCCCCACTGAGGTGGGGGCATCCCCAGAGCTGAGGTGAGAGGGGTTGCTCGTGGCTTGGGCTGGCTGGCACCGTGTCCCGCTGGCCCCACACCTCACCGGCACTGCCTCCCCGCAGCAAGTTCCGGCTCTCGTACTACCCGCACCGGCTGGAGGCCTTCACAGCCCTGCTGAAAGGTGCCTTCCAGGGCAAGTGCCAGCACAGCGTCCTGGGCGACTTCCAGCCCTACACGCCGGGGCAGGCCCACGTCCCCTGCTACTTCATCCATGTCGTGAAGAAGACGGCCTGAGTGGGCCACCGAGATGGGACCGTGGTGGGCTGAGAGCTGCCAGCAGCTCTGGGGACAAGCACGGGGCCGGGACACTGCCGAGAGCCACCGGGGAGCCCCCTCCCCTTCATTAAGAACACTCGTGACAGCGACTGGAGCCTGTGGTCTGTGTGGTCAGGGGACGGGGTGAGGGGACGGCCGCAGCCTCGTCAGGACCCCCAGGGGAAGAAGCAGCCAGCCTGGGGCAGCATGAGGTGGGTGCAGGCACAGCTTCAGCCCAAGCCCCAGCTGCAGGGGCCAGTGATGACTGTGGTGTGGGGTTTGGGGCTCCTGGGTGTGTGGTTGCTCATCTCCACTGAGCACAGCTCATGGGTGCAACTGGTTTTCTCCCTTTGCGCTCCCAAAACCAGGCTCTGACCCATTCCCTTGACACTCTTACCCCCCGCCCCAAGGGAGAGGAGGCTCTGCACACCCCAGCCTGCTTTTGCTGCGGCTGCAGCTCCCTCCTGCCCGCCCTGGGGAAGAGGTGGTGGCCAGGTCTAGCAGCGCGTTGTGGTCAGGGACAGCTCTGCCTCAACACGCTCAGGTGCCGGAGCAGCAGGGCGCTGGGTCCTCATGCACGGAACACCTGGAGAACCAGTCCTGCGGGGTGGGGAGGTGGTCCTGGACAGCCATGCTCGGCGCAGGGATGCGGCTGCTGCAGCCTTGGTGTATGCAGCAGTGGTAAAACCTCGCTGTAACAACCCCGGGGCCAGGGTTTAAGGTAGAGCTGCCCCCAAGCCCCACCAGCAGCTGCAGGGATGCTGCAGGGGCAGCTGCTGGCCAGCGTGGCTGCACACACGGCACAGGAACAGTGATGTGGCACATGCGGGCTGCGGGAGGAGGTGGGACAGGGCTGCTAAAGGGGTCTGGCTCCCAGCAGAAGCCAGTGCAGCTCCAGCCAAGGGGTATTTCCAAGGCCAGAACCCTGCCTCTCCAGTGATGTTTTTTCCTAGTACCCAGCGGGAATTTTGCTTGCTGCCGTTTGCCTCCATGTCTGCTCTCACCCAGCACCTCCAAGAAGAGCTGGGCTACCCGAGAGGATGCTCAGCTCCTGGATTAGAAAACCCACTTCCTCAGCCTCTCCCCACCTCCCGTGGGCTCCAGGCATTCCGGGGGCTGGCCTCAGCCTGGTTTGCAGCTGTGCTCCCCTAGACCTGCAGGACAGTGGCTCCTCTACAACACCCAATAAGCCCAGGGGCTCACAGGGACCTTCCCAGACCCACAGACCCCACCAGCAAGCAAAGACCTAAGGTCTGAGGCCAGGCGCTGAACACCCAGTGCCAAACCGCTGTATTTATTGAGAGCCCGTGCTGAGGCCAGGCCAGCTGCCACAGCAGTGTCCTGTGCCCTGCTGCCCTCCAGCCAGCACCCCTCACTGGGGGCTGACACCCCAACAAGCAACTCCCTCCAGTCCCACTCCTGCTGCCAAACCAGGGGCAGTTTGGGCTTTGCTCCCTCGCCAATGCTCTGTCACCCGTGAGACACTCCTGTAGCGCCCACAACCATGAGACTGAGCTTCCACCCTGGGGGGGAATGGCCCCAGAGTGCTTCCAGCAGCCACACAGTGCTCTGAGAGGCAAGGGACTGCTGCAGAGCCCCTATTTCCAATCAAGCTCCAAAGAAGGGGCCCAGGATCCACCAGAGAAAGGCAGGCAGGTGCCTGTGCCCGTTCCCTAGCACCCCTTCACACGCTGTGCCCATCACTCCAGTCCCAGCTCTGCTGAGCATCAGCAGGCAGCAAACTTCTGCTGGATGAGTCTGTACCTGAGCAGCTCCTGCTCAGAGACCGACGGCTGCAACCTTCCAGCAGCCTGCAGGAAGTCATCCATGGTCAGGATCAGAGCAGAACTCTCAGTATCCAGCCCTGCGGGAGAGAGGACAGGAAGAGGCTGAGACAGGCATGGGGGTAAGACAGCAAGATCCAACAGCCCCCTCTCCAGCCAGCAGACTGGAAGGAAAACCTCCCCCTGAGGCCAAGGACTGGAGGTAATGATGATCCATCTGCCCCTCTGCTCCGCTCTGGTGAGACCCCCCCCCCCCGCAGTCCTGTGTCCATCTCTGGGGCAACAACACAAGAGGGACTTGGAGCTGTTGGAGCAAAACAAGAGGAGGCCATGGAGATGCTGCGAGGGCTGGAGCAGCTCTGCTCTGGAGCCAGGCTGAGAGAGCTGGGCTGGTTCAGCCTGGAGAAGAGAAGGCTCCTGAAGGGGAGAGCTTAGAGCAGCTTCCAGTGCCTAAAGGGGCCAACAAGAATGCTGGAGAGGGGCTTCTGACAAGGGCCTGTAGGGACAGGACAAGGGGGAATGGCTTTAACCTGACAGAGGGGAGATTGAGATGAGACATTAGGAAGAAATTCTTCCCTGTGAGGGTGCTGAGGCTCTGGCACAGGGTGCCCACAGAAGCTGTGGCTGCCCCATCCCTGGCAGTGTTCAAGGCCAGGTTGGATGGGGCTTGGAGCAACCTGGTCTAGTGGAAGGTGTCCTTGCCTGTGGCAGGGGTTGGAACTGGATGAGCTTTAAGGTCCCTTCCAAACGAGCCTGTAATTCTGTGACTAAACTGCTGCAGTAACCCAGAGCCAAGCATTCAGACACGGTCCCAAAGACATCGAGGCACAGCCCAGTTGCCAGCAGTGGTAACTGGTCCCTTCACCCCATGTGGGACAGGCAGGGGCCGGGCTCCCACCTTCCTCGATCCATTCCACCTTGCGTTTGACAGCGCACATCATGGCATCTGAGCACAGGGCGTAGATGTCTGCTCCCGTCAGCTGAGCTGGGCATCTTTCTAGGACCGTGGTGAGATTCACAGAGGGATCCAGTTGAAACCTGCCACGAGAGAGAACTGCAGGTGTAAGAGCCACAGAACAAACACCAGACCAGGAAAGACACATGATGGGGTTGGAACTGGATGATCCTGAGGTCCTCTCCAACCCAAACCATTCTATGATACAGCAGCCAGCATGACTGGGCCCCGTGTCCCGCAGCCTCTGCGTGCTCCAAAGAAATCAAAGGGGGTTGTGTTTGCTTTCTAAATGCAGTCACTTCCCGATGGAGCACCCCTGCAGCAAGGTCCTGTGTCCTGCTAAGCAGGATCAAAGGCGACTTTGGGTTTTCACTCAGGAGACACCGAGTGCTCCACATGCCTGGGAACAGCCTACAGCCAGGGCTGGACATGAACGTGGTTAATGAGAGACTGCACGAGCCACTGTAACACCACAGCATCCTATCAGGGCCACGCTGCAGACAGTCAGCCTCCTTCAGCACCAGCACGGTGCTGCAGGGCACGAAAGCCAGCACTGGGGTGAAGGGATGCTTACAGCCAGCCCAAGCTCTTGTCTCCTGTGAGCTCACCCTCAAAAGCAGCAGTGATCACAGCTATGCTATAGCTGTGGGGGATCCCACACCACCGGTGTTGGGAAAGGCACACAGAGCACAGGCTGGAGACCCCCGGGTATCACAGGAGGAAAGGCAATGAGATAAACGGAGCGGCCTTCACCCCTAGACCTGCAAACAGTAGGAGATGTGATAGGGTGGCTCTTGCAGGAAGCAAATGGGAGCTTCCTGCCATGCTGCTGCACTGCAGTATCATCACGCTGTTGGGATCTGGCTGAGGTCCTCAACGAGAACTACCTGACAGGAGGATGGAGCCAGGAGGAGGCTGGGCTCTGCTCCCAAGGAACAAGGGATGGGACAAGAGGAAATGGCCTCAAGCTGCACCAGGGGAGGTTTAGGCTGGATATTGGGAACAGTTCCTTCCCCAAAGGGCAGTCAGGCATTGGAACAGGCTGCCCAGGGCAGTGCTGGAATCACCATCCCTGGAAGCATTCACACACCGTGTAGATGAGGCCCTCAGTGTCATGGGTCAGTGGTGGCCTTGGCAGTGCTGGGGCACGGTTGGACTGGGTGACCTTGAAGGGCTTTTCCAACCCAGCTGGTTCTGTGATTCTGCATGTGCACGGTGGCTGGAGAACCCTGCCAACGCCTCCACTGACAGCCACCTCAGACATCTGATAGGAAACCCAGCCCCAGCTGTGCTTAGGAATCTGTCCCATTTTCTTCCCCTCCCTGCTGGCCAGTGCCTCAGGTGCTCTCCGGGGCTCAGACACGAAGCCAAGCTGGAGCACACCACACATGAACCCCAAAAGCAGGCTGTGACCCACTGTGGGTGGCAGGAGGCTGCTGCAAGAGCCCGGGGTTACTCACTTCCTGGTGACGGCGCTCAGCACCTGCAGCTGCGACTCCCGGTCTTCACTGATGCCCACGTAGACCAGTTTGTCAAACCTGCCAGCAGAGAGGAGAGACAGCTGAGAACAGGCCAAGACCAACCTGCCCCTGGGGCACCAGGAACTGAAGGTGGCCCTGAAGCAGCTCCTTTTGCTCTCAAGTTCATGGATGATACAAAGCCTGGGAGGGGGGCAGCAGCTGGTGTGCTGGAAGGCAACGCTGCTCTTCAGAGGGACCGAGGCAGCTGGAGAAATGGGCTGACAGGAACCCCATGAGGTCCAGCAACAGCACATACAAAGTCCTGTCCCACCGTGGCAAGCCACAGGCACGAGGACCAGGCTGGGGGGGACCAATTGCTCCCACCAGTTCGATGCTACAGCAGGTCCCTTCTTGCCCTGCTGTGCTGCTGAGGCAGTAAGCAGAGCGGTGGGGGATGACAAGCAGAGGTATCTTGTGCTGCTGCTGCTACAGCCATGGGCACTTGGCCTCCTCTTGGTGGCTTCGTATCCCCCACCAAGCCAGGCTCAGGGAGCTTTAGCAACAGCCTCTTTGGAGGGAACATGGTGGGGACACAGTCCAGCCCATTGCTGCCTGAGAAGCTCCAGGGAGCTACCTGGAGGCAGGATGGGATGCACCGTACCTGCCCGGCCGGAGCAGAGCTGCGTCCAAGAGGTCAGGCCTGTTGGTAGCTCCAATGACAAACACCTCTCTGGTGGAATGAAGGCCATCAAGCTCAGCCAGGAGCTGCGAGACAACTCTGCAGGGAGCAAGACGGGATGCACACAACTTTGGTAAGTCACCCACTGTCACCCTGGGGACACCCTGGCAGGGCAGTGATGCTGCTGAACAGTCCTCAGGGCAGTGAACAGCAGACCCAGCTCTGCAGGCACAGCGCTTAAGCTGGTCTGGCAGGACAGTACTTGAGTGCTGCACACACCTCCTGGAACAGGGATATCTCTACCAGGTCCTGGGATCACCTGAAGTGACCAACAGCACTATTCCCAGCCCCTCGCAGAGCTGCTGGTTTGTGTGTGAGAAGACAGGACACTGGGGACACATGGTGTCACTGGAAAACCCTGCAGAACCCCTCAAGGATGGAGAGGAGGACTGCATGGGGACTAATGGCTCAGCAGAAGAGGCCTGGGAGAAACAACCCCATTTCTGGGTATCTCCACACTGTACATGCTTTGCTTCTAGAGGGGCAGCTGAAAGGTTTCCCACTGCAGGGAAACAGCAGCAAACAGGAGAGCACAACAGGGTGCAGAACATGTCCTTGGAGAGGCCAAAGGGAGCAGTTGGCAGCCACAGAAGCAGCTGAAAGAGACTTTGTCTGACCATATATTTGCACAACAAGCTTGGGCAATTGGGAATGTCCAGCAGTGCAAACAGCAGTACTAACGTCCAGAGAGAGCAGACAGGCCATGCAGAGGGGCTGGAAGGGAGCAGGGAGGGGGGAAAAGTGGAGAAAGACACTTGGGATAGACTCTGCCTTACAGGGCAGCCCCATGCATCCCTCCAACTGAGGCAGGTACACACTCTGCCAAGGATGCACGGTGCTCACTCACCTGTCCATGACACCCCCCGAATCTCCACTCCTCCCACGACTGGGGGCCAGGGAATCCAGCTCATCAAAGAAGATGATGCAGGGGGCAGCTGCCCTGGCTCTGGCAAACACTGTGAGAAGACAGCAGGGAAGGTGAGAAAGTCCTGGAGGAGCAGTCAATGGCAACAGAACCTGCTACACCCCCAGCAGGGAAGAGCTGTGGATGGAAACCAGCTGCCCACTGCCTCCCCATCCCCAACTGCTACTGACTGGAGGGTTCAGTGGGAGCAGGGACCGGCAGCACCCAGCACCATGGGCCCTGAGGCTCGGCTGTCTCTGAGGGGCTGCCATCCCATCAGGAACACCAGGGACAAGAGCAACAGGAGCAGAGAGAGCAGGAAAGCTGCAGCAAGGCAGGGAACAGACTGTAGAAGACTGTTGGGTTCGCACCCTTGCTGAGGGGTTTAAGCACTACCTCCTCCCCTCCAGCACCCCAGGAAAGCCCCATCCTCCCGCACGCAGGAGCAGGATGCATCTCCTCACCGTTACGCACGTTCTCCTCGCTCTGCCCGACGTACATGTTGATGAGCTCTGGCCCTTTCACACTGTGGGGCAGGGAGAAGAGGGAGCCAGTTAGAGGATGCCTATCCTCTGCCAGGAGAAAGCCAGTCCCGCTCTGCGACGCCCCACTCTTCACCTAAGGAACGTCATGGTGCACGTGGTTGCCACAGCTTTTGCCAACAAGGTTTTCCCTGTCCCTGGAGGCCCGTAGAGCAGCAGCCCAGAGCGGCACAGACCCAGTGACAGCAGCTCCGGGTGCTCCAGGGGCAACTGGATAGTGTCCAGGATCTCCTTCTTCACCTCCTGGAGCCCGCCAACATCCTGCCAGGACACAGAGGGGATCTGCCAAGAGAGGGGAGGGTGGCCCTCTTGTCAGTGTGCCTGGGGAGCCCCTGCTCCAGCAGGGTACCAGCCATCAGCTTCTTGTGCCATCAGCTGTGGAATCCCCCTGCGCTCCCTCTCGTGCTATCAGCACCCACATTTCCCCTCTCCTGAGCTAGGCAATGGGGAAAACAAACTGCCTGTGTCCCAGGTAAGCTGTGCTCACTGCGTGCTGCCTCATCCCCAAGCCTCTGTTGTACCTCTTAGTGCCTGTCAGCAAAAATACCCTGGGGAAAGTATCTGCCAGGGCTGCCTGCAGCCTTGTGGGGAGAGCCCTGCTGCAGGCAGGCCTTGGGACACATGGGGGAAGGCAAAAATAAGAAGAGGGGGGAAATGAAACCCAGACCTATTGATTATGAGCTACTTGTGTTCAGGGTGCTTTGTCCCCGAGGGCAGTGAGACTGTGCAAGGGCTTCACACCAGAGTGACAAAGCCTGGGCTAGCAGGACCTCTGTCATGTGAAGGAGGATGTGAGAGACAGACACCCTGGAGGATGCTGTACAGAAAACCATCTGCTTTTGAAAGGGAGGGATGCAAGAACAAAGTCCACGAATGCTTGCAAGAAATAGATAGGATGGGGTCAACTGCAAACATGCAGGAGATCACTGAGAAGAGAGGAAAGACAGCCAGCTTGAGAGGGGGGAGTCCCACCACTTGTGCTGAGCACAACTGAGGATGCTGCTGCTCTGCTCCCGGCTTTAGAAATAGCAGGAATGCCACAGTCTGACACGACAGATCCCATGAGAGTCACAGCAGCTCTCCTGGGAACGTGCAGAGAAAGCAAAGCCCCGGCACTGTTCCCCCAGCTGCTGGCTGGGTGGGGAACAGGCGCCAGCACAAATGGGGAGCATAAAAATAGGCTGGAGGAAAATTCTTTCCCCCCTCCTCAGCCAATTCGGCTCTCGTTCCTTCCCTGCTTGAGGTGATGCCATCTCGTGCTGTTCCTCCAGCTGTCCAGCAAGTCCACCAGGAAAATCAGGTCAGGCAAGATAAGGATTCCCAGTGGAAAAAAGGGTTGAAAGCAAAAGGTCACAGGCCCTCATTCCTCAGTGCTGGTGAATGGGAGAGCTGCCTTCGCCCCTGCGCTCCTGACTATACTGCCCTGCTACAAAAAGCCTGTAAGAGCTGGAAAACTGCAGCAGAGTTATTTTCAGGGAACATCATAAGCCTAGGCCATGCTGCAGCCACTGCCAGCAACTGGAGGACTGAAAGTGGCTCTCTCCAGGAGGCTCAAGCTGTGCCTGCAAACAGATGTGTGACTAACCAGAAAATGCAAGCAGGGAATCAAGAGTTACGTGTGTTGAGAGCATCCAGGTCTGCTAAGAGCCTTCCTGAACCACAGCCAGTTACTAAGGAATAGATAAAGGACTGTAAAATGCAAACAGAATGAGCTCACGCTTACACACAGAGCTCGCTGCCCAGCATGCTCTGGGGTTACTGTTGGCCTTACAGCAAACTTTGCAAACACGCCTCAAAGCAGAGCTCGTTTCAGTCTCTCAGTAATGGGATGAATGAATGAAGTCCCAGAGTAGCACCTGGATGATGACACCTTGCTAGGGCAGGACTGCAAGCGGGCAGTCAGGGAAGGCACCAGAATAACTCCTCCAAGGCCAGCATTTCCTGCCCTGTGCTGCCATTCGCACTCAAGGGCATGGGAAAGCTGTGATCATTTTGCTTGATCCCAGCACCACGTTACCCAGCAAAAACAGCCTCCCCAAGTGCTCTTCCCCTGCGTGCTGAGCTGCCAGAGGCAGATCATGCTCCTCCCCAGAAGCTGCTTTTCTCTGACACTCCATGTCCCTTTCCCTAAGAACCCTGAAGTTCTTCAAATTGCCTGGCTGTCAGAAAAGCTCACCCCAGCTCAAGCAGTGGCCAAGGCCAAGGGATTAAGGATAAGGCTTCTCACGCATGTGGGGAGCTCCCTCACCTGCTTGTGTCCCAGCCTCTCTGATCCATTGTGCCAGGTGGCTGGAGAGACCTGAGTGAGGCAGCCAGCCCACAGCTACTCAGCTGCACCCCTATGGCACTAGCCAATCCAGCAGTCTCCAACTAGAGACCACTGCCCAAATTCAAAGCCAAGAAGGTGAACAGCGCTACTGGGGGAAAGGCCAGGGTGGAACTGTTCCTCACTCAAGGCTGGGGGAATACATGGAAGGACACTGCAGGAAGTAATGTGCCAGAACACAGCCCCATCATCTGCTGAGGTCTGTGAAAGGTACCTTGAGCAATGCCTTTAACCTGACAGAGGGGAGATTGAGATGAGACATTAAGGAGAAATTCTTCCCTGTGAGGGTGCTGAGGCCCTGGCACAGGGTGCCCAGAGAAGCTGTGGCTGCCCCATCCCTGGCAGTGTTCAAGGCCAGGTTGGATGGGGCTGGAGCACCCTCCTCTAGTGGAAGGTGTCCCTGCCTGTGGCAGGAGGCTGGAACTGGATGAGCTTTAAGGTCTCTTCCAACCCAAACCAGTCTGGGATTCTATGACAATACAGCTCTGGAGAACCAACCCCCATTCCTCTGCTCAACATCCTACCTTTGGGGCTCCCACTGCCTGGGAATGGGCATCATGCAGCTGGTCCAGCGCAACGCTGAAATCCTCCTCGAGCACCGGGAACCCAGCAGTGCAGAAATCCCTCTCCACTTCCTCACTCAGTCCACCTGGAAAGCTGTCAGCAAAGAGAAGCGAAGTTATCAGGCTCTGCCCCTGTCATTATCAGACTGGCTGCAGCCCTTGCCTTCCCCTGCGTCCTGCCCTGTTGCCTGCTCTACCTCAAGGCCTGGATGCGGGTACAAGCAGCCCGGCTGCTGTGGGACAACAAGGCACAGAAATCTCCCAGCACAAAGCCCTGCGAATGCAGAAACAAACAGCATCAGTTCAGTCCCTGACCACAGCTCCAGCTACGCCATAAAAGGTGTAGGGGGAAAGATTCCTTGCAGGAGCTTCTGTGCCCTGGTTAAAGGCTCCAGCTTTTTGCAGATGTCTGCAGACCAGTGTTATCCACTGTGGATAACAGATAGGGCTGTGGGAATTGCTCCCCTTCTCCATGGCCAGGTGGGGGAGGTCGGCCCAGCACCCCTGGCCTGCCCACCTCCACATGCTGCTGTGGTTTCACTCACGGCAGTCCTGCGGGCCAGCTTGGACAGGCTCACTTCCTTGCCCAGAGGCAGACTGGCAGTCAGCATGCTCAGCATTGACCTCCTCTGCTCTTCTGAAGGGGCTTCGATTTTCACCTCATGAAGGAAAGCAGTCTGCACATCTGTAGGAACATCCTGGGGCTTGCAGGTTGTGCCAATCACCAGGACAGGGTGGCTGTTGAGAGAAGGGGGACAGCCTCAGCTCTATGGAAGCTTCCCTCTTACACTGCCATCACATGAGTCCCTCCCCACTGGCTACCCTTTCCTCCAAGAAATGCATACATACTGGCCAAGCTGGCTTGCAGCCACTCTCCTCCAGCTTGCCTTTGAACTGCTTTGTGAGCTCTAGCTCCAAGTAAAGGCCCTTCAAGTGACATCTTATTTCTTCACTTGATGTTTCCCTCCCTGAACCCTGGTACTTGTCATCAGCCTCAAGACTCCCCCAGGGTCCAGCTCCCTTCTGAGGTCCCCGTGACCCTTGCCATGCCTCATTCAACAACTCAGAAACCAGCTTCAGCCAACAGAGCTTCCCGATTCTCTCTGTCACCGAGCTGGAACAAGGGCCCTCTGAAGCAAACAAAGCAAACCTGGGAAAGACTCCACCAGATTAAAAACAAAACAGGGCACATTAGCAATCAGTTACCTTGCTGCAGCGGTGACTGCTGCCCTAGGAATGGCAGGAGCAAACAATCACCTCAGATACCCACAGCAAACATGCAGGGTGCATACCTCAGTGCTGGGTCTCTGTCCAGGAGCAGCTGCCTCAGCGTGGCAATGACCCTGGCATCCTCTCCTAGCCTGTCCCGGTCTCTGCCAAGCACCTCGATGTCTTTGAGCAGGAGCACACACGGCTGATACTGCTGGGCCTGGGTGAAGGCCAGCTGAACTTTCTCCTCTGTGGCTCCACTGGTGTCACTGCACAAACTAACACAATCGACCTGCGAGACACAACACACAACACACAGGCTGCAGCGGCTGCAACACGGGCAGCGGGGGATGCAGGACAACGTTTGCTTCCACGAAGCTTTCCACGGGCAATTCACAGCTGAAAGGAGATCGGAGGGGATTTTTCCCAGAGACACAGGATGTAGTCAAAGTAGACACATTGAGGACTTTTTAGCATTGAAAAATGGCTGTTTGTTGTCCCTGAGGGGGGCAGGACGGTCTTGTCTGAAAAAGGTGAGGCCAAGGGACCTAAGAAGGTGATACAGTGGCTGTCATTGATCAGCAACCCAAGCTGGAAGGGATGGGAGAGCCATGGAAGAGGCCAAGACAGGGAGAACAAGGTGCCTTGGAGAAACAGTGCAAAAAGCAGAGAGGGAGACACTGTTCAACCCAGTGCTGCACGAGCACAAAGTGCAAGAGGAAGGTAGAAGGGAGGAGAGGGGAAGCTAGAGGTGGCTGGAGGCCCAGAGGCTGTTTGCAAAGCAAACAGTTGATGAAATCACCCCAAAGGGAGAAGAGTGGTGAGCCTCGAACAGCAGCCTGAACCCTGCTGGAAACAGGCAGTGCTGCCTCCTGGTGCTGCAAGGCCAAGGCAGGGAGAGGCAAACCATCTCTGGGATTCCTTGGCCTTATCCTCAGAAAGGGTAGCTTGGAGCAGGGAGAGCACCTCAAGAGCTGGCCTAAAGGGTAAGGATGGGGGCACAGAGCACAGGAACTCCTATTCCTACTAAAAAACAGGAGTTAGGATTGTAGCAAGCAGATCCAAATGGCAGCAGTATCTGTATGCCAGTACAGAAGGGCGGTGAAAGGACGAAAAAGTGCTGATCATCATTACAATGTGGTGCTAGAACAGGCAGAGCAATCAGACAAAGGGAAGAGAAGGTGGAATGGCAATGTAAGCATTGCAGTAAGTGAGAAAAGAAGGGGAGAGTGCAAAAGCTGGGCTAGGACAATAAGACTGACAGCAAATACCTCTGGCTTCAGTACTAAGAGTGTTAGTCTTTAGAAGCAGCACGCAAGGCCAAAAGCAGAGCTACAGCCTTGCTTATCACACTAAAACATGAGGCCATGTGCCACAGGGCTCCCAATCACATTCCATGCATGTATCTGAAGGCACGGTGAAGGCTCTGTGAGCTTGTACTAGATCCCAAGAGCTACGGCACATCTGCTAAAGAGCTCAGCGCCTCTAAGGATCGTGCCCAGAAAAAGAGCTGCACGGCAGCTGGTCAAGCTTCCCCCTTGAGCCACTGTTCTGGCTTTACTTGGAAAGAAAAAAGCAGTTAAAGAGAACAATGTCAGCATCAATCCTAATCCATTCCAGAGCAAGCTGCTAAGCTCAGCACACTCAATCTCCTTCTGCATTATGTGCACATGGGAGCAGGTTCTGGGGAGGCTCATGTCAGGGCTGCAGCAGGAGTGTTGGCATGGCTAACTTACAGAACATTTCCCCAATTCCTTGTATGTTGTGAATCCACTCACTAACTGACCAGAGGAGAAATTACCTTGAAGAGGTGGAGGTTGAGGCAGCTACACACAGCTCTAACAGCCATCAGCTTCCCACTGCCGCTCGGCCCCGAGAGGAGAACGCTGCTGGCCCCGCTCAGTGCACTTGCCCTGTAACACGGAGGGAGTTCTCCCGGTGACCAACAGGGTCCCAGCTCTCCTGAGGCTTTGCCAGAAGGAATTCTGACTCACCGATTGCCCAGGTGAGGCCGAAGAGCATCACAGAGCTGCTTCACAACATCGGAAAGTCCGGCGGGAGACAAACTGCTCCAGAACTCATGGTTGTTATAGGCTGGGGCAGATGGGACAGCGCTGGTTGTTGAGCCCACCTGTGAGAAGGGAAGACAGCACAAAGACAGGTATCAAGCGACAGAGTCTGCCCTGGAAATGCCATTTTCCAATGGTAGGAGACACAAGCCTCCAAAGGCACCTTTATCATCCATAGTGCAACTTCAGCCTCAGATCTCCCTGCTCTCCACTGACGTCTTACCAGATAGAGAGAAGTGTTCTGAGTGTCCACCAGGTAACCCTCAGACTGCTCGCCTTCCACCATGCCTAAAATCTTCCTCACTTTGAAGTAAAGCTCTGGCCACCTGAGAGAAAAATGAAGCCATCTAAATTGCTGGCTCTAGATCCCAAAGGCAGGAACAATACACTTGTCAGCAAGACAGCTGAAAAGACCAGGTAACAAAGATACCCTTGCCCCCTCTGCCCCCTCCCAGGACCCACATGGATCCTTTACAGACCCGGCTGTGCTGTCTGCCCAGACAGCAACAGGACTGCCAACAGCTCCTGCTGGTGGCTTCAGCCTACAAGTACGTCTGTATTGCATCTAAGAGCTCAGGACATTCCCTTTTCTCTCCTTCACTACAACTCCACATTCACCTGCAGTGTATAAAATCTAACAGCACAGAGTCCTTGAGGGTCCAGACTGGGACTCACCCAAATACCATGAGAGCCTTACAAGAATTCTGCCCTGGACACACTGCTATCCCATTGGACAGATCAAGGGATCTGCAGAGGTTTCCTCCAGGGTTTTCTCCATCCTCTGAATGGAGCACCACTTGCACACCCACACAGTTCCAAGCTCTTTAGGTCCCATAAGCTCTGCTGGTTTCTCTGGCTTGCTACATGGCTAATATAGAATGGAAACTTGCACAAACAGAAGACTTGTGCCTCCTACGGTCCTGCCTCCCTTCGAGAAAGAGCCTAGGAAACACTCATTGTAGTAGTGCTATGAACTATTATATTTCAAAGCACACAGTGGAGCTGAGCAGCTGCAGATGTATCCTGCAGGAACAACTCAAGGCAGTTCTTTGCATCGCACCCCTCGGCTGCCTGTGGCAGTTCCCTCAGCTATAGCATTCCCATTGCCACCACCCAAATCCTGCTGCAAGCAGCCCTCCTCTGACATTTGTTTGGCCCAGGGCTGCTGCAAAGCCACCTGAGCCAACCAAGGCAGGCAGAATTGATGGCCAGACGGAAAGTTAACCTAACATGAAATGGGAGGGCCGATATTCACACTTCATGTTTGTCACACGCTGACAAGCCCAACTTCCTCTTGGCTTTCTTGAAGTGGCACTGGCTGTCCCAAGGCCACCCCTCCCTCTTCATTCCTCTTCCCACATCAGTTTCTCTGTTTTCCCCTTTCTTCCCTTCCATGACTATCTGAGTGAGCTAACGGAGGCTTCCCTCTTGGCTGCAGCTCCCCATAATCCAATAAAAACCTTCCCTTCTTCCCCCTAAAGTGAAGGGCAGATAAACTCTGAACTCCAGGGACAGATCAGAATGGAATGAATGTCTTGTTTCAAGAGCCTCAACGACAGAACAATGCCTTTTCTTCTGCAGTACCCATGTAATAGAGCCACAGTTTGTTGCCACCTACCTTAGGAATTTGTCTGCATTCACTTCTAGAAACTCAGCACAGCCAAACGTTGGAACACACAGGATGTCCCCCTCCTGGACAAGCCTACAAAAAACCCAGGGATATTCACCAGTGAAAGAGGCCCCTACCCCATATACCATAAACTTCTCTGAGCAGAGTCTCTTACTTTCTAACCTGTTCTTGACTACGCAGCTGGGCTTGTAGAGTAACCAGAGCTAAAAACTCTGCATTATCTGCAAGTGAAGACTTTAAATCTTAAAGCATTAGCAAGTTTTCATAGACTCAGACTGGTTTGGGTTGGAAGGGACCTTAAAGCTCATCCAGTTCCAATCCCCTGCCACGGGCAGGGACACCTTCCACTAGAGCAGGTGGCTCCAAGCCCCTGTGTCCAACCTGACCTTGAACACTGCCAGGGATGGGGCAGCCACAGCTTCTCTGGGCACCCTGTGCCAGGGAAGAATTTCTTCCTACTGTCTCCTCTCAATCTCCCCTCTGTCAGGTTAAAGCCATTCCCCCTTGCCCTGTCCCTACAGGCCCTTGTCCAAAGCCCCTCTCCATCCTTCTCGCACTAGAGGACACGCGTGCCCCGCCGCAGCTCACCGGGGTGTTCTGAAGTGCTTGTAGAGGACGCGGTCGTACCCTCCCCGGGCGCTGTACGCGGGCGAGCAGACGATCTGCAGGTGCAGCTCCTTGGCGAAGGGCGGCACGGCCAGCACGGACCGGCTGCCTGCCCCGTCGGTAGCGCTGCACCTTTCGTACCTCTGCGGAGGGGAAAGGCCGCACGGTGAGAGCCCGCTGCCGTGCCCCGGCCCCGCACGTCCTGCGTGTGTGTGTCCCGGCAGAGGCTCACCCTTAGGCGGAGCTGCGCGGCGGCACTGGGGTCGCAGCCCATGTTGAAGGCCAGCGCGGGGGCCATCAGCGCGGCGCCGTCACCCGGCCTGCGGCGGGCGGCCCGCGGGTACTCCCATGGCGGCGGGCGGGCCAGCAGCGCCGCCAAGTGCTCGCGGGCCGCGCCCTCGGCTCCCACCCGCACCCACTCGCCCTGGAAGAGGCCGAGCGCCAGCAGCCCGCGCCGGCTCACCCACACCTCCGCGCCGCCGCCGCCGCAGCCTCCCGGGGCCGCCCGCAGCCGCGCAACCGCCGCAGCCCCACCGGGCCCGGCGGCGGCGAACCGGGACACGAGGGGCGGCGCGGCGGGGCACCGGCAGGGGGCGCCGGGGGGCTCCCGCAGCGCCGGGGCGAGCGCGGTGCGCGTGGCGTTGCCCAGCAACCCCTGCAGCGCCGGCCGGGCCTCCAGCACCAGCGGGCCCGGCCCCGACCCCGGGCCCGGCCCCGGCAGCGCCTCGCCCCGCCGCGCCAGCACCGCTCCCCGTCCCCCCGCCGCCGCCGCCGCCGCCGCCGCGCCCCCCAGCAGCACCCAGGCCAGCGCCGGCGGGTGCCGCACCGGCCACACCGCCACCGGGCGCCCGGCCGCCAGCCCCAGCCGCCGCAGCACGGCCCCGCGCAGCCACAGCTCTGCGCCGCGCCGCCCGCCCGCCTCCACCGCCACGGCGCTCAGCAGCACGGGCTGCGCCCCGCCGCGCCCCGCCGGCCGCACCGCCAGCACCAGCCCGCCGCCCCGGCCGCGCAGCGCCGCGCACAGCGCCGGCGGAGCCAGCAGCAGCGCAGTCACCGGAGCCAGCTCCGCCGGCGGCGCGTCCAGCGGCCGCAGCACCGCCACCGCCATCGAGCCGCGGGGGCGGAGCGGCTCCGAGGCCTCACGGACACGGAGCAGGCGCCGAGCGGCAGCCGCACGGCTCCGCCCCGCGCCAGGCAGCGCCTGCCCCGCCGCAGCGGCGCCGCGGGGCCGGGTCTGGGCAATGCCCGCTCCGAGTGCCCCTGCTCCGGGGATTGCCCGTCCGGCGCTGCGGAGCCTTGGGCAGTCGCTGCCGTCCACCAGCATCTCCTTCAGGGAGCCCTCTGGAGCGGTGCGCGGCTGTGAGTGCAGCAGCAGCGACGCAGCTGAGCGCCAGCACTCCCGGCTGCACCCCACGGGTGCCTCTTGGCTCACAGAGAGTGCCACGGCTGTGGAGGGTCGGGATGGAGCCAGAAAGGCGAGCGAGGCCTTTGCTGCCCCGCGCCGGCAGCACATGGAGTAAGGGGGGGAACGGCAGGTACCCAAAGCAGAGCTGGTCGGCCTCACCAGTGCCAACGCGGTGAGGTTTTGCGGGCTGGACACGTGTACTTGGTTTATAAGAGTGTGGTTGTGCCGGCGCTGTGCTCACTAACAGCAGCTGAACTCCTTTAACTGCCGAGCTCTTGTAGTCCCTGAGCATAAGAAACTGAAGGGAAACTGATGCTGCTGTAGCCTTAGGCTGCAACACCCTGTACTTGGTTCTGTAAACAAAAGGCACAAGGCTAATGCGTACTGGAAGGTAGAGGAGATGCATTCTTAGCAAGGAGCAACAACCAGAGAGAGAAGAAGGAATTTACAGCCCGCCTCAAGGCCTTGAAAGAACTCGGTGATGGACCAGCAAACCCCAGACCAAAATTCCCCATGGAACCATGAGATGTGAGCAAGGTGTGTGAGCAGTGCCTGATGGCCAGTGCATAAGTAAGGTATAAAGACCTATGAGTAAGGGTATAAAGCCCCAGGGATGTCTGCGTTCTGGGTCCCATCCCATAGGCACCCGCACCCACCTGTATTCCTGAGCCAGTCAGTTATTAAATTACTGTTCTAGCAACCTCTTGTGTGAAACCCAGGGCAAAGAATCTTCTTTAACAATAACCTTGGAAAGGAGCAGGCTGGAGCAAGCTGGAGCCTCTGATCAATGCCTGTGCCCTGTGCTGCAAGCCAGCTTGCTCTGGGGAAGGGGCTGCTCCTTTACCAAGTGCCTGCTGGTGATCCAAGAAGCAATTAATGGAAAACAAACCCCCATGGGACTATTTCATTCGGCATCCAGACGGGGGTCTAGGTTCATTCGGCAGTAGACAGGAGTCTGTTGGGCTCAGGGGAAGGAGCGAGGCTCCTGGTTACTTCTGGGGCTCCAGTTAACCTTCCAGCTTCCGATGGTGTCCCATCACCCAGGGCTCCACACGAGGGAGCACTTCCAAAACGTTTCTACTCCTATGTAGATAATACTATAGAATCACGGAATCCCAGACTGGTTTCGGTTGGAAGGGACCTTAAAGCTCACCCAGTTCCAACCCCCTGCCACCGGCAGGGACACCTTCCACTAGAGCAGGTGGCTCCAAGCCCCTGTGTCCAACCTGGCCTTGAACACTGCCGGGGATGGGGCAGCCACTATAACTTCTATATAGCTCATACTGTACTTCCTAACCTCCCAGTCTGAAAATCCAGCCGGTGGCTTGGGAGGATTTGCAGGATGATGGTTAGCATTTGATATTACCAAGTACAGAAATGGCACCATGCAGATGCCACTGCCTCCCTGCAGCCCCCAGACGTGCATGCTTGACAGTCAGCCTCCAATCCCGTAAGAAGCCGAGGGATGCCAAAATAATATCATTTTACTCCCTTTTCCCTTTCCTCTTCCTCTGTGGTTGTTTGGAGTCCCTGGCTAGTGCTATGGAAAGATCTGGATGTGCTGGGGTGAGTGGCAGCCCAGATGAAGTGAGGCTGCTGAACAACGGCTTTCACGTTACCAGCTCCTCTTGCCCAAGCCCCACTGAAGGGATTTCCTGCCTGAGCAAACCCAGCCTTTGTGCCTGAGGGACTCTCAAGCCTCCCATGGGCAGCCCCAGTGCAGCAAGGAAGATGTGCACAAGCAGCGGCCGTTGCCGTAACTCATGGTCTCTTCTGTCACATTGAGGCTGTCCATGGCCTGAACTGGCACTGATTTGACTACCACTCACCCCAGCATGGATCAAACCTGAAACAACAACAGGAAGAAGGTGCTGCCTTACTCCTATTGCTGACACAACCGCAGCGACATGCGGAGGACAGCGAGCACTTCCGTGCCCGGCTTAGCACAGGCAGCCAAGAGGTGAGTGACTGTCCCTGCTCCGAGGATTGCCCCTCCAGACCCTGCCACCAGCGCTGTGGAGCTTTGGGCAGTCGCTGGTACCCAGCAGCACCTCCTTCGGGGTGCACACTGTGAGTGAGCGGCAGGGGCACATCTGAGCCCCAGCGCACCCGGCTGCACCCCACGGTTACCTCCTGGCACCCACAAAGTGCCACGGGCCAGCAGCTCTCCCTCCACAGCATGAGGTGAGAGCTGGAGCCGACCAAGAGAGTTGTCCTCACCCTGCACGGGGCAGGGGCTGGGGTTTCTCCCCTTGCAGCAGTTGTGGGGACACGCTCCCTCCCACAGCACTGCACCCAGCATCAAGGCAAAGAGCCAGGCCATCTGCACACGGGCACAGCAAGAATGAATGATTACAGGCACCCAGTGCCAGCGGGGCACAGCCCAAATAGAAGGTTTGCAGATGCTGCTCAGGCAGGATTAGGCCTTCAATGTGCTAAGTCTCGGCTCTCGGTGAGCCTAATTGCTGCTGCAATAAGCTCTGGCTGGTCCTTTCCTGAACCACGCTCCCCGTGCCCCCCCCCATCAGACATGGTTTTGCTGCAAAGCTCGTATTTGCCATGCAGATGTTCCCTCCCGCCCAGCAAGGGCCCAACAGAGGAGGGAAGAGGCAGGAAAAGGCAGGATATGTGCAGATGCTCTCCCTAGGCAGCGTCCCACCGCTGTCCCCCTGCCCAGCACAGGCTGTGTGCAAGGAGCTGGGCACAGCAGCAAAGGTGGGGACAGGTGACAGCATCCCTACATGGCCACCCACCCCTGAGATGGATTAGGAAACTTTCCAAATGGGGAATTACTGAGATTTTAATAAAACCTCTGGATAATTTTCCGTGATGCTTTGGCCAGCAGATGAGACTGGAGCTTTTCCAGGAGAGCTGTCGTGGTGTTGGCGTGGGCCAGTTCAGCCTAGCCAGGAGATGAGGACTCAGCACAGCCAGGAATCAGGAAGCTGGATGGCCACGACACCCTTGTGCCTCCCTGGGGGTGCTTGTGTGGTTGGGACCACACAGCTGCTGTGGTGTGCCTCCAACAGTATGTGCCACCATGCCATCACCTAGCCCGAGTGAGCGAGCAGCTGCTGCTTGTATTAACCACAAGAGATGTGAGGGCACAAGGGCCCAACTCTGCACCTCTCAAAGCATCAGGAACAGCAGGAAGAGGAGTAGGAGAGCACTGCACAGACACTCAAGAGGCAGAGCACCTTTCCTGCTGGCGGGGCACAACACAACAGTGAAGAAACTCACATTTAAGCTATATTGAGGAAGATCTTCATAGAATCCCAGACTGGTTTGTGTTGGAAGGGACCTTAAAGCTCATCCAGTTCCAACCCCCTGCCACAGCCAGGGATACCTTGCACTAGACCAGGTTGCTCCAAGCCCCTGTGTCCAGCCTGGCCTCGAGCACTGCCAGGGATGGGGCAGCCACAGCTTCTCTGGGCACCCTGTGCCAGGGCCTCAGCACCCTCACAGGGAAGAATTTCTTCCTAATGTCTCCTCTCAATGTCCCTCTGTCAGGTTAAAGCCATTCCCCCTTGTCCTGTCCCTAGAGGCCCTTGTCAAAAGCCCCTCTCTCTGGTTTTCTTGTCAGCCCCTTTAGGCACTGGAAGCTGCTCTAAGGTCTCCCTGGGGCCTTCTCTTCTCCAGGCTGAACCAGCCCAGCTCTCTCAGCCTGTCAAACTTCCACAACCCCTGGGACAAGGGAACAACTTTCTCCCTGTGGCTTCCCTGAGAAGCCAGCTGAGTGCTCCATTTCAGACCTTCTCATGAGCCATCAGCTGTGGGCTGGCTCTTCGACTGGCACAAATCAATCACCTTCTGGCATGTGCAGGCCACTGGACTAGACCTCTGCCCCCTTGGAGTAATGACACTGCCTCGGCAGAGCCCTCCCGCCCAATGCACAACGCTATGGAGGATCTGGCAGCCAGTATGAGATGTGCCAAAGGAAGGTACAAACTACAAGGCAGAGCATGAAAACCAAAGAGACACCACGATTTTATTTATGGATGTGTAATAAATAAGCGGTGGACAAAACAGGAAGAGCCACATTCAAAAATCCAGATCACTAAAGTGCTTTTAGGCATAAACAGAGGACGACCAAAAAACAGCTCTGACATTAACACCTTGTACGGACAATTACAAAATATCTTCTTATGTCAATGCACAAAACTGTTTAATTGCTCTGGGTTCTATGGCTTGGTTTTCCAAAGGTCGGTTCTGTGCTGCATAGTGTGGCAGGAAACATTCAAGAGTGTACAAAAATCATTGCATAAACAAGAATGTCTTCACCCCCTTCTCCCAGGTACGAGTTAAGGAGGTCACACAGTGTAAATCCAGTGGTAAGGCTGCATTGGCAGGCCGGAGCGCCTGTCAGGTTACACCAGCTTGAGGATGAACCCAGCCGCGTTTCAAACCTGCTGCTCCTGGAGAGGGAAGAGCTGGTGTTCAGAGCAACTTCCACACGGTGGAAGCGCGTGGAAAAGGTGTCTGTCACCTCCTGCACTTTGCACCCGTGTGTCGGAGCAGGGAAGCCGCTCCTATTGCATTGCTGCTCCTTGTGCTCCTGGCTAGCCAGGAAGTGGTCGGAGCCCAGAGGGGAAGGGCAGCTCGTCCCTGGCAGTGGTCCATGCTGACCACAACGTGCTCTCATTTCCACACTGCTCCTGGTCCCGCTGGGACACCCCTCCCACCCTCCACCCTGGCTCCAGAACAATGTGAGGGGACAAGGATGTGTGTGCCCAGTTTTGAAATGCCCTGAATTCAGAGAAAAGTTCAATTATTTAAGGAAAAAATATATATATATAGCAATAAAGCAATAAGTATTCTTATCTCAGCAGGGAGCTGGTCAGTGGTCCCTGCTGCTCAGCTCCGTGGGGGGGTCCCCATTGATGCACTGCCTCAGCACACCCCTCTTCTCGTGCTTGGCTGTCCTGGAGAGGTCGATGGCTGTGTCCTCCGAATCCTTTGCTGGGCCAAGCTTGTCAGAGCCCCTCTGGGAACTGGCCTGCTTCCCTTTGAGTTCCTCCTCCTCCTGCTGCTCCGCTCGCCAGGCATCTGCCAGCTTCTCCTGGCTCTCCGCCTTCCTGCTCACCTCCATGGACTTCTTGTGCATGCCTTGCAGGGGAGAGAGCAAAGCCACGGGGGCTGGTTGCTTCTTTCTGCCCACGACTGCTCAGCATCACCTCCTGCTGCTTCCTTCAGCTCCCGTTTGCATCCCAAAGGAAAACTCATGCTAGCTACCAGCCTTTCCTGACCCGGAGCCCTGGAGCCTGCTCTCTTGCAGGCCAGGAGCATGGCTTGTGACAGAGTTGGTCCGTACCTCCCCTGCAGTGGGGAAGACTTCCAGGGAGAGGATTTCGGGTGCCTCCTCAGTACAGGACTGTGTATGAGCAGAGGGGAGCGCTCAGGTAGCTCTCTCCTCAGTTTGGTGGGGAGGCTGATGACTTCCTAGGCACCCTGCAACTCCCATTCACACCTCAAATCTGTCCACTTCTGGGACTCTCAGTACAAGAGAGACATTGAGGTGATGGAGTGGGGCCAGAGAAGGGCAACGGTGCTGGTGAAGGGCCTGGAGCACAAGTGTGATGGGGAACGGATGAGGGAGGTGGACGGGGGTTAGTGTGGAGAAGAGAAAGCTCAGGGGGGACCTTACTGATCTCTACAACTGCCTGAAAGGAGGATGGAGCCAGGAGGGGGCTGGGCTCTGCTCCCAAGGCACAAGGGATGGGACAAGAGGAAACGGCCTCAAGCTGCACCAGGGGAGGTTTAGGTTGGATATTAGGAACAATTCCTTCCCCAAAGGGCAGTCAGGCATTGGAACAGGCTGCCCAGGGCAGTGCTGGAATCACCGTCCCTGGAAGTGTTCACAAACCGTGGAGACAAGGCCCTCAGTGCCATGGGTTAGTGGTGGCCTTGGCAGTGCTGAGGAATGGTTGGACTGGGTGATCTTGAAGGTCTTTTCTAACCTAGCCAACTCTATGGTTCTATGGTTTTATGGTTCCCACACTGGCTGTTAGCACCAGACAGCGATACCCACCACATGCAGACACCTCTCTGACCCTGCAGGAAAAGGTTCTCCCTTTCCCAGCTGTTCTTTGCAAGGAGGGAGTAGAAAAGCCAGTGTTCTCATCCCCCCTGTGTACAGATCATAGCTGAGACCCCATTCGTTTCTGGGAACAGACTAGGATGGCCATATGGAATAGGAAGGGCCGCTCACTCTGCAGCTCCCATATGACCCTTCCAGCCCCAAGCTTCCACTTACCCAGCAGCCATGGGGCGCAGGACCCCACCAGCCCGCTCTTGGCAGAGTTGATGATGGACTCGGGCAGAGGGATGGAGTGCCTCACCATGGCCCCGTAGAGGCCGTACTCGGCCATCACGCTGCTCCGTCCCCAGCACTTCTCCCTCTTCCGCCACTTGGCTCTTCGGTTCTGAAACCAAACCTTCAGGGGTAACAGCCAGGAGAGCACGGAGGGGTGGGATTGGGAGGACACAGCCCCGTGGCATCCAGGGTCCATCGGGCAGGGGAGGGGGGGACGTGTGTCCAGGGCAAAGGGGCAGCCGCGGGGGTGCATGGAGGGGTTTGGGTGTGCAGAGCGTGGATGTGCAGGTGGCAGCGGTGTGTGGGGGGGGGGTTAAGGGAGGGCACACACGTGGGTGTCAGTGACAGAGGGGAGAAAGGGGGGAGAGGGAGCACACGTTACACGAGGCTGATTGTGGCACAGGAGGGTGATCCCAGCCAAAGCCACCCTACGCTCCGCCTGCCCACAGAGCTCCTCTGCTGCTTCCATCCTCTACAGAAAATGGGGCCCTAATGCAGCGAGTGACAATGACAGAGGGTGCTCAGGTCCCTCTCCTCACCCCCTTCCTGCATTTGAAGGCTCAAGGGATGCAGGTACAACCTAGCTGCTGCCCAGACATCCACCCAGTTCTTAAGCCAACGAGCTGCTCGGCAGTGGGACAGGGTCTTAGAATCCCAGACTGGTTTGGGTTGGAAGAGACCTTAAAGCTCATCCAATTCCAATCCCCTGGACGGGCAGGGACGCCTTCCACTAGACCAGGTTGCTCCAAGCCCTGTCCAAACTGGCCTTAAACACTGCCAGGGATCAAGCCCTAAAATGCCGTGTGTGCCCCAGAGGGACAAGCTAATGAGGAAGCCAATGGGACACAGCTGGGCTCCTGAATTGCTCCCAGTTCCTGCTTGAGTTGGGTCTCTGGAGGACAGAGCCGAGCTGCTGCACTGATCAGCTGCTGGGGACAGCTCAGTCATAGAACCATTGAATCAACCAAGTCGGAAGAGACCTTTAAGGTCATTGAGTCCAACGAGTCCCCTCGTTCTGCATTTCCATTTGAAGCCTGTTTGGTGCTGGGGTGGAAGCTGAGTTCCCTCCAGTGCCCTGCAGCATTTCAGTGCCACCACGTTCCCACCACCTGCACTCTCTGGCCAAAGGGAAGAGACGCCCCATGGACCCCAGTGGGAGAGAAAATCACTGCAGCCATCTACCTGTATCCTGTCCTCCGGTAGCTCCGTCTTCACAGCCAGCATCTCCCGGGCATAGACGTCAGGGTAGTGAGCTTCGTTGAAAGCCTTCTCCAGCTCCTCCAGCTGGTGAGCTGTGAACACCGTCCTGCCAAGAGGAGAGAGACCCTTGTGATGCAGTCCAGACCCTGACTGCAGCCCCCTTCCCACTGGAGCTTTATAGAGTCACAGACTGCTTTGGGTTGGAAGGGGCCTTAAAGCTCATCCAGTTCCAACCCTCTGCCACGGGCAGGGACACCTTGCACTAGAGCAGGTTGCTCCAAGCCCCTGTGTCCAACCTGGCCTTGAACACTGCCAGGGATGGGGCAGCCACAGCTTCTCTGGGCACCCTGTGCCAGGGCCTCAGCACCCTCACAGGGAAGAATTTCTTCCTAATGTCTCATCTCAATCTCACCTCTGTGAGGTTAAAGCCATTCCCCCTTGTCCTGTCCCTACAGGCCCTTGTCAGAAGCCCCTCTCCAGATTTCTTGTCACCCCTTTAGGCACTGGAAGCTGCCCTAAGGTGTCCCTGGAGCCTTCTCCGGGCTGAACCAGCCCAGCTCTCTCAGCCTGGCTCCAGAGCAGAGCTGCTCCAGCCCTTGGAGCATCTCCATGGCCTCCTCTGGACTCACTCAAGCAGATCCACAGGAGCACCACAAAGATGATTTTCATCCTGAAATACCCCCCCCATCCCCAGCTGCAGCCCTTATATTTCCTCCTCTGGGGACATGGATGATCTTTCATGTCCCTTCCAACCCAATCCATTCTGTGGTTCTATGCCACCCACTGCCCCAGCCAGGGGACCAGAAGCAGGCTGGTGGCAGCAGCAGCGGAGAGGTGCAAACAGGGACAGCCCTACCTGTGCCGGCGTTTCTTCCTCTTGATCTGGGAGGTGGACATCTTCAGCTCGCTGCCGTCCCCGCACAGGCTGTCCTCATCTGGCAGCAGCATGCAGGAGGGGAAGAGTCACATTCCCGTCGGGAGCAGGGGGAACAGAACCCAGCTCCCAAAACACGAAGAGAGAGCGGGGCCGGGGCTCCCCGTCCCCCCCACCCCAGCACCCGACCGCGGCACTGATGTCGGCATCCCGGGCAGGGGGTGGGCAGCCCGGCGGGCCCGATCCCGGGATGCCCGGGCCAGCGGCTCCGTCCCGTGGTGCGGGAGGTCCCTGTGCGCGGCCACCCCCGGCCCCGCTCACCGGAGATGTTCTCCTTGTGCCGACGGGCGGCGGGCGGCGGCCCCGGGGCCGGGCGGGGGCCGCGGGCGGGCAGCAGCGGCAGCGGAGCCGGCAGCAGGCGCGGGGCTCCGGGAGCCCCCAGCCCGCAGAGCAGCCCCAGCCCCAGCCCCAGCGCCCCGCCACCCTCGTAGCCAGCGGCGGGGAGCGGCCCGGGGGGCGGCTGCAGCTCGGCCTCCAGCCCCAGCAGGTCGGTGATGGCGAAGCCCTTGGCCCGCAGCCCCGCGCCGCCCGGTCGCGCTGCCGGTGCCACCGGTGCGGCCACCGGTACGGTCCCCGCCGCAGCCGCGCGTCCCCCCGACGGCTCCGCCCGCCCTGGCATCGCCGCCGCCGCCGCCTCCTGGCCCGGCCCGGAGCGGGCACCGCCGCCCGCAGCCCTTTTTATGGTCCCGCCGCCGGCCCCGTCTCCAATCACGCCCCGGGGCGGCGGGAGGAGCGGGGGTAGCGCTCCCAATCCCCAGATTAACGGCTCCCGGTCACATCCCCCGCGGCGTCCCTCCCTCCGCTCCCCGCAGCCCCCGCCCCTCGGTCCTGCCCATCCCCTTCCCGGGTCCCTTCCTTCGGTCCCCCTCAGCCTCCCCTTTCTCCGCTCCCGGTCACCCAAATCCCCCCCTCACAACCCCTTGGTCCCATTTCTGCTCCCAGGACCCCCCGTTATGTCCCCTTGTCCCCTCTTCCAGGGTTCCCAGCCCACCCCATGGTCTCTCAGCCCCACATCCCAGACGAGGCATCCTACCTGGCCACTGTCCCTCCACTCAGCACCCCGGGGATGGGGACAGGGATGGCCAAGGGCTGTGGTACAGGACCCTCCCTGACCCCAAGTGTCCTGCTAATGGGGATGGGGCCACCTCCAGGTGCCTTGGCCCCTGTCCTCCCTTTAGCTCCCAGATTCTTGCACCTGGGCTGCAATTTATTCCACCCTTCCCTTCATTTGGTGATGGAAAACGATTTACAACCGGCTTACACGGGCTGCCTGATCCGGGCCTTCACTGGACGGTCAGATTAAGCGAGGGTCCTTCTGATAAAGATAATTACAAGGGGACTCCGCATTAACTTTGCGTTATTAAAGGAAGACCCAAATCTCCCCTCGCAAGCTGTTCCCGGGATTAGCAGAACAATAACTTTCATTTAGGATAATTGCCGTGGCCGGCGCTGGGGGATGCTGGGGGGGGGACACACGACATAGACCCTCTGGGCCACCACTCACCAGGATGGGGGGGGGTACCATTCCCAAAGCCACCGCCCATGTGCTTTGGGATGCAGGGATGCTGAGGGCGCACCAACCCAAGGCTGTTCCTTAGTCCCAGGACAGGGCACCCGGCATCGTCTTGGGCACCTTCACTCCTCCAGAGTGGTTTTGCCACAGTTCGGCTGGAATCGGAGACTTTCACTGCCGGGCAGGGAGGATCTGCGCTGCTGCAGTAATTAGAAGCCATAATCCGGCCACCACCCACAACAAATTTCCTGTTCCGTGCAGATATTAGTGGATAAACCCCTAATTTTTGATGTTTGTCCCAGAATCAGCTTGATTTCAGCAGTTTACGTTCGGGCTGAGCTGTTGGGAGAGATGATGAAGCCTTAAATATGCATATGGCCTAGGCATTTGGAAAGTTTGGGGATAAAGCACCTATAATTGCTCCTAATCAGTTTATGAAACATAAAAACTCAAACCCAAGAGAAAGCCGATAGATGCAGACATGGAAGGAGCGATTAAATCTGGAGGTGGCCTGGATACGGTGCTGCGGTCGGGGCTGGAGGGGACCGGGGATGTGGGACACGGCGAGGGGACAATACCTGCTGCCACCACCAGCTCCCCTGGCCATGGAGGAGAGGGGCATCTCCAGCAGCCCTTTGGACAATAAATCAGTTAAAGGATATCTTGATATATGCTCATCCAATAGGATTAGCTGGGATTAGACTAATCAGTAAATGTTTCTCTGCTCATTATTTTCCAGGGAAGATTTTCAGCTGATTCTCCAATGCTGGAAGATTATTAATCGCTTAAAGAGCGGAACATCAAACATCGCCCCTTGCTCTAATTTCCCTGGGGTTCACCCCCCCCACAGCACCCAAGTCTTCCACGAGGGTTCCAGCCATGGTGATCAGAGGATACAGCACCCTGGCACTGGTGTCCCAGGCATGGGTACAACCCACGGTTGATGCTGGAGCACCCCTGTCCCCTGCACTGGGCCAGGACTGGGGGCATAGGGAGGTGGGACCATGCCTGAGGTGTCCCCATGGCTGCTCCAGTGCCACCTCAAACACCTCCATGCCCTGCAGCACGCTATGGGGTGCATCATGAGGGCACACAGGCTGGGGTGGGTACCTGGGGCTGTCCCCTTCAGGCACTGGGGACAAGCCTGGTGCATCCTTGAGGGTCTACAAATAGGTGCTGTATTTTGGCAGATCCTCTTCAGCCAGTGATGGGTTGTGAGCCCATCAGTGGCTGGTGGGGTTTTGGGACCCCATCTTTGCAGGGATATGAAGCTTGGGAAAACCCCAGAAGGATGTACACTTGCCTCTCAACCACCTGCTGTAGCAAGAACCAGGGGGTAGCAAGGAGAAGGGCCTGGTTTAGGGGATTAGTAATGGGATAAGACAGCTTTCACCTCCCTGGTTTAGATATGAATCAGGTCAATAATAAAGGACCATCTGACAGTTTCAGACAGCTCTGGGTGGAAAAGGCTCCCACCCGTTGGACCTGCACCAGCAGTCACAGCCCAGGGCTCCCTGCTTCTTTGTGCCACATCAGCTCCTGGCACGGGAGCAAGCAGGAGCCTGGTCCCCAGGAATGATGTTGAAACCACATCCCTTGAGTGCCTGCTCTGCAGGGAAGCTGCCTGTGGCCATGGTGGACCCTGCACTGGGTGTAGGGTGGCTCAGGAGTGGGGTGCAGTGACACACCAAGGGTGGGAGCCTGAGGGGGAAGGTCCCTGCCCTCATGGACAGAAGGCAAAGGGCTTTTCTCTTGCCTCCTCCATGTCCTCCTGGGAGCACAAGGAGGGATGGGGCTGGTGAAAAGGCTGCCTGTGACACACGGGTGATAGGGAACTGAGAAACAGCCCATCACTAGAGAAGGCAGCAAAGGGCTCTGTGTGTGTGTGTGTGCAGTGAGGCATATCCCTATCTCACAAGGCTAAATCCCCACCTCTGAGTTCCAGGTGGATTTCTTCCTTTCAGTGCAGGCAATGGGATTCTTCTCAGGGCTGAGTGCTGGATTATGTGTGTGTGCTCCTGGCCAGTTAGGAGGAGGTAGATACAACGGCCAAATGCCCCCCCCCCATTTTGGGGTGATGGATCTGCAGGGCCAAGCAGCATGGCCAGGTTAAAGGAATGAGGAAACCTGTGCTCCCAGTACTGCCAGCCTATGGGAAGAGCTTTGTGTCGAGCTGGAGTTTACAAGGGTGAAGGAAGGGGTGTTCAGGGTGAGCACAGCCACAGCTGGCCACACACTGCTTAGTGCTGTAGCATCGCCAGCGAGCTGACTGCAAGCACATGGGCCACCCTAATTCGGCACTTGGGGGGGGGGGGGGGGTTGTGTGCCTTTCCATGTCCCAATCCACATGGCCCAGCGACATCCCTCCTAATTCCCCCGCACAGATTTCTGTCTTAAGGCATTTGCCTTTGATTAAACCCAGAAGAGCAGTCACCGTTTTAAGTGGAGTTTAAGAGCAGCCCCTGTGCCGATCGATGCGCAGGCCGCTCACATCTGGAGCGTTGCAGATTTAATCAAAGCGCTGGGAAGTGCCGCACGCAGCCAGCTGGCACAGCCCCTCAGTGACGCCCAGCCACACACAGGGCAAAACAAGTGACCAGCAAGGCGCTGCACCTCCAGCCTCGGCTGGCAATCAGTGAGCAAGCGGAGCTCATCCCGTGTACCTCCAGGAGCTATAGGGGATGTAGCCCATGGAAAACCCTCCTAGGGAGGAGACTGGGGTTTGCCCAGAGGCTTAAACCTTTAGGTGATATATGGGAACGTGAGGGACAGGGTATTCAGGAAGAAATCCGAGCAGATCAGGCCCAAGAGCCCTAACTCTGATTTCCAGCTGCTCCTTCCACTGGTGTTTTCTCCTCCTGCTCCACTTTGTTGTTGTTCTCTAGCCCTGTTTACCTGCCCATCTCACATCCCCATGGACAACCCCCTCCTTTCCTATGCAGGGTGTGTGAGCAAGGACACAGCCCTCCCTGGGGATGCTGGTAGGTCCTGGGCAAACCCCAGCCTTCCACAAAACAGGGATGGGACCCTGCTTTCCTTGGTGCTCATTCACAGCTCATTAAAGCTGATTGAAACGATGACCAGAGCTGATTCTCTCTATGTGGGTGCTTGGAAGTCCCAGGCACACGGCACGGCTCGGCTGGGAATATCCAACTGTGAGGAGCCCCAAACTAGCCGATGGACTGTCCACTCCAATTAGCCCCACAAAGGAGCTATTATTCCTCCGCACTATGCTTGTCTGATTACTTTATCTTATTATTTTTTGATCATTCCTCCAAAATGTGCTAATTAAACAGAAATCATCAAGTCAATTAGAGAAATACTCATTAAAGCGGAAAAGAAAAGAAACTATCAGCAGAAGAAAAACGGCTGTGAGGCTCCCAAGCAGACACAATAGCTGCCACATTCATTCAATCAGCATCTCCCCAAAGAGGGGTGGACATTGTCCCACTCTGGTGAGCACACTGGAAATGGAACTTCCCAAGTGATGCAGTCAGATTTCTTTCTCTTTTTTTTACAATGGAAAACCAGCATTTCACCACCCCTTCGGGGTTTTTTACATGTGGGAGAGAGAGGATTTCTGATCCCATGAAGGTCTCAACCCAAGCACAATGAACCCTCCCTGGAAGAGTGGATTTGGACCTGAACCTAGATTCCTAACTTCCAGATGGGAAGACTGTCTGCCAGTTCCTTCATTCAGATGTTTGGCCTTCCATCACGGCATAACGTGAAGATAAGTTAAAGCCCAGCCAAGTCTTTCACGCTGTCTCCACTGCCATCCACAGTGTCAGATTTGCCATCGAGATGCAGAGGCTTGGGGGAGCTTGCTGTGCTTTTAGCCTGGATGCAGCGATGATGGGAAGGGACCATGGCCGGGCAGCAGGACAGCGGCAGAGCTGAGGGCCAAACCTTCCTGGATCCTAGTGCAGGCTTCTTACGCAGGTCCATGGCCATTGCTGCTGCTCTGCGCCCACCCTGGCATCCCATCATCGAATAGCCCAGTCCGTGTCACACACACCAGTCGCTTCCATGGGAAACCGAGGCTTGGCTGGACCTCAGATCCCGGGCAGCATGCTGGAGAATGGGGCATACCTCACCCCTGAGAGCCACAGCTACACCTTGTGCCTGCAAGGGGTGTTAGAAAAGCCCAGGGACAACTGGGTCAGAATGGAAGCCACTGCTCCCAGGAAGTAAAGGAGCGATGGAGAAGTACTCAGGCTGCAAACAGCCAGAGCTGGCTCCTCCTCTGGTGACCTGAAGGTTGATTTTAACTCTTCTCCACCTCGCAGCCTTCTTTCCCCCCCTGACACCTCTACCCACCCAGCCTCTGAGCCACTCCTCTCTTTCTCCAAGCGCCTGCTTGCCACAACGCCTGAATCTCTGCATTTTCCTTTTGATGCTGCCTCCCATTGGCTTTCCCAGCTCCCAGCCCAGCACCTTCTCCATGTTCATCCCCAGCACCTTGCCAAGGAGAAGCGTCCCAGAACAAAGGCATCCCCTGCTCCCTGCAGCAAGCTGGAAGCAAGTGGCTGGCGCTGCAAACAAAAAGAAACCCAGGAAACCATGTGAAGGGGTGATTTTGGCATTCCTAATGTATCTCTGTTGGGGGTAGAGAAAGGGGGATTTCACTTATTCCAACCCCAAAGTGGCAGAGGGTCTTAGCTCTGGGTGAAGGTGTTGTGTAGCCTTTGCGTTTCCAAACCAGTTCAGCCATGCCTAATTGCAGGCACTGTGCTATGAGACCTGACAGAACTACTTCTCCTTTAATTAATCTCCAAGTTTGCTATCTGAGTGCTGTACCATATGGTATTGATTTTTCAGCTCAGTATGGCAGCCCTTGCCATGCAAGAAGCTAACCTAATTAAAACAGAGGACACCACGCATGCAGGAGGCTACTCTCACTCTTCCCTATAACAGTGCTTCCTAGAGTGGCTCTCCTGAGTGCGAACAGGTCCCAACAGGTCCCCCCATCAAGAACTAGACTCCCAGAGATATAAATCAGGATCTTTTAGTTAAGGACACTCATATGTGGCTGTCTCGCAGAGCCCACTTGGCATTATACAACCAAATGCCTCTTTACCAAAGCAATCTTGTCCCAAAGAGACATTCTAAAAGACCAATAGACATCACAGAACACTAACACCAAATACAGCCCTGTGCATGGATCCTCCTTCTCACATGAGTAGAAGCCTATGTGCTCGGCCACCTCACCCTTGAAGACCATCACATTATCTGGGGGCAGGAATACAGGTAAAATGTGTACAGTTAAAGTTTTTCCTATAGTAAAGGACAGATTTGAGCACAGAGGACACAGAGCTACAATTGAGCACAGCTTTCCTACCAGCTCCTGGTCTTTGCTTTGACAGGATTCCTCAAACACAGTTAAGGTGGACCTTGATGCCAAAAGGGAACAGAGTGTCAAACCAAACAGATTGAATGCTGCTGACAAGGAACAGCTACTTAAGCGCCTCAAATATGGACTTGTAATATTGGAACTGTCACACTGTAGGGAAAAAAGGAGGAAAGGGGTTAGGAAGAAGTAAACTTCTCCTTTGTGGGATCATTGTCTACAGTCTTCCTGTTGGGCTGAGGTTTTGCTGGCTTTTGAAGGTGGAATAAAGGTATTTTCCTCCTACTTGGAAATGGCAGTAAAGGTCCTTGTTTCCTCTTGCTCAGTACCTAGAGAGGTCCCAGTTTCACTGGGGAAGAGCTGCCTGGTTATCAATGTCCTTCAGCATCCCCTTCTGCAGCTCCTGCAGTGCTCAGCCAGCCAAAGCACTCTTCAGCCTCCTGGGAGGAGAACACATGGAGCAGCAGCAGCAGCAGAAAACCTGGGCAGTACCTTTCCCTCTGCTGTTGTCACCACTAACCCATGGCACTGACAGCCTCGTCTATGTGGTCTGTGAACACTTTCAGGGACGGTGATTCTAGCACTGCCCTGGGCAGCCTGTTCCAATGCCTGACTGCCCTTTGGGGAAGGAATTGTTCCCAATATCCAGCCTAAACCTCCCCTGGTGCAGCTTGAGGCCGTTTCCGGTTGTCCCATCCCTTGTTCCTTGGGAGCAGAGCCCAGCCTCCTCCTGGCTCCATCCTCCTTTCAGGCAGTTGTAGAGAGCAATAAGGTCCCCCCTGAGCCTTCTCTTCTCCACACTAACCCCCCCCAGGTCCCTCAGCCATTCCCCATCACACTTGTGCTCCAGGCCCTGCACCAGCTCCGTTGCCCTCTTCTGGACCCACTCCAGCACCTCAATGTCTCTCTTGTAGTGAGGGGCCAAGAACTTGTGAGCAAGTTATTCCTGTATCTCCCCTCCTATCCCTCTCTTTCTAGATGACCCCTGCTTCGTTTCTTTAGCTATCAAGGGGAGCTGTAAGGAAGAGTCCCGTGGCCTTGAGTGCTCATTTCTTTGGCAGAGGAGATGCTGGGGCTGGGGAAAGCCCTGTGAGCACCAGGGTGAGCAGTGTCCAGGGCAGGCTGCCGGGCAGCCATCCCCATGGGCAATGAGAAAAGAGGCGATTAGCCAGCCCCTCACCAGCACAGCAGGAGCAGCTCAAGGGGAAAGAAAAGCCGAGCCCTGGTGGTAATGACATTTTTCCACATGGGTAAATGCATTGATCTGTGACAAACAACACCAGGCTGTGCCTCTGCCCACGGTGCAGAGGAGGAGGGATGGGACAGCTTCCCCATGCAAGGTGCTGGAGGCAGAAGTCTCTCAGCTTCCTTGCGAGAAGCTGGGTGTACGTGGAGGATGGGGCACCAAGGATGTGCCTCCGGTCCCTGCTGAAACCATTGCCCACATCTTGCCCAAGGGCAGGCTCTTCCCAGTAGGTGCCTGGAGCTCCAAGTCATGCAGGGAAACCTCATGAGCAATCTCAGCCGTCGGGAAGTTCTGCAGAGCAGGAAAACAGTATGCAGAGCGCTCAGTCAAAGCTTGATAACAGAGCTACCCTGGAGTCAAACACCCTTTCACTGAGGTTAAAACAGTGACGATGAAATCTGCTTCTGTCCCTGATACCCTAACTCATACCTGTAGCCTTAGATACCTTATACCCATCCACTGCAGGCCTGTAACTGCAGGCTGGTCCCATGCTTGTAGAGCACCTAATGGAAGAGAGAACTCGCATAACGCTCCAGCCTGGGGTGTCTATTCCAGGGCAATTCCTCCGGGAAAAGCCCAAGCCATCTAAAGGCTGAACCTTGGCAGACCTGGACCTCTGCTTTGCTTGGAGCAGTTCCGAAACCAGCCAGGTGACCACATAAATGCCACTGTTCAGACAGAAGTAGTGGGACGTCCCAGGAACACCACACATCCTATGGACTAGGCATCATGTGTGTCTGAGAAGAAATACACAGGAGTGTATCATTAGTGTCTTGTCGTTGAGTGGACAAAGTGGTTTAGGAGAGCATAGGGCAAGGCACGCATCCTGCCCAAAGAGCTTAACTTCTAAGCTTTAATCAGAAGAATTAGGGCTTTGGCTCTAATTTAATCAGAATGAACAGTGGCCGTGCCATTTCGTGGGCAGGGTGCTATCAGCTCAGGGCATTCCCTCCCGCCCGGCATTCACCAGGATGGTAACCAGGGGCTGACTGCTGGTGATGGGCACTGTCCCGATGGCCAAGTTCATCCTGTGGGCTCTGGGGGAGCTGCCTGGACTGGCCTTGCCCTCCCATTGTAGGCTTAGCTCTAGGTGGGACCCCACAGGTACTGGAAACACGTGCGTGCATCTGATGGCAGCTCCAGCAGGTCTCCTACATCTCTGCTCACTCAGCACTCTCCTTTGGGCTGGAGCCATCAGGAAATGGCTCCTGATGGTGGTTTTATTGCCAGCTGGACTGTAGCCTAGGACCTGGTTTAGCCCAGCTTCCAGTACCCGTGTGGTTGCATGGCTGTGCCCTGGGTGTAGAGGAGTCAGATCAGGTCTCCTGGCAGCAACAGTGATGAGATTTGTTGCCTGCATGGCTGGTCTCTGCACTCACAACACAGGACTGCAGATGCCTTGGCAGGCCAGGACTTGTGCATGGGGAAAGGACATGGGGCTAAATCCAGGGCAGGCATCACTTTTCCCCCTCAGCTCAGCACCTACCTCCCCACCACATCGCCATAGGGTCACTTTTCCTTCCTTTTTAACTACAAAATGCCACATTTCATCTGGCAAGTGCCAGTTGAAGGCAGAGATCCCCAAATCATGCCTGGTTAAAGCAAACCACCCTGTCCTTCTGAGGTGAGCTGCAATGGTTGGTTGAAGGACTTCTGCCATTCACTTCTCTCCATCCTCTTCTTTCTGACACTCTTCTATTTGCTTTTGCACAGAAACAAGTGCATCCCTCATCGCCCTGGTCCCTGCCACTCTCCTCCCTGGTCAGAGCAAATTCTCAGCTGTGGCAGCATACAAATCCCAGGCATAGGCATTGGATGTGACCCCCCCCTTGAATAGTTAGGGTTGGAAAGGACCTTAGGATCATCCAGTTCCAACCCCTTGCCATGGGCAGGGATGCTCCACAGTAGACCCAAGGCTCTGTCCAACCTGGCCTTGAACAGGGCCACGGATAGAACATCCCAGCACCTCACTCCTCCTTGCTGTGTTTCCAGCCCCAAAAGTAACTGGGATCTTCCTGAGCAAAACCTGATCAGACCTGTGTGAGAAAACAGAGGGGGAAAAGAAAAGCCCAGGCCATATTTGTAAATAATACCAAAAAGCTGTAAGTATGTGGTTGTCCTGCTTGTTCTTACTGCCTGGGATCAGCCCGATTATTCAGGGATTCATTTTTATTTCTGAGTTTTATTTTTTTTTTCTCATTTAACAGCTGCACATTAATAAAAACTCCATTTATTGGAGGATTTGGCTGGGATTGCTATAATAAAATAGAAGGATTTGTGCCGGGCACTAAAAGAACTCTCTGCAAAAAGTAGTGTTTTTCCAGTGATTAGGAGCACTGGAACATATTGTTTTGCTGTGCAGCCCCGTCACTGCTGAGGACGGTGACAGATGTCTTGTGTTAATGTTGAATGATTAAATGCCATTTCTGAAGCCACTCCCTAGCTGTGCAGCACCGTGCTGCTTCACCCACACAATCTGCCTTCAATCTGTTCCCTGCGCTGCCAGCATCCCGCCTCGCTCACTGTCAAGAAGCCCCATCACCACCCCGGCTGCGTTGGGATGGCCAGTGTCTGGGCATTAGCCTTTCAGCCACCCTGTAAGGACCACACCAACCATGGCTGCACCTCAGAGATGGGGGATGTGGCCAGTGGAAGCAGAGAGACAAGCACCTCCCTTGGGCTTCTCATCCCGTTGCCGTGTTCTTCACCTGCACCGTTAGTGAGGACACGTTTGGTGGTAAGCATGAGCCCAGACCAAGATGTCACTATTCCTGTCACTGCTCTGCTACAAAAGGTGACACGTTCCTGGACAGTTGCCTCTCTTCTATCCACAGGCCACTCCTTGTGTCAGCAGTGGCTTCCTTGATCTCATTTTTGAGCACTGTCTTTGAGTAAGCCAAAGAGCATTGCAATCATGGATGTCTACCTACCCATGCCCAGCTGCACTGGGGGCTTCACAAGCCCTCTGGCACTGGCTTACTTGCTTCCCAATGTTCCCAACCCACCTCCTTTTATTCCTTTATTCTGCTAAACCAGTAGAGCCCACAGTCCCCGTGCTGCTCTGCCCAAAAACCAGGTAGGTAGCTCAAATCTGAGGAAAACAAGAGCCTCTGCCCAGGAGAAGAGGTGGAAACAGCTCACTGCTGTCCACATGAAATTTAGCAAACAGTGATGTTCCTCTTCAAACAGCCTGCTCTGGCCTTGGCAAACACACACAGGGATCCTTGATCAGCACATCTGTATCCTCTGCAAGTATGTTTGCTTTGCAGAACCGTTATCTGCTTGGCATCTGTTGCAGTGACTTACTCCAGCAACAAGCTGCATGTGCACCGCTCCTGACCTGCACATCTGCGACATCCGAGTCCTGGCACAGCACAGAGGACAAGTCATGTTGTTTCTCCAAGTGGAGCTGATAAACTAGGAAGGAAGGGGGGAGCCGGATGGGGAAAACCTGGATGTTCACATGCATTCACACACGTCCATTGCTGTAAGTCAAGGAGAAAACGTGGTGGGGCACTGCAGCAAGCTGGGAGATGTTAAAGAGGGGGATGCCCCCATGGGAACCCTGCACCCATCCATGCCACCTCTTCTGCCCACCTCTATTCTCTCCCTGCACCCCATGGCTTCGGGGGCAATGTCCCCCTCATCCCAGGACTGAGCACCACAGAAGAGTTTGTCCCCTGGGCGGTGCGAGGAGGCTCTGCTGCCGAAGAGGTAGGGCAAGGAGGTGCCAAACAGCAAGAGGCCCAAACCGACTTATTTCTAGCACCTCCCCTTCACAAAAATATTAAACCTGCTGTCACTTGCTAATCCATCAGCCTGACAGGTCAAGTAAAAGCAGGTTGCCCACTCGCTTTCACTTCTCCCCCAACTTAATCTCTGTGCTAAATTACAAGTTGATAATGGGTTCCCATTAATTATTGATTTTCCAGATAATACTTGTTAAAGTAGAATTAACGCTATTGTTTCTGAACAAATACTGCCCAAACACTGTGTTTAGCGGGCTTGTAATCAGCTTTACCCACTTCTCCTCTAATCTGATTGAAACAGATTTCCTACCAAATCTTTTTTATCATTTTGTTGATATTAAAAGGTCACATATTTATGCCTGCTCCAAAGTTTAATTTCAGTTACTGCAATTGATTATCACTCGGTGCTTGTGCGTGGGCAGCAGAGTGCTGATGGACACAACTTTCATTTACACTGGGGATGAAGAAGCAGAGAGAAAACGGTGGTGTTCGGTGAGTGATGTTAGGCATTGTACACTTCAGCTTATTTCCCCAAGCCCTATATTATGATTCTGTTCATCATAATGCCTTTTGACCCACTGCATTTATTCCATCATAATTATCCTTTAATACTCTTATAAATGAACTTTTAGCTTATCTTCCGTTAATTCTCAGAACAAGCAAAGCACACACGTAACAAACAAAGCCATCTAAATAAAGTGGTTAACCTTTTGGTGGCTTTCCCTGCTTATTCAAAGGCAGGCCGTGCACTTAAGAGGTAGATGGATTAATTATGCTTCCTCCCAAGAGGCACAGAGTGTGTGATGGCATTTCAGCCCCTCTTCAAGCCAAGCCCCATCGAATGGTCCTCTGAAGAGCCAAAGCAATGAATTAAACCCAAAGCAAAACTAGCTGGCAGAAGTATGGCAGGTCACTATGGGATTTCTCTGGTGTCGCTCGAGCCAAATGGCATGAGGAGCTGAGATGAGCTAGTTAGAAAGGGAAGGTGGAGGTGAGTCGTCTCAAGCACTTGAGAGGCTTCAATTCAATCTCCAGCTTGGCCACGAGCTCTCAGCAAGCTCTCTGAAGACTCAGCTCTCTAGCACATGGAGGGAATCCCCCTCCCAGGTCTGCCCTCTGTACCTGCACCTTAGACCAGAGACCATTTTCACAAGGCAGCCATCAAAGAGCTCCCAGTACTAAGCAGTATATCATCTTCCACCTTGTTTCTCCTCCATGACCATGCTCAAGCCATGGTAATAGGGATGCGCCAGCTTGTTCCATTTACTGTGTTTCTGAGTCTGGCACATAATCACATCTCACCTATAGTCTCAACAAAGTCTCCTACAGATACAAATACTCGAGCAATACAATTTCTGGGGAGCACAGAACCAATTCTGGTTTGCAGCTGTAGCTGGATGCCCTGCAGACTGGCCTGGAGACATCACCTGCCAGCAGAGTCTTTCTTGTCCTTCATAACCCAGGAGGCACAAGTCTCCAATACTCCAAGGCAGTGCCTTGGACACCTGCCATGTCAGACTCTCTCAAACTCTTCTTCTACAGATGGTAAAGCTGCAACCCATCTCTGCTGTGACCTGATTTCCCTGATCCACCTTGTGATGAGCGCAAGGATGCTGGCACTGGTCACTGCCCGCATCCCAAGGGGGAGGAGAGGCTCCTGCACACCTACCACCCAGGCAGCTCTGCTGCTCGTGCACTTCTGGGTGTCCCAGATGGGGACAGGATCATTAAGGGATCTGTGGCACAATGAGTGGTCACCTCCTCAACAGAAGATGCCTGCAGCTGCCATCTCAGCTCCTCTTGCCACAGCCCCCTCAGTCTCCTTGCTGCGGTTATTTATTACTAGCGCGACAAGCAAAGCAAGAGACTGTCCCATTCCTAGAGAGTTTGCTAAACCTGGCCATGCAATAGAAACGGAGCATTATTTTCCCTGAAGGAGCTGGGATACAGAGGTTAAAAACCAGACTCAATACAGGCTCTAGCTGCCCAGGGCTCAGGCTTTAGATGTGTACGTGCGACCCTGCAGACCCTAACACCTTCTGAGCAGCTGGTCAGTGGTCAGCATGATTGGCAGCAAGGCCCTGCAGGTGGAGCAAGGCACGGAGATGGATTGATGCTTTAACCACCAAGCTGTTGTCCTGCAATGTCTCCACGTGCAGCACGGACTCATCTGCTTCAGCATCTCCTTCCCCATACACATCCTGCATCTACCTGTTCCAAAGACAGACTGCTTTCGTTTCCCATCAGGTACTCGAGGGTATCTCACTTGCATCATTCAGCGGTATCCGGAGGACAACTCATTGGAGACAATTCTGAAGATCCCTGTTTTACAGACTGAGTAAACTCTGCAACTTGCCAGTGAAAATCAATTAGATTTTCATGGAAATTTGGTGATATTCAGTGAAAAGCTATTAGCGTGCATAATGAGAAAATACCTAATTCTCCCAAAGACGGTTTTATGCCCATAAGTGTATCTACAATAACCTGGAAAGGTTAGATTATAGCTAGTAATGTCACGCAGACCTCTAAAGGAGATTAACTCAGGAGTTTTCTTTATTAAAGCTGTGCTGTTTGTGAGTCTAACTGCAGTGATAGACACTAAACAGTACTAAAGCAGGTTAACAGCCCTGAGCTGCTCTGTGAAACAACCTGTACACACTGGTGCCCATTCCAATAAAAGAAGATCTCAATAAACAACAAATGAAACAGCCGTCCTATCTGGTCCCCATCCCATCTTATTTGCTCTCTAATATTATTTGCCCTCACAAAATCCTGTTATAGTCTTTTTTCCACCAAGATTATGATTCTTCCAAAGTCACGGGGCTGGATCCTCAGCTGCTGTGGGCTGACCCAGCTTTGTCAGCTAATGGGACTATGTGGAGTTACACCAGCTGGGAGTCTGGCTGCTCCCTTGCTTCACGTGGAATAGACTCACCAAGATTAACAGTTAGCCTTAAGACTATCATGTTTTTATTGTAAAGAAATCACTCTAAAAGCATTTTGCCCTATTCAGTTTTTAAGAATCCAATCCTCTGCTGTAGCTTAAGGACAAACAATTTCCTGATTACCACCAGCAGAGCCGAGGCCAACTTGAGGAGTTTTTATTTATTCCCTGATCACATAATCCATATTCCACAGAATTTGCCGTATGAAATATACTCCTGTGTAATACCAAAGTGTTAATGGCACAGAGTAAAACCACAAGCTGGTTTGAAAGGCAGAGATTTTGAAGGGAAAGATATGAAATCACATAATGCAGCTCCATAATCGTTTGACAATAAATGATCCTTTTATCCGATTATTATTTCAGCTGCATGTCTTCAATAACAGGCAGCAGTTACCCCTTCCCCAGAGCATGCGGACCACAGCTATGACCAAAGAGCAGTGAATTGTACCAGGGAAGCTGGGTCCTGCTTCTTCATCACCCCATGCACAGCCTGAGGTCCTCAAACCTTAGGACCATCAATGGGGTGAGACACTGGATCACACCATTAACTGCTTTAAACTGCACTAGCTCCAGTCAAAATGCTGCACTGATGGTTATTGACTGGCAGGCAGGGAATGGAGGGGACCAATATAAGAATATAAAGACAGCATTGCAAAGAAAATAAGAGCCAAGTCTCTACATTTACCAAGAGCAAATATATCCCCTGCTCGTGAGCTCGCTTTCCTACAATATGCTGCTTGTTGAGCTGCCATTCATGGCTCAGAATAGTTTCCTTTTAGTCAATAAACTCTTCCAGTTTTAAACAAGGAAAGCAGCAGTGGGCACATCTTTTGGTGACAGCAGCAGGAAATTACCAGCTCCTTCACTTTCCAAGAGGAAATTCTCTCCCGCTGACAGATGACTTAATTTGTGAAGGATTTGGGAGAGCTGACATAGCACCAGGGAAAGTCTGCTTTTTTGTGGCTTCAGGAAAGAAACGTGATCCTTTTCCATCAGATTAGAAGCTCAAAGAACGTAAGCATGTTGATAAAATAATACTATGGCTTCTCAAAAGAACCTGATTTCATTCTGGTTCAAAATGAGTGTTATACAATATTGGCTGTGCCCATATTGACCAGTTTTCAACCTATTTTACCGCTAAATCCTCAGATCGACACCGGCCTTTCTCAGCACAGAGGAGTTTGGTCAACTACCACGCTGCAAAGGAACATTGAGGTTTGAGCAAAAAACACCATGCAGCGTATATCATCCTTACACCAGCATCAACACAGAGCTTTAGAAACACCCACAAGCAACATCCCCGCTTGGCAACCACTCTTCTCCTCCTAGGGATCCCAGCCATTGCCCGCGCTTTCCAAGGAAGAGCCTGCATGTGGGGATAAAGGCTCTTGTCCAAGTCACCTTATTTATTCATGGGCCTTCCTTTGACAGCAAAGAGCACTCAGTCCTGTGGGAGCAATGTAACCGATTCACGCGCGGATGTCCAAAAGGGCAATTTGCAAACTAATTGCCCGCACACAAGGCGCTGCGCAGACAGGTTGTCCCAACACCGCCTCTGCCTACGTTTTGTATGCCTGGCAAGAGGCGGTTGAAATGCTTTCTGGGCAGACAATGGGCTTGCTCAAGTGTGCAACTCTTTCGAAGGGAAGCTCCCCGCCCACCCCGGGTGGTGAAGGTTTGTTCTGCCCGCGTCCAGCTGCCGTGTCCTGCCAGGAAAACACTGGGGCCATGTGCGGGACAAAACAGTTCTTTTGCCTTATTGCCTCTGCCGCCGGCTCAGAAGGACGCAGAGACTATCAGCAGCATATGGGCCTCGGGGGACTTCCAGCCATTTAACCAACATTATATGCTCCATAACAAAACAACAATATTTGGGTACTTAGATCCACCAGAGAGCTAAATTAAATTCCCTAGGCGGCGAGGCTGCTATGCTAATTGCCTTGCCTTGTGGATTTGCCATGCGGCTCCCCAAGAAACAGATTGGCCCGTTTTTCAGACAACTGACTGTTAATTGGAGTAATGAATAGCAGGCTGGAGGGGCCACTCATTTAGCTTGGTAAATTCAAACCCCCCTTATTCATGAGGACAAGCGAGAGGTGAAGTGGTTTCCAGGGGAGGTGGGCAGACGGGCTGGTGCCAGGTCAACCCAATGTGCGTTTCTTTCCCTTTACACTGGGAACACAAGGGAAGGTTTAGCACCTGATTTCCCCATCCCTCTGCGATGCTGTGGTCTTCAGACAGCTGAATCACCTGTAAGAAGGGCTTCCCCCATTGACTGCAGATCAGCTGGTCCCTTTAGTGAGCAGGTCTCTTGTTCTGTGGTCCTGAACACAAGCAACTTCTACTGCACGTGGGAAAGCCCTTGGTTTTCCTAAGCTTTGCTTCCCAGGCAGCTCTGATGGGCTGGACAGAAAGGCAGGAGCAGGCCGAGCATCCTCATCCTCAGGGGGCTCGCTCCTGCATCCTCAGCTGGCCACACAGCCACTGCTCCTTCCCCTTCCCGCAGGACAAAAAAGGCTCTAAGAGCAAGCTCTAAAAAGCTCTACGGAAGAGGCTGGGATCAATTTTCTGCAGAGGAAGCAGAACTATATGGTGGGAAAGGGCTTTCTCCTCCCTCAGAATATTCACAATTGACTCCAAGATGATGACAAGAGCATAAAAATCTTTATTAACAAGGCACAGGTTGTCTATTCAGCTGAATAAATCCATGCCACTTGACAACCAGCTTAGCTAATGAATAATACACATATTTGAACACTTTGTCCGCACACCCACTGGTAGAACATCCATTTCTGACTGCCTGGAAACCCAGCCCTAATATGAGATACGGGAAACAATTCCTGACATCGTGAACAGTTAGAAATGGCAGAAGTCTGTTTGCACTTTGCCCATCCTCCCCACCCATTTTTTTTCCATCAAAATGAGCTTCTTGAAGGAATTAGGGATAACATTCAGCGTGGGGCTATGTGACAGCCCACAGATGGATGTGTTTCTAGTGAATCTGGAGAAGTTAAAACCACACTGATAGCAGACATGAAGAAAATCTGGGGACTTCTTCTTAATTACATTCCACTCTGCACACCCTGTCTGTATGAATAAGCACACAAGGGTGGAAACTGCCTGGCAGTGTTTTTAATACAACTGCTGGGGTTTGGAGTAGCAGACACCTCATATCAAGATGGGGTCCAAATCTGCCCTTAGAGACCCATCACCCAGGCTTCAGACCTTGGTCTAAACCACTAAAAGCAGAACTCACACTTGCTGGGAGCAGGTGCAATGCCATTGAAGTCGTCACGTTTCAATGTCACCCTTGAGTTCAAGCAGCTTCTACAGACTGCAAGCGAGGCACGAGGGCAGGGAGGAATAAACCCATTGTAAAAGGTTCCAATAGAAGCATACCTAGTCCCTGCTCGCAGCCCTACAAACCAAGGGGTTGAAAGTTTTGATGCCTTTTCTCCCTCGTACTCAATTCTCCTGCATACAGACATGAACAAGGATATATCCCCTTACCTAGAAGAGCAACAAACCCAATTTTACTCTTTTTTTCTTCTGCAAGCAGAATCGATTCACGCTTCATTGCAATAACCCAAGGCACAGGTCAAATACGGAGGGAGCAGAGGGGGAAAATCTGGCAATGATCCTCCCGTACGTCACTGCAGACAAGAGGCACACACCTCAGTACAAATACACAAGCGCTAAGCCATCTCCATTCATGTTTCTAATTAGTGCAACCCATTTAACAAACAGACACATAATATAGGTCAATTATGTAGGTCATGATAAATTTGCACACAACTTCAGCCTGTAGGGCGCCAAAAAGACCACTTCGAGGCAGCATTTGCAAAGCTACAGCTCGCACAGCTTGCCAAGAGCAGCGAGGAAAGCAGAGACCTGCTGGGGTTGTCTGGTTTGTGGTACTACAGCCACCAACAACAGCAACGAAACCCTCGGCGGCATCCCCCGGGAGACAGCCACTGCGATACAACCACTGAACATGGTGCAGCCCATCCAGCATTTATACTAGACAAATCCAATGCAAAGCCCCTAAGATTGTCTATTGCACCCCACTAAATTGCAGAGAAAGAGCAAAATATACTTCGTAGGCCAGTTCTAGAGTGCTTCAGATCTGGAACTTATTGTCACACAATACCTTTAGCTCAAAACCAACAAATAAATCCCGGCAGGCAAAAAGTTCAGACCACAGAAATTGGTGGAGCATGATTAGAAAAGCCAAGACAGAGCTGGAAAAGCAAAGCAGTCAGTGGAGTGCCTTATATGTGAACATGGCAAAGGCATGTTTCGATCCCGATTTCCTCGGAATAGGAGGCTTACAGGACTGGCTTGCCCCCCTGCCTCTTCAAACCTATTGAACCAGTTACAAGTTTCAGCCACAATTGCCAGAAACGTAAATGTCTCCAAGATCCCAGACTGGTTTGGGTTGGAAGGGACCTTAAAGCTCATTCAGTTCCAATCCCCTGCCATGGGCAGGGACACCTTCCACTAGAGCAGGTTGCTCCAAGCCCCTGTGTCCAACCTGGCCTTGAACACTGCCAGGGATGGGGCAGCCACAGCTTCTCTGGACAATCTCTGCCATGGCCTCATCACCTTCCTGATGTCTAATCTAAACCTCCCCTTTGCCAGGTTAAAGCCGTTCCCCTTTGTCCTGTCATGACGAGCTTTAGATCAAGCTGCCATGTTTCATTTTATGAGCTTGTGAAAAAAACACAGGTAGGTATCCAGAGGAGACAGAACACATGTATGCATTCCCCATGGGAAAGCAACTGCCAACTCAGCATTAGCAGGTTTGCCCATGGCCCTGGGACAGATGCAGCTCCACAGAAGCCACGGGATGTGCCAAGTCCTGCCTTGCTAGGAATTTTGGGGAGGAACGATGAGGCGCCACAGTGGAGGCATCAAAAGAGCAGCAGGTGCCATGTGGGGTGTTAGGTACGGGATGGGACTGCAGAGCTCCTTGTTCTGCTCAGGGTGTGGGGAGAATGTGGCGACCGAAATCACACCAAATGCTGCAAGTGTGGGGTTTGCAGGGAGATAAAGGGGTTGTGGGACTCAGACCTGTAGGGAAACAAGCTTAATGTTCAGTGATGGCCACATCTTGGATGGGAATTTGCGGTGCTTGTTTCGTTGCTGTCACCTTTCCTCTGTATTTCCAAGCATATTTGAGTTCTGCATCCAGCTCTGGGGCCCCAACACGAGAGGGACGTGACTGTACGTGAGAAAGGAACAAATGTAAAACCTTTAGAACCATCCACACTCCTCTCCAGGGCCCCAGATGAGGCAAGGGTGTTGAAGAACAGACTGAGAACTGTTCCCTGTGCACATAAATGGTGCTTTTCACAGGAGAAAAAAAGGAACCCAACCCACATTACACTCTGGAATATCTCATCCGCACGGCAGCGCTGTTCAGGAACATACACGCAAGGTATTTCACCTATGAGAAAGAAATACTTTACTGCTTTGCCCCGTCCCTGGGGAAACGATGTGCCAGATAAAATAACGCCCTGCTTTTCCATGAGGGCCTCGCTTCCCACAGTCTTTGGGAATGAAAAAGGAGAGAAGAGAAAGCCTCTCTTGTTTTGCTGGCTTTTCAACTGCATCTTTTAGCAACTGGTCAGAGACGCATCTGTCATTTAGGGTTGGAAAGCATTATATTCCCAGGGAAAACAATATTGATCACAGTCACAGAACCCCAGACTGGTTTGGGTTGGAAGGGACCTTAAAGCTCATCCAGCTCCAACCCCTGCCACAGGCAGGGACACCTTCCACTGGACCAGCTTGCTCCAAGCTCCGTCCAACCTGGCCTTGAACACTGCCAGGGATGGGGCAGCCACAGCTTCTCTGGGCACCCTGTGCCAGGGCCTCAGCACCCTCACAGGGAAGAGCTTCTCCCTCATGTCCCATCCCAATCTCCCCTCTCCCAGGTCAAACCCGATCCCGAGCACAGCCGCAGCCTCCCCTCCCAGCCCCACCAGCCCCGGGACCGAGCCCCGTGCCCCGTCCAGTGCAGCCCCGGCCCGCACCGCGCCTGCGCAGAGGGAGCGGCGGCCGCCCCGGGGCGGGGCAGCGGCGTCGCCATGGCGGGGCCGGCGGCGGTGTGAGTGCGGGTGGTGGGGTCGGGCGGGAGCTGTGCTGGGTACCGGGGGAAGGCGGCTGCGGGCCCGGCGCGGTGGCGGGGAGGCGGTGGGGGGGTTGGGGGCCGGGCCGGGCCGGGCCGCTCCGGGGCCTGTGCCGCGGCGGGCCGCTGCCCTGTGGCGGTCCCCGCGGACGCCCGCCCTCGCCGGGAAGCTTCTCCCGTGCAGCAGATCGCGCAGAGTTAGCCCCGGTTCTCTTCAGCGACACCGGGGTTATGCTGGCGGGACGCTGCTCCTCCGCGCCCATCGCGCTGCCGGCCTCCCCTTTCCCTCCTTGGAGGCTTCTGTCTCCTCAGAGGATCGTCCGCATCCTGCCGCTTTCCTCCCGTGGCGTTGAGCGCTCGTACCCGCAGTTGAGGCCTTTGGCACAGTCACCCCATAGATGCGCAGGGATTGCCCCCCATTTCCTTGCCATGCCACCCTACCACCCCCCATTCGTGTTCCTGCGCCGCTGCACTGCCCTGTTTTTTCATGTGTATTTGTGCCTGTCGTTTTGCTTTCCTCCATTTTCATCCCATTTTGTCGTGCCCCTTGTTGGCACTACGCTGAAATCACCTTGAATTTAAATTCCTCCCTCTCATGCCTTCTGCATCTTCTGAATTCATACGGTGAACAGATTTACATACGCGCCAAAGCCTGAAATCAACCTCATCAATTGGTTTGCTTTCTCTTCTTCATCACACTCTCAAAGAAGGAAAGGAATAATGTGATTTGCGCCCCATAAATCACCACTGGCTGCTGTTTAATTATGTGAATGATGTTTGATGGACAGAGCCTTGGGCAACCTGCTCTAGTGGAAGATGTCCCTGCCCATGGCTGGCGTTTGGAACTGGATGAGCTTTAATGTCCCTTCCAACCCAAACCAGCCTGGGATTCTGTGGTTCTGTGTAGTGTGAGTGCTTGTTCTTGCCTTGTGCTTTGCTGTGCTTTCCTTCCAGGTATTGGATTTAGGGTATGTGTACTGTATAATTCCCTGGCTCTTCCATCTTTTCTTTTCAACACTGTTCTTAAGTTGTACTTGTCCAGCCTCCTGGGACCATCTTCACTGTCCAGGAAGTAATAAACGTAACTGCAAGTGATTCGGGTTGGCCAGAGAGGTTGTGGGATCTCCATGCTTGGAGGTTTTCAGGATGAAGTTGGATACAGTCCTGAGTCCGTTCTTTGACTGGTTGGATGAGGGACCTCAAGACGTCATCTTCCCATCTCAGTCACTGTATTTCGCTACTCTGAATTCTCCTTACTCTCTTCATCTTAGGCCTCAGTAGCAATGGGGAAATAAAAGATTTATGCAGCTTCATGTCTTTAAATTAGCTGTAGATCTCAATGACATGCTGAAGGAGGATGGATATTTTCCTTCTGAACCATTGGGAAAGCAGTGAGCAGTGTCGTAGGTATCCAGCAGGCATGGGTGTGTGTGATGGTTGGGACAAGCAACATGGGAGAGGGGGTTTGCTGCTAGGTCCAATTTTACAAGTGATTCACAGATCCTCCATTGTCCTGCTGGAATAAATGTGGGCATTTCAACTTCAACTGCAGGTTCCACTGGGTGAGCTGAGACAGATTTGAGCACTGAAGACAGTAGCTGGTATCTCGATTTTACTCCAGCTGCTGAAGGAGCTGCAGGCATAAAGTCTTCTCTTTGCCAGCAGTGGTCTGGCCCACCCTGTGAGGTTTTTGTTACCAGGCTGTTTGTTGCAGTCACTTCCTACTTGCTTTGACTGACGTACCCGTTTTCTTATCACTGATCTAAACCAGTAGTTAAGTATTTCACTGATGCGCAAGTTGAAGTTTACTCCTGTAAATCCCTTATCAAATAACGTTCATACTCTTAGTTCCTTGTAGCAGGTTTAGAAAATAAAACACCTGTTTCCTTCTCTGTTGGATATAGGAGTGATGTGGGAAGCACCTGTTTTGTGTGAAGGACAAGAAATAAAACATTTGATAAAGGGAAGAAACAAAACATCCGATAAATGGAAGCCATGAAGATGTCCAAGCGGTTCTTTGCTTTTGGGATCTTGGCATGCATAGCTATTTATGTTGCATACATAAAATGGCACTTGGATTCCAAACAAGTTGTTGGAGCAACAGAAGGAGTTGCTGAGAGCAGGGGAGAAAAACTGAACCATCAAGCACTGACCACAGAGCTCTCGGTCTTCTATGGGATTATGTTTGATGCAGGAAGCACAGGAACTCGCATCCATATATTTAAATTCACACAGCAGCCAAAAGGTACAGTTTTGCTCTTTGAATCGTACATGAACTATAACCTGTGGGGCAGATTACTGATGATTCTTTTCTAGGGATTACTTGAACAAACAGTTCTGTCTCGAGAGCCGCCAGGAAGTATGCTGTTATTGAAGCATGTAGGTTTGGATGCAGTTATGAAAACATTCAACAAGGAGGAAATGCTGTAATGTCAGAATGTGATGAAATAGCAGCTCTACCTTCTTCTAACTGAAAAGGAGCAGCTTTTCATCACACTGCATGGTGGAAGAGGGGGTTATAAATTCAAACTGCCTCCACATTTTCACTGTGAGCTTGTTGGCTGTGTCCAGTTCCTGGCAGGGAGTTGCTTCTCTCCGCATTGGCTGGTTTTCTGCATCCTTGGGTTTAGTGTTGGATTTAAATTGCAGAACTTCAGTGTTTGATTCAAATTGCCGTGCATTGCATTTGGGTGAAGGTATTGCTGAGAAGTGGGGCGGTGGGGAAGGGACAGAAAATCTGCAGTCACAAGCTTCATTTGTTGAGGTGTTGTCCACTCCTCTGTGAAACTCTTTAAGATGAGAGAACCCATGTGGATGCTTTAGTATCACCTTAGTAGGTGATCTGAGGATGCTTTTAAGGATGAGCAGTGAGGTGTGATTGGCCTGTGGGGAGCACCTTAGGTTTGCAGAATGGGCTAGTGTAAAGTGTTTAAAGGTTGGGTGGCTGTGGGTAGTTCATTAGACAGAGGCTTTAGTCGACTTCCATCATGATGTAACTTGTAAGATGGTTTTACTTTTGTGTCTGCAAGATTCTTTGTGCCATTACTTATTTTGGAATGCTGTTTTTGAGCAGAGACTCCCAAATTGACCCATGAGACGTTTAAAGCCCTGAAGCCAGGTCTATCTGCCTATGCTGACGATGTTGAAAAGGTAATCTTGTTTCTGTTACTGTAAAAGCACGTGGCCCCAGATCTCCTGAGTTTTATGTGCCCTGCAAAACATGAAATGGCAGCGAGTTCTCTGTCACTCTTTGGAAAACCTTTTGGATGTGACCTGTTGCTGGATGATGCCCGCTATATCCACCAGGTGTCATGCTGTAGGAAATACCGAGTTCTCCACCTTCTCACGACACTCGCTTTTTCTGTTCCACATTTAAAGTGAATAATACCTCTGATCACTCTTTTGCCTTTCCAAGAAAGGTAAAGAGTTTCTGAGATGCCTTTTGTTTCGTTCTTTCTCTGCTCACAGAGTGGCCAGGGAATAAAAGAGCTCCTGGAGGTGGCAAAGGAGGAAGTTCCAATGGAGCTGTGGAAGTTTACTCCTCTGGTCCTGAAAGCCACAGCTGGCCTACGGTTGCTGCCAGGAGAGAAAGCTCAGAAGTTGCTGGATAAGGTACTGCTTCTTTCAGTTTGCTTTCCAGAAATTCTGTAGCAAACTTTAGTCCTTTCTTTGTAAGGTGCATACTCCTTTGTCTTCATGTACATGAGACATTTCTGACATTTAACCCTGAGTGCAAGTGGGGTTGGGGGGAGAAACTGTGTGAGTACAAGCACAGAGGAATGATGACAGCTCTGAGAAAGCCTGGAGATGACATATAACAAGTGTAATGAGATACTCCTCTAACAGTCACCACAGGCTTGTTCTTACTGGGTGTATTTGTTGGTGGTTTTGACCAGGATGCTGCTATTTTGAGAAGAACTCTATTTGGTCCTGTTATCAGCCTGCTGCTGCAAGGCTGCTCCTTTATATTGATTGGATATAATTTAAATTGTATTTATAGGCATGTAAAATATGTTTAATATTTTAAAATGTTATAAAAATAAACAAAATGTTACATTCTAGTCTTTATGGCTGCAGGAAAAGTTTAAGTATGCATTAAATGTACTCTTTTTCTAAGCAATAATTGGAAGGAAGAAATGTGGTGTGGTGGAAAACCAGTGTTTGTATTGTTCTCTGCTGCCTGCAAACTAGTTTGTTCTTTCCACGCTGGATGTCAGCTGGAACTGCTGTAGTTGTTACTTTAGAGGACTCTGGAACCCTGGGGCTTTGCTACTTCATGTAGGATGTAGTGTGAACAACCTCTAACAGCCAACATGCTCCTGTTAAAAATGCCGTTTCCTGGAGCATTTCTGAAAGCCAGGGTGTCCATCTCCTCTGGCTCCCATGCATATATAATACCTTGTGGGTAGCCAGTTGCAGCAAAGTCAGCTGGGTTCCCTTCCCTGCCCATGTTCATCCCTTGTTAATGGCATTTCTGAGCAGTCTTCAGGGCTGGCTCTGGCAAATAGCAGACCATGGGCTGATGCTTGTTGGGCTCTTGAAGTCCAAAGTGGTGAGCAGCAGTCAGGATCTAACCCAAGAAGAGGAGCATCTGTGTATAACTGTAGTTACATAGAACACTTGCTTTCCAGTTGAAAAAGGGTTTCGCTGAGTTAGCTTTTGTTTGAACTGCAGGTGAAGGAGATCTTTCAGGCTTCCCCTTTCTTCGTGAGGGACAACTGTGTGTCGATAATGAATGGAACCGATGAAGGTAGGATAACCCCTTCTGCAACCGTGGGGATTGCAGCCTCACTGTGACCAGTCCCAGCTCACTGTGGTGGGAGCCCACAAGCAGCAGATTTGACACAGTTTTGATGCTGCTGTGTTTTCCAGTTCGAAGTCCTGAACTCTGTCCTGATTTTCAAAGCTCTTGAGTGCCAAGCAGTTCCTGTGGGATCACCAGGAAGCCACTGTGCAGTGAGCACTTCTGGAAAGGTTTCTGAGTATCTGCTTGTTGAGACAGCAATTGGTTTTGCACACCCTGCTCTTGACAATCCTCATCAGATATTTCTGGAAATACTTGGAATGCTTTCTGGAAGTATTATTTAATGATAACTAATCTAATGAGTGTGATTGTGAATTCAATCTGAAGAAAAGTTATATAGAAGGAAATATGTTCTGAAGTAACTTGATGCTCATCAAAAAATGATGAGGACAGAACCCAGAATCAGCCTTGATTTCTAATAATTTGAAGAAACTTCTAAATTCTAAGTAACTAAGTGTTGAAGTGCATTTTAAGTCTGCTTAGAAAACAGACTTTAAAATAGCTGGAGCTGTTTGGAGCTCTTTACGAGCTTCTTTTTTACTGCTTGATGGAAAAAGGCCATTGTAATTCTTCTTGTTTTGTTTTAAAATCATTAACAGCAGTGACAGCCTCGGTTCAGCCAGGGGTTGAACTGGACCGTGTTCTCTTGCATGCCTCGAGTTTTAACCCCATGGATAAATATTTAAATTGGTTAACATGAGGCCCACTAATTAATCTAATTTATGGAGAAAAGGTTTATAAGCCAAGAAGAGGACAGAAACAGAGCAGGAAAACCCAAAACACTGAAAAGATGAAAATTCTTAGTATTCAAAAAGCAAGCTGAGAGCCTGACATCGAACAGAATCCTACCAGTGGATGTCTTCCTAGAAAATGAACAGCGTGTCAGTCATTTCCATGTCTTTTAGCTAAGGACACTTGAAGCCTTTGTGACTTCCTGTCTAAGTTTTTGACCTGTGAAATAGAGTTCTCCAGGTGTTTCATATATGGGCCTTCTCTTCCAAACATCACACAAGCTCTGGTTTAAGTCACTCTCTGTGTTCATGACATCTAATCTTGTGTTGTGACAGACACTAGCAGTTGTGGAAGCACTGGCTTTGGGGCAGCTTGGGTCAGGGGAGCTCAGCACAGCCAGTCCTCTTCACCCTTCTTGCTTAGCTCTCAGCCAGACGTCCTTTGGAGACTGTATTAGAAGTCCTCTTTTTGTGAACGGGGGCAAGGGAGCTTGGGGCAGATGGTCTCTGGTGTCTCTCTCTGTTGTCGGACCACAAGCTCTTGTTTGCTGATTGTTTTGTTTAGATGGTGCAGTTAAACTTAAAATCCATCTAAACAGCTCCTAAACCAGAAAGCCCTTGTAAGAGGGCTCACCACCTTTGGTACTATTGTTAGATAAAATGGAGTGCTATGATCTAACAGGGTGTCTTTTAAATCTTTTCTTTGTTAGGTATTTCAGCCTGGATCACAATAAATTTTTTAACAGGTATGTGTACATGAGCATGTGCATAAGGATGTGACTGGTGATGTGGAATTCATACTGGTTTCTGCCCCTGCATGGGATTTGCTCCATTATTGGGGTGGAGTGGGAGAAAGAAGTATCTGGGAACAAGGCAGCAGTTGGCCTATGTACGTCATTAGGATTTGGACCATTTACTTGACACAGTGAGGGGTTTCATCCCTTTCTCTAGGTGTTTAATGTTGCCTTTCTTTCAATTCCCTGTAGGGTACCAGAGCATTTTATTCCTTTCTAGAGTCTGCCACCAGCTTTGGCTAAATTTTTAATGTGGGTATTCTGGTTGTTCTTGGCAGCTGCACAGAACGAAAGAAAGGGCTATGCTACATCTTTAGAGATTTATAACTTAGAGATACCACAAATACTTGTACTGCTGAGTCAGAAAAGGGTAGCTAAAGGGGAAAAGAAAGCAGCTTAAGCTGAAGCCCTCTCCAAGTAAAGCAGTCTGACCCCCAAGCGCTCTGTTCAGCACACATGGTGTGTGTAGCAATGCAACAAGTGCTCTAAAGCTTTTTGTGCTCACAGGATATATCAGAAAGGTCAGAGATCTTCAATCAGCAGCTGTCATGATGCATACCGAGGTACTTGGCACAAGCTAGTCTTGTCAGGAAAGGTGTATGTGAAGGATCTGAGAAGGATGGGATTTAAATGAGAAGAGAGGTCTGGACTGGCAGCAGGAAGAATTCCAAGACTGCTGAGTCTGAGGCCACTTCTTTTCAGTCTGTCATCCCCTTGGCTGTAGGAATCTGCAGAATATCACTAAGGGATAAGGGAGAGGTGGCCAAGGAAACCACATTCCTCTGTGCTGCGAAGAGGTTGCCGGAGTAGAGTTAGCAAAAGGGTCCTTGCATCCACTGAAAGAATGTTTAGAAACCCAGTAACCAAAGCTGCTGTAATTAGAGCATGAACAGCCCCAGAGAAATGAGAGAAACTCTGTCACTTGAGATTCTCAGGACACTTGATAAAGCCAAAATAAGCACCCAGTAGATGATAGTATAATTTAGTCCTGGCTGGAAGCTGAGGGATGTTGTTGATTGTCCTGTTTCTTTACCATTGTACTTCTGGGTTTGCTCCCCTAGCCAGTTTCTCACAGCACCCCCCATGGCTTTCTTTGTTCTGTCACACGTTTCAGGTAGCCTAGATGATCCGCAGAAGAGAAGTGTAGGGATGCTGGATTTGGGTGGTGGATCAACACAGATCACCTTCCTTCCACGCACCGAGGTAATGTGAACATGCACATTGCTGGGGAATGCTGGTGCAGTAACTGCTCAGATTGGTTTCCCTTGGAAACAGACCACGAGTTTGTCAGCGTGACATGAAGCCACGCTTCTGACAGAAAACCCTGTGTCACCTGGCCACATCTACCTTGTTACAGTCAGTCACAGAGGCATTCACAGCTCCCTGTCAGTCCTCTTACTCCAGCGCTGTGGGTTGGTGATGCATGTCATGAAGTTGCCAGGGCTGCTTTCTCTTGGGGGAAAACACAGTGTTCACCTGAGCACCTTCAGTTTGTGCTGATAATGATGAAGAACTCAAATGCTGTTAGTGAATTCAGTCCAAAATTTGGCCTGTATTGGGTTTTAGGAACACAGTAAGATGCCTTCTCAGTCCTTGTTTCTGATTTTCCTGAGTTCACTCAGTTGCAAATGAATGCTTTCTAAGAACAATTGTTATTATGCATTAAAAAATACATGCTGATGGTTATCATTTTGGTTTCCTGTTCTGGCATTTGTATAGGTGCTCTGTAAGTTGGATGTCCTGTGGATGTGACGTTGTAAGGCTCTGGCCTGAGCAGAGATACTGTTTATAGTAAAGCTGCACAAAAGCAGAGTATTGGGTTGCTGTATCTAGTGTCCCAGTCTCGGCTAATCAAGATACTGCTTTTATAGAAGGGGATGTGAAGTGTCCAGGATGTGGAAGTTCTGGACGTAGAGATGGTGTTAAGATCTGGGCAGCATGAATAGCATCATAGCCTGAGCTTTGCTCCCCACAAATATGCCAGCGTGCTGGTGCACTTGGGGAAGAGTCTGCAAAGTGCTGTAGATAATTGCCCTTTCATTTCTCCAGGCCACAGGCTGGTCCTCACTCTGTTCCTTGGCAAGCACAGTGAGGTGCTTTTCCTCTGGCTCGTGGAAGTTCACAGCTGAATTCATTTGAGTAGGAAGTTAATGCGTGCCTGGCTTTCATATTAGTTTGCACACTTTTCCCTAGCAGGGATCATGTGAAGAGGCAGTTGCTGTAGCCTCTTGATAAAAGTAGTTAGGAGCTGGAATAAGGATTCCCTTTTAATTCAAGTAATTCTTTTATACACCAGTTCAGTGTGGATGCAGATAGAAGTGTAACCAGTGTAGACCCTGTCATGTGAAGACACTGTTCTAGCTCCAGGTTTTGCGGTTGTCTTGTGTATCGGTGGTCAAATCGATATACTTGCAGGTTCATCATTTCTCTTTGAACTGGGTTGTTTCATGTTGGTTTGGGAGATTTTGTTGTTGATTGCTGCTGCTGCTGGCAGAAACCTTGCAGTGACATCTTTTTCTGCCTCCAGGCAACTCTCCAGACATCACCAGCTGGCCATACAACTTCATTTCAGATGTTTAACAACACCTACAAGCTGTACTCATACAGGTTAGTTGTGGGAAAGAGCACATTGTACACACAGAGGCTTTCTATGAAGCCACTGAGACCTAGGTGTTCTGCTGTAAGAGGTCCTTACAAATGAGTATTGGGAAGAAGTGGAGAAACTTGAGCCACCATGTTATTACTGTGGTAATGAACCTTGGCTGCCCACCAGGTGCCCCCCAAGCTGCTCTGTCACTGTCCTTCCATCAACAGGACAGGGGGAAGAAAATACATTAAAAAGCTCATGGGAGGTCACCTACCAGTTGCCATCGTGGGCAAAACAAGACTTTCCTTAGAGAAGTTAATTTATTGCCAACTAAACAGTAGGATAATGAGAAATAAGAACAAAATCAAAAACACCTCCCTCCGCCTCTTCCTCCTTCCCAGGCTCAGCTTCACTCCCTACTCTTCTCCCCCTTCACTGCCAAGTGGCACAGGGGGACGGTCAATGGACTTTGCAGTCAGTTCATACTGCTTTGTCTCTGCCATTCCTTCTTCTTCACTGGCTTCCCCTCCTCTCAGTGTTCTGGGCAGAAGGAAGCAGCTTTTTCCCACCCATATTTGCTGTGGGGTGTGTTTGGGCTCAAAAAGAGTCAATTCTGTATGCTAGAGGCTGTGTGGCCTTTAGCCACACTGTATGCTGGAGGCTGTGTGCTTTCAGCATTCCCAGTTTTTTAAGAGCCAGATTACCATTGACAGCTATTGCCTGTGCTTTTTCAAACAGATTATCCTTCTGGGGGAGGGTAGTATGAGGGTGGGTTGTCACACTGTTCCCCTCGCGTGCATCAGCTGCTGACTTGAGCCATTTTGCTGGGACTACGTAGAGGAGACTGGCATGTCCCAGCCAGGTTGCCAGTGGAGTGTCAGAGGAGGGATGTTTGTTGTTCACAGAGGCTTTTATTCCTTTGCAGTTACCTGGGACTCGGGCTGATGTCAGCAAGGCTCGCCATTTTAGGAGGAGTTGAGGGAAAACCCTGTAAGTTATGGCTCTGAGCATAGAGTACATAGTCCTGTTGTGAGGGGAGAAGTTGTCTGTCCCCTTCCCACTGGGCTGAAGGTTCCTGAGTGGAATGTGGACTCCTGTCACCATGGCTGGGTGCATTTGAGACAAGTGCAGGAGGTGACACTGCTAGATCCCAGGAGACCTGGGTTCTTGCCAGCCTCGGGGGAGGCAGGCATGGGACATCTGAACCGTGACTGGGGCTTGGAGGTGCCTTGCTGAGGCTGTGGGGCTGAGGGGTCTGAAATTAACCCCTTATGGTTTTCCCTAACGTGGCTTTGTTTTACTTCTGCAGTAGGAGAAGGGGAAGAACTGATCAGCCCCTGTTTACCTCCTGGCTTCAAATCTGAGTGGCAGCATGGTGAGATAGTATACAAAATTAAAGGACAGAAGGCAGGTATAGTGATTTATCACTCTTCCTCTCTAGGCCAGCATGCTATTAGCAGTGTAAATGATACACTCAGCTTCTTGCAGAGACAGTAGATTCTCTGTTTACTGTTCAGTCTGGCTCCTCTTGATGTGCTGCTAAAGAGATTCTGCAGCTTTTCCCTCTTGTACCATGGTGTCTGTCTGGTCAGTAAAGCTGGTGGTAGTAGCACAGGTGGAGTTGAGCAATCCCTGAACAGGTCTGTCAGAATCCTTCCACCTCAGATGGCATTGTCCATCTCTGATCTATCACATACTCAGTCCCAACCTGAGGATGGTAGGTGTTCCCACTGGAAGATGCAGATTTCAGTTCTCTGTGAAGAGCTTATGACGTGTTATTGTGCAAAAGGGAGCCTGTTTCCTGGCAGATCCTAAGCAAATTGCATGCATATTTAACTCTCTGCCCATAATATGCTGGGTTTCTTTGCCTTCTTTTAGGTGAGCCTCTGTATGAGGCTTGTTCTAACAAAGTGGCAAAGATGCTCTACAAAAAAGTGCATAAAGCTGAGGAAGTGAAGGACTTGGATTTTTACACGTTCTCCTACTACTATGACCTTGCAGCAGAGGTTGGTCTCATAGGTAGGTTTGCTCCTGGTTTAGTTTCATTTAAATGACAAGCTGTGGAAGAAATAGCTCACATCAGGATGCTTTGCTAAGCTGTCATGGAACTTAGCCTTTTGTTATGCTGCTGCGCAGCATTGGTCTTGGCTGGATATTGGATGCTATTTAATTTCTATAGAGAGAGGACTGGGGCTGTGAAATACGACCTGCAACTTCTGGTAATGGCTTTTAAACAAACTGTCTGCATTTCAGAAATCGCTGTGTGATTCACTCCACAATCCAAAATAGAAACAGGACCTCATCATGATAAACAAATCTCTTGGACAGGACAGCAGTGAAGTGATCTTGGGCTGTGTGTTTGGCTTCGCAGACCTCTTTAGATGGAATGAGGATTTTTAGATAACTCCATATGTATTCAAAACGTATCCCATCTCTTTCCCAGTGGTATGCTGGTGTGTAAAAGTCTGTTCAGTGGTGGAAAGCAGGTGATGAGATCTCAGGCTAGTTTGGACAAGGTGACAGTCTGTAAACTGTGTTTCTGTAGGAAAGGAGGCTAAAAATTCTTCATAAAACGAGGCTTTACAATCTGTATTAAAACTCTTTTAAAAGTTCTTTTACCTTTAAAGCAAGTGTGAGTTTTGTCAATGATTTCAGTGGCTCAGTGGAAATGAACCTTCAAGGTTTCCTTTCCCAACTTTTATGGCTTGAATCTACAATTGCCTTTATACAAATACCTTAAAAGACCACCTTTGTTTGTTCGTTTAGATAAAGAAAAAGGAGGAAGCTTAACTGTTGGTGACTTTGAAATTGCAGCTAAATACGGTGAGTGAGACACAATCCAACACACAGCAGTCATTGTGTGTAAATTCATACCCAGGTGGCAAACAGGTGACATGATAAAGATATCAAAACTCGCTCAAGAATTACTACTAAACTTGCCAGTTAACAGCTCACCTGACATCGTGCTTTCAGAATTGGTGTGGGGTTCTCATCCCGTTAGTGTAACCTGTTCTTACCTGGTTTCATTTTACTTCTTGTCTCAAGATTTGTTCCTCAGCTTGATTGTTAATCAGAAAAGGGGTAAAGCCAGCTCATAGTTTTTGGCTTCATCAGCTGCTGAGAGAACTGCCTATGTGGACTTACAAATGGAAACATCCTTTTCTTAATGCCACAGACTCAGGCTTTGACCAAACCGACATGGAGCTTTTTGGGAAACTTTATGATTGACTGAACAATTGTTGCAGTTTTTTGTGTAATTCATCCTGAGAAAGGAAGTGAGGGTTATTTTGCTTTTGTCTTGGTTTTTTCTTTTGTCTTCTTTCCCTTTGGTTTTGTCTACATCTATGGAGTGCTTATGCACAGGAAACATAACATACCTGTGGTTGCTCGGCTATTTAAAGGCTTGAAGTAGATAGAAGAAAAGTTGAAGGCCCTTTTCATCCTTTCCCAGAGAGATAGAAGCAACTCACCTGTCTTAGGGGAGAGACAGAAAGCCTTGATCTTCCTTCCAGTGTGCCACAGCTTTTGTGCATGTCATTTCAATCCTATAGTGACAGGTTCCATCACTGTGCAGCTCAATTGACAAGAGGTGTTTTATGGATTCACTTGAGGTTTTTCAAAGCTGGGTTGATGCTAGGCCTGAGCCCACAGTGTGCATTCAGACACCCTTTCCTTTCTCCTTAGTATGTAAGACCATGGAAATCAGTCCTGGAAGCAGCCCTTTTCTATGCATGGACCTCACGTACATCACCTTCCTCCTGCAAGAGCTGGGCTTCCCAAAGAGCCAAGTCTTCAAGGTGATGCACAGGATGGAGGTGATGCTGGGGAGAGTGGGCAGCAGGGTGCTGAGGCAGTAGTCATCACACCAATAGTTTGCTCCTCAGTTTCCTTTCTTAATGCAACACATTCTCTGTGATTGGGGGTGGAGGGACACTGGCCTCACAACGGTGGTAACCAGCCGTGATAACCTTCAGTACTGTATTCCCCTCGCATGCTTCTCTTTTCTCCCAAAGAATTGTGGTTTAACTTCCTTGCTTTGGTGGTGTTGTTCTGTGGTTTTTTCAGCTTGCCCGGAAAATTGACAATGTTGAAACGAGCTGGGCATTGGGAGCCACTTTTCATTACATTGACTCACTCAATAGACTGCAGTACTAAAGCTCCTTGAAGAAAATCAGTTTTTGGAAGCCCAACGTGATGGGAAGTCAAGTCCCCTCCATCACTAGCTCTCTTTTTTACAGTGTAGAGTGCACAATCTAAAGAATAAGCCTTGATTTGACACCATCTGCAGTCAACTTGCTGTAAAACTTGATCACTGTTGAAGGAAAACCAGGACTCTGCAGGACATCTATGATCTCTATGAGAAAACCACCTTTTTGGAATGTGCTTGTACTATGTGCTTGTACTGTGCTGAAGTCACTGTAGGAAATGGTCGCTCCAGGAGGAACTCTTTACCGTCCTGATTCCAGGGTGGGTTTTTCCTGTTTGTCAGCAGTTTTCAGTGATGATTTTTATTTCACTACTTCCGTGTTTGAAGGTGAACTCCTGTGTGTGTGTGTGCAAAGACAGTGCAGTTACACAGCTGTGCTGCTGACAGGCTTTGGAATACGCTGTGGAACTCTCAATTCTGCTTTCTATTTGCTGGACTAGAAAAGCTCAAGAGCACTCCAGAAACTGGATATGGACTTGGAGGCATGAATCGGAGCCTGCATGCCCTGTAGTGCTAAAGCATCCAGCCTGATGTTGGTTCCTTGGCTGCTGGAAGATGGATGGTGGAAGAGAACATCTTCTGTATTTGCTGGATCTAGAGGAGCAAGGCCTGGGTACAGGGCTCAAGATGCATTTGATAGCTCGGGAGTTGGTCAGGGTAAGATGGATGAACAAGATGCAACCATAAATGTAAACCCTGAGCATGGCTTATTGGAACTCACAAGACATTTGTGCCTTGGCCAGGTTGACGCAGGGCCTGGGCTGAATGCATTTACTTGGGCTCTGCTTCCTGCAGACACATCTCACTTTGATAAATGAATGTATGGTGGTTGCACTGAGCCGTGGCAGGGTAGCTGCAATGCACCACTCCAGCAGCGGGCTGAAGTCACCTCGCAGGCCGCAGGAGCTGGAGGAGGGAACGTGCTGTGCTCTTTGTAACCTAACTGTGGAGTTGTGTTCTGTTTGTAGTGGATGTTTAGAGCAGACCCCAAAGGTCTTTTGGGGTGCGGAAAAGCCCAGCAGTGTGTGCCCTGACTCCAGGGCTCACGGCCACAGCCTCGTCGGGCAGTGGGATATGGCACAGTGGTGTGTGGTGCTGCATGGGGACACTGGAACCCCACTGTATGACAATAAAACCCCAATTTAAACTGAAAACCTGGTGGTGGGTTGAGAAATAAGTGCCCTGATGCCATTGCTGTCCCCTCATGGCATCACAGTGTCCATCCCTGTCACAGAATCCCAGGCTGGTTTGTGTTCGGACCTTAAAGCTCATCCAGTTCCAACCCCTGCCACAGGCAGGGACAACTTCCACTAGAGCAGGTTGCTGCAAGCCCCTGTGTCCAACCTGGCCTTGAACACTGCCAGGGATGGGGCAGCCACAGCTTCTCTGGGCACCCTGTGCCAGGGCCTCAGCACCCTCACAGGGAAGAATTTCTTCCTAATGTCTCATCTCAGTCTCCCCTCTGTCAGGTTAAAGCCATTCTCCCTTGTCCTGTCCCTACAGGCCCTTATCAAAAGCCCCTCTCCGGCTTTCCTGTGGGCCCCTTTAGCCATCCCCATCCCCACATACCAGCCAGCGGCGGGCGCCATCATGGCGGCACCACGGTCCCCTCAGCAGCCCCGCCGGGGGCGGGCAGCCGCTCCCCTCCCGGGGGCCGGGCCTGGCGCCGGCCGTGCGGGCCCCGCCTCGTCCCAAGGCAGCGGAGGCGCAGGCGCGGCGGCTGCGGCAGAGCCCGATCCCCATCCCGCTCCCCATCCCGATCCCTCCTCAGAGCCCGGTCCCGGGGCGGTGTTGGCGGCAGGATGGCGGCGCCGCTGAGCGACGGGGAGCGTCGGAAGCAGATCAGCGTGCGGGGGATCGCGGGGCTCGGGGACGTGGCCGAGGTGCGCAAGAGCTTCAACCGGCACCTCCACTTCACCCTCGTCAAGGACCGCAACGTCGCCACCCCTCGGGACTATTACTTCGCGCTGGCCCACACGGTGCGAGACCACCTGGTGGGGCGCTGGATCCGCACCCAGCAGCACTACTACGAGCGGGACCCGAAGGTGAGCGCCGGGGACGGGGGCATGGCGGCTGTGCCTTCCTTGCGGGCATCCCCTTGCTGTGGCCCGTGTCTGCTTGGGCATCACCGCAGCCGTGGCTGCGGCCCTTGTGCGCCTCTTCCCTGTGGGCATCACCGCGGCCGTACCCTTTGCAGGCACCCTGTGGTGGCTGTGCCCCCCGCGGGCATTGCACGAATCCTGCCAATGGCCCTCGCCTCATGTTGGTTGTGTGCCTGTGGACCTTGCCCCAGCGATGCCCATCACACACGTTGTGCCGTGGCAGTGTCACCGTGAGCATCACCACAGCCACATTCCTCATGCAGTGGTTGTGTTGTGTCCCCCCCAAGCTGCCCTGCAACCCTGTCCCCCCCCCCTCCAAGCACTCTGTGACCCCCTGTGAGCATGTCCTCTCATGGGCCTTGCTGCTGCTATCTCCTTGGCGTGCTTCCCCATGGCCATGACCACCACAGCAGTGTCCCCTGTGGGCACTGGACATGTCACCTCCATGGCTCAGCACATGCCATGGCCTGGCTTCACTCCTGCAGAGCCCTCAGGAAGCTCTGCTCTGAGGCTGGAGCCTCCCTTGCCTCATGCACCCCAGACAAGCTCTCTTAGGTCACCAAGCCCTGTGGGTTGGTGGTTCCTGGGGCACTTGGCCTGCTCCCTCCTCTCCTCCCCACTTGTCAGGCAGGGTGGTGGTGCTGGGGGCTGCAGGGTGTTAATCATCCTTAATCCTTTTTCAATTCAGACCATTCCAGCACTTACCTGGGGAGCCCCAGAGGGCAGGTGTGCTCTAGGAAAGGCACACGCCTCCCAGCCTGCAGGCAGCTGCCTCCTCCAGTCAGCTCTGTTCTTGGGGTTATGAATATTGCCTTGACTCAAGAAATCACACTTTGACACCAGTTTACAGCTGCACACATACTGGAGGGTAGCAGCAGTGCATGGAGCTCTCGCTACTCATACAGATGTGCTCTGATCTGTATTTCTGCACTAACACTAGAGCTTGTACAGGTCCTGTAAAGGCTAAGGGGAGCCTGGAGCAGGTTTGCTTGCCGTCCCTCTGACTTGGATTCACACAAGAAACACAGCTCTGTGGAAGGCTGAAAGGAGCAGGGCTGGGGCAGCTCTGCTCTGGAGCCAGGCTGCGAGAGCTGGGCTGGTTCAGCCTGGAGAAGAGAAAGCTCTGGGAAGACCTTAAAGCAGCTTTCAGTGCCTAAAGGGGCTACAAGAAACCTGCAGAGGGGCTTTTGACAAGGGCCTGTAGGGACAGGACAAGGGGGAATGGCGTTAACCTGACAGAGGGGAGATTGAGATGAGACATTAGGCAGAAGTTCTTCCCTGTGAGGGTGCTGAGGCCCTGGCACAGGTAGCAGAAGCTGTTCCTGCCCATGGCAGGGGTTGGAAGTGGATGATCTTCAAGATCCCTTCCGACCCAAACCAGTCTGTGATTCTATGATTTACACAGCTGTGCAATGGTTTCAGTCTCTCCAACGAGCCCCAGGGAACAGATGGACCCTTTCAGACTCCCAGCAGAGGTGGCAGAGTGGGTAATCCTGCTGCTTAGCAGGAAAAGAGCCCAGCTACGATGGAGAGATTCAGGAGGAAGCATTATTTACAGTCAGGCTGGAGCTGTGTTAAAGATTCCCATTGATTTCTAAAAATACCCGAGTGAGGGCAGGTTTGCCCAGCCTGCTCCTCATGCCACAAACAGGTTTGCATTACCATTCACAGCACAGGCACAGCTCCCGTCAAACCTGGAAGGTCCCCACGGAGCAGCCTTGCCTGTCTTGCCAGGAACCCTGCCACCAGCAGGACAGTTTATTTATTCCACAGGGTGAAACGTGTGTAAAACCCGGAGTGGAGGGAACAGGACCCATGGGATAGGGAAATGACGTTCCTGAACGGTGTGCACAGGGTCCTGGGCAGACTCTGCATCAGCTTCCTCTCAGCACAGGCAAACTTCAAAAGCCCTACCTGAACATCACCTCGGGTGAGCTCGGTGTGTATAAATACACCATTCAGCATCCTCCAGAGCTCTTGCCCTAAGTTAATTAGGGAAACACTTAACAGGCAACAAGTTTTCTCTATAGAAGGCTGTTGGCAGGGAGACGTGCAGCCCAAGCTTGGCCCGCATCCCACGTGAGATCCTTCTGACAAACAAACTGCGGTGCATGGTGTTCGGGAGCAGGAGCCAAGAGCTGCTTTGGGAAGATGTCCCGACCCTGGCAAGCACTTGGCTCTGCTCTTAATTTCGAGTGACTTTGGTGAAAGCAAAGTGCTGTGCTGTGGGTAAGTGTCTCGCTTTGCCTCCCCAGCGCATTTACTACCTGTCCCTGGAGTTCTACATGGGCCGCACTCTGCAGAACACCATGGTGAACCTGGGCCTGCAGAATGCTTGTGATGAAGCCATTTACCAGGTGAGGTCTTGGGGGTGCTGGGGTTCCCATGAGGAACTGGTCCCACTTTGCCACGTGGAGGGCTGGTTACCTGTATTTCTCAGGTCTCCCTCCTCCTGAGTTTTTTGACTAAACAGAGCGAGGCTTGGGTGAAGCTGAGCCCCAGGACACCAAATTACAGTTCACACATGTACACATCTGTGTACACAACAGTGCTGCCAGATGCAAGTGAGTCACTGGGAAGGAAGAAGGTGAGGGGAGGGCATTGTTTGCTTGAATTAAAATGTTATCAGAGTTCAAACTGGGAAAAGCACAGCTAAGTACCATGAAGCAAACCACAAGCAGTGGTGAGTTGGGTTTGCACCCACCTCTCCAGCAGGACAGTGACCTTTCTGAAAGAGTATGAGATTTTGGGCTTTCTCACCCAAGAGTTTTATTTCCCCATCTCCTCTTCCCCTCCTTCCACTGCACTGATCCATGTTACACTTGCTAGCAGAAGCTGGGCTCTGGCACTGTTTTTCAAATGAAGTGCTACAGTTGCTGGTGAACCATCACTCTCCCTGCCAGGAGATGGGAAGGGCTTTCCAGGGAGGGACATGACACCTTTCCTCTCTGAACTATTGTGCCTCAGAGGGCAGGCTGGCTTTTTCCAGGGAGGATCTTCAAATCCCTTTACAGGGCACTTTCCACACACTGGTTTGGCCTGACATGCAAGCAGAGGCTTTACTCGCTGTAGCCTCTGACATGTGGAGCTCATCATGGGATGAGCTTCCAGCTGGGATAGAAGGTCTTGTACCCAGCATGGCTCTGTCACAGGGAATCCGCCTTGGTTTTTGGGACCCCATCACACTGGGCATGAGGCTGTTGTTGCAGAGCACTGAAGTGCTGGGGAGCAGCTCAGGCAGCAGCCATGGTGTTGTCCTGACTCCCCGCTGTCCTCCCTGGCACCGAGGTGAGATCTCTTGGCTCCTGAGGAGTGTTTGCTGCCGGCACACTTAGCCTGCATCCGGCAGCAGTCCCTGGGCTGCAGAACAAATGAGATGGAGCAGAACAGCCACTTCCAGCCATGGCCTGTGGTCACGGAGCTGGGCAGCAGGCGGGGCTGCATGTGGGAAGGCCCAGGGCATGATGAACGCTGCTGTAACCAGTGGCTGTGCTCTCCCTCAAGGACGGGGCGGTTGGGAGCAGGGGGGGCAGTGTGTGTGTACCCGGACATGACTTGGCTGTTCACCGTCCTTCCTCCAAGGGCGAGCTCAGTGGAAGGGCCTCCTGGGCTGCCAGGAGATGAGTGTTTGTTTGAGGTCTCTAAGGAAACCTCGTCCATGGGAAAGCGACGTTTTATAATGAGCTAAATTGTTTTCCTGTTAACTGGACTTCCCAGGGAGCAGGGGCTGGTGAGATGCTTTGTGGGGAGAGGGAGATGCAGAGACCCATGTGGGCTTCGTTTCCCATGGTGTGGGTTGGTTTGGGATCTGTGTGTGCCCTCCTCCGCAGCCCCCTTTGGGCGATGACATGTTCTGCTGTGGCTCTTTCCCCTGTAGCTGGGTTTGGACTTGGAGGAGCTGGAAGAAATTGAAGAAGATGCTGGGCTGGGGAACGGAGGACTGGGCCGCCTGGCAGGTAAGCTGGGGAGAAGGGAGCCCCCTCCTCACACAGGGGGCATGAGGTGGTGTGACTGGAGGCACCACAGCAGCACAGCGTGCAGACCACCTCAGCCCCCATCAGCAGTGTGCTACCCTCCTGCCTGCTTCTGGCTGGCCAGAAATGAGCCCCCTCCCCAGGGAGGACACCCTGGAGGTGCAGTTGTGTAGTCTGCAGCACAGCAGACAGGGCTCTGGCTGGAAGAGGCTGTCTGGAGCCTTTCTCCTCACCTCCCCGTGAAATCTCTCACTTCTCACAGGCACCCAAGCAGCTCTCATGTGGGCAGATTGTTGGCAGCTATTTCTGTCTGCCTGTCCCACAGTACTGCTGGAGACAGGAGCTTCCCAGTGCAGGAGAAATGCTGGGGCTGATCTTTACCAGAGCTGCCCCAGACTGAAGGCTGGAAGGGTTTGCTTTGAAAGCAATCATAGTGCAGTAGCTGGTGGAACAGCAAGCTGGGGTCAGAAGCCCTGCTTTACTGGGCAGGCAGGCCCAGATCAAGCTGTGGGCACCTCAGGCAAGTCTAGAAGTGCTCTCACTGTGTCAAGGCTGGATTTGGGGTTTCGGTGGTCTGTGCTTGTCATCAACAACTTTGGGGTGTTCCTGGTGGCTCAGCAGGTCTGCCCCTTCTGCATGCACATTTCCTCTGAGTAATAGATGTTTGCAGTGGCACTGGTTGTGGCAGCTTCTCACCCCCATGTGCAGCAAGCTGTGGCAGGGACAGCAAGTGAGGGATGAGGTTCCATGCAGCATGACCATGTTCTGCTCTTACAGCTTGTTTCCTGGACTCCATGGCCACGCTGGGGCTGGCGGCGTATGGGTATGGCATCCGCTATGAGTTTGGTATCTTCAACCAGAAGATTGTCGATGGCTGGCAGGTACGTGAACAAACTCAAGTCATGGAATCACTGACTGGTTTGGAAGGGACCTTAAAGCTCACCCAGTTCCACCCCCCTGCCACAGGCAGGGACACCTTCCACTAGAGCAGGTTGCTCCAAGCCCCATCCCACCTAGCCTTGAACACTGCCAGGGATGGGGCAGCCACAGCTTCTCTGGGCACCCTGTGCCAGGGACTCAGCACCCTCACAGGGAAGAATTTCTTCCTAATGTCTCATCTCAATCTCCCCTCTGTCAGGTTAAAGCCATTCCCCCTTGTCCTGTCCCTACAGGCCCTTGTCAGAAGCCCCTCTCCAGCTTTTTTGTCAGCCGCTTTAGGCACTGGAGCTGCTCTAAGGTCTCCCCTTAAGGAGCCTTCTCTTCTCCAGGCTGAACCAGCCCAGCTCTCTCAGCCTGGCTCCAGAGCAGAGCTGCTCCAGCCCTTGGAGCATCTCCGTGACTTCCTCTGGACTTACTCAAGCAGGTCACCCTTTCTCCTTCTGTGTTACACTGTGGTGGTCACCTCTGCCTGTGGACAAGGCCTCACCACACAGATGACATTGCAGTGCCTTGACCTGTTCATAAGCTGGATGCATGAGCCCAAAACCTGATGCCAAATGTGCTGCCACTTCCTACCACTTGTGCTGACCCTTGGGCTCTGACTGCCTGAACAGAGAGGAGTGCTGAGGGTGGCGGGGTGCCCACGTGGCAGGCACTCACCTGGCAGTGTATGCTTATCATCAAATCATACGATCAACCAGGTTGGAAAAGACCTTTAAGATCATCAAATCCAAATGTCAAGTTGGACTTAAGACTTAGCTGTTGGAGACATGGCTAAACACTTCATGAAGGTGTCTGATGGAGGATGAATTTGAACGTGATGGGACACATGCAAGTGCTTGGAGTGCTGCTGCTTCTGTGGGTTCCCTGGGAGATGCAGTGAGGGCATAAACAGGGACTGTCCTGTAGCTTTAATGATCATAACATTTGCAAGTGAATATAGGCTAAAAAATCCTGCCCCTGCTGGCAGTTTTCCCTAGTGTCTATCTGGAAGTGGTTTCCATTAGGAGACTTGCCTTGCTTCTGAGCATAAAGGACCTCTTCTCCCTTTAAAATAGCTTTCCATAAGTCAGGAGGGTGAGAGGTTTGAGGGTTGTTTTTTTCTCCTTCCCCACAGAGAGGCTGCGATGCAAGGCCCTATAAATGGTGAACACAGGGAACAAAACGTCCCTGTAATTGGCTTAATGTTGCTTAAAAAAGAACAGGGATGGTGGTAATGCTGGGCTGTGGCTCGGACCTGCC